>NC_063339.1:79357789-79405246 GCF_021869965.1 Rhincodon typus
ATGCAGTACTGGTCCCCAGAACTGAATGCAGTACTGGTCCCCAGAACATTACCAAGGTTTCTGGACTAATAGTCCAGCGACAATACCATTAGGCCAATACCTTCCCTCTGATATTCAACGGCATTACCATCACAAATGATGGGAGGAATCAGAGGGTCATGGGTACTAGCGAGAGATCTGCAGATAATCACGAAATGACAGTGATGGGAAATAGAAGGTCTTGCTGCGGTCAAAGTGCCTAAGAAAACATTTCAGACCTTGGAGAGATCAGACCACCTGGGAAGGGACTGGATACCAGCCAACCATGAGGACAAAACTTGATTAGCTTGGGGGAGAACTCCTGTGCCTTTTGGTTCGCCAACAATGCTGTAAAATGGGGGATTTAACTGTTAAAGTCGGCCATGCCAGGTCTCTCCAGCTGCAAAGTTTCCCAAGCATTAGAAATTCAGCTGACAGGTATTAAATCGAAAAACCTGCTAAAAAAGATGTACAACTGTATTTAAATATTTATATCACAGACCCATCTCTGATGGGGGCACAATAAATACCACCATTCCTCAACAAAGCTCGATTAAAACCCAGAATGGTATCAGTTTGTATTTTCTTAATTTGAAACCCCTTCATAACCCCACCCAACTTGGAGGTTTAAAATCAACTCCATTTATCGTATAACCGTAGAAAATGCTTTTCATTAAATCAATGGGTACCTTGAACAATATCTGGTATATTGGTCAGTTTGGAATGCATCGAGAAATTTCATTTAATTGAGGGGTCCAAAAATATAGCATTGCATAAATCCTACCTTTGCTTTGCTTTCCTCCACAACAAATTTACGAAGTCTTTGTCCTCTTCCTACAGAAAATCTTTGACCTGCATCTGATTCACAACCTCTAAGAATGCTTGCTCCTCCAAACGTCCGTTTCTCACTGACCACTCTCTTTTCCTGTAAAATGTGAAGCGGTACAAATAAATCAGATCACAGGAACAATAAAAAGTAACATTATACCCACTCCCGACAACTTTGCTGCAGTTAACTAAATGAAGGGTGGATTTTGTTCCTTTCTGGAGAGCAAGTCACACTTTGGAGAGCTGTCAGTCAATCATATCGGCCAGTAGCTCTTTAGCTCCAGAGGCTCCACTGGGAATGGTGGTCACTACTGGGACTACACCGAGTACCACATAATAAAGTGCCGGGAAAATAGGATGCAAAGACTGACCTCTTGGCTGCACTAGAAATAGAGGGCCCAGAGATGGTGGAGTCAGGCTATGGTAAAACGTTGGCTCAGGGGGCAAGGTGGAGTGTTATAGGGAAAGTTTAACATGGTGGAAACCGACTTTTGAAGCAGTGTGAGGTAATAAGGGACAATGACGTTTTTTGTGTGTGCGCGCGCACATACGGGTGGAGGGGGGCGGTGGTGGTGGTCGAGAGCAGTCAGCTGATGGTCCATCAGGAGCTGCACATCTGCCATCACTTTCTATTGTCTAGATGAAAAATGCTACAAGAAAATGGCAGGGGCAATGACCAGGGTGGGCACAGTGAGTATGGTCACTCCAATGGACAAAAGCATGGGATCCACTCTCGCTGAAGGTCAGCACCAGCACCAAGTACATAAAGCAGCCATTTGCAAACCCTAACTACATTTAATTTGTTATCATTTCATCACCCATTTAGTGCGCATGCCAGTGGTCATTGCAATTTGAGTTTGGCATCTCAATGATGTTGAAGTTAGCAGCAATGACAATTACAGAAGGCCAATACTGGCTGTAGGGGAACAAATAAACCCTGGAAATCACATTCAAGGTTGCATAAATGTCTCTTGGGGCCCCAACTCCTCCTATTCCTATGTATGTACAGTGAAATCTTCCATGATGTTGGAAGGATTTGATTCTTACTGCATTCTTTCAAGGATGGTCACCAACCTTTGTGATTTCTGTTTTGTCTGTCTTCCAACGGCTCTGTCTAATGGACATTTATTCCCTCTGATCTGCATCTTGCTATGAGCTCGTTCAAGATCAGTAATTTTTTATTTTTAAAAAAAGGGAATATAAAATCCCAGTTTCTTACTGAAAGAATTAAGCCACAGGATTCTGCAGTTTAAAGCAAAAGAAGCTTTACTATGCAAGAGTCAAATTGAACATATGGTAAACAGTATCTTAGCAAAAACCCAGACACCAAAAAGCCAGAATCAACATGAACATGAATTAAAAGGCTTGTTGCAGTCGATTATTACAATGCACAGTATAGGAATGATAGAGAATACAGGGCTTAGTGAGAGGGAGGAACTGAAGCAAATCTGTATTAGTAGAGAAATGGTGTTGTGGAAATTGATAAGATTGAAGGTTGATAAATCTCCAAGGCCTATTAAGGAAGTGGCTCTAGAAATAGTGGATGCATTGGTAGTCGTTTTCACGACTCTTTAGAACCCGGAACAGTTCCTACAGATGGGAGGGTAGCTAATATAACTATTTAAAAATGGAGGTAGCCAGAAAACAGGATTTAAGACCAGTGAGTTTGACATTAGTAGTGGGGAAGATGCTGGAGTCAATTATCAAGGAATTTACAGCAGACCACTTAGAAAACAGTGGTAGAATCACACATAGTTAGCCGGAACATACAAAAGGAAAATCATGCTTGACAAATCTACTGGAATTCTTCAAGAATGTAAATGGTAAAGTTGATCGGGAGAGCTAGTGGACATGATTTACTAGACATTCAGAAGGCTTTCATCAATGCCCCACACAGCGATTAATGTATAAACTTCAAGCGTATGAGATTGAGGGTATTGCACTGGCATGGTTAGAAAATTGGTTAGCAGACAGGAAACAAAGAGTAGGAAAATGTGGGTCTTTTTCTGAATGGTAGACAGTGACTAGTGGGGTACTACAGGGATGGGTCCCTCGGACCCTAGCTGTTCACAATATATGGAAAGAATTTAGTTGAGGGAACTAAAGAAAATATCTCAAAATATGCAAATAACACAAAGCTGGGTGGAAAGGTGAGCTGTGAGGAGGATGCAGAGCTGTTGCACTGTGACAGGCTGAGGGAGTAGGCAAATGCTTGGTAGATGAAGTATAATATGGTTAAATGTGAGGTTATTCACTTTGGTAGCAAAAATAGAAAAGGAGATTATTATTTGAATGGCTATTAATTGAGAGAGGGAAATGTTCAATATGGTCTCGGCATTCCCATGCACCAGTTGCTAAAAGGATGCCCACAGTTGCAGAGGACAGTAAAGAAGGAAATCTGTATGCTGGCCTCATAACGAGGGTTTGAGTACAGGAGTAGGGATGTCTTGCTACAAATTACAGGGCATTCGTGAGCCCTCATCTACAATAGGGTGTGCAGATTTGGTTTCCTTATCTGAGAAAGGATGTTCTGGCAATAGAGGGAGCACAGTGAAGGTTTACCAGATTGATTTTTGGGATGGCAAGACTGACGAATGAGGAGAGATTAAGTCGGTTAGAATTGTAATCAGTAGAGTTTAGAAAAACAAGGGACGCTTTTATAGAAGCCTATAAAATTCTAACAGGTTAGATACACGAAGGATGTTCCTGATGATCAGGGAGTTCAGAGTCAGGAGTCATAGTTTAATGATAAGGGATAAACCTTTCAGCATGAGAGGAGGGGTAATTTCTTCACCCAGAGAGAGGTGAGCCTGTGGAATTCACTACCTCAAGAAGTGTTTTGAGGCCAAACATTCAAGGAGGAGATAAATAGAGCTTTTGGGGCTAAAGAGTCAGAGGATCTGGTGACAGGACGATATTAGGGTACTGACTTCAATAATCAACCATAATCATAATGAATACCGGAGTGGGTTGAGGGTTGAATGGCCTATGCCTGCTGCTTTCTTCTGCATTTGTATTAAATACTCCAAGACAGATCTTATGAATCAGCTTGGCTGTTCACTCAGCACATCCATCATCAAAAATAACAAAATCCATTTTTGTTCCAAAATCAACCTGTTCAGAGACGTCATTACACATTTCTCATACTGCGATGCGTGGATAGCATGGACAAGAGGTTTTCACCAGTATGAGAAACTAGGAACCGAGGGCAAAGCCTCACAGTGAAGGGACGACTCTTTAGAACTAAGATGAGGAGGCATTTCTTCAGCTAGATGATGGTTAATCTGTCAAATCCATTGCCGCAGCGACTATGAAGCCCAAGTCATTGAGTGTACTTAAGATAGATATGTTCTTGATTAGTAAGAGGGTCAAAAGTAATGGGGAGAAGGCAGGAGAATAGGGTTGAGAAACATATCAGCCATGATGGAATGACAAAGGAGACTCAATGAGCTGAATAGTGTAATTCTGCTCCTATACCTTATGGTCTCTGGAGCAGGTGGGATGTGAACTCAGACCTCCTGACATAAGGGTAGGGGCACTACCGATGCACCACAAGAGCCCCAAAACAAAATTCATCTGTCTTCCTTATAAAGAAACCCAGCTGCTTCTCTTTTTGGGTGTAACCTTATCTCCAGTTGACACCAATGCACAACTAATACAATTTCCACAGCATTGTCTTCACCAAAAATGGAACACATTGGCCTCCGCTCTATTCACCATGGTCTCCATGATGGAAACCCACCACTGCTATCTTCAAGTGACAGATATAACTGCAACAACTACATCTTCGCTTATTCTCGGGTTCTGCATCGAGTCCTTGTTTTCTTCAGCCTGCTATAGTACATCAATGATTTTAATATCTATTGAGCTCTGATGGTTCTGTATACTTCTTATAATTTCAAACAGAAATTTTGTTTTCAATCTCAATTTGAGTCTTGGTTTAATTCAAAACCAAGAGGGTGATTTTCCATTCTCTTTTTAATTTTTTGATTTGTCTTTGCATTTAGGGTGTTCTGTATTAAATACAGACTGTATAATCATTACAACCTTCTATGTTGGTAGGGTGACACTCAGAGTCTGATCTATCTGGATGCAGGTCTATTAGTGGTTTCTCAAGCTCCAAAGCGAGCTTAAGAAATGATGATTTTCCTTGGACACATGGCTATCCATGATGGAGTCTTGAAATTTTCACATAGAAGATGCACATGCAAAGTAACCTTGCTGACTTACCAGGGGACCAATCCACTGACATCTGATCTACTGAGACATCGAGCACTAAAACACTTTATACTGACCTCCAAAAATCTAAGACCATTCCTTCGATGATACTGACTGATAAAACACTACCAAGCTGAGCTTCAAGAAACTGACCTCTAAAAAGAGGGACGCTGCAGTGGTAAAGCAGTTAACTTGAGAAGCCTGGAATCAATATTTGTCAATCTAACACAAAATAGGAATTGCTATCAAGCAAATCATCAGCAAATGTGCAGCAAGTAAACAACCTTTGATGCTCTTTTTTTCACACTCTAAGGAATGCTCCATATCATTAACAAGTTGCTTTTAAAGCACTTCCATTGTTCAGTTTCTGTTTTGCCTAACAGGTTAAAGCAGATCTCTTTTCAACTCGCTGAAATCAGCCTTTCTCCAGTTAAGTCTGTTTACGCTTGACCGAACACTGTCCTGCTCCATAACTAAGTCTGAACATATCATGATCATTTTGCCAAATGTACTCTCTTTGAAGCATGGCCTGCTTGCCCTTCCTCATTCCAAGCACTAAATATAGCACCTTCTTCCTTGTTGGTCTGGAATCTCATCACTTAAGAAGGTTCTCTTGGGACAGATGTGATGTTGGTGATGTTGTACATGTGTGTGAAAGGGGAACGGGAAAAAGACGATAGAGAGGGGGGGAGGAATAGAGAGAGACAGCAAGAAAGAGGGAGAGTGAGAGAAACAGCAAAACAGAGAGAGCAAGAGATCAAAAAAGACAGTGAGAGATAGAGAAAACAGTTTGCAGCGCTGCTCCCCAGAGTCAGTTTTGTGTCCAACTTATAAAATTATCTGATACTTGGCTTCAGGATTAGATCCGGAACATTGAAGAGAATATGGCATTAAAGTAAAATAGGAATCTAGGTAAAGATGGCGAGATAGCATTATTAATCAAGCATGGGATTTGGGTGATATTTAGAGATCACCTTAATTTAAGGCATCAGGACATAGAATCAAATTGGGTGAAGAGGAGGAACAGTATGGGAAAGACATCTAGGGAAAAGGAAAGTGGTCTATGGCCCAACAGTAACCACAACGTGGAACAAAGTATACCACAAGAATAAGTCACAATAAATTATTGTAATAATGGGACAGCAACAATCCTGGTCAACTTTCATCTACATATAAACCAGAAAAATCAGATTGGCATCAGTGGCCTGGATGAGAAGCTCACAGAATGAGTCCAAGATAGTTTCTTAAAGCAGCATGTTTTGAAACCAACCAGAAAACAGACAATATTATACAAAGTATTGTGTAATTTAATAGCATTTATTAATGAACTCAGAGTTAAAGCACTCTGAGTTAGAGAGGTCCACATATGATTGAATTTTACATCAAGTTTGAAAAGGAGACATCTTGGTATAAGCCTAGTATTTTTAAACTAAATAAGGGCAACTATATGGGTATGAAAGCTGTGCTGGCTGAAACATACTGGGCTAGGAGATCAATCAATAGAGGCATGGTGGCTGACATTTAAGGGGCTATTTCAGTATGCACAGAATAAGTACACTCCCACGATTTAAAAAAAATTCCACCACCTTTGGTTAACTGAGATAAGGAAAAACATAATAAAAAATAATAGCAAGGTGAGTGTGAAGATGAGTGACGAGTCAGATCATTGGTCAGAATTTAGAAAATGGAAGAGAATGATGAAAAGATTATCAAGGGGAAAAATGAGAATATGAGGGGATCTGGGTATGAATGTAAAAATGAACTGCAAAGTTTTTACAGGTTCTTAAAAAGGAAAAAGGAGGAACTAAACTGGGTACAGAGCATGGATAAACTCAGCAAATCTGGCAGATTTCTCCAAAGAATAAATATAAAGGACTTGAAATGTCTTCAAAATTAGCAAGACAAATTCAGATGGCTGTTTGGAAAAAAAATTCTTGGCTTCATTATGGAGGCATAAAGCATAACAGAATAGAAATTATGCTAAATCTTTAGAAAACACTTACATTCGGGGCTTTTGTAATAGTGATGGTGAGATTTTCAGGTCTGTTCTTTCGAGTGGTAACAGCCATTCCCTCCAGTTCTGCCTTTTTTTTGTCTTCTTCAATTTCCTGCAATATTCAAATCCCAATTCCTTTAAGACTTAATATAATTACAAACTTTCTGCAGGCCAACTTTAGGTTATCACATCAACCTATATAGTGAGGGACAACTTGTCAACTGCATTACGGCCAATGTTATTGCCAAGAGAAGAAGTTGGGATAAGCAGATGTGCACTAGTTTCAAAACTAAATAATAGCCCAGAAGTCAAAGTTGCATTTGCACCTTCCTAAAAAAGTACAAGTTAATGTAATACAATCAGAGATCATAATATCCTAAATAAATGTGCTAGTCTTGAGCTAAAATCTATATTTCGGTGTTTTAAAATATCAAACATGGCAGCTGCAAAAACAGATATGGCACAAACTATCATACTGTTTGAACTTAAAAGTTGGAAAATGGCAAACTAACTTTTACTTTTTGATTGTACACTTAGGTGTTCAAAACATAATTCAAACTGAAGAGAAACCTAACATTTTAAAACAATATACAAGCAATAGTCAATACTTTTTCCTGACCAAGGGAGAAAAGAAAACAAGGATGCAGATTGGTCGGAGGGAGGCAGGGAGACACACAAGAAAGACAAAGAACCAACACAGCAGCAGAAAGTAAAGACAAGCAAGAAGTTATTTCTACATCCAAGATGCAAAACCTTGTGATGAATAACACACACCTGATATCTTTTCATAAGTGCTTCATTCTTTTTCCGTAAAGCTTCTATCTTTTTATCCAGTTCCACATCTTTCTCCTCCTTAGTCTTTAAAATTACATCCACTGCTGTATCCTAGAAAGAGTACAAAGTAGGTCAATAGTATCCATGTTGATTAACTAATACAGAATAAAGATCAAAATATTAGGAAATACAGTGCAAATTTTGAAAGAAAATTGGATAAATATTTAAGGAGGAAATAGTTGCAGAGCCAGAGAGGACGAAGAGTAGACCAAAAAGGGGTTTGCTCTTTCAAAAAGCCAAAACAATTAGGAGTCGAATCTCTAGTGTTGCGTCATTTCATTGCTGAATCACACAAGTGTTATGACGTGGGAGAGGCCATTCGGCCCATTATGCCTGCACCAAACCTCCAAATAAGCATTATGACTTAGTGACATTTTCCTGTACCCTTGAGCTTTAAGATTACTATTTGAATAGAAACAACGCCTTAATCAAACCTGCCTCCCCACCACTTAAAGGCCGTGCATTCCAGGCTCCAAACTATCCATTACATAAAAAGGTTTGTTCTTATAACACATTTTCTACTTTTGTGAATCACTTTAAATCTGTGCCCTCTCATTCCCATCTTTTTTCAAGTGGAAACAGTTTCTCCCTACCTACTGTATTCAGACCGCTCATGATTTTGAAAACCTCACTCAAGTCCCACTCATCCTTCTTCTCTCCAAGGAGAACATTCCCAACTTCTCTAGTCTTCCACACAACTGAAGTTTCCCATCCGTGGAACTATTCTTACAAACCTGAACTCTCATCAATGCATCCAATGCAGTCACATCTGTCCTATTGTGTGGCACCCAGAACTGTGCACAATGTTTCAACTGAGGTCTAGTAAGAGTCTTATATAAGTTCAGCATCACCATCTTGTTCTTGTCCTCTGTGCTCTATCATTGAAGAAAAGGCTTTAAATGATCTCTCTAGCTTTACTGCTACCTTCACTGCTACCTTCAATGACTTGTCCACATATACACCCAGGTACCTCTGCTCCTGCACTTCCTTAAGAACTGTACCTCTTATTTCATGTTGTCTTTCAATTTTCTCTGACCAAAATGCATCATCTCATACTTCTCCACAGTGAACATTATCAGCCACATATCTGTCCATTCCATCAAACTGTCTATGTTTTTATGAAGTGCTCCTCACAGTTTGCAGTGCTTCCAAGCTTCATATCATTTACACACTTTGAAACTACCCTCTGCACACCAAAATCTAGATCATTAATACACATCAAGACTAATACTAACCCTGGGGAACTCCACTCCAAACCTTCCTCTGTCCCGTAAAATGTTCACTAACCCTTACTGTTTCCTATCACTCAGTCAATTTTGGATCCACATTGTAACTTTTACTCCATAAGCTACAATTTTCTCCCAAGCCAGTAGTCTGATATTCTATTACATTTCTTTTGAAAGTCCAGGAGCACCACATCAACAACATTAGCCTCATCAACCCTTTCTGCTACGGCTTCAGAAAAAACCCAGACAAGTTAGTCATACGCAATTACCCCTTTAGACATTCAGTGAGTCTCTAGCTTAGTAACACAACCTTTTCCATATGATTATTAAATTTATCACAAATATAATAAGCTTTGTCACTACTGATCTGTATTTACTTAGTTTTTCCTTACAAACCTTTTGATCATGGCTGATCATGCAATCTCAGTATCCCATTCCCACTTTCTCTCCATACCCCTTGATCCCTTTAGCTGCAAGGGCCACATTCAACTCTCCCTTGAGTATACCTAATGAACTGGCCCCAACAGCTTTCTGTGGGAGGGAATTCCACAGGTTCACAAATGTGAGTGAAGAAATTCTTCCTTGTGTCAGTCCTGAATGACTTTCCCCTTATTCTCCAGTCCTCTGGCACCTCCTGAATGTAGGGAAGATTATGGCCGGTGCCCCTGAAATTTCCACTATCACTTCCTTCAATATTTTTGGATACATCTCATCCAGTTTTGACGCCTTGTCAACTTTAAATACCAACAGTCCTGGTCAATTTCGGACGCATTATAATTAAAGAGTTTCCTTCTTTGTCATTATAGTCTGGGTAGAATCTACCACATTGGCGAGCATTTAACAAAGCATTCAAATAAGGAATTCAACTGCATTTTCAAAATTAAACACTAACGTGAAAAGTTTGACCAAAAATTGTGGGAGTAAGAATCCAGCTTCCAGACAAAAAAAATCCTGTGTAAAATTACCAACACTACAAATAGATAGGTTCATAAAACAAGTGGGTATCATTGTGGAGACGAGAGTTCAGAAATATACTTCAATTGTTTAAAACTAGGAAGAAAAGATTAAATAATAATCTGCTATGGTTAGGTGATAAGAATAAGGAGAAAGAATTATTTTTAAAAGCACACAATCAGTTTGTAACACTCCCCTGAAGTGCATCTATTATGTGTCTCAATTATTCTAAATGGTACAGAATTTCTAGCTGATCTCTGAAATTTCTTTTGTATTTATTTATGTCTAACCTATGTTCATGGCTTCTTATTTTGAATTCCCAAACAGGGGAAACCTGTCTGATGAAGTCCTGCATATTTTATATACGGTCACCCCTCAGTTTTTTAGTGAAAAGTTCCAGTCTGTTCCATCTATCCTCAAAGGCTAATTGCTGCCATAATGTATTTATTGAAAATGATTTATTAAAAAAAGAGGATTATGTGTAGCCATCTGTACTCTAACTTTGGCTATTAATGGAACTTATTGTTTTGCTAGATGGAATTATATGTTTTGGAAGTACGAAAGGTAATCTTGGGACAGCACCGGATCTCCACTTTGTTAATTTCTGAACTCTGGAAAAAGAAACGCTGTCAAAGGGTTATTCTCAAAAGCAAAAAGAAAGAATAAGATGGTTTAAAGTCTAATGTTCAGCCACCTGTGGTCGTCACTGATCATGCACGTTTGTCTCTAAAGTTTTGCAGACATGTAATCACATTTTCAAGAGAACAGGTTTCTCCCTGAACTGGTGTAGAAATGGGCAAATAGGCGGTTTTTGTTTGTGGCAGGCTCTCTCTCCAACTGACTACTTAAAACAAGTGTCTCTTCAAGCCAATCACTGGTCAAAAATTATCCAGAATGGTCTCTGTGACCTTAATTTGAGACCTGAAAACTGTTGCAACTCCTCAGTAAGGACTGTTAGAGCAGGAAGACAACTGTAGATCTGTTTTATCTTCGTCAAAGTTGCACAGCAGCAAGAGGATTGATGAAGACAGAGTGGTGGTCGTGATCTATATGGACTTCAGTAAGACATTTGGCAAGGTTCTTTATTGTAGACTTGTTAGCAAGGTTAGATCACATGGAATACAGGGAGAACTAGCCATTCGGATACAGAACTGGCTCAAAGCAAGAAGACAGAGGGGTGGTGATGGAGGCTTGCTATTCAGACTGAAGGCCTGTGACCAGCAGTATGCTACAAAAGGATCAGTGCTGGGTCCACTGCTTTTTGTCCTGATTTGCCTTTCTCAAATGCAGCACCTCACATTTATCTAAATTAAACTCGATACAGTTCTGTATCCAAATGGCCAGTTCTCCCTGTATTCCATGTGATCTAACTTTGCTAACCAGTCTACCATGAGGAACCCTGTTGAACGCCTTACTGAATTCCACGCCCTGGATCACACCCACCACTCCCTCCTCATCAATCCTCTTTGTTACTTCTTCAAAAAAACTCAATCAAGTTAGTGAGACATGATTTCCCATGCACAAAGCCATGTTGACTATCCCTAATTAGTCCTTGCCTTTCCAAATACATGTAAATCCTGACCCTCAGGATCCCCTCCAACACTTATCCACCACTGATGTCAGGCTTGCTGGTCTATAGGTCCCTGACTTTTCCTTACCATCTTAAATAGTGGCACCACATTAACCAACCTCTCGTCTTCTGACACCTCACCTGCAGCTATTGATGATACAAATATCTAAGCAAGGGGCCCAGCAATCACTTCCCTAGCTTCCCACAAAGCTCTAGGGTAGACCTGATCAGTTCCTGGGGATTTATCCACCCATATACGTTTTAAGACATATAGCACCACCTCTTCTGTAATATGGAGATTTTTCAAGATGTCGCTATTTATTTCCCTACGTTCTCTAGCTTCCATATCCTTCTCCAGAGTAAACACTGATACAAAAGACTCATTTAGTATTTTCCCCATCTCCTGCAGTTCCACACATAGGCAGCCTTGCTGATCTTTAAGCGACCCTATTCTCTCCCTATTAACTCTTTTGTTCTTAATATTTGTAGAATCCTTTTTGCCAAAGCTATCTCATGTCCCCTTTTTGCCTTTCTGATTTCCCTCTTAAGTATACTCCTACTGCCTTTTTACTCTTGTAGGGATTCACTTGATCTCTGGTGTCTTTACCTGACATATGCTTCCTTTTTATTCTTGACCAAAACCTCAATTTCTCTGGTCATCAAACATTTCGTACACCTACCAACCTTGCCCTTCACCCTAACATGAACAGACAGTCTCTGGAGCCTTTGAAGGCTTCCCATTTCCCAGCCATCCCTTTACCTGCACATATCCGCCCCCAAACAACTTTTGAAAGTTCTTGCCTAATGACATCAAAATTGGCCTTCCTCCAAGTTAGAACTTTAACTTTTAGGTCTGGTCTATCCTTTTCCCTCACTATTTTGAAACTAACATTGTTATGGTCACTGGCCCCAAAGTGCTCCCCCACTGACACCTCAGTCACCTGTCCTGCCTTATTTTCCAAGGCTAGGTGAGTTTTTGCACCTACTGTAGCAGGTAAATCCACATACTGATTCAGAAAATTTTCTTGTACACACTTAGCAAATTCCTCTCCATCCAAGCCCGTAACACAATTACTATGTTTGGAAAGTTAAAATCTCTTACAATTACCACCCTATTATTCCTACAGATAACTGAGATCTCCTTACAGAAATTTGTTTCTCAATTTCCCACTGAGTATTGGAGGGTCTATACAATCCTGGCAATGTGATCATCCCTTTGTTCTTTCTCAGTTCCACCCAAATAACTTCCCTAGACATATTCCCAGGAATATCCTCCCTAAGTACAGGTGTAGTGTTACCCCTAATCAAAAACACTACTTCCCCTCCTCTCTTACCACCCTTTCTATCCTTCATGTACTACCCTTCTATACCATCAACACCCTGGAACATTAAGCTGCCAGTCCCGTCCATCCCTGATCCATGTCTCTGCATTCGCTATGTTCCCAACTACGTTCAGAGTTCATCTGCCCTACCCATCACGAATTGAAAGAAATGCAGTTTAATTTATCAGTTATACATCGTTCTCTGCCTTGTTCCTGCCTGCCCTGACTGTTCGTCTTGCTCTTTTTCCCAACTGCACCACTCTCCACACCCCTCACTCCACCCCACCCCCAGCTCCACCCCCACCCCCACTCATTTAAATCCTCCCAAGCAACTGTAGCAAATTTCCCCATCAGTATATTCGTCCCCTTCAAATTCAGGTGTAATCTGTCCTCCTTATACAGATCACATCCAACCCAGAAGAGATTCCAATGGTCCAAAAAAAAATGCGAATCCTTCTCCCTTGCACCAGCTCCTCAGATTCCTACTCTCATTAGCTCATGGTACCAGGAGTAATCCAGATATCACTACCCTCAAGGACTCACTTTTAAAATTCCTACCTAACGTCCTATATTCTCTCCTCAGAATTTCGTCCTTTTTTTCTTCCTATGTCATTAGCTCCAGAGTGTACAATGACCTCCTGCCAGTTCCTCTCCCCTTTGAGAATATTATGGACCCTCTCCAAGATATCTTTGATCCTGGCTTGTTTAAGTTTTGAGCTGAATTTTGCTGGATTAAAACATGGCAGTTACCAGTCATACAATACTGAAATTGTGATCGGGTGGTAAAGTTAGAAGAGAAGTACCACGTCCAGGCTCAGTCAGCAACCTTCTGGAAGCTTACATCTTCCATTATGTCAGCATTGAAGTCAAATGCCACACAAAGAATCTCGGGTGATTTTCCTGTCATACACATGCATAGGAACTGGGATGGGCCATTTAGCCCCTTCAACCTGTCATATCATCTGAGATTAAAAAAAAGAGAAATTAAATATTTCACAAGGAAGCCTGCTGATTTAATTTTGGTCAAGAATAAGATACTATAAAATAGAATCAAAAATCAAATGATAGGGTTAACTTGAATAATACCCAAAATCAAATGTGCACAGAGTAGATAATTTACCAATGTACTGATCAATGAATGCACTGGGACATTTCCATGATTGCTGCAAGGAACCAAGGAACCCTATCAAAGCCGTTTAATGGCTGCAGGTTATCATCAGTGAGCCCAACATTACGAGCAGCCAGTGTTACTTCAAGGTAGGCTTCTTCAGTTCTTCAAGGAAAGATCCACTGGAGCAGCCTAAAGTGGTGTCAGGAAATTGCTTGCTTTTGAAAAGTCTTTCAGATAACTCAACCTGTGGTAGAGCATCCACCAAGATTTCCTAATAGGGTACTAAAGACTTCAGTAGAAGACATGTAGGGAAAGAACATTGGAGGCACAAAGAGACTCAATTAGAAGACAGTCAGTTTGAAGATCCAACATAAGTTTTCAAGGCAAGCAAGTACAATCTTTTTGTCCTTTCATGGGATGAGTGCACCACTAGCCTCATTCACTTAATTCACAACATCTCTTAATAGCCAACAATCTCCAATCAGTACTAAACCCTTCAATTCACGTGGTTTATCTCATCCTCACACTCACAACATTGTGGTAATGCCTTACACCTGCAACTCTGACACAGTGGCAGCTGAGGTTGTTGGCTTACTAGCTGAGCTGACTGGTTATCGTACAGACATTATCATCACCATGCTCAGTAACATCACCAGTACGGCCTCTGATGAAGCGATGTAGTTTTACTCTGCTTGGTGTTTATATGATCCGGTCTGTTAAGTTGGGTTGTGTCACTTACAGTTCTGTTCTGCACGGGTTTGTATATGGGGCCTAATTCCGCATGTTCGTTGATTGCATTACAGGTTGAAAGCCAGGCCTCTAAGAATTCCTGTGCATGTCTGTGATTGGCTTGAGCTAGGATGGCCACGTTGTCCCAGTTAAACTGATGGCCTTTGTTGTCCTAGTGTACTGAGATGAGGGAAAAATTAGGAAACTAGAGGCCTGGTTTTCAGCCAAAAATGTTGTTGGTCCAGGCTAGATGGACACAGGTGAATATTTAGTACATAGAAAGCTTGCCAGAAAGCCTGCATTCAACGTCAAGAGCACTGAGCAGGTCATCACCACTTGGCACAGATATTTGCCTAGAGATCAGATTCTATGCTTTCTAAACTGGAATGATGCCACGTCCATCATCAGGCCTGTGGAATGCACCACGAACCAGCGTCTAGTGGTGAAATCTCAATAGCACAAAGAACTTCCATCAGATGTCAGAGTGGTGAAAGCTCAGACTACTGCAATCTCAATTCTACCTTTCAAAAAGGCTTCCAGAGTGTGTTACAACATCCTGCATTTACATAGCACATTTGAAAGTCGTAAATAGTTCCAAGGTCCATCATCAAACACAATGTGATATTTGAACAGAAGACCAAAAAATTGGTCAAAAACCTAGATATTATGAAGCCCTCCCCACTTCATCCTCCTGTTCCCCACCCCCACTGCTTTTATCCTCTTGTCTCTCCCACTCTCTCCTCTCCTGTTCAACTCCCTCAGCCTGCTGTCGCCCTAAACTCCCTGCTTCCTCCTGTCCCTATCTCCTCCCCGCTACTCCCTCTTCCTCCTGTCCCTCCTACTGGTTTTCCCTACTCACTCCCCTTCCTATTCTTTGAATATCTGCCAGTTCCTCATTTCCCATGATAAAGAAAAAGAAGTTTCTCACTTCAAATTTGCTTCTTTTGCAAACCACTTTAAAACTGTGTCCTCTGGCTCTTGATTCTTTAACAAGGGAAATCATTTCTCCCTATTTACTCTGCTAAATCCCTCATGATTTTGATAATTGTATCAAATGTCCTCTTGGCCTTTTCCTCACTAAGTCTCTAATCTTACCTCATAATTAAAGCAGCTCATCCCTGGAACCATTCTTGTTTGCTTCTTCAAAACTCTCTAAAGTGTGGAGTTCACAACATTCCAGCTGAGGTTTAACTAGTGTCTTATACAACTTCACCATAACCTCCCTTCTCTTGTAATCTATGCCCCTATATTCTATCATTCCCATTCATAACCCACTCCACCAATTTGTCAGAATCCTTTCGAAGCTCTGCACTGTCATCTTCAGAGTTTAGAATTCAAATAAAGTTTTGTGTCATCTGCAAACTTTGAAATTATCCCTCGCAGACCAAGATCTGGATCAACAAGAAAAATAAGGACCAAACTTTGGGAATCAATTATCATTGATTGTTCCAATGTGGACAACTGGAGCCTCCCCTCACTCTGAGTTCTGCTTTGGAATGTCTTAAATCCCGGCAATGTGCAGACAACACAGCATTCCCAGTCACAGCTGCAGTATCTATCCCATATACAGCTCCCTATTAATACCACATTTCCTTTCATTTCACTCTTCTACCCACTAATCGAAAAGCTTTGCTCACCATCGTGCTAGGACCAACATAGAGTTCAACAACTTATTTTTGCTCACATTCTGTGCCACGTTTACTTGTTCTGGTTTCTCCTCATCTTCTTTTCATCTCTTCTTTCACTTTGTATTCAGGTAGCTGCTGCCAGCCATTCACACATCTCACCTGAACACGTTTGTTCCTTTCCTGTTCTCATTATGACTCCCTTAAGCTTTTATACCATGAAACCTTATGCAACTGAATTTTTCTTGCCCTTCACCCTCTCAGAGACCTTCCCTTTCACTCCTCCCGAAACCCTTCTCTTCTTTTCTTTGCTCCAAACCTATTCTACCTATTCTCAGCTCTGATGAAAGGTCATGGACCTGAAACATTAACTCTGTTCCTCTCCACGGATGCTGCTTGGCCTGCCGAGTATTTCCAGTATTTTTTATTTCTATTTCCTATTTCCAACATCTGTAGTATTTGGAAGTTACATTTTTAAAAAAAACACAGTTCAACATAGCCTAGTTTAACCTGCATGGACTGATAAAAGATGGTTTTAAGCCTCATTGCAAGCTTATTCTGAAAATCACAATTCCAGTAAAATATTTCTATTCTCTGGTACCTCAATTTAGACTTGAAAGTTAGTTCAGCGAGATTATCAACTAATCACAACCATTTTCACATACCAAAACAACAACTTCCTCAGTCCCTTTGCAGCACTGTTTAAAAGATGAAACAGCTCGCCCCCAATTAAAGTTCAGTTCCTGAAATAATATTTAGGACATGGAAAAACTTTTCTAACTAGAAATCAAAAGAATATACTTATGGTCTCAGATTTGACAAAGCTAATTATGTATACACTGCAAAATATCAACCCAGAAGCCTTTCAAAGATGAATTAAACAGATGTGCAAAACAAATAGTGGAAGTGCTTAGTGAATCCATAACAAAAATAGGATCAATGAAACAAAAAAGAAGCGATTGTGAAGAGTCAATGATGCTTCAGAAAATTAAAAGCCTTAAGGATTTGGACAAGGGGCAGCAAAATTGATTTAATTAATAGTTATAACATGGAGCTAACACTACACAGGCACAACAGATCAAGTGGCTCATTCTATTATGAATGTTTATAGCATAATCAAAAGAATATAAAGATCTGTACACATGAACTAATTTAATTTTTCTTCCAATTCAAGGAAGTCAGTGGAGACACCAGCACTGATTATGAAGTTGCAACTTAAAGCTATCGGGGGAGAAAAAGAGAAACAAAATTCAGAAATTCCCCTATTACCAATCAAATTTATCCAGCTGAATACCCACATTTAAACAGGGATAGTGATGTAAATAGCTGGATACAACAAGCAATTTCACACATAGTCTGCTTAATAGCAAAGTTAAAATTTTTGATCAGATTATCAGAGAAACAACTAGCTCATTTCTCTACATTTAATAGGGGAATAGGGGAGGCAATAGCCTTGCAGTATTATCGTCGGACTGTTAATCCAGAGACCTGGATATCATTCTGGGGACCCATCGGCAGATGGTGGAATTTGAATTCAATAAAAATAACTAGAATTAACAATCTAATGATGATCATGAATCCATCGACAATTGTCGGAAAAATCCACCTGGTTCACTAGGTGTCCTTTAGGAAAGGAAACTGCCATCCTTACCTGGTCTGGCCTACATGTGACTCCAAACCCACAGCAATGACTCTGAACTGCCCTAAATAACTACAATAAATGCTGCCTAGCCAGCAGCGTCCTCGTCCCATTAATGAATAAAGAGAAAAAAAGCCTGACAGCATGGAGTGATAGACAATCGACAGATTTTCATCTTCTAAGTCTTACAGCTGGCTACTATCTAAGTGATAACAGTACAAAGACCCAACTACAAAGTTAAAATCCTTAGACACAGAAGGCATTAGTCCTAAAATGTCTAATTAACAATTCGCATTCATACAGCCCCGGTAGTATAGAAAAATCACAAGGCATATCACAGAAGTATAACCTGACAGAAATAGATGCTGAAACAAAGAAGGAGATACTATAAATGACCAAAAGTTGGACATTAAAAGAAGAGGTGAGATGAATGGATTTAGATTCCAAGTTATTCTACAGTCATAGTCATACGACATGGAAACAGACCCTTCAGTCCAACATCATCCAGGTTTCCTAAACTAAACTAGTCCCATTTGCCCGTGTTTGCTCAAATCCCTCCAAACCTTTCCTAGTCATATACCTGTCCAAAAATCTTTCAAATGTTGTAACTGTACTTGCATCAGCACTTCCTCTAGCAGTTAATTTCACATACCAACCAATGTCTGACTGGAAAAAATTGTACCTCAGGTCCCGTTTAAATATTGTTCCTCTCACCTTAAAATTAGGCCCTCTAGTTCTGAACTCCTCTACTGAGGGAAAAGACTTTTGCTGTTCACCTTATTTATGCCCCTCATGATTTTATAAAACTCTAGGTCACCCCTCAACCTCCTACTCTACAAAGAAAAGAAGTCCCAGCCTATCCAGCCTCTCCTTATAACTCATACACTCCAGTCCTGGTAACATCCTTGTAAATCTTTTCTGCACCCTTTCCAATTTAATAACATCCTTCCTACAGCAGAGCGACCACAACTTTACACAGTACTCCAGAACATGCCTCACCAACGTCTTGTACAACCTCAACATGATATCCCAACTCCTATAGTCAATGCTCTGAGCAATGAAGGCAAGCATGCTAAATGCCTTCTTCATCATCCTGTCTACCCATACTGCCACTCTCAATGAACTATGTTCCTGAACCCCTAGGTCTCCCTGTTTGACAAAACTCCCCAGGGTCCTACCAATAACTGTGTAAGTCTTGCCCTTGTTTGTCTTACCAAATTATAACACCTCGCATTTATCTAAATTAAACTCAATCTGCCAATCCTTGGCCCACTGGTCAAGTTATTGGAATCACTTTGTAATCCTAGATAATTTTCTTCACTTTCAAAAGAATACCAGAAAAATAGAGCAATCAAGAGAAACTTTTCAACCATCTGGATATGAGAGATCATAAGCATCACATTACCCATCTACAGATATCTACCAGTAACCAGACTGTCAAAGAGTTCACCTCTACCAGTATCATAGTGTCTAGTGGGGTTCCTGAAGTTGAGTTATAGAGTGATACAGCATGGAAACAGATCCTCAGGTCCACCAGTCCACGCTGGCCATGTTCCCAAACTAAACTAGTCTCACCTGCCTGCGCTTGGTCCATACACTCCAAACTTTTCCTATTCATCAACTTATCAAATGTCTTTTAAATGTTGTAACTGTACCTGAATCCACCACTATCTCTGGCAATTCATTCAACACATGAACACACTTTGTCTAAAAAAGTTGCCCCTCATGTCTTTTTTAAATCTCTCTCCTCTCAGCTTAAAAATATGCCCCCTAGTTTTGAACGCCCATATCCTGGGGAAAAGACCCTTGTCATTCACCTTATCTACACCCCTCACGATTTTATAAGCTTCAATAAGGTCACCCCTCAACCTCCTACAAAGCAGTGAAAGAACTCCCAGTCTTTCCAGTCTATTTTTATGTCTCAAACCTTCCATTCCCAACAGCATGCTGGTAAATCTTTTCTGAATCCTCTCCAGTTTAGTAACATCCTTCCTAGAAAAGGGCGAACTGAACTGGACACAGTACTCCATAACAGACCTCATCAATGTCCTGTACAACCGCAACATGATGTCCCAATTCCCAAAAATGAATACAGTAAATCAAAAACCAGACCAGAAAGGGTGAAATAAAACTAAACCTCATTACAAATAGAAGTCAATTAAAATTTTATATACTTAAGCATAATTCGGTTCATTCAAGGTCATCAACCAGACATGAACATTAAAAAAAAAGATGCATGACCACATCCGTGGGGAATTATCAAACAATCCAGTCAGAATAAAGAAGAAAAAACAAATGGACTAGAACAAAACAAGACTGGAATATCTTTTTTGTTCAACATAGAGAGGAAAGTAAGGAATTGCACATATCCCAGACAGAAAAGACAGCAAGTAACATTCCATTGTCAACAAAAAGGTGAAAGAACAGAGACAGATCCAAAAATATTGCAAGTAATAGGGGAGAATTTGGGGGAGGAACAATGGTGCAATGAGAACAAGCAAAGTGCAAGACTGGGGTGTGAAAGCAAGAGAGGGAGAGAAAGTGGCAAAAGGGGAAAAGCAGAGAGGGAGAGACAGCAACAGCGAAATAGTGACAAACAGGAAGGAATGATAGAATAGGGAGAGCAAGAAAAGGCAAGAAAGACGACAAGCAAAGAGCAAGTGAACACAAGAACAAAAGACGAGAGAGAGAGAAAAGAGCAGAACACGGAACAAGAAAGAGAGATGGAAAGGAAAACAATTTTTTTTCAAAAAGTGGCTTTGAGTGATCCAAATCAAAATTTCTCAGGATTTTTCCAAATGACCAAGCCTTTGAAAACCAAAATCTGGCACAATGACTAAGCACTCAGATTCAATTGCTAGCATTCAAAAGGTTCCAATCTATAATACAGAAAATATTTTTTGCCCCCATGGACTCAAATACATTGCGTGAATATCTACTTCGAGTTAGAATAAACTGAAGGTTACTCAAGTCTAGATAAAAATCCCAACTGATATTTATTCATTGCAATTCCTGGACCTTTAATACACTCGTTGTGGCTAGTCGCAATATGTCTGACGCATGTAGCAGCAATCTTCAGGATAATAATGTTTAGCAAGAAAACTCTAGATACTGCGCTCAGGAACTAAAGCGATAAATCTTCAGAGAATAATTGGGTGTAAAGTGAAAAGAGCTAAAGACTTCAACGAGTGTTTGAGGCAAGATATGAAGATGCCCCTCCTCTTGGAAACTAGCTCAATTCATCAGTTTAATTTATCATCAGTATTTCATTCTCTGATGACAAAAGAAATGAAGCAATATGCGGTTATTTAAAAAGTAAGGAATGATGGCAGTGTGATCTCACAAATAACATGACAGAACAAATAAAAACAAAGCTATCTAATTCTAAAATATTTTTGTAAACCTAAGTGGCATACTAACAAAGCTTTTTGTTTCAAGAACTGTGTTGTCAGCTGGTAAAGTGCTAGATGCCAATACCTTTAATATACTCAATATGGCAGGACAAATGCACAGTCATAACTATTCAAACTGCTGCCTTTCTCCCGAACAGGGAGCCTTTTTTTAAAGAGTGCCACACTTTAGTTGCCGATGCTGCTGTCAACTAAACCCCCACAAGGAGAGTTTGAAACATCATATAAAATTGCGCACATACGTACACATATACACAGTGCTGATCGTACCCAACATTCAATGCTTGACTTCTGATAATGTTTCCACAGCTGTAAGCAGACCTCAGCTGATCAGCCAGCCTGCAAATGGCTGGCACTATCTTCCATTTAACAAGCCATTTTTAGCTCATACAGATTTACATTTGACTCAAGATTTTGCTGGACACAACAGAACTTATTTTGTTACTCGCAGCTACCATGAAGGCCATCTCAGTCTTTTAGAATGTAAAAACAAAACACTCACAGTTTTGTGCATTTTGAATATGAGCAATCCTGGGCTGCTTCCAAACAGCATCCAGAGGCATCAGTCAGTGTCCCAGTAGTAACTGCATGGTGATCGTGATCATGCTTTGATTACAAAAGCCTGCAGGCTTCAAGCCAAGTGCCTAGGCAGCTTGACAAATGCATACACAGCTCTGCATAAGGTATTCTATTCTGCCACTCCTACATGGAGGATTACTGCTAAAAGTCGCATTTCCACGAACAATATGATCGACAATGCCCTTGTTGTAGAGACCAAACAAATTATAAACTCTAGAAATTAAACCTACTCTTCAGATTTTCCTCCCATTTGGAAAGCTCCACATACTTTGAATATAAGATGATGTATGGTGCACTGCACACATCGGCCATTATTTGCAAGCACATAAAAGGATATCTTATACGAAGCAGCTTTTAAAGAGAAGGCAGTTTTCTTGAATTTTAAAACTGATTCACAAGAGGACTTCAGTAAGAATTACAATGAATAACATTACCATTATTATCTATTCCTCAGAGAAAAATGCCCCATATATTAAGATGACAATATGAAGCTCTGTAACCTCTTTTTTGTTGTCTGGAGAAGGACGATAAGAGATTAAAATATGAACCAGCTCCATGCAACGTCCAGTCACTTCAAATTTCGTTGGACTGGGAATAAAGATTTCCAATAACAGGATTTCCTGCTCACATTATTATACACTGAATCTTGTATGCAAACTCTATAAAATCCTTTTAATAAAGAAAATCATAGCATCTTTAAATGAAGAAAATGGCCACTAGGAACTGTACAGACATAAGCAGAAAAAAATAACAACAGGCCAAAGGAGGTACTTGAAGGGGTGACCAAAAAATGCTTTAAGGAAGTGAGCTAAATTGCTGAAAGAATCTATCAGAAGGATTCTCAACCGTGGGGCATAGTGGCAGAGAGCAACAACACCAATGGTAGGAATAGAGGAGCCCAGGACACGCACTAAAAACCGGAACGAACACGTAGCAACAGTTAAACAAAAACTGAACATGTCGGAGAGACACTGATCTCCGCAGTGATTAAGAACCAGGTTTGTCATTCACAAGGTGCTCAGTGTTGCTATGTGTAGTACCAGTCTGATCAATTCCTCATTCCTGCGCCACGGAGATCACCCAAGACATCAACTGCTCGAAGTGAAAGTCGAAGACAGGCCATGTTGCCAGGGGATATACAAATCTCTAGATAAGGGGAGAAAATATATCCAAGATTGCCGTCATCCTGGTGGTCAGCTTTGTGAGCAACTGCATGCTTGGACTCTCAGTGTAAATACCAAGTGTCACTACATGCTTAAGTACTACCTGTCCCTGGTGTTGCAAAACACTTCAAGTAGTTCAGCCATGCCCTACCACCTGCTCTTCGTGGAGAAGTTTAAGCAGGAAAACACAGGACCACAAGTTCATCTGGCAATGGTCAAGACGAAGCATCCTCAAGACCCTGTGGGGGAAAAGGAGATGGTTCAACTTGTCAGATAGTTCACTAAGCAGAGTGTCAAAGTTATCTGTCTCATCGCAAGTACTTACAACAAACACCAAGTCATAACTTGGTTGAAAATGAGAAAGGCCCATTCCATCAGATCTTTTCAATATGCTTAGAGCCTCACTACACCCTCTACAATAGCTTCCAGTGCTAATATTGCCTTTGAAATGGAGTCGGGACAAAGAGTTTTGCCTCTTTGTGAAACCCGCCTTCGCAAAGGTGTGGAGAGAAGCTCAGTGACGTTGTCATCCTGAGTAGCTCTACAATGCAGGTCTCTGCTGGGCAGGTCTTTTCCAAGAATGTACACCAAGACAAACAATTATAATATTTTATTTGTCTGGGAAGTCGAGAACAATTGGTCACAATTTAAAAATAAGGGAGATGCCATTTAAGACTGAGATGAGGAAAGATTTTTACACTCAGCGAATCTTTGGAATTCTCTGTCCAGTGGGCTAAGGAAGCTCAGTCTTTGTGCATGTTTAAAGTAGAAATTGATAGATTCTGACTTCCAAAGGAGTAAAGGTTTATGGGTCTGGTGTGGTAAAAGGCACTGAAGTGTTCAATCAATCACGGTCATATTAAATGGCAGAACCAATGACAGGATGAACAGCCTACTCCTATTCCTATCAACTGTGCCTGGAGGACCATCAAGTCAACGAAGACTCACATTAATTTGCCCTCAACTTGCTGGGCTACCAGTGCAAACAGTTATTCTCAACTGAGTGTTGCAGACTAGCAAATTTCAAGATCCAGGACTAGGTGCTGAAGGATGCACTTAAGCTTGGGGCATCTACTGCAGAGACACAATGGCCAAAGGTCACTGTCTAGGGTCTTTCAGCCACAGTGCAGTGAGTGGTTGGAAACGTTGAAAAGTTCCTCAGACTGTGTACTATACAAACAGTATATACTGTGAAGGTTAAAAAGATTAAAATTGCATTAACTTCCTCAGAGTGGAACATGGCATGGGGAGGATCTATTGCACTCTCTAAAATGTCCCATTTGAAATGTTTTAACATCAGGCTGTATATCTGACATGAAATGCATATTGTAAATATTAAAACTGTTACAATCATATTCAGTGGAACAATTTGGAGAGCAGTAGAATTTTATTTCAAATTCTATAATATTTAAGATGCAATGTTTTAGAATGTAGTTTTACAAATCTAACGAAAATAGCATATTTTTGGAAAAGAAACACCGACGGTAGAAAAGGTAGAAGTTATCCACAACAGATGCGCAAAATTCAGAGGTTATAAAGCTGGGAAATTGGCAACATCAAGTTCAGAGAAGACAAAAACTCTTTAAAAAAAAAATTTCATCTGGAAAGGCCAAGGTTAGGGCAGGGACAGGTATTCTTTGTTGAGGAGAGAATATGTGGTCAGATGCTGAAAATTACCTCAAAAATGATATATTCAACTAAATTATGCCATGCACAAATTAGACTAAACACTTTTTAGTTGTTCAATTCCTGAATTTTCTACTTTCTAATTATTTCTAAAGCTTATAGAAATGATGATTTCAGCAACTCCATCTCTAGATATTCTAGATTTCTGTTACATTTTGTTAATATTTATAGACTTTTGTTGATCAAGGATAACTGATATTCATCTAATTAGCCGAGAACATATTAACACACTGATTAGTAGCAGATAACCATCCAGTATGGATCTGTTCAATTATAAATTGTGTTGTAATGTGAATTTTTACACAGAGGATTGTGATAAATTCATTTACTAAAATACAACTTCCTCAAAATACAGAAAGGGAACATACTATACTGACCAGGAACAAAGCTATGTCAGATCATAACCATTCTGGGCAATCCAAGAATGGAGGTAGGAAAAAAAAAAATCATCGCTGTAAGAGCTGCTCCTTTTTTGAGGTATTTTCAGTGTTGGAGCTGATTTCCTTGAATTTTTAGTAATTACTGTTTGATAAACTGTGCATTGTTTAGAAAAAAAAGACCAAAATAACAGTGCTTTTTAAAGTGGAGGAATAGAGAGAGAGCAGATACCACTTTGCAGGTTAAACAAATGGAGAAGTAAACCTGCACAGCTGTGTGACCTATCAGTGACCTGCACAGCTAACTGCCTCTGCTGTTTAGTAACAGGTATCTCTGGGCATTGGAGTTCATTCTAAGAAAAATAAACAAACTGTGAAATTCACAGCTGACCTTGGAGAAACCTGGGGGAGCTCACAGCAGGGGAGCAGCTAAGTGGTTTATTTTTTAAAAAGTGTAACATTACTTTTTTTGTTTGTAAATCTACAATAGTGAGTAGAGTGGGGTTTTTTATTATGCGTTTGATAGCGATCTGTCTCTTGACTAAACTTTAAAAATATAAAACATACATTAAGTTACCCTGGAGCAGTGTTTTTAGAGCAGTAAGACTGTGCTATTTTCTCGGTCTGCAGATTGTTAGGGTGCAAAGATGGCATTTAGTAGAATGATGTGCTACTCCTGTCGGATATGGGAGATTAGAGAGAATTTCAATGTTACTGATGATTATGTCTGCATGAAGTGTGTTTGGTTGTGAATCCTATCAGGTGACATAGATTGGTTAGAATAACAGTTAGAGGCAATGAGGAATTTACAGCAGCCAGGAGTGATGGATTTAGGAAGGGAGAATAACTTGAGATAGTCAGGTAGATGGGTTACCTCCAGGAAAGGTAGGAGAGGGAGGCCGGTAGTACAGGAGTCTCCTGTGGCTATGCCCATCTCAAACAATTATTCTGTTTTGGAAAATGTAGGGGGTGATGGACTCTCAGGGAAAAATACTCTGACAGCCAGGTTTCTGGCACTGAGACTGGCTCCAATGTAACAAGGGGTACATAGGTTCCAAGCAATCAATTGTGACTCTCTAGTCAGAGACACAGACAGATGATTCTGCGGCTGACAACAAGGCATAAGAATGATGTGTTGCCTCCCTGGTAGCCGGATCAAGGATATCTCGGAGAGGGTACACAAAATTCTCAAATACGAAAGGGACCGGCAGTAGGTTGTTGTACATATTGGAACTAATAACACAGAATGAGAAAAGGATGAGGTTCTGAGGAGAGAATATAGCAAATTAGGCAGGAATTTTATAAAGGAGATTCTCAAGTGTAGTAATATCAGGATTACTCCTGGTGCCACAAGTAGGAATAAAAGGATAGAGCAGATGAATGAGGAGCTGGTGCAGAGGAGAAGGATTCACATTTTTAGATCATTGGAATCTTTTCTGGGGTAGAAGTGACCTGAATAAGGAGGACAGATTGCACCTGAATAGGAAGGGGACTATATTATGGCAGCGAAATTTGCTAGAACTGCTTGGGACGTTTTAAACTAAAGATTTGGGAGGGAAGGAATTGGAGGGTGGGGGTATGGTGGTGGCGTGGGTGGAAGTGGAGGATGGGACCTAGTGAGATATTGAGAAAAGAGATCAGTCTGAGACTGGTGCAGGTGGGAAAAGGAGCAAGTCAAACAGTCAGGATAGACAGGAACAAAGCAGGGAAAGAGGTAGGACTGATAAATTAAACTGCATTTATTTCAATGCCAGAGACCTGACAGGTAAGGCAGAGGAACTCAGGGCATAGCTAGGGGCATGGACCTGGGATATCATAGCAATTATAGAAAGGGTATAGAAGCAATAGGAAGGATAGAAAGAGGAGGACGGGCATTTTTGATTCAGGATAATATTATGGCTGTACTCAGGGAGGATATTCCTGGGAAGTTACTTGGATAAAACTGAGAAATAAAAAAAAGGGATGATCACATTACTGGGATTGTACTATAGACATTCTAATACTCAGCAGGAAATTGAGAAACAAATTTGTAAGGAAATCTCAGTTATCTGTAAGAATAATAGGGTGGTAATGGTATGGGATTTTAACTTTCCAAACATAGGCTGGGACTGCCATAGTGTTAAGGGCTTAGATGGAGAGGACTTTGTTAAGTACATACAAAAACACTTCCTGATTCAGTGTGTGGATGTACCTACTAGAGAAGGTTCAAAACTTGACCTACTCTTGGGAAATAAGGCAGGGCAGGTGACTGAGGTGTCAGTGGGGGAGCACTTTGGGGCCAATGATCATAATTCTATTAGTTTCAAAATAGTGATGGAAAAGGATCTAAGAGTTAAAGATCTAAATTGGAGGAAGGCCAATTTTGACTGTATTAGGCAAAAACATTTCAAAGTTGACGTGGGGGCAGTGGGCAGATTATTCGCAGGTAAAGGGACGGCTGAGAAGTGGAAAACCTTCAAAAATGAGATGACAAGACTCCAGAGACAGTAAGTTTCTGTTAGGGCGAAGGGTAAGGCTGGTAGGTTTAGGGAATCCTGGATAATGGAAGAAATTGAGGTTTCGGCCAAGCATAAGGAGAAAGCATAAGTCAGTATAGACACCAGAGGTCGACTGAATCCCTAGTACAGTATAAAGGCAGTAGAAGCACACTTCTGAGGGAAATCAGGACGGGAAAAAAGGGGACATTAGATAGCTTTGGCAAATTGGGTAAAGAGGAATCCAAAGGGATTCTACAAATATGTTAAGGACAAGAGAGTAACTAGGGAGAGAATAGGGTCCCTTAAAGATCAGCAAGGCTGCCTACCTGTGGAACTGCAGGAGATGGGGGAAATACTAAATGAGTATTTTGTTTACTGTGGAGAAGGATATGGAAGCTACAGAATATTTGAAAATAAATAGCGACATCTTGGAAAACGTCCATATTATAGAAGAGGTGGTGCTGTATGTTTTAAAACGCATATGGGTGGATAAATCCCTGGGACCTGATCAGGTGTACCCTAGAACTTTGAGGGAAGCTAGGGAAGGGATTGCTGGGCACCTTGCTGACATAGTTGTATCATTGATAGTCAGAGGGGAGGTGCCATAAGACTGGAGATTGGCTAACGTGGTGCCACTATTAAAGAAAAGTGATAAGGAAAAGCCAAGGTTCTGCAGACCGGTGAGCCTGACATCAGTGGTTGGCAGACCGTTAGAAGGACAGGATTTACATGTATTTAGAAAAGCAA
Source organism: Rhincodon typus (assembly GCF_021869965.1). NCBI lineage: Eukaryota > Metazoa > Chordata > Chondrichthyes > Orectolobiformes > Rhincodontidae > Rhincodon > Rhincodon typus. Next base: position 79,386,299 of record NC_063339.1, read on the forward strand.
GGACTGATTAGGTGGTAGTCAACATGACTTTGTGCATGGGAAATCGTGTCTCACTAACTGGATTGAGTTTTTTGAAGAAGTAATGAAGACGACTGACGAAGGCAGAGCAGTGGACGTGATTTATATGGACTTCAATTAGGCGTTCAACAGGGTTCTGCATGGTAGACTGGTTAGTAAGGTTAGACGTCATTTAATACAGGGAGAAATAGCCATCTGGATACAGAACTAGTGCAAAGGTAGGACACAGAGGGTAGTGGTGGAGGGTTGCTTTTTGGACTGGAGGCCTGTGACCAGCGATGTGCCACAAGGATCAGTGCTGGGTCCACTGCTTTTTGGCAGTTATATAAATGATTTGGATGTGAACTTAGGAGGTATGGTTAGTAAGTCTGCAGATGACACCAAAATTGGTGGCATAGTGGACAGCCAAGATGGTTAGCTCAGTGTACAACCGGACCTTGATCAGATGGCCATGGGCTGAGGAGTGGCAGATGGAGTTTAATTTAGATAAATGTGAGGTGCTGCATTTTGGAAAGGTAAATCAAGGCAGGACTTATACACTTCATGGTAAAGTCCTGGGGAGCATTGCTGAACAAAGAGACCTCGGAGTGCAGGTTCACAGTTCCTTGAAAGGTAGACAGGTTATTGAAGAAGGCATTTCGTATGCTTGCTTTTATTGGTCAGTGCATTGAGTCTCTGAGTTGGGAGTCACGTTGCAGATGTACAGGACATTGGTTAGGCCATTTTTGAAAACTGCATTCAATGCTGATCTCCCTGCTTCAAAAAGTATGTTGTGAAACTTGAAAGGGTCCAGAAAAGATATACAAGGATGTTGCCAGGGTTGGAGGGTTTGAGCTAGAGGGAGAGGCTGATTACACAGGGGTATTTTCCCTAGAGCATCAGAGGCTGACAAAGTTTGTAAAATTTTGAAGTTTATAAAATCATGAGGGGCATAGAAAGGGTGAATAGACAAGGTCTTTTCCCCAGGGTAGGGGAGTCCAAAACCAGAGGGCATAGGTTGAGGATGAGAGGGGAAAGATTTAAAAGGGAACCAACAGGCAACCTTTTCACATAGAGGGTGATGGGTGTATGGAATGAGCTGCCATAGGAAGTGACGGAGGCTGGTACGATTACGCAATTTAATACAGATCTGGATGGTTATATGAATAGGAAGGGTTTAGAGGGATATGGGCCAAATGCGACTGGATTAATTTGGTCAGCATGGGCAACTTGGACTGAAAGGTTTGTTTCCATGCTGTACAGCTCAATGACTCTATGACTCTAAATGCAGTGAAACGAAAACCAACTCTTATCTTCTTACCAAAGCCGATAACCAAACTCTTTGCTGCTGGATGCGATTAATCTTTTAAAGTGCAATATTCAAAATAGGCTTTATAAAGAATTGTGCATTTTTCACTTACAGTAAAAGTAGAATTAAAGGGAACATTTACAATGTGCTTCATCACATCACCGTCAACACTCCCTTCCCTGGGAGGCACACATTTCAGGAAAAAAAATACATCTGATTTTGGACCATTTCATGCAGATGTCCTTCCCATTCAGTGTTTGAAGCTTGAGGTTGATGAAACATAAAACACATCTATTCCCATCAATCAGATTATGTTGCTCTTTATTCAGAAATATGATCTTGGTGATATTCGAGCTGTGATAACAGCCATTTCACGGAGATTTTCAGCAATGTTCACTAGTCTATATACCTTCTACTGGCAACTTCCCTGTAATATAGAAACCATTTCTTATGCTGCAGCCAACCCAACAATTGCATCTCAGCATTTATAGGATGCTTGATAACTACCATCCACCACTAACTATTCTCATGAAAATCTTGTGTTGTTTCCTTTCATCAAATCAGGCTAAGCCTATTGATGTGACAGGCATTAGCGTAAAGAAACTTCAAAAAACACTTACAAGGATGTTGCCAGGGTTGGAGGGTTTGAGCTATAGGGAGAGGCTGAATAGGCTGGGGCTGTTTTCCCTGGTGAGTTGGGGACTGAGGGTTGACCTTATAGAGGTTCATAAAATCACGATGGGCACGGATAGCATGAATAGCCAAGGTCTTTTCCTCGGGGTAAGGGAGTCCAAAACTAGAAGGCGTAGGTGGGAGAGAGGGGAAAGATACAAGAAGGGACTTAAGGGGCAACTTTTTTCACGCAAAGGGTGGTGCATGTATGGAATGAGCTGCTAGAGGAGGTGTACAATTACAACATTTAAATGGCATCTGGATGGGTATATGAAGGGTTTAGAGGGATACAGGCCAAATGTTGGCAAATGGGACTAGATTTATTTAGGATATCTGGACAAGTTGGACCGAAGGATCTGTTTCCATGTTGTATATCTCTATGACTCATTCCCTTGTTATTCTGGAAGGTTCTCCTCTTCATAGCTGCTTGGAAAGTCAGGGCAGATTTGCTACACCTATGTTCCATGGTGTCTGGTGTAATATGCAAGGCCTGTCCTGTTTGAAAGATATTTGTCACTCATACTATGGAAGCAGATGATGGGTGTTTCTCGGATAATTCATGGTTGTTCCTAACTTCTCCCCCTTATCTCCATAGAAGACAGGCTGTAAATTAACTGTTTGAGCCATCCATTACCAGGTCTGGCTGATCCAAAGCTTCAGCAATTATCATTCCCTTTTGCCAAAATTAGCCACCCATTCCTTTAGGGTCATCCTGTAAAGCTCCTTTTCTCTAAGACTAGAGTTGAGATATAGGTAAGCAAACAAATGGTACAGCCAGCTTGGGAAGCTGAATGGCCCAGTCCAGTTCCTATATATTAATCTTCTCCTTAAACTCTTTTCACTTTCCTGTCCACCTTGTCTTCAACAAGGATAACATGGATATCTTTAAGACTGAAACCATCATTCAACTAACATTTCTGGTTAGTTCTATTCCTACCTAACCAATCATTGACTGTAGAAATGGTCTCTCCGCTCTGTCTTATAATATGACTGCTGAAATTTTACAGGTCCTAGCCCTGGCCACCTCCTCTTTCTGATTACAAATGTGAAGCAAGCTTCTATATGTATACTGACAATATCAGTGATATCCCTCCACCACCAACAACCCATACTCGGTCTCCATATTAGCAAACTTATCTCTCAACATCCAATCTTCAATAATCTGCAATTCCCACCAAATAAAAACAGGGATAACCAAAGCCATTTACAGCCCTCACAAACCGCCTACCTCTACCATCAATTGCATTCCTCTTTTCCCCACCTTCTCTCTCAGGTTGAACCAGAATCGTTCAAAATCTCAGTGTGCTACTCAACCCTGAACTGTGCTTCCAACCTCAACCCTGATTCAACTCACATTCTCGTATCATGTACTTTAGTTCATCGAAAACTCAGTTAATCACTCATTCTGCAACCTACTGACAGCAGAATAAGAGTTCAAAGTCTTGAATTTTACACTATGAGATTTGTAAGAAAAAGTTAAATTGCCACTTGAAATTTCTGTATTCTAAATTATCTAGATGAGTTAACAAAGATTCGATCCCATCTTACCTGCAAGTTGGTAAACCTGCCAGAAACCCACCCTACCATGATAATTGAAGTCTTTGTTTCAACTTTCAAAAACAATACTTTGCCTGGAAAGCTCTGCCACTGAACCTATACAAAACTATTTAGGTGACAGGTTAGTAAGAGAATGCAAATATGGAATACCCTAACATTTTAAATTGTGACTAATGAGAGATTGTGTGTTCAGTACACTATACTTCAATAGGGCACTTCCCATTTTCTTCCGATTTCAGTCATGAACAGTGTTATTGGGATCACGCCACCACAATTTTATAACTAAGCCACTACCCATAATTAGCAACGAGTTGGTCTCAGGATGTTTTTCCATGAAATTGATGCTCACATACTGTTCCTACAAAGCTCTGTAAGACGATAAGTAATTCGCACAGTATAACGTCTGATAGGCTAGTCAGTATTGGTGAGAACCAGCAAAAATCTTTTTATTCCAAGTAATCCATACAATCATCTCAAATATGTGAACACATTTTTTGCACACTTACCATCATTTTGTACTCTTCATATGTCCTATAAACTTCACCCTACAAGAATAATTTTTTTTAAATTAGCATGAGAATTAATGCTGCATATGTATTGCATATAAAAAGTGTGCAGGAAAAATCAAGAGAAGGCCAACTCAAAAAGGCGGCAAACAGCCAAGTGCCCTACACACAAACAATTATAAACTCGCAGTATAACCTGTGTTACGTTCATTATTTGGAGTCTAGGAGATAAGAGACCAAAGAAAGTATGGAATTAATTTTACCTTTCAAAGTTTCCTAAATCGAGTCACAAAGTTAACTGCTATACTTTGGTCAACTAAGAGTTACATATATGAAATTATTGGTCCAGATTTTGAACTCATTGAACTAGAATAGTGACTAATAGCTGTTTCTTCTCACCATTTCAGCCACTGTTCATCAAATAATCTTTATCTTAACATATCTAAGTTTTTTTACTCACTGTTCCAAAGTAACTAGAATATCTGTACCACTGACCTCAACCTGTTGTTCGTCACTTAATTATTTAGCCTGGCCAATCATTTGAGAGAACTTTGCACCGTTTCATTGCCCACAACTAACCCCACCATTCTGATAACTGCTTTTTTTTCAGTTGACAACTATGCTTATTTAGTTTATACATTGTTCTGTATTTGCAAACACAAACATTCATATAAGAAAACTGATGTATCAAAACACATTCTATCCCCGACAAAAGAATAAAACTTGCACAACCGTATAATGAAAATGCAAGAAATAAAGCAACATCTGCTCATGGTATTCATTTGTCCATTATCATGTTAGGTTACATAAGTGAGCAAAAGTTGGAAATGGAGTATAATGTGGGAAAATGTAAAGTTGTTCATTTTGGAAGGGAAAGCACAACTAAGGGTCTAGGAAGAACTTGTGGCTCAAATACAGAGAGCTAGCACACAGGTGCATCAGGTAACCAGGAAAGCTAATGGAACTGGCCCTTATTTCAAGGGGGTTGAAGTAAAAGAGTACGGAAGTCTTAATGCTAGTAAGACTGTATCTATCATACTGTGAGCAGTAATGGTCCCCTTATTTAAAGGAAAGATATATTTCATTGCAGGCAATTCAGGCTCGGTCCACTACAATGATCCTCTGTAAGGGATTAATTGTCTAACGAGCATAGGTTAAGCAGGTTGGGACTCCACTTGTTGGAAATTAGAGCAATCAAATATATCACTGAAATATATAGGATTCTTAAGAAGCTTGACAGGGTAAATGCTAAGAGGATGTTTCCCTTCATGGGGTAGTTTAGGACTAGAGGGCATAGTCTCAGACTAAAAGGGTATCAAATTAAGACAGATGGCGAGAAACTATTCCTTTCAGAAGGTTCTTTGGAACTCCTTGCCACAAAGCACTGTGGTTGCTCAGTCCTTGTGTATACTTAAATCTGAGATAGATTTTTAGTCAGTGGGGAAATTGAGGGTTACGGCAAAGGGCAGGCATGTGGACATGAGGAGTGTCAAAGCTGCCATGTTTCCATTGAATGGCAGAGTGGCCTCAAGGGAATGTCTACTCCTGTTCCTATTTCTTATGGTCTTATGTTCCACTTAATAATGTAATGTAGTCTTGTCTGCTTGCAGAAGTAAAAGTTTCACTGATAACGATTTACTCTCACAAAGTAACAGTTGTTCAAACAGCAATTTGATAGCAGGCTTGTTGATCCTTAAGACAAAGAAATGCAATTGAACACTAATAATTAGAAAACCAAGACTGGCTCAGTATTGTTCCCTTGGCTTATAAAGATTTACCAAAGAGGCTGACTGAAAATATATCATTAATACTTGACAAATTCCTTCAAAGCAATGTAGTGTAACGAAAATACAATACTCCAAGTACATTATTACAGTTGTTACACAACTCAATAAGCAACCGTTTTGTATACTTAATAAGATAATTCAAATGGTCTTCTGATTGTGTCTACCACCTAGGATCACAAAAATTCCAAACAAAATTAATGGATAGTCTTGATTGTATCTTTACTCCTTTACTGCTTTGAAATGACAAAGATCAAAACTGGCAAATTTATTTTAGAAAGTGAGTTAAAACAATGAGAATATCTAATCTTTTTACCATCAGTTATATAATTTGCTTTGCTCACTTGAATGGTCTTGATCTGGCATTAGCTCAAATACTATTGTTCTCAATCTTAGTTCTTGCTTTTCATATTGGTATTAGTCACACTGTCAAGATTATGACAAAGAACATCAATCTTACAGCTCCTTATAGGATTGAGGTTTAATAGTGTAAGGCCAAAAGGAATATTAAAGGAACAAATGCTTTTTTATTTGTTCGTGGCCTGTGGGCATTGCTGGCTAGGCCAGCATTTATTGCCTGTTCTTAATTGCCCAGAATGCAGTTAAAAGTGAATTACATTATTGTGGGTCTGAAATCACCTGTAAGACAGACTACGTAAGGATGCAAGATTTCTTTCCCTAAAGGGCATTAGTGAGCCAGATGATTTTTGGGACAATTGGCCATTGTTACATGGTCAACATGAGAGTAGTTTTTCACTTTTTTTTTCAAAATTGAATTCAAATTTCAAAGCCATATGCCCAGAATACTAGCTTGGGTTTCTGCATTAGTAGCCCTTTGACAATACTGCTACATCACTACAATACCTTGCTTTGTATTAAAGAAATAAGGTGTATCTACAGGAATTACGTACAAGACATCTAAAATGCAAAGAAAAGAAAATGAGAGAAAAATCCAAACCATCATTTAATCTGTATTGTCCTCCCCGACGTATGACAGACCAACCCTGTTATTCTCCTCGTCATTCTTCTTTCCTTCCACTTGCTCACAATCCATTACATTTTCAACTTTCCATAATTCTGGTGTGTGGTAACAAACCTGAAATGTTGGTTGAGATAGTGCCAGACTTCTGGAGATAGGCTTGAAGGTGGGGTGCCTTACAAAATGGCACTGAATGTCACTGGAAGGGCACTGAAATCTTCTTACCGCCAGAGGATATTTTTGTGATGGGAACAGTGGTAAGGCAGTTGCACAGCAATGCGAGGCAGGAGGCCATTAAAACTATTAATAGGCCAATAAGGAGTTATTCCCACGCCTGCCAACATTTTAACCAGCATTGGGACAGGATCTTGCCATATGGTGAGACCCCCAGGTAAGCTGTGATGGCTGACCCATGGGTTCCTGTTTAGTCAGGTAGAGGGAAGCATCTTTCATAGCTACTCCATGGCACACAAAGTAGCCCCTCCCAGCAGCAGTGCTGGCTCCAACATCACAACTGGAAGGCTGATGCGAGGACCTGCCTGGCCCTGGTACGTGAAACATAGAAAAGCTTCCTTAGCCTTTGAGGCACCTCAATCCAGAGCTACCCTCAAGCAGTGGGCACTTCTATCAGTGGCACTGTTACAGATGGCAAGTTGCCAGCCTTCTGATTGGGCTGACACCTCAGATTCAAGCCACCCTCAAATAAAATCCCACCTAGATCCTAGTGTGGCCTCGGGCTCACAAATCACTTTTGATCCTGGTCAACTGGAATTGAGAACATTCTGGCCATTAAATGTATTTCGCTTTTACAGGTGGTGGCAGAACTGTTAGTTGTTTCCAGGCTTGGTTTTTATTTCAGATTTCTAGTTTCTTACAGTATTTTGCTTCTGTATTAACATCATACATAGATTTCCTGAGCATGAATCATTTTACGTGCACGAATTAAAAATAAGCAGCACTTTACCACTTTTACAAACAATATAAAATGCATACCAATATCCATAAACATCAAAACATGAGATGTTTTTCAAACCACATGAGCTTGTTAGCTTTCTACAAAGACCATAGCGAAGGATCAGCAAAAAGCTGATGAATGCACCTCTCTGCCTGATCAAGGAGCTGTTAAATTGGCCCAATACCCAGAGAAAATACATAGATACTCCTTGTTAAGAAAACCAGGTTACTCAAGGTCAGAGCAGGCTTTCAGAAATGCTCAAACAGAAGTTACAATGAGGTTTGGCTTTTATGCAGAACATAAAGACTGGCATTTTTTAAACCAGTCATTAGTAGTGACGATATGCATACCAGATGTGAAAACTCAATTAGTGATTGGGATGGCACAAGCACATACCTACAGGATCTCCACTTGCACAAGCACCATGTACTACTTACTAATCTAGTTACCTAGCCTGTGCTCCACTAAAGTACCAATTTGCAAAATCCCATAAAAAAGTGTATAACTAAGAATCTCTGTGTCCACTGGGCTTTGTGTAATTAGTACACTCTTCACACTTCAGAGCCCTAATTGGATTTAACTCCCGTTGATACACTACATTACAAACATGGTACATTCACGCTTGGCAGGGTGGTGAAGGTGGTGTTTGGCACGTTTGCCTTCATTGGCCAGAACAAGGAGTACAAGAGTTGGGACGTCATGTTACAGCTGTACAAAACATTGGGAAAGCCACACTTGGAGTACTGTGCACAATTCTGGTCACCCTGCTATAAAAGGGATATTATTAAACTGGAAAGGGTGCAAAAAAGATTTACAAGAATGTTACTGAGACTGGAGGGTGAGAGTTACAAGGAGAAGCTGGATAGGCTGGGAGTTTTTTTCTCTGGAGTGTGGGGAGGCTGGGGGTTGACCTTATAGAGATTTATAAATCATGAGAGGCAGTGATAAGGTGAATAGCTAAGATCTTTTACCCATGGCAGGGGAGTCCAAAACTAGAGGGCACAGGTTTAAAGTGAGAGGAGAAAGATATAAAAAGGACCTGAGGGGTAACTTTTTCCTGCAGAGGGTGGTGCACATATGGAATAAGCTGTCAGAGGAAGTATTGGAAGCCAGTACAGTTACATCATTTAAAATACATTTGGATAGGTACAGAGGGAGGAAAAGTTTAGAGGGATATGGGTCAAATGCAGGCAAATGTGACTAATTTAGGAAATCTAGTTAGCATGGACAAGTTGGGCAGAAGGGTCTGTTTCCGTGCTATATGACTCAACAATTCAAAGGCAGCCTTCATCCCTGAAAGGTTGAGGGTCACTTCAGGAGTAAATCAGTCTGGTTAAAGAGTGAACAATCAGTGACCACACAAGAGAGTGTGTACTAAGGTTCTCAGACAATGCAGCAGAAGAGTTGGCATGGTGGAGGAAAGCCCTGTATGCACTTGGGGACAGAAGGTCACCTGGAAAAATGTTTAGGAGCCAGTGGGAAGAAGTAGCAGTGAGGGTCTCATTGCAATACCGTAGGAAGTTAAAAGAGCTGTCCAGATCAGTGGATTCATATTTAAATGGCATATCCTACCACCACACCTAAGCCTCAGCTCCCGTTCAATTCACTAGATTCAAATCACCAACTACCAACATTTCAGACTCAATCCTACCATTCATGTGCTTTATGACAGCCTCACACATTAGCATCGTAGGAAACCAAGTAACTCAATTCATTGAATAGTAACTAGTCTTTGCATATAATCAGAACAGTCTCAGCACAGGACATTCACAGAAAGGATGAGCGTGCCTACATGTGTTAGGCCCAAAGGAGGAGACAGCACAGGTCATCATGAGAAAGCACCACAAAGGCTGTAACCACAGGCAGAGAAGTAATCAATGATCAATTTATCAGTATACTAATCCATTGTCTATCATTCTATTTTCCCACACACCCATAAATCTTTTCTGAAAAACCTATTTGCCCACATCCTCACCATTTCACCTACAACAGATACACCTGTGTAGGACAGTACTGGTAACAGTGACCACTGTCAGGTTCTTATGGGGATTAAATCAAGCTTTCACATAGATGACACCTCCACCATGTTGTGTGGCACTGCCACAATATTAAATGGGATACATTATCAAGTAGTTCAAAAGTGGGAATCATGAAGCATTGTCAGCCATCAGCAGTAGAAGGATACAGTGTTCAGCCACAATCTACAATCTCCTGGTCCAACACAGCCTCTCCATTCTTCTTCTTTTCTGTCAAGCCAAGGGACCAATCCTGGTTCAATGCTCCTGCATACCAAAAGTAGCTCAAGACATATATAAAAATTAGACACCAACCTCACAAAGCTACAACCCATGATCACATGCATGATAAACAGCAGAGACTGCATGAAATTGAGCCAGACAATTCCACATCAAACAGATCAGATCAAATCAAAGCTTTGTAATGCTGTCATTTTCAATTGTGAATAGTTGCAGTCAATTAGCAACTAACCTGTGGAGAAAGCTCCATGAATCACCACAACCTGAATTATGGTAGAGTCCAGCATGTGACAAAGCTAGAGGATTTGAGATATGAGGAAAGACTGGACAGGCTGAAGTTATTTTCCCCGGAGCAGCGAAGATTGAAAGGGGACCTGATATAGGTACATAGGATGGGCAGGAAGGCACCTTTCCATTAATAGAAGGGTAAACTGAGACAGAGTTGGTCCCCTGGCTTGATGGCAGGGATATGGTGGACCGTAAAATCATAAACTGTGCCTTAATACAATCCTTCTGCTGCTTCACAATGCCCACTTTTGAGCTGCTTGTTCTATTATGAATTATGAATCTAGCTCAGTTAACACTGTGGCAGTGCCACGCAACATGATTGAGGTGCCATCAATTCAAAGCCTTGATTTAATCTCCTATTGGACCATTGGCCACTTCACAAACAGGTGATAGATTTAAGTTAAGAAGTTGGGGCTAAGGGGAGACTTGAGGAGATATCTTTTTCTCACCTACGGAATGTATTGCCTGAAAGAGTGACCAAGTCAGAAACATTTGTAACATTTAAGCAGTATTTAGATATTTACTTGTATTGCTGTTACTGCCAAAGCCATGGGCCAAGAGCTGGCAACTGGAATTACTGTAGACAAATCTTTTTGACTGACGTAGACTTGTTGGGCCAAATGGCCTCCTTCTGTTGATGCCCATGCGTCTATAATTGCCAAATGGATGAACCAACCTGTTCCCTCCTGAGTTCTCCAAACATCACAGAAGCCAGCTTTCACCAATGTGACTCATTCCACTTGTTGTAAAGCGGCAGCTAAACACGCAGAATGATGGGAGGACAGGAGTTACACAAAATTAGGTATTTTGCTACGACTTACATACTTTGAGTGTCCAAAGCCTTTTCACCATCAACATGGAGAAGTCAGGTATGCAATGGAATGAGTGCAGTCCAAAATCCTCAACAGGCTCAAAACCAACCTAGTCAAAGCATGTCACACAGCATGGAGCTGGAGCAACACAGCAGGCCAAGCAGCATCAGAAGAGCAGGAAAGTTAATGTTTCGGATCAGGACCTTTCTTCAGAAATTTCGGAGGGAAGAGGAAAACTTCTTCAAGGTGGGCATCCTTAGAAGAGGGTTCGCAGTGGGGTTATAACTCACTCAGAGAGAGTCTGGAGACAGGAGGACAACTTCTTCAAGGTGGGCATCCTCAGAAGAGGCTTCGCAGTGGGGTTACAACTCACTCAGAGACACTGTCACTTAGTCAAAGCAGGTCACTTGATTGGCACTCCATCTGCCTATACACTAAATTAGAGAGGAGGGGTAATGTTACTTATGTGGATGAACATTCACTTCTTCCAACAGTCACAGTGCTATTGCATGTAATGTTTACAAGATGTTGCTTCGTTGTACAGAATTAGACCATTACTGAAAAGATACATCGAGTCATACAGCACAGAAACAGACCCTTCGGTCCAATCAGTCCATGCTGAACATAATCCCAAAACAAACTCGTCCCATCTGCCTGCTCCTGGCCCATAACTCTCCAAATCTTTCATATTTGTGTACTTATTTAAGTGTCTTTTAAACGTTGTAACTGTGCCCGCATCCACCATTTCGTCAGGAAGTTCATTCCACACACTAACCACTCTCTGTTGAAAAAAAATTGCCCCTCATGTCTTTTTTAAAATCTCTCTTCTCACCTTAGTACCCCGAAGTCTTGAAATCCCAATCCTAGGGAAGACACCTACTCCTCATAATTTTATAAACTTCTATATTGTCACCACTCAACCTCCTACGCTCCAGCGGAAAAAAGTTCAGCCTATCCAGCCTTCCTTCATAACTCAAACCTTCCATACCCAGCAACATACTGGTAAATCTCTTCTGAACCCTCCCCAGCTTAATAATATCCTTCTTATAACAGGGCGATCAGAACTGGATGCAATACTCCAGAAGATGCCTCAGCAATGTCCTGTACAACCTCAACATAACGTCCCAACTCCTATACTCAAAGGTCTGAGCAATGAAGACAAGCGTGCAAAACATCTTGTTAAACCACCCTGTCTACCTGTGATGCAAACTTCAAAGAATTATGTACCTGAACCTCTAGGTCCCTCTGTTGAGGCTGCTTCCAGGTAGCATATTTCATTCAAATAAACAAACATTCTGTTTCTTTCTAAGTGCCATTGCAACAATGTGAAATGTTAAATAAACTAACTGTCTAAACTTCTAAATGAATTGTTGCAACCATGAGAGTATTGTACGTTGTATCTAAGAGCATTTGATGCTGCAATGCTCTACTTCTACTAATATTTTATCTAATATTTGCCTTTTTGAGTACATTATAGCAGAGTTATAAGTTTTAAAATTGCAGAGGGCACTGACGTCATCCTGACAGTAGCACACATGTACTCCTGAAATGGCTACGCCCTAAACAAGCTGATCCAGGACAATTACAACATTGACATCTGTCCAACAATGTTGCTGCTTAAGCTTCTTGACTTGCACTTTGCAGAACAAATGCAAGAAACAACAATTTAAACTACAGGATGAAAGGGCGCTGCTTGATTAGCATATCAACTCTAATTCTCTACAGCAATGCCTCAGTCAAAGCGATAACGGACTATCATTTCTGCAAGATGCCTGGTACATTACCAAAACCTTAAAGGTTGAATATTTTCTTTCTGTTTGCAGAGAACAGGTCCTTGCATTTGAATGCATGTCACATTAAGCAAGTGCAAATTAACCACGTTAAGAGCTGGACTGAGTGTCATAAATTGGTGGATTTTGTACTTATTAACACACTCAGAACTGTTCAGCAGGTATTGCCCAATCTTCAAAGCACACCTAACAGCAAACACTGTGTTTTGGGTATTGCAAGTGCAGGACGTCTCAGCACCATCTATATACTCTGCCTATTACATATAATCAGAGGAACCGCAGACTTGTCCAGACTACGTTCCCTCCCAAGTCACACACCATCCTGAATTGGAAACAATCACTGATCCTTTCACTGTCAATAGGTCAAAACCTTGGAACTCCCTATCTAAAGGCACTGAAGGTGTGTCTACACAACATGGACTGCAGCAGTTCTAAAAAAATGGCTCAGCACTGCCAATGAGGGAAATTAGGGATGGCCAATAAATGCTTGCCTCATTAAGAATGCCCTCAACTCATGAACAACTCAAGTATCGAACTCCAAGAAGCTTCCTGCACCGTTAAGCTCTACCTACTGTTGCAACATGGAGTACAGTACATTGTGGACTGGAAGACAGGATGTTAAAATTTGTTGTTTTTAAAATGATAAGGGGAAGGCAGTGCATGGTCCCTTTAAAAGAAGATGTGCTTTTCTAGGCTTGGAGATTAAAAAAAATGTCTGTGGGCAGCTTGTGGGTTTGCAGGTGCACAGACAGCACCTGAATTGTAACATTTGTAACAAAAGGCTGGATGGTTAGCAGGCCAAGCTGCAGTTTTGTTTTGTTGTCAAGACAACAAATTTGAATTTAGCCAATTAATTTAAACCAGGCACTTAGATACTAACAATCAATTAGGTTTAGATCTGATGGTTTTGACAACATAGGACCAATCCTGTTGTAAGAAATTGATATGTCATCAAGGGTTTAAAAAAAAACAGGGACAGTTACAAAATTAACAGAGCCATCTGCTAAGAGAAAGCATCATCTAAATAAAGGTACTGGGGCATACTTAGTTAACATTCCTGACAAAAGAATTTGACGAAGAAGGCGATCCTGACATAAGATCAATGGAGAAGATGCAGAACATTCCAGAAGACGTAACCTGGCTGTAATTTTTTTTTTTATTTTGGTTTATACAAGTGGGGCTTGTATTTATTAGAACAGCATACCATTAGAATTTTGTTTTCATGAATAGTTAGTAGTTAGAAGGTAATTGTTTGGTTTGTTAATAGTTTAGTTAACTTGTTCACTATTAAAGTTAGACAAATAAATTGTTACTTGTTGATTGTAGAGTGAGTGTTGGGAGTTTATTTCATTTAACCACCCCTTTGTAACAGATTGGGGCTGAGAAGCAGGTTATACCACTTTTCACACTTTTATTAACAGATTATAGGGCAAGGTGAGCCTCTCTGGGTGTTTTGGTTTAAGTTATCGGGGTGGGGTCAACCTCCACTTTATGACACTATGCTTCCAGGTGGTGCAACTGGTCCACTTTGTGATCCGAACTTGTGGCTGTGGTACAATCACTTCATGGAATCTGAGATCCAGAAAATGTTCAGCCATCTACTACGCTTGAATTCAACCACCTAGAGGCAGATACTGCATACATGGACCAGGTGAAAAGTCTGAAGTACTCACATGCCAGAGAATTTGCAGGCTACACATTATGAACATATCTCCATTTTATTTTGGAACTTGGAAAAAAAAATCTCGTTAGATTTAGTGATTATTTAATTGTTGTTAACACTTCTGAACTATTTAAACACACCAATTCGCATTGCTATTTTTCTATTTGCTCCGCAAAGTGAACAAAGCAAAGACTAATTAGTTGCTCAAAATTAACACAAAACATTTACACCTCTAAAACACCAGCCATCTAAAAACTTACCTCAGAGAGCTCTGTTACTCTGGCTTCACTCCTTCGAGTTGGTTTTGGCTTGAGTTGAGTTTCTTAGGTTTCCCATGTCATTGGAGGCTCTGGTGTTAGTCAGTCCTCTCTTTTTTGGCCACAGACTCGCATGGCAAGACTCTTGCTCGGACTAATGGCATCTGTTCTCCTATTAAAATTAACCACCCTTGCACATTACTATTTTGAAATGAACTTTCTTTTTATTCATCCAGTCTACAAGCTTTCTTCTTTGTTCTTTACTCTTTTTTTATGGGATGTGGATGCAGCTGGCATGACCAGCATGGATTGCCCATCCCTAACAGCTCTTGAAGCAAGTGTCCTGCTAGGTCATTACAGAGGGCAGCTGTGTCACATGTAGGCGAAACCAGGCAAGCAGGATTTCCACCCCTAGAGGACAATTAGTGACCGACACTGCTTTCAGGGTTAACATTGCCCTGCTGAGCTTTCAAATCCGGACATTTATTAATCGAATTTAAGTTCTCCCAATTGTTGTGACGGATTTTGAGCCCATGTTCCAAGAGCATTAATTCAACTGGGCCTCTGGTTCAGCAACATTAACCTACACTATCAAAGTTGATTCCTTCCTGTATCTTGAAACAATCTTTTATGTTTGTAGTTGCATGAACCCGACCTCTGCTCCCCAGTTTTGATACCACCTGCTAATTTGAACATTGTTCTCTCAATACTTTCATGCCCATTTTAATCCAACAGCCTACTGTCATCTAAATCTGGACTGTCCAAATTGCTGTCATCTAAATCTGGACTTCCAAATTACTGTCACAAGATGTTCATAGTCAAAAAGTGCCATTTCTATCTGTCTCAAAACCCAAATAAATCGTCACTTTTATATACCTGTACATATTTGTTTGGAGGAGCTGGCAGTTTGGAAATTTCAGCTTTCTGATCTATGCTTTATCAGTGAATTTACAGCCCTGGGAACACATCAACCGAAACTAACTGGCCTGTACATCTCAAAATGACAAACAAAAGATCCATAGGAATACTGTAAAATTAAATCAGACTTTGGGAAGGAAGTTTAGAATTTATGGGCAGAATTTTATTGGCTTAGAACTTTCTTCCAAATCTTCTGGGCTATTTATGGGTTGCTGGAACAGTTGCTCTTACCCCCAGAGCAAAACAACTAAGTCTCCCACCCCCCCCAGTGTAGATGGTCTTCATCCTATGCTCTTAAAAGAAATAGCTAGTGACATAGTTGATCCATTAGTTTTAATTTAACAAAATTCCCTATATTTCAATTAGCAAGTAGCAAACGTAACTCCTTTATTCATGATACTGGCCAGCTCCTAAAATTCTGGAAGCTATTATTAAAGACACTGCAGCAAAGCACTTGAAGAAAATTCAAGACAATCAGAGTCAATATGGTTTTGTGAAAGAGAAACCATATTTAATTTAATGGAACTCTAAGAAATTATTATTAACTGCAGATAAAGAGAACCAGTGGATGGGCTATACTTACACTCCCGCAGAAAATAAAAAGTCTTATGGTGTACGGGACAAAATATTGACATGGATAGAAAATGGGATTGCTAACAGGAAATAGACAGAAATAAACATAAATGGTAAACTGAAATGAGTGTTGTGCCACAGAAATCAGTGCTGTAGCCTCAACTTTTTACAAATAACGTAAATGACTTGGATGAAAGAACTTAAGGTATTGTTGCCAAGCTTACTGATGACACAAAGATAGTTTGGAAAGTAAGTTGTGAAGAGAATATTACAAAAGGTTATAGACAGGGTTAAGTGATTGGACAAAGATCTGGAAAATTGAAATAATGTAAGAAAACATGAAATCTGCCATTCTGGTAGGACAAACACAGAAGTAGTACATTATCTAAATGATGACAGATTGCAAAGCTCTGAGATACAGAGGGATCTGGTATTCTTTTGCATGAAATATAAAATATTGGCATGAAAATACAACAAGTAATTAAGCTAACAGAATGTTACCATTTCCTGTAAAATGTGTTTAATACAAAAGTTGGGAGGCCATCCTCCAATTATTCAGGATGCTGGTGAGACCTGAAAACGTACTCAAGGAAGGATGCAAATTTATTGAGAGCAGTTCAGAGAAGGTTTCCTATATAATATCTGGAGATTGGCAGAATCATAGAATCCCGACAGTGTGGAAGTAGGCTATTTGGTCCATCAAGTCCACACAAATCTTCGAACAGCATTTCACTCAGCCCCAGCGCCAGCCCCCACTCTAGCCCAGTAACACTGCATGTTCCATGGCTACTCTAACTAGGCTGCACATCCCTGGACACTGGTCAATTCACCTAACCGGAGCCAACCTGGCCAAAACATGCAAGATCCTAGTTATTTGACAGGGCGCGCATAGAGAGGAAGTTCTCTCTTGTAGGTGAATCTAGAAGTAGATGTCACTGCGTTTTTTAAAAAAGAGTTGCCTACTTAAGACTAGGACAAGGAGAACTTTTTCTCCTCATATCATAGAAGGCCATTGAAACTCTGAAAAGGCACAGTCTTTGAATATTTTTAAGGCAGATTGTTCATAAGCAAGGGGGTGAAAAGTCATCAGGCTTAGGCAAGAACATGGGATGATCAGAACTGGTTTGTCTTACAAAATGTCAGAGCAGACTGGAGGAACCAAGTGACTGACTTTGCTGCTAATTCATCTGCCTCAGAAATGCCCAATTAGGAAGAATCACAGAGTCAGAGTCATTCAGTCACAGGAAGATTTTTTCACTAAAAACTTCCGGAGTTCTGACAAACGGTCAGTAATCCGAAACATTAAAATCTGTTTCTCTCCACATGGTGCCTGGATTATGAGTCTTGATGCATGTTCTGCTTTCATTTCAGATTTCTGCCACCTGAAGTATCATACTTTTGCGTTGCTTCCATACTTATTACAAACTGTTTCGTTCACCACATTAGTTTTTATCAGGGTAGAGTTAGTTTCAGTTTCCATTAATGAGACATAACGGTCTGGCACTGTCAAAGCAGAATGTGAACCTGACCTTTCATTCTTCCACTTGACCTGTTCACAGGATTAAACATAATCCGGCTATAAAAACAGCAGGAATACTCCACAGCTATGTTATACTATTCAAAATGAATAATGCGAAAATAGATTATACTAGTTTACTGATCAGTTTCTGAACAATGAAACGAAATTCCACTGATTTCCCTTCTTGAGAATAGTAGGAACATACAGACAACCGTATTTATTAGGAGCAGTAGACTTTTCTGCCCTTTAAAGAGATCTTGGGGTGCAGGTTCATAGTTCCTTGAAAGTGGAGTCGCAGGTAGATAGGACAGTGAAGAAGGCATTTAGTATGCTTGCCTTTGTTGGTCAGTGCATTGAGTAACGGGGTTGGGAGGTCATGATGCGGCTGTACTGGATGTTGATTTGGAATACTGCATGCAATTCTGGTCTCCCTGCTATAGAAACGATATTGTGAAACTTGAAAGGGTTCAGAAAAGATTTACAAGGATGTTGCCAGGGTTAGAGGGTTTGAGCTACAGGGAGAGGCTGAATAGGCTGGGACTATTTTCCCTGGACCGGAGGCCAAAAGGTGACCTTATAGAGGTTTATAAAATCATGAGGGGCATGGATAGGGAAAATAGACAAGGTCTTTTCCACAGGGTAGGGGAGTCCAAAACTAGAGGGCATAGGTTTAAGGTGACAGGGGAAAAGATTTACAAAGGACCTAAAGGGCAACTTTTCCACGCAGAGGGTGGTGCACATATGGAATGAGATGCCAGAGGAAGTGGTGGAGGCCGGCACAATTATAACATTTAAAAGGCACCTGGATGGCTATATGAATAGGAATGGTTTAGAGGGATGTGGGCCAAATGTTGGCAAATGGGACTAGATTAATTTAGGATATCTGGTCAGCATGGACAAGGTGGACTGATGGATCTGTTTCCATGCTGTACATCTCTATGACTCTAACTAAATATAGCCTGGCTTCAAACTGTTAATGTTCACCTCTCCCTTGTAACTTTTGCAACAGAGTTCAAAATATTCCCCACTCCCAAAGATGCATATTGAGAAATAAATAATACTGCCCAGCTTAAATTTCTCAACAACAAAAACAAAGTTGCTGGAAAAGCTCAGC
>NC_063339.1:79410246-79441119 GCF_021869965.1 Rhincodon typus
CCACTGACAATAAGGCAGTCTCTCAGGACAGCGTCTGACAATGAGGGCCTAGACCCTTCTTCAGAAAAATGGAGTGGGTCTCGACCCGAAACGTCAGCCTTTCTGCTCCTCTGATGCTGCTTGGCCTGCTGTGTTCATCCAGCTCTACACCTTGTTATCTCCGTTAATTTTGCTGATTAGGTTGGGATTTCTGCAGCCAGGTTGAACCCCTGATCCAGACTGATCCCCTGATCCTGCAGCTACAGCATTGTACCAAAGTAGTCAGTGTGGAGCTGGAGGAGCACAGCGGGCCAGGCAGCATTGGAGGAGCAGGAAAGCTGACGTTTAGGGTCGGCATCCTTCCTGCTCCTCTGATGCTGCCTGGCCCGCTGAGCTCCTCCAGCTCCACATTGTTATCTCTGACTCCAACATTGGAAGTTCTTACTATCTCTGATTGATTAAATTATCCCTGCTGCCAGCCTGTTTGCACAGGATCCCCAATTTATGAATATCCAACTTATGAATGCTCGTACTTACAAACACAATTACGTACAGGGGTGTAATTTTAAAGGTCCGACAGGCAAACATTTCCTGTACTTCAAAAAGCTACTTTTTGTTGTCCTTCATTGTGTTCAGACCTGCATACAAATTGATTTGCAAGCAGACTCAAGAACCTGCTCAGAATCCGGGCACTACTTGTATATTGAGATCCCTTTAGCCAGGTTGATCAACTGATTTTTCAACAACATTACTAGTAGACATAAGGGCAGAAGTAGGCCGTTCAGCCTTTTGTGGCAGCTTCACCATTCCATGAGCTATTGGCTGATCTGATACTCCTCAATTCCAGTTTCCTGCCTTTTCCCCTTAACGTTGATTTCCTTACTGATCAAAAATCTGTGTATCTCAGCCTGCAATATACATAAAAATCAGCCTTGACTGCCTTCTCTGGTAAAGAATTCCACAGATTCACTGCCCTCTGAGAGAAGAAATTCTCCCTCATCTCTGTTTAAAATGGATGACACGTTATTCTGAGATGATGCCGTCATCTAGACTCTCCCACAAGGGCAAACAACTTTTCTACATGAACCCTGTCAAGTTCCCGAAGACTCTTGTATGTTTCAATAAGGTTACATTTCATTCTTCTAAATTCCAATGAGTACAGAAACAAACTACTCAATCTCTCCTCATAAAACAGTCCTTCCATATTTGGTATCAGCCTAGTTAACCTTCTCTGGACTACTTTCAATGCCAGTATATCTTTCCTTAGATGAGTGTTCCAATACTATTCACAATATTCCAGCTGCAGTCTGACCATTGCCTTATATAGTTTTAGCAAAACCTCCATATTTTTATATTCCATTCCCTTTTTAATAAAGGCTAACAAGTGTGAGCTGAGGGTGCGCAGTGTGGGATTCGAACATGACATCCTGACTTGTACTCAATTCCCTGATCAATAAAGACAAGCATGCCATACGCCTTCTTTACCACCCTCTCTACTTGTGTGGCTACTTTCAGAGAGCTGTGGACTTGAACCCCAAGATCCGTCTGTACATCAATGCTGTTCAGGGTCCTGCCATTAACTGTATATTTTTCCTTAACATTTGATCTCCCAAGGTGCAGCACTTCACACTTACCCAGATTAAACTCCACCTACCATTACTCTGCCAACATTGATCCATTGATCTTTGCATCATCTGCAAACTTATTAATCTACCCATTCATATTTTCATCTAAGTCATTCATATATGTCACAAATAGCGCCGGGCTCAGAACAGATCCCTGCAGAACACCACCAGTCACAGACCTCTAGCCTGAGAAACACCCTTCCACCATTATCCTCTGTCTTCTATCGCCAAGCCAATTCTGAATCCAAGCGGCCACTGATTCAGATGAGCCTACTATGAGGACCTTGTCAAAAGCCTTACTAAAATCCATGTAGACAACATCTACTGCTCTACCCTCATTGATCACCTTCGTTGCCTCCTCAAAAAATTCAATCCAGTTAGTAAGACATGACCTGCCCCAGACAAAGCTATGCTGCCTGTCCCTAATTAGGCCATGCTTTTCCAAATGTGCACAAATCCTATCCCTAAGAATTCTCTCCAATAGTTTCCCAAACACAGATGTGAGACTCACCGGTCTGTAGTTTCCTGGATTATCCCTTTTTCACTTCTTGAACAGATGAAAAACATTAGCTACTCGTCAATCCTCCAGGACTTTTCCAGTGGTTAGGGTGGATATAAAAATCTTGGTCAAGGCCCCAGCAAACTCCTCTCTTGCCCCTCTCAAATAACCTGGGTTAGATACCAACAGGCCTTGGGGAATTACCCACTTTAATGCTCTTCAAGAGATCCAACACCACTTCTTTCTTGATCTCAAATGCCCTAGGGTATTAGCATGCTCCACATGAATCTCACTATCCTCTATATCCTTCTCCTGAGTGAATACCGACACAAGATACTCATTTAGGATCTCGCCCACATCTTCTACCTCCAAGCACAAGTTCCCTCCTTTATCCTTGAGTGGTCCTACCTTCTCCCTAGTTATCCTCTTGTTTTTAATATATGTATAGAATGCTTTGGGATTCTGTTTAGCCCTACTTGCCAAGGTCATTTCATGGCACTTTGTTGCTCTCCTAATTCCCTGCTTGAGTTCTTTACTGCTACCTTCATACTCCTTACAGGCCCTGTCTGAGTTTAGCTTCCTAAAACTTACATATGTTTCTTTTTCCGTTTGACAAAATCCATAACCTCTGGTGTCATCCCTCATATTTGGATTTCCAGAAGGTATTTGACAAGGTACCATACAAAAGGCTGCTGCATAAGATAAAGGTGAATGCCATTATGGGTAATGTATTAGCATGGATAGAAGATTGGTTAACTAACAGAAAGCAAAGAACGGAGATAAATGGGCATTTTCTGGTTGGCGATCAGTGGCTAGTGGTGTGCCTCAGATATCAGTGTTGGGACCACAATTGTTTACAATTTACATTGATGATTTAGAGTTGGGGACCAGCTGTAGTGTATTAAAGTTCACAGATGACACTAAAATAAGTGGTACAGTAAAGTGTGAAGAGGACAATGAAAGTCTGCAGAAGGATACAGAAAGTTTAAGTGAATGGGCGAGGGTCTAGCAGATGGAGTACAATGATGGTAAATGTGAGGTCATCCATTTTGGTAGCAATTACGGCAAAATGGAGTATTATTTAAATGATGAAAAATTGTAGCATGCTGCTATGCAGAGAGATCTGGGCAGCCTTGTGCATGAATCACAAAAAGTTTGCAGATGCAGCAGGTAATTAAGACAACAAATGGAATAGTGTCCTTCATTGCTAGAGTGATGCAGTTTAAAAATAGGGAGGTTATGCTACAGCTGTATAGGGTGCTAGTGAGGCTAGATGTAGAATACTTTGTACAGTTTTAGTCTCCTCACTTGAGAAAGGATGTACTGGCACTGGAGGGGGTGCAAAGGAGGTTCACGAGGTTGATTCCGGAATTGAAAAGGTTGCCTTATGAGGAGAGATTGAGTAGACCAGGATTGCACTCACTGGAATTTAGAAGAATGAGGGGTGATCTTATAGAAACATATAAAATTATGAAGGAAATAGATAGGTAAAAAACAGGGAAGTTGTTTCCACTGATGGATGAAACTACAACTAGGGGGCACAGCCTCAAAATAAGGGGGAACAGATTTAAGACTGAGTTGAGGATGAACTTCTTCACCCAAAGGGTTGTGAATCTGTGGAATTCCCTGCCCAATGAAACAGTTGAGGCTCCCTGGTTGAATGTTTTAAAGGCAAAGACAGATAGATCTTTGAACAGTAAAGGAATTGAGGGTTATGGTGAATGGGAGGGTAAGTGGAGCTGAGTCCACAAAAAGATCAGCCATGATCTTATTGAATGGTGGAGCGAGCTGGAAGAGCCAGATGGCCTACTCCTGTTTTATTTCTTATGTCCTTATGTTCTTAGCTTGCCATCCTTGTCATTCCTCCTTACTGGAGTAGGCCAGTTCTGAACTCTGATCAGTAGGTCTTTAAATAACTCCCACATATCAAATGTAGACTTGTTCAATAACAGCTCCTCCCAATTAATACTGCTTAGCTCCTACGTAATACTGATGTAATTTTCCCTCCCCCAATTTAGTACCTTCCCACAAGGTCCTGACTTATTCATAGCTATCTTAAAACGTAAGGAGAGGCGATCACCCCATTTAAGAAGCTCCCAGTTCAGTGTTTTTCCCAAGTGGGAGTCAGCTACAGGTTTTCTTGTTCCAAGATGGGGGAGGCAATGGCCTAGTGGTATTATCGCTGGACTGTTAATTCAGAAATCTAGATAACATTCTGGGGACCTGGGTTCGAATTCCACCACAGCAGATGGTGGAATTTGAATTCAATTTTTAAAAAAATCAGGAATTAAGAATCTAATGATGACCATGAATCCACTGCCGATTGTCGGAAAAACCCACCTGGTTCGCTAATGTCCTTTAGGGAAGGAAACTGCCATCCTTACATGGTCTGGCCTACATGTGACTCCAGACCCACAGCAAAGTGGTTGACTCTGAACTGTTCCCTGGGCAATTAGGGATGGACAATAAACACTGCCTAGCCAGTGATGTCCTCCTCCCATTAATAAATAAATAAATAAGGATTCTACATCTTCTATCCAAGATCGTTTCTTGCTCTCATACTTATTTAATCGCTTACAACCACTTTCCCTCCTGCCTGTCCTTTTGGAATGTTACATAGCCCTGCATATTTACCCCCAGTGTTGATCTCCTTATAACCATGTCTTTGTAATAGCTATAAAATCATGCCCGTTAACCTATATATGTGCTATTAATTTGTTTATTTTGTTCTGAATACAATGAGCACACAAGCAAAGAGCCATTAATTTTGCTTTTATAACTTTACTTGACTACCTATCTTAGCCCACAAACTTTAACTCAATGTGATTAGTCAACATCATTTATCATCCAATATTTGCCCCCATCCCCAACCATAACGTCAGACTTAACTGGAATTGTTGTTTCCCATCCTGACAGGCAGAGACAGTCTCTCCATCTGGCCGGCTGTCCAGCACAAAGTTATGATTTTTAAAATTATGTCCTTTTGCTAAATCTGCCTGAACTTACAGGGTGCCTCCAGACTTCCCATCCAGAAGACCTCTCTTCACCATCTTTCTGGCTCTGGAATAGATATTAAGGCTATGGTTTTCGCAAGATTGAGCTGAAGTCTAACAATTTAAATTTGTCTTCCAACTGAGCAAGTAAGGTGACCACTTTGCAATAGTTTCTGAACATTATCCAAGTTTGAACAAAAACTGTGAGGATTCCCAGCTATCTAACCCCAAACATCATCACCACTCCCTCCATATGCCTTTATGTGCTGATAGTAATTGCATTACACTTCTTTTGCTGATGGTAATTCACGCATATTTTGGTCATGTAATCGCTATTCATGAATTTAATTAAATGGAGAAAGACCACAGAAAGCTATGGAGTAGGAGATAGTGGCATCTCTGCCTAAGAATCACAAAAAGCTAGCATCCAAGTTCAACAGGTGATAGGGAAGGCAAATGGAATGTTAGCCTTTTATTTCAAAAGGAATAAAAGTAGGGAGGTTTGGTTAAATCTATAAAAGAGACTAGTCAGACTACACCTGCAAATGCTGTAAACATTTTTGGACCCCTGACCTCAGGAAAGATGTGCTGGCGTTGGAGGCAGTCTAGAGAAAGTTCTAAGCTGATCCCAGGTATGGAGGTAGTAGGAACTGCAGATGCTGGAAAATCTGGTGTAGAGCTGGATGAACACAGCAGGCCAAGCAGCACAATAGGAGCAGGAAGGTTGATGTTTTGGGCCTAGACCCTTCATCAGAAATGGGGGAGGGGAAGGGGGTTCTGAAATAAATAGGGAGAGGAGGGAGGCGGATAGAAGATGGATAGAGGAGAAGATAGGTGGAGCGGAAACAGACAGGTCAAAGAGGCGGGGATGGAGCCAGTAAAGGTGGGGAGGTAGGGAGGAGGTAAGTCAGTCCAGGGAGGACGGACAGGTCAAGGGGGCAGGATGAGGTTACCTCGTCCTCACGTACCACCCCACCAACCTCCGGATCCAACGCATCATCCTCCGACACTTCTGCCATCTGCAATCCGACCCCACCACCAAAGACATTTTTCCCTCCCCACCCTTATCTGCTTTCCGGAGGGACCACTCTCTCCGTGACTCCCTTGTCCGCTCCACACTCCCATCCAGCCCCACCACACATAAGAACATAAGAACTAGGAGCAGGAGTAGGCCGTCTGGCCCTTCGAGCCTGCTTCGCCATTCAATAAGATTATGGCTGATCCTTTCGTGGACTCAGATCCACTTACCCGCGTTCTCACCGTATCCCTTAATTCCTTTATTGTTCAAAAATAATCTACCTTTTTTCAGAAACATTTACTGAAGTAGCGTCAACTACTTCACTGGGCAAGGAATTCCATAGATTAACAACCCTCTGGGTGAAGAAATTCCTTCTCAGTTCAGTCCTAAATCTGCTCCCTCTAATCTTGAGGCTATGCCCTCTTGTCCTAGCTTCACCTGCCAGTGGAAACATCCTCTCTACTTCTATCTTATCTATTCTCTTCATAATTTTATATGTTTCTATAAGATTCCCCCTCAATCTTCTGAATTCCAATGAACCTGGCACTTTTCCCTGCAACCGCAGGAAATGCTACACCTGCCCCCACACCTCCTCCCTTACCCCATCCCAGGCCCCAAGAAGACTTTCCACATCAAGCAGATGTTCACCTGCACATCTGCTAATGTGGTATACTGCATCCGCTGTACCCGTTGTGGCCTCCTCTACATCGGGGAAACCAAGCGGAGGCTTGGGGACCGCTTTGTAGAACACCTACGCTCGGTTCGCAATAAACAACTGCACTCCCAGTCGCGAACCATTTCAACTCCCCCTCCCATTCCTCAGACGACATCCTGGGCCTCCTGCAGTGCCACAACGATGCCACCCGAAGGTTGCAGGAACAGCAACTCATATTCCGCTTGGGAACCCTGCAGCCCAATGGTATCAATGTGGATTTCACGAGCTTCAAAATCTCCCCTCCCCCTACCGCATCCCAAAACCAGCCCAGCTTGTTCCCATCTCCCTTACCTGTTCTTCCTCTCACCTCTCCCCTCCTCCCACCTCAAGCCGCACCCCCATCTCCTACCTACTAACCTCATCCCGCCCCCTTGACCTGTCCGTCCTCCCTGGACTGACCTATCTCCTCCCTACCTCCCCACCTACACTCACCTTTACTGGCTCCATCCCCGCCTCTTTGACCTGTCTGTTTCCTCTCCACCTATCTTCTCCTCTATCCATCTTCTATCTGCCTCCCCCTCTCTCCCTATTTATTTCAGAACCCCCTTCTCTTCCCCCATTTCTGATGAAGGGTCTAGGCCCGAAACGTCAGTCTTCCTGCTCCTATGATGCTGCTTGGCCTGCTGTGTTCATCCAGCTCTACACCTTGTTATCCCAGGTATGGAGGGATTGGTTAATGAGGAGAGGTTGAGTAGATTAGGCCTGCATTCATTAACATACAGAAGAATGAAAGGCAACTTTTTGGAAAAATACAGGATTCTTGGGGGACTTAACAGGGTAACTGTGGAAAGGTTGTTTCCCTTATGGGAGAGTCTAGGACTAGAGGCAATAATCTCAAAATAAGGGTTTACACATTTAAGGGTGACACATCAGCAATTTCTTCTCTCAGAGGGTAGTGAATTTATGGAAATTTTATATTGCAGAGAGTTGTCAAGGCTGAGTCATTAGCTATAGTCAAGGATATAATCAGTAAGGAAATAAAGGATTACGGGAAAAGGCAGGAAAATGTGGAGCTGAGAGTTGTCGGATCAGCCATGATCTTATTGAATAAGTTTGACTTGATATTTATCGTATAGGTTGACCATAGGGTTGTGATAGCTGAGTCTAATTTAATTCTTAATCACTCCCTGCTCATTTCCAGTTAACCCTGCCCAGGGTCATTGGTCAAGGTGTGCTCCTTCATGATTTTCTATGACTTGGTAATCTTTTGGGAAATAATTGTCTTATTAATGGGCTTGTTTGTTTTCTGAAAAGTTGAGTCATAAAATCTGATGGTCTGAAGGAAGACTGCATAGTACACACATTAAAAGCTATAATATCTTTCTCCCAGGGCAGAAATGACTATTACGAGGGGGCATAATTTTAAGGTGATTGGAGGAAGGTATAGGGGAGATGTCAGAGGTAGGTTCTTCACACAGAGTGGTGGGCGTGTGGAATGCACTGCCGGCAGTGGTAGTGGAGTCAGATACTTTAGAGACTTTTAATGGACTCTTGGATAGGCACATGGAGGATAGTAAAATGTAGGGTAGATTGATCTTAGTAGGTCGGAACAACATCGTGGGCCGAAGGGCCTGTACTGTGCTGTACTGTTCTATGTTCTATTTCACCTCTTGACACTAGTTACAGCTGTTTTCTGTTTGTACTTGCTGTCTTTTCCAGTCCCACGCCGAGTATTGTTATCCCAATAGTTCTTTAATCTCAGTCTGTGTGTATTCCTGGGCTAATGTGCTCATGTGGTCTAACGAGTTGTGGAGGTCACAGTTCTAGGACAGCCATTTCATACCCCTATGCTGCCGGTAAAAAGAAAAGACAATCTCTTGCTCTGAGTTCTGTAAACCAGGCAATGTCAAAAAGGAAACAAGGACAAAACAATTTCAACAGACTTGGAAAGTCAAGAATCTTAAAATTAACTGCTGAATTCATATCAACATTACGGGGATCGCCCAACTTAGTGGCCACAACATCCCATTTTCTATTCTTCATAAACAATCCAAAGGCTGAACTGTCCATATACCTCTTAACTTTTATGTTTTTTGAGCTAATTTCTTGTTTCTAACTTGTGCATATTTGTGGTGTCTTACGACTTCTTGCATTTAGCAATTAATAAACTCACTCTTTCACTAATTCAGTAAAACCTAGTTTATAGAATCCCCAGTGTGGAAACAGGCCATTCAATTCAACAAGTCCACACCAACCCTCCAAAGAGCATCCCACCCAGACCCATCCCCATTCCCCTACTCTATCCCTGTAACCCTGCATTTCCCATGGCTAGTGTACCCAACCTACACATCCCTGGACACTGTGGGTAATTCAGCATTCCCAATCCACCTAACCTGCACATCTCTGGACTGTGGGAGGAAACCGGAGCACCCAGCAGAAACCCACACAGACAAGGGGAGAATGTGCAAACTCCACACAGTCATTCAAGGCTGGAATCGAACTCAGGTCCCTGGTGCTGTGAGGTAGCAGTACTAACTACTGAGTCACCGTGTCACCTCTAGTTAGCTTGACTCCTTCTAAAACATAAATTCAGTTGGTCTGCTAGGAAGGTATCCACAAGGAAAAGGATCCTTTTTAATCAGCTTAATTCCTACCAACTGAGGTGGATATAGGTGGGTGAATAAAGAAAGGGAGTCAGTTCATCCTCCTCACTAGGGAGCTTAACAATTTGGGATAACTCAGTCAACTAGGTAGCCTGACCCGAGGACTGGTCAAAACAATAATGATTTGATACGAAGTAGTTACAATTCAGCTGTTAACAGTAATCCTCCATCCCTATGTGGTAGCGAGATTTAGCATTCAAGATCAAAAAATGAAACACTTGAACAAGGTAGTTCAAAACAGTCAGTTCTCTGATTGAGGTTGAGACGTTCGTCACCATGCTAGGTGACATCATCAGTAGAGCGTCCAATGAAACGATGTTATTCTACTCTGTTTGCAATTTATACTGTCCAGTCTGTTACGATGAGTACTGTCATTTCCGGTTTTGATCTGTATGGGTTTGTATATGGGGTCCAATTGTATATGTTTGTTGGTTGCATTATGGGTGGAGAACCATGCCTCTCATGCGAAACTGGGACAAGATAACCATAGTAGCCCAAGCCAAGCATAGACACGCACAGGAATTCCTAGAGGCATGGTTCTCCACCCATTCTCCAGCCTCACATTCTTGGTCTCTTCAATTTGAATATGATCACACAACCATATCCTTTATGACAAACAATAGAGTCTTAGTTCCCAAAATCTACAAACAGGACTGTCCAGACAGATCCACCTGTTCTAATGATACCATCTCCTGCTGGAGGGACTCCGAAATGTCCGCATTCTTCCTCAACTGAGCATTCCTTGCATTCGTGGTTGACAGAGCTCTCAGCCATGTCCAACCCATCTCCTACACTTTGGCCCTCACCCCTGATGAGGTACCCTGGTCCTCAACGACCAACCCACCAATATCCACATCTAGAGGAACATTAGCCACGATTTCCAGCAAGATCCCACCACCAGACATATATTCCCCTCCTCTCTCTTGTCAGCCTTCCACAGGAACCATTCCCTCCAGGACACCACAGTCCACTCCTTATCCATTCTCAACACCTCCCCATACCCTGACAGCACTTTCCATGCAACCACAGAAGGCATAACACCTGCCCATTTACTTCCTCCCTCCTCACTATCCAAGGCTTCCAGGTGAAGCAGCGATTTACCCACACTT
This sequence comes from Rhincodon typus, assembly GCF_021869965.1. Classification (NCBI taxonomy): domain Eukaryota; kingdom Metazoa; phylum Chordata; class Chondrichthyes; order Orectolobiformes; family Rhincodontidae; genus Rhincodon; species Rhincodon typus. The sequence goes on from NC_063339.1 coordinate 79,420,788, forward strand.
CACTCAATCTAGTCTACTGTATTCACTGCTCACAATATGGTCTCCTCTGCATCGGGGAGACGAAACTCAGACTGAGCAACCACTTCGCAGAACACCTATGTTCTGTCCATAAAAATGACACCAAGTTTCCAATTGCCTGTCACTTGAACACCCCAACACGTTCCCTGGCCAAAATCTCTGTCTCAGGCTTGCTGCAGTGCTCCAACAAGTGCAAGCTAGAAGAAAAAAAAATCTCATGTTCCACTTGGAAACCCTGCAGACTTAACTTCGAGTTCAATAACTTTAGAGCCTGGTTCCATTCTGCAATGCTTTTTACTCACCCCCACACCCAATCCTGTTATGACAAAGCCTGCTTTCAACACAGGCTACCCATTCTCTGCTACCCTCAGCACTCAAGTCTTCAGTTTCTCTTCTGCCCTGGCCTGCTATCCATAATCCTCTTCTTTGCGTACCAATTTCACATCTTTCTCGGTCTCTGGGCTCCATCTCTATGTATCTGTTCATTTCATCATTGAGCATCTGACAGTCCAGTACTCCCTTAGAGATTTATTCTCTCACTATGCAATACTGCTGTAATAATGCTCTCTGTCAGTGAAGCATTCCAGTGATATTGACCATCTGAGAGTGCAGGACTCCCTAATATTGACTCTCTTACAATGCAGCACCCCCTCATTATTGACCCTCTGACAGCGCAGCACTCTCTTAGTACTGACTCTCCAACAGTATAGTTCTTCCTTAATACTGACCCTTTGACTATGCTGACTCTCTTAATAATGACCCTCCACCAGTGCAGCACTCCCTTGATATTGACCATTTGACAGTACAGCAGTCTCTCAGTACTGACACGCCAACAGTACAGCAGTTCCTCAGTCTTGCCTCTCTGACAGGGTGACACTGCCTTAATATTGACCCTTTGACAATGCAGCACTCCCTTAATACTGACCCACCAACAGTGCAGCACTCCAACAGTACTAACTTTCTGATAGTGTAGCACTCCCTAATTATTGAGCATTCTGACAGTTCCATGCTCCCTCAGTATTGAGCCTCTCACAGTGCAGCAGTCCCACACTATTAGCTCGCTGACATGAGGCACTCCCTCAGTACTGACCCTCTAACACGGAGGCACTCCCTCAGTATTGATCTCTGATAAGAATGCACTCACTTAATACTGACCCTCTGCCAATGAGGCAATACTTTCAGTGCTGGCCCTCTGACATTGCAGCACTACTTCAGCACTGACTCTCTAATTGTGTGGAACTGCCTCAATTCTGACAATGAGGATGTCCCTCAGTAACCCTCTGGCAATGTTGCAATGTCTCAGTACTGATCTTCTGACAATTAAGTTCTCCTTCAGTACTGACCCTCTGACAAATAGGCACTGACTCAGAAGTGATCCTCTGACAGTGTTGCACTACCTCTGTACTGACCCTCTAAATGTGCGGCACTCCTTCAATTCTGACCCCATTACAATGTAATGTACTGATCCTCTGATAATGAGGCATTCCATCTATACTGAGATAACAAGGTGTGGAGCTGGAGGAGCACAGCAGGCCAGGCAGCATCAGAGGAGCAGGAAAGCTATGTTTTGGGTCGGGACCCTTCTTCAGAAAAGGGCCTGCTGTGTCCTCCAGCTCCACACCTTGTTATTCCAGACTCCAGCATTGGCAGTTCTTACTCCCCTCTATACTGAACCTCTGATGATAAGTCACTTCCTCATTACAGTCCCTCCTAACACTATGGCATTCCATCAGTAGTGATCCTCTGACAATGATGCATTCCCTTATTGCTGACAATCTGACAATGAGGCAGTCCCTCAGTATTGACCCTTAGACGGTGTGGCGTTCATACAGTACGGTGAGGCATTCCCTCAGTCATGACTTTCAGACAATGAGGCACTCCCTCAGTACTAATTCTCCTACAGTCCGCCACTCCCTCGCGCTCTAAATGTCTGACATTCCTTCAAGTCTGACCCCATTGAGATAATCTCTCATTACTGACTCTCTTTCAATGAGGCATTTCCTCAGTACTGACCCTCAGTACTTTGACAATGAGGCACTACCTCTTGTACTAACCATCTAATCTTATGGCACTCCCTCAATTCTGACCCCATTACAATAATGTGGAGATGTGGGCATTGGATTGGGGTGGACAAAGTCAAATGTCACATGACACCAGGTTATAGTCCAACAGGTTTATTTGAAATCACAGGCTTTCCAGGCACTGCTCCTTTATCACCTGATTTCAATCTGATCTAATCTGAAGGCATTCCCTCAATTCTGACCCTCTGACAATGAGGCACTGCCTCAGAACAGAACCTTTGACAATGAGGCCCTTCTTCAGCACTGACCCTGTGACTTCACCTGACGAAGGAGCAGTGCTTCAAAAGCTTGTGATTTCAAATAAACCAGCTGTACTAAAACCTGGTGTCATGTGATTTCTGACTGCCCATTACAATGAGGCATTTCTTCAGCATTGACGTCTGACAATAATGCACTTCCTCAGTACTGACACTGAAAATGTGGTAATCCTGCAGTACTGACCCTCTGATGATAGTGCAGTACTGACCCTCTGTACTGACCCTCTGACAATCAGGTGTTTCCTCAGGACTAGCCCTTTCAGTGCTGCACTCTTTCAGCACTTACCGTCTAATAGAGTAGCACTCCCTTAATTCTGACCCTCAGTGCAACACTTCCTCAGGACTGACCCTCCGACTGAGTATCAATGAGGCAAACCCTCAGTATAAATCCTCAGAGCACAGCTGTCCCTCAGTTCTGATCCTCCAATCAAGTGGCACTCCCTCAATTCTGACACCATTACAATGAGGCACTGCCTCAGTATTAACCCTCTGACAATGATGCACTTCCACAGTATTCACGCTCTGACAAAGCGACACTCCCTCGGGATTGCATCTCTGATTTTGTGGTAATCCCTCAGTACTGACCTGCTGAAAATGATGCACTTCCTCTGCATTGACCCTCTGACAGTGTGACATTCCCTTAATTCTGACCCCATTAGAATGAGGTACTGCCTTAGTATTGAACCTCTGACAAGAATACACTCCCTCAGTACTGGTTCTCTGATAGTGCAGCACTACTTCAGTACTGGCCATCCAATATTACAGCAGGCCCTCAATCTGACCCTCTGACAATGAGGATGTCCCTCACGACTGACCCTCCAACAGTGTGGCAATGTCCCAGAACTGACCCTATAACAATGATGAACTCCCTCAATTTTGACCCCATTCAAATGAGGCACTGCCTCAGTACTGGTCCTCTGATACTGAGGCAATTCCTCAGTATTGACATCTGACAAGAATGCCCTTACTGAATACTGATCCTCTGAAAGTGAGGCAAACCCGCAGTACTGGTCCTCTGACAGCACAGCATGACTTCAGCACTGACCATCAATTGGCACTCCCTCAGTCCTGACCCGCTGACAATGAGGCGCCCCTCAGTCCTGACCCTCTGACAATGCGGCACTCCCTCAGTCCTGACCCTCTGACAATGAGGCGTTCCCTCAGTCCTGACCCGCTGACAATGAGGCGCTCCCTCAGTCCTGAGCCTCTGACAATGCGGCGCTCCCTCAGTCCTGACCCTCTGACAATGAGGCACTCCCTCAGAACTAACACTCTAATTGTGTGGCCCTCCCTCAATTCTGACTCCATTACATTGAGGCACTAACTCATAACAGACCGCCGACAATGAGGCAGAAACATCGTACTGACTCTCCAGCAATGAGGCACTCCCACAGTACTGAGGCTCTGACAAGGAGGCACTCCTCTAGTACTGACCCTCTGATAGTAATGCGCCCCCTTACTACTGACCCACTCACACTGTCCAGTATTGATCTTCTAATTATGAGGCACACACTCATTAAGCCCATTACAATGAAACTGACCTGCTAATCATGGGGCACTGTCTCAATTCTGACCCCATTAGTTAGAGGCATGCATCACACTGGAGCCTCTGGCAATGAGATAGTGCTTCAGCACTGACCCTCTAAATGTGCGGTAAACGCTCAATCTGATCCCGTTAATGAGACACTGTCTCAGAATGGACCATCTGACAATGAGGCACTCTCTCAGTACTAATCCTCTGATGGAGCTGCAATACTTCAGCAGTGACTCTCTAAATGTGTGGCAAAACCTCAATTCTGACCTTCTGAAAATGAGACAATGTGTCCGAACTGACCCACTGACAATAAAGCAGTTCCCTTAGAGCTGACTCTCTGACAGTGATGTACTACCTCAGTACTGAGCCATTAAACGAGACGGACTCCCTCAGTTCTGAGCGCTGTATAATGAGGCATTGCCTCAGCATTGACCCTCTGACAATGAGGCACTCCCTTGGTACTGAACCTCTGACGAAGAGGCACTTCTTCCATACCAACCCCCTAATTGTGTGGCAGTCCCTCAATTCTGAACCCTTTATAATGAGGCATTGCTTCAATATTGACCCTTTGAGTATAGTGTGTTCGTACAATTCTGACCCTCTGACAGAACTGCAATACCTCATTACTGACCCTCTGACAGAGCTGCAACACCTCACTGCAGACATGCTAATTGCTTGGCTCTCCCTCAATTCTGACCCTATTACATTGAGACACTGCATCAGAACTGACTTCTGACAGAGGCACTCCCTCAGTCCTGACCATCTAATCATGTGGCACTCCATTAATTCTGACCACATTAGATTGAGACCCACTACGTACTGAACCTCAATAAATGAGGCACTCTCTCTGGATTGAACATCCAGCAATAAGATGCTGCCTCAAAATTGACCTGCTGACAATCAAGCATTCCATCAATAGTGACCCTCTGATAGAGCTGGAAGACCTCCGAAGCAATTCTGAGGCAGAGGGTCATGTTCTGAGGTGGTGCATCACTGTCTGAGGGTAGTGCGTGAGTGCATCGTTGTCAGAGGATCAAATTGAGCCGATCCCTCATTTTCATTGGGTCAGAACTGAGAGAATTTGAAACATTTAGGGGTTCAATAATGAGTACTACAGCACTGTCAAGGGTCAATACTGAGAAAGGGTCTTATTAACAGAGGGTCAGTCTTGAGGGAGTGCCTTATTGTCAGAGAATCAGTTCTGAGGCAGTACCTCACTGTATGAGGGTCAGTCATGAGGGTGCCTCATTGTCAGAGGGTCGGTTCTGAGACAGTGCCTCTTTGTCAGAGCATCAGTGCTGAGGCAGGTCCCTATTCTAAGCAGATCAGGATTGAAAGAATGCATTACTGTCAGAGGATCAACACTGTGAAAGGATCAGTATTGATGGAGAGCCACATATTTAGAAGATCATTAGAAGTAATCCAGCTCTGTCAGAGGGTAAATCCTGATGAATTGCCTCATTGTCAATGGGTCAGTTCTGAAGCAGTGCCTTTTGTCAGAGGGTCAATATTGAGGCAGTGCCTCATTGTAATGGGATCAGAATTGAGGGTGTGCCTCATGATTTGAGGATCAGCACTGAGGTATTGCAGCTCTGTTAGAGGTTAGGTACTGAGAGAGTGCCTTTTTGTCCCCGATCAATCTTGAGGGACTGCCTCATTGTCAGGTTTAGTTTTGAGGCAGTGCCTCTTTGTCAGAGGGTCAGTATTTAGGGAGTGCATCGTTGTCAGAGAGTCAGAACTAAGGGACTGTATTAGTAACGGTTGGTCAATACTTAGCCAGTGACTTAGTATAAGAAGGTCAGAATGGAGGGAGTGTGGCATGATTAGTTTGTCAGTACTCAGGGAGTGCATAATTGTCAGAGGGTTAATACTGAGGTACTGCCTCATTGTGTTAGGATCAGAATTGAGGTCGTGCCACAGCATTACACAGTTACTGCAGCTCTATCAGAGGGTCAGCACTGAGAGAGTGCCTCATTGTCAGGGTTTGAGCCAGAACTGAGGGAGTGCATTTGTAACAGAGTGTCAATACTCAAGCCAGTGCCTTATTGTAATGGGGTCAGAATTGAGGGTGTGCTACACGATTAAAGGGTCAGTACTGAGGAGTTGCAGCAGCTCAGTACTGAGGAGTGCAATATTGTCAGAGGGAAAGTTCTCAGGCAGTGCTTCAATGTAGAATTGAGGGAGTGCCTCATGTTTAGAGAGTCAGTAATTAGGAACTGCAACACTCGGAGGGTCATTTTTGAGGGAAGGCCTCATTGTTAGAGTTTCAGTACCTGTCAGATGGTTAGAACTGGGGGGAAATGCATTAATGACAGAGGGTCAACACTAAGCCAGTGCCATAATGTAAGGGGTTCAGACTTGAGGGTGTGCCACACATTTAGAGGGTCAATACAGAGGTATTTGCAGCAGTGTGGGAGTGCTTATTTATCATAGGGTTAAGTACTGAGAACTAAGAACTAGTTTTGGACTCACCTACCTTTGGAAAAAGACCTTGGCTATTCATCTTCATGATTTTATAAACCTCTATAAGGTCGCCCTCAGACTCTGATGCTCCAGAGAGGATAACCCTAGCCTATTCAGCCTCTCCTTATACCGCAAACCCTCCAAACTGATGGTCATAGGCCTCCAGTCCAAAAATCAATTCTTGGCCACCACCCTCTGTCTTCTGCCTTCAAGCCAATTTTTGTATCCAAATGGCAAGTTCTCCCTGTATTCCATGTGATCTAACCTTGTTAACCAGTCTACCATGGGGAGCATTCTCAAACCACTGAGAAGCAAGAGTGACATCAAGGCTCTCAAACCTACTTTGACTGCAATCCTTTGAAGACACCCCTTCTTTTTCTCAACAGCCCTGCAAAAAAATTCCTCTTGTGAAGACAATCCAGCAGGTTTGTAGTGGAATTCTTCAGGGGTTGATACTGGGATGTTTGCTGTTCCTGATATATAATTAATGATCTTGATTGTGGTGTGCAGGGGACAATTTCCAAGTTTGCAGATGCCATTAAACCTGGAAGAATTGTAAATCGCGAGGAGAATAGTGTGGAACTCCAAAAGGACATTGAGAAGTTGGTGGAGTAGGTACACAGGTGGAAGATGACATTCAATGCACAGAAGTGTGAGGTGATGCACTTTGATTAGAAGAACACTGAAATAAAATGTAAAATACAGCGTACAATGCTAAAGAGGGTCAGTTGCAGAAGGGCCTGAGTATGGATGTGCACAGATCAACTGAAGGTAGCAGTACAGCTGGAGAGAGCAGTAAATAATGCATTAAGTGTTCTTGGCTTTATTAACAGTGGCATAGAGTATAAAAGTAAGAAGCTGACACTGAACTTGTACAAGGCACTAGTTAGACCTCAGCTGGAGTACCGTGTACAGTTGTGGGCTCCACATTGTAGAAAAAATGCAAATGCTTTGATGTGCCAAAGCATATTAACAGAATGGCTCCAGGTATGAAAAGCTTCAGGTACATGAATAGATTGACAAAAGCTGGGGCTGTTCTCTCTCATGAGCAGACTGAGAGGAGATGGGATTGAGGTTTTTGAAATCACGAGTGGGCTGGACAAAGTATATAGGAAGAAGATGTCCCTGCTTGTAGGAGAGACAAGAACAATAGGGCACAGATTCAGTGATGTGCAAATGTGGCAAGGGTGATATGACAAAAAAGCTTTTTCACACACCGTTTAGTTAGGTTATGGAGTGCACTGCTGTAATTGTAATGAATGAGGTTCCGTGGAGTCCTACAAGAGGGCATTGGATGAAAATGGTGTGTAGGGGAGAGACGGAAAGAAGATTAGCACTAGATGATACAGGCAACCAGCACATGGCCTCCTTCCCCTTCTGCAATATTTCCACGATTCAGTGTACATGGAACAGTACAGGCCCTTCAGCCCAAGATGTTGTGCTGACCTATTATCCTACTCTAAGATCAAGCTAACCTGCATACCCTTCATTTTACTATCATCCATGTGCCTATCCAAGAGTCGCTTAAATGTCCCTAATGTATCTGACTCTACTACCACCGCTGGCAGTGCATTCCACGCACCCATCACATTCTGTGTAAAAGAACCTACCTCTGATATCTCCCCATACCTTCCTCCAATCACCTTAAAATTATGATCCCTCGTGATAGTCATTTCCGGCCTGGGAAAAAGTCTCTGACTATCCATCTATCTATGCCTCTTATCATCTTGTGCATCTCTATCAAGTCATCTCTCATCCTTCTTCACTCCAATGAGAAAAGCCATAGCTCCCTCAACCCTTCCTCATATGACCTGCCCTCCAGCCCAGGCAGCATCCTGGTAAATCTCCTCTGCACACTCTCTCAAGCTTCCACATCCTTCCTATAATGAGGTGACTAGAACTGAACACAATATTCCAAGTGTGGTCTAACCAGGGTTTTATAGAGCTGCAGCATAACCTCGTGGCTCTTAAACTCAATCCAAGTGCCAGTGAAAGCCAACACACCATAGGCCTTCTTAACAACCCTATCAACTTGGGTGGCAACATTGAGGGATCTATGGACGTGGACTCCCTCTGTTCCTCCACACTGCCAAGAATCCTGCTATTAACCATGTATTCTGCGTTCAAGTTTGACCTTTCAAAATGAAGCGCTTCATACTTTTCCGGGTTGAATTCCATCTGCCACTTCTTTGCCCAGCTTTGCATCCTGTCAATGTCCCATTGCAACCTACAACAGCCCTCCACATTATCCACAACTCCGCCAACCTTTGTGCCATCGGCAAACTTACTAACTACCCTTCCACTTTGTCATCCAAGTCATTTATAAAGATCACAAAGAGCAGAGGTCCCAGAATAGATCCCTGCGGAATACCACTGGTCACAGAGCTCCAGGCTGAATACTTTCCATCTATTACCACCCTCTGTCTTCTATTAGACAGCCAATTCTGCATCAAGACAGCCAAATTTCCCTGAATCCCATGCCTCCTTACTTTCTGAATGAGCTTACCATGGGGAACCTTATCAAACACCTTGCTAAAATCTATATACACAACATCCACTGCCCTCATAAATGTGTTTTGTCACATCCTCAAAGAATACAATAAAGCTTGTGAGGCATGACCTGCCCCTCACAAAGCCATGCTGACTATCTCTAATCAAACTATGCTTTTCCAAATAATCGAAAATACTCTCTCTCAGACTCCTCTCCAATAATTTGCCCACCACAGAAGTAAGACTGACTGGTCTGTAATTCCCAGGGTATTCCCTATTCCCTTTCTTGAACAGGGAATAACATTTGCCACCCTGCCAATCACCTGGTACACTCCAGTGGACAGTGAGGACACAAAGATCATCGCCAAAGGCGCAGCAATCTCTTCCCTTGCTTCCCGTAGCAACCTTGGGTATATCCCGTCTGGCCCAGGGGACTTAACTATCCTCATGTTTTTCAAAATTTCTAGCACATCCTCCTTCCTAACATCAACATGTTTGAGTATATCAGCCTGTTTCACACTGTCCTCACAAACGACAAGGTTCCTCTCACTAGTGAATACTGAAGCAAAGTATTCATTAAGGACCTCCCCTACTTCCTCAGACTCCAGACACAAGTCCCCTCCACTATCCCTGATCGGCCCTACCCTCACTCTGGCCATCCTCTTGCTCCTCACATAAGTATAGAACGCTTTGGGGTTTTCCTTAATTCTAGCCACTAGGCTTTTTCATGCCCTCTTCTTGCTCTCCTAAGTCCATTCTTCGGTTCCTTCCTGGCTACCTTGTAACCCTCTAGAACCCTATCCGATCTTTGCTTCCTCAACCTTAAGTAAGCATCCTTCTTCCTCTTAACTAGGTGGTCCACTTGTCTTGTCATCCAAGGTTCCTTCACCTTACCATCCCTTCCTTGCCTAAGTGGGACAAACCTATCCAGCAGTTGCAGCAAGTGCTCCCTAAACAACCTGTCGTGCATTTCCCTGAGAACATCTGTTCCCAATTTATGCTCCACAGTTCCTGCCTAATAGCATTGTAATTCCTCCTCCCAATTAAATGCTTTCCCATATTGTCTACTTCTATCCCTCTCCACGACTATGGTAAAGGTCAGGGAGTTGTGATCACTATCACTGAAATGCTCTCCTACCGAGAGATCTGACACCTGGCCTGGTTCATTGCCAAGCACCAAATCCAATATGGCGTCCCCTCTAGTCAGCCTATCTACATATTGAGTCAGGAATCCTCCCTGGACACACCTGACAAAATCCGCTCTATCCAAACTATTTGCGCTAAGGAGGTCCCAGTCGATATTAGGGAAGTTGAAGTCACCCATGACAACAACCCTATTACTTCTGCACCTTTCCAAAAATCTGCCTCCCAATCTGTTCCGCAGTGTCTCCTTTGCTATTGGGGGGTCTATAGAAAACGCCCAATAAAATGACTGCTCCTTTCCTTTTTCTAACTTCCACCCATACTGACTCAGTAGACAAAACCTCCCTTTCTGCAACTGTGATACTATCCCTGATTAGCAATGCCACTCCCTCACCTCTTTTACCTACCTCCTCCCTATTTCTTTTGAAACATCTAAACTCGGAACATCCAACAATCATTCCTGCCCCTGTACCCAAATATTATCTGAAGTATATTACAACCACTAACAAAAACAGAACTGGTACTACTTAACCATCTTGCAAAGAATTAGTTCGACTTCAAAATGGTTTTTCAGACTCTCCGAAGACAGATTACATCAGGGTTAAAATGACACAGGCGCAGAGGGTCAATACTGAAGCAGCACCTCATTGTAACAGGGTTAGAATTGAGGGTGTGCCTCATTGTCACAGGGTCAGAACTGTGGGAGTGCATTATTGTCAGAGTGCCTCATTGCAAGGGGGTCAGATTTGAGTGTGTTCCACATGCTTAGATGGTCAGTCCGGAAGTAGTGCAGCACTGTCAGTGAGTCAGTTCAGAGGCATTGCCTCTTTGCCAGAGGTTCATTACTAAGGCACTGTTTCATTGTAAGAGGGTAAGAATTGAGGGAGGGTCACACATTTAGATTGTCAGTACAGCGATACGGTATTGCAGTTCTATCAGAGGGTAAGTCCTGAAGGAGTGCCTCTTTGTCAGAGGATCATTTCTGGGGCACTGTCTTTTTGTCAGAAGGTCTGGCACTGAGGTATTGCAGCACTGTCAGTGGGTCAGACCTATGGGAGTGCATCATTGTAAGAGGGTCAGCATTGTCAGCATTGAGGTATTGAAGCTCTGTCAGAGCATCAGTACTAAGGTTTTGCAGCCCTGTCGGATGGTCAGAACTGAGGCGGGATTATTGTCACAGTGTCAATACTTAGCGAGTGCTTTACTGTAATAGGGTCAATTGATTGAGTGCCTAATGATTAACAGGTCGGTACTGAGATATTGTAGCTCTATCAAGGTCAATACTGAGGGACTGCCCCATTTTCAGACGGTCAATATTGAAGCGAGGCCTGATTGTAAGTGTGTCACAATTGAGGGAATACTCACAATACAGTGCCACACTGTAAAGGAGTCAGAATTGAGAGAGTCTTGCAGCACTGACAGAGGGTCAGTATTGAGGAAGTGCCACATTGTGAAACGGTTAGTGCTGAGGGATTGCCTCAAGTAATAGGGTCAGTACTGAGGGAGTGCAATATTGTCAGACAGTCAATACTGAGGCACTGACTCATCGTAATAGGATTGGGGTGGCACAGTGGCTCAGTGGTTAGCACTGCTGCCTCATGGTGCCAGGGACCTGGGTTTGATTCTACCCTCGGGCAACTGTCTGTGTGGAGTTTGCACGTTCTCCCCGTGTCTGCGTTGGTTTCCTCTAGGTGCTCCGGTTTAGTCCCACAATCCAAAGATGTGCAGGCTAGGTGGATTAGCCATGCTAAATTGCCCACTGTGACCGGGGATGAGTCTGGGTGGGATACTCTGAGGGTCAGTGTGGACTTGTTGGGCCAAAGGGCCTGTTTCCATACTGTGGGGATTCTTATAAAAAAGAAAAAGATCAGAATTGAGAGCAGGCCACATGATTCGAGGGTCAGTACAGAGGTTTTGCAGCACTGACAATCAGAACTGTGAGAGTGCATTATTGTAACAGGGTCAATACTGAGGCTGTGCCTCATTCTAAAGGAGTTAGAATTGAGGGAATGCCACACAATTACCATGTCAGTACTGAGTCATTGCAGCACTGTCACAGGGAGTCAGTCTGAGGGAGTGCTTCATTGTCAGAGGGTCAGTACCATGGGAGTACATTATTGTCACAGGGTCAATACTGAAGCAATGCCTGTTTGTAGGGGTGTGAGAATTGAGGGAATGCTGACATATAGAGGGTCATTACTGAGGTAATGCAGCACTGTCAGAGGGTCAGTATTGAGTGAGGGCCTAGCAAAGGGTCAGTACTGAGGTGTTGCAGCACTGACAGATGATTAGAACTGTTGGAGTGCATTATTGTCAGAGGGTCAATACTGAGACAGTGCCACTTTCTAAAGGGGTAAGAATTGTGGGAGTGCTACACGACGACCGGCTAAGTACTGATGTACTGCATCACTGACCAGCCGGTCAGTATTAAAGGTCCATTCTGAGGCAGTGCCACATTGTAAAGGGGTTAGAATTGAGGCAGTGCCACACAATTAGTGTCAATACTGAGCCATTGAAGCTCTAACAGAGGGTCAATACTGAGGCAGTGCCTCATTTTAATCGGCCAGAATTGACGGAGTGCAACACGATTAGAGGGTCAGTATTGAGGTATAGCTGCACTGTCAAAGAGACAGAACTGTGGGAGTGCGTTATTGTCAGAATGTAAATAATGAGGTAGTGCCTCATGGTTCAAGGGTCAGTTTTGAGTTAGTGCCTCATTGTCAGATGGATCATATTAGGGATTGACTCCTTGTCAGATGGTCCGTTCTGAGGCAGTGTCTCAATGTAATAGTGTCAGAATCGAGGGTTTGCTACACATTTACATAGTGAGGTTTTGCAGCTCTATCAGAGGGTCACTATGAGTGAGTGCCTCATTATCATAGGGTCAGCACTGAGACATTAAAGCACTGTCAGCGCTTCAGTTCTGAGCTATTGCAACACTGTGAGTGGGCCAGAACTGAGGGAGTGCATTATTGTCAGAGGGTGAATGCTGAGGCTATGCCTCGTTATGCAGGTGTCAGAATTCAGGGTGTGCCACTTGATTAGAGGATCAGTACTGAGGTATAGCAGCTCTGTGAGCGGGTCAATTCTGACACTCATTGTAAGAGGGTCAGTTCTGAGGCAGAGCCTCATTGTAATGGGATCAGGACTGAGGCAGTGCCTCATTGTCAGAGGGTTAGAACTGAGGAAATGCCTTATTTTCGGCAGGTCAGTTGTGAGGCAGTACTGATAGAGCTCCAATACCTCAGTCCTGACCATTTAATCATGTGGCACTCCCTCAATTGTGACAGTTAGATTCTGCCTCAGTATTGACCCTCTCACAATTATGCACACCCACAGTTCTGACCCTCTGACAGTGCTGGAATACACAAGTACTGACGCTCTGAGAGTGTTTCAATACCTCAGTGCTGACCCGCTAATCACTTGGCCGCACCTCAGTCCTGATCCCATTACACAATTAGAGGGTCAGCACTGAGGAAATGCCTTATTTTTAGCGTGCCTCATTGCTGGAATGTCAGTCCTGAGGGAGTGCCTCCGTCAGAGGGTCAGTTATGAGGGAATGCTTCATTGATAGAAGATCAAATTGAGCCGATACCTCATTTGAATGGGGTAGGAATTGAGGGAGTGCCACAAGTTTAAAGGGTCAATAGAGGCACTACCTCATTTTCAGAGTGTCTGTTCTGAGGTAGAGTCAGAATTGAAGGGTTCCTACAGATTCAGAGGGTCTCTCCTGAGGTATTGCAGCTCTATCAAAGTACGGAGACAGTGCCTCATTGTCAGTGAGGAATTGATGCACTGTTACATTTCAATACAGTGGTATTGCAGCACTCAGAGATTCAGAACTGTGGGAGCACAATATGGTCAGAGGGTCATTAGTGAGGCAGTGCCTCCTTGCAAAGAGACCAGAATGAGGGAGACCCTCACTGTCAAAGCGTCTGAACTGAAGGAGTCCCTCATTGTCAGAGGGTCAGAACTGTCAGAGTGCAGTATTGCCAGAGGGTAAACACTGAGGCAATGCCACATTCTAAAGGGGTTAGAATTGAAGGAGTGCCACATGATTACAGGGTCTGTACTGAGGTATTGCAGCACTGTCGGAGGATCAGAACTGAGCGAACAAACTGGAGGCTGGAAGTACACAGCTAGCCAGGCAGCAACTGGAGGAAAGGAGGTGTCAATGTTTCCAATATGACACTTCAGAACTGAGGGAACGCCTTATTGTCACAGGGTCAGTAATGAGGTATTGAAGCACAGTCAGAGCTTCAGCACTGAGGGAGCGCCACATTGTCAGAGGGTTAATACTGAGTCAGTTCCTCAATGTAATGGGTTCAGAATTGTGGGAGGGCCACATCATTAGTCTGTTGTTACTGAGGTACTCCAGCAAGGAGGCCCTGCTCAACTGTGACACTATGACTGTGTTTCAATACTTTAGTACTCGCCCTCTGACAAGAACTCACAGTCTCAGAACTGACCCTCTGACAATGAGGCAGTTCCCTAGGACTGACCTGCTGACAGTGCTGCACTGGCTGGCACAGGCACAGAGAAAACCAACTACAGAAAAACATGTTGATTATGCTAGCTTTGGTACATACAGAAATGTTCACAGGACTTATTAAATGTCATGTAGCTGTTGAATATCATCAACAAGTTAGCCCTTCAGCTCATCCTATACAAAGGGTTAGAATTGAGGGAATGCAGCAATATCAGTGGGTCAGTTCATTATAAGGGAGTCAGTACTGAGGTATTTCAGCACTGTCAGAGGATCAGTTCTGTTGGAGTGCATTATTGTCTGTGAAGCTTCCCTTTATTTTGACCCTCTTACACAGTGGCACTCTCTTAATATTGGTCCTTCAATGGTGCGACACCCCCTCTCCTCTAGGCCCGAAACGTCAGCTTTCCTGCTCCTCTGATGCTGCTTGGGCTGCTGTGTTCATCCAGCTCTACACCTTGTTATCTCTGTTTTTCTGTAGTTGCTTTTTTCTGTGCCTATGCCAGCTAGTGTAACACTGTCAGTGGGTCAGTACTAGGGGAGTGCTTCACTGTCAGAGGGTCGATTCTGAGGCTGTGACTCCTTGTCAGAGGGTCAGTACTGAGGTAGTGAAGCACCGTCAGAGCCTCACAATTGAGCACTGCCTCATTGTTGGAGGGTTGCTTCTGAGGCAGTATCTCGATATAATGGGGTCAGAATTGAGAGTTGGCCATATGATTAGAGGGACAGGACTGAAGTATTGAAGCACCATCAGAGGGTCACCACTGGAGGTGCATTATTGTAAGAGGGTCAGTACTGAGGCAGTGCCTCATTATAAAGGGTTTAAAATTGAGGGTGTGCCATATGATTAGAGGGTCAGTGTTGATATATAGTATCACTGAGAGAGGGTCAGAACTGAGGGAGTGCCTCATTGTCAGACTCAATACTAAGGTAGTGCCTCAGTGTAATAGGGTCTGAATTGAGGCAGTGCCATATGATTATGCTAGTAGTATTGAGATATCGTAGCTCTATCAGAGGGTCAGTAGCGAGGGAGTGCATCCATTGTCAGAGTGTTAGCACTGAGCGACTGAAACACTGTCAGAGGGGCAGAATTGAGGTGTGGAAGGGCTGTCAGAGGGTCAGACATGTGGGAGTGCATTATTGTCACATGTTCAATACAGAGAGAGCGCCCAAAGGGGTTACAATTGTGGGAAGGCCACACAATTACTTAGTCAGTAATGAAGCATTGCGGTACTGTGACAGGGTCAGACTGAGGGAAGACCTCATTGTCAGATGGTCAATAATGAGGGAGTAAATCATTGCTTGGCCTGTTGTGTTCATCCAGCTCTACACCTTGTTATCTCAGATTCTCCAGCATCTGCAGTTCCTACTATCTCTGAAACAACTACAGAAAAACACGTTGATTATGCCAGCTTCGGCACGTACATAAATGTTTACAGGACTCATTAAAGGTCACGTAGCTGTCAAATATCATCAACAAATTTAGCCCTTCAGCCCACCCAGTAGATCAGGTTAGAATTGAGGGTGAACCACAATATTACAGCATCACTACTGAAGTAACGTAGCACTGTGCAAGGGTCAGATCGTGTCAGTTCTGAGGTAGTGCCTCTTTGTCAGAGGATCAGTACTGAGGGAGTGCATCATTGTCAGAGGGCCAATACTGAGCTGATGCCTGATCTCAAAAAGGAGTGACAGTTGACGAGGGATTCAGTGCTGATGGAGTGCCACATTGTCACAGGGTAGTTCTGAGGCAGTGCCCCATTATCAGAGTATCAGTTCTGAAGGAGTGCCTATTTATCAGAGGGCCAATACGGGGCAATGCCTCATTATAAGGCAGTCAGAACGGAGGGAGTGCTTATGTTAAGAGAGTCAGTACTAGGGGTCCGTTCTGAGGCAGTGCGTCAATGTGATGGGGTTAAAATTGAGGGAGAGTCTCACAATTATGTGGTCATTTCTGAGGTATTGCAGCACTGTGAGAGGGTCAGAACTGAGGGAGTGCCTCATCATTGGAGTATCAGAACTGAGAGAGTCCCTCATTATTAGACGCGATCCTGAGACTGTATCTTATTGTCAGCGGCTCTTGTGCTTATTGCGAGAGTATCAGTCTTGAGGGAATGCCTCATTATCAGAGGGTCAGTACGTAAGGAATGTCTCAATGTAATGTTAGAACTGAGGGAGTGCCACGTGATTAGAGATGCAGTGCTGAGGGAGTGTCTCATTCTCAGTTCTAAGGCAGGGCCTCAACATAATATGATCAGAAATGAGGGAAGGCCACACGATTAGAGGGTCAGCACTGTCAGATGTTTGGGACTGAGGGAGTGCCTTTTTGTCACCGATCAGTCCTGAGGAAGTGCCTCATTGACAGGCTCAGTTTTCAGGGTGTGCCTCTTTGTCAGAGGGTCAGTACTTGGGGAGTGCATTATTGTCAGAGATTCAGAACTGAGCAACTGCATTAGTAATGGATTGTCAGTACTGAGCAAGTGCCTTATAATAAGGAAATCAGAATCTTCAAGTTTGCAGATGCCATTAAACTTGGGAAAATTGTAAATTGTGAGAAGAATAGTGTGGAACTCCAAAAGGACATTGACAAATTGGTGGAGTGGGGAGACAGGACTGACACTCCAGCAAATGAGGCAGTGCCTCAGAACTGACATACTGAAAATAAGGCATTCATTCAGCACTGATCTTCTAAACATGTAATGGAATTAGGATTGAGGGGCGGCTACATTATTAGCAGGTTAGTACTGATGTATTGAAGCACTGTCAGAGCATCAGTACTCATGTATACCAGCACTGTCAGAGGATCAGACTGTGGGAGTACATAATTGTTGGAGGGTCACTACTGAGCAGAACCTCACTGTCAGAACTAAGGGAGTGCTACATGATTAGAGGGTCAGGACTGAGGTATTGCAGCTCCATCAGTACTGCTTTAGACCTGAATTGCCAAAAATAAGGCCTTTCCTCAGAAAATGAGGCACTCCCATCAGTTGTGATGCTCTGATAGAGCTGCAATAACTAAGTACTGACCCTCTAATTTGTGAGGCACACCCTCAATTCAGATTCCATTGCAATGAGGCACTCCCTCAGGATTGAGCCTTTAACACTGAGGCAAACCCTCAGTTTGACACACTGGTAATGAGCCCTCACTCAGAACTGACCCTGTGATAGTGGTGCAATTCTTCAGTACTGACTGTTTAAACGTGAGGCACCCTCTCAATTCTGACTCCCTCACGATGAGGTACTTCCTCAGTTTTGACCCTCTGACAATGATGCACTCTCACAGAACTGACCCACTGACAGTCCTGCGATCCGTTAGTCCTGAGCCTCTAATCATGTTGCACTCTCTCAATTCTGACCCCATTACATTGAGGCATTGCCTCAGAATGGACACTGAAAACGATGTACATTGTGAGGATTGAATCTCTGACATTAAGGCACTTCCCCAGTACTCACTCTCTGACAATGAGGCACTCCATCAGTATTGCAACGAGGTACTGCCTCAGAACTGAACCACTGAAAATAACGCACTCCCCCCTTAGTTCCGACTGTGATTAACCTTCTCATCATGTAGCACTCCATCAATTGTGACACCTCCAACAATGAGGTAATGACTCAGTATTTACACTCTGTTCCTTAAGCATTCAGAACTGACCCGCTGACAATAATGCTCTCCCTCAAGATTGATCCTCCAGTAATGAGGTATAGCCTTAGAAGAGAGCTGCTGACAATAAGGCACACTATCAGGACTGCATCTAAGAAGGCACTCCCATGGTATTGACCCTCTGACAATGAGGCACTTCCTCGGTACTGACTTTCTGACAGTGAAGCACTCCTTCAGTTCTGATCCAACCCCGAGATAACTGAAGGTTGTATCTGTATACCAGAGGTGACATCTCAGGTGTCATTTTAGGTGTGGGACTTTGTTTAGAATCAGTCTGTGTTTTAACTTGGAGTCAGGCTGGTTTCATTTCCAAAGTAGGAATTTATAAATTGCCATATTCACTGTCTACAAATTGTGTGCTTTTTGAACAAAATAGAATGTACCTCCAATTACAAATCTGAAAATGAAAATTCACCTCATAGATGTGTGTGTGTGTGTGTGTGTATGTCGGTGTGTGTCGGTGTGTGTGTGTGTGTGTGCATGCGTGCGATGCATGTGTGTGTGTATAGTACGGTGGGGGCCACCTGTAGTGCGACATGAACCCAAGATCCCGGTTGACGGTCAGTGCAGATATATCAGAGGGTCAGAACTGAGAGAGTTCTTTATTTTCACAGGGTCAATACTGAGGTAGTGCCTCATTCTCATGGAGTTAGAATTGAGGGAGTGCCTATGACAAGGAAGCTCTCCCTCTTGACTGACCGTCTGACACTGCTGCAGTACCTCAATACTGACGCACTAATCATGTGGCAATCCCTCAAATCTGACCCATTTATGAGTATTGACCCTCTGACAATGAGGCACTCCCTCAGTACTGACCATCTCACAGTCCTGCAATACCTCAGTGCTGACCCCATAATGTGGTGGCAGTCCCTCAATTCTAACCCTTTTTGAATGAGACATTTGCTCAGTGTTGATCCTCTGATAGAGCTGCACGACTTCAGTACTGAACCTCTACTTGTGTGGTATTCCCTCAATTCGGAACCCTTTCTAATGAGGCACTGCCTCAGTATGGACTGTCTGACTATAATGCAGTCCACAGTTCTGACCACGTGACAGTGCTGTAATACCTCAGCACTGACACTCTGACAGTGCTTCAATATCTCAAAGGTCAATCTTGAGTGAGAGCCTTATTGTTAGAGGTTCAGTATTGAGTGAATGTCTCAATGTAATGGTGTCAGAAGTGAGGCAGTGCCAAATAATTGCAGTGTCAATGCTGAGGAGTGATTCATTGCTACGGGGTCAGTTCTGAGGCAGTGCTGTTTTGTCAGAGGACTAGTACTGAGGGAGTTTCAGCAATGTCAGAGGGTAACTACTGAAGGAGTCCCTTATTCTCCAATCATCAGTACTGAGACAGTGCCTCAACGTAGTGGGACCAGAACTGGGGGTGTGCCTCATGATTAGAGGGTCAGTACTGAGGGACTTCCTCTTTGTCAGAGCGTCACTAATGGGGGAGTGCCTGATTGTCAGAAGGTCAGTTCTGAGGCAGTGCCGATTTTTCAGAGTCCATACTGAGCTACTGCCTCATTGTAAGGGTCAAAAATCACACGACACCAGCTTATAGACCAACAGGTTCATTTGAAAACACAAGCTTTCGGAGCCTCGCTCCTTCTTCAGGTGTTAATGAGAGAGGTAGTATTTGACACAGAATTTATAAGTAAAAGATTAACAAGTCAAACCACTGATGAGGATGTATTAAACAAACCTAAGATGCAGTTCAATCTTTAATCAGTTAGAAGGTTTATTTTATATATATACACATATATATGCAAATCTCCGAATTCCTTTCAAGTCACTGTCCTGATAGAACTGAAGGTTTTATAAGTGTAAAGAAGAGGTGACATTTTAGGTCAGGCAATGCATGTTAGGTGTAAGGCCTCTAGAATCTGTTTGTGTTTTGGTCTGGAGTCAGACTGGTTTTATTTTTAAAGTAGGAATTTATAAAACGCCACGTTGACTGATGGTCTGTAAATTGTGTGCTTTTTGAACAAAATAGAACATATCTGCAAATACAAATTCACCCCGTAGATTTGTGTGAGAGTGAGTTGGGGGGTAGAGAGAGAAAGTGTGAGTGAGTGTGTGCGTGTATGTGTGTGCATGTGAGGGAGAGGGGAGAGAGAGTGTGTGTGGGTGTTTGTGTGTGGGGAGCAAGAGAGATAAAGAGTGTGTGTACTGGGAGAGAGGGAGAGTTTGTGTGAGGTA
>NC_063339.1:79441619-79447134 GCF_021869965.1 Rhincodon typus
TTAATAGTGAAAAGTATGACAAGGTCGCAGTTTTATGAATGAATGAAATGAGGTAATAGTAAACATAGTACGCTAGTAAGTGGTCAGTAAAGTTATGAATGAATGAGAGTGCGAGAGTGGTAATATGGAGTGCTTGTGTGTGCATTGGTAAAGAGGACCTTTAGTACAACAGTAAAGAGGCTTGCACTAGTAATTATTTACCAAAATTCACTGTACTCTGGGGTGGTTCCCCCAGATTGGAAAACAGCCAGTGTGACACCACTGTTTAAAAAAGGAAGTAGACAAAAATTAGGTGACGATAGGCCAGTTAGCTTAACTTCGGTTGTTGGGAAAATGCTTGAATCCATCATTAAGGAAGATAATAGCAAGGCAACTGGATATAAATTGTCCCAGCATGGGTTCATGAAGGGTAGGTCATGTTTAACTAATTTGGTGGAAATCTTTGAGGACATTACCTGCATGGTGGACAATGGGGAACCTGTGGATGTCGTGTATCTGGATTTCCAGAAGGCATTTGACAAGGTGCCACACCAAAGGCTGCTACGTAAGATAAAGTTGCACGATATTACAGGTAATGTATTGGCATGGATAGAGGGTTGATTGACTAGTAGAAAACAGAGTAGGGGTAAATGGGTGTTTTTCTGGTTGGCAGTCAGTGGCTGGTGGTATGCCTCGGGATCAGTGTTGGGACTGCAATTGTTTACAACTTACATAGATGATTTGGAGTTGGGGACTAAGTGTGGTGTGTCAAAATTTGCAGATGACACTGAGATGAGCGGTAGAGCAAAGTGTGCAGAAGACACAAAGTCTGCAGAGGGATATATTGTCTAAGTGAGTGGGCAAAGGTCTGGCAGATGGAGTACAATGTCAATAAATGTGAGGTCATCCATTTTGGTAGGAATAACAACAAAATGGACTATGGTTTAAATGGTAAAAAATTGCAGCATGCTGCCGTGCAGAGGGACTTGGGTGTCCTTGTGCATGAATCGCTAAAAGTAGTATTGCAGGTGCAGCAGGTAATTAAAAAGGCAAATGGAATTTTGTCTGCCATTGCTCGAGGGATGGAGTTTAAAAACAAGGAGGCTATGCTGCAGTTGTATAGGGTCCTGGTGAGGCCAGACCTGGAGTAGTGTGTGCTGTTTTGGCCTCCTTACTTGAGAAGGGATATACTGGCAATGGAGGGGGTGCAGAGGAGATTCACTCGGTTGATTCTAAAGTTGAGAGGGTTGGAATATGAGGAGAGCCTGAGTAGGCTGGGATTATACTCATTGGAATTCAGAAGAATGAGGGGAGATCTTATAGAAACATACAAGATTATGAAGGGAATAGATAAGGTGGAGGCAGGGAGGTTGTTTCCACTAGCAGATGAAACTAGGACTAGGGGGGCATAGCCTCAAATAAAAGGAAGCAGATGTAGGACTGAGGACAGGAGGAACTTCTTCACCCAAAGGGTTGTGAATCTGTGGAATCCCCTGCCCAGTGAAGCGGTTGAAGCTACCTCGCTGAATGTTTTTAAGGCAAGGCTAGATAAATTTATGAACAGTAAAGGAATTAAGGTTTATGGTGAGCGGGCGTGTAAGTGGTGCTGAGTCTCAAAAAGATCAGCCATGATGTTATTGAATAGCGGGGCAGGCTCGAGGGGTCAGATGACCTACTCCTGCCCTTAGTTCTTATGTTCTTATGTTATAATGTTATAGTGCCTCACAAAAACCACAGAAAAGGATATTTTAAGGCGATTGACCCTGCATTACTAAAGACGCGCCAGCCAGAGGTTCTGAGGAAGGATCACCTGACCCGAAACGTTAACTCTGTTTATTCCTGCACAGATGCTGCCAGACTTGCTGAGCTTTTCCAGCAACTTTGTATTTTTTCCTGATTTGCAGCATCCGCAGTTCTTCCGGTTTTTACTGTGTGTTTTTGGTATTTATTTACAGGGGTCTCTTTATTTATAGCTAGCTCTCTTTTAAGGTTTATTTGTAAGGGGCCCTGTTTTACGGATAATTTACCTGTCAGCTCGATGTTGGGGTGTATTGACAGGTGCTCTGTGTGTTCGGCTTTATTTTGAGGGAGCCCTGTGTTTTTTACAATGTACTTCCTAGGGCATCTGTTTTAGAGGTCATTTAAAGGGGCCTGTGTATTTGAGGGTATAATTACAGGGCGTTCCGTTTTAGGGATTATTTGAATTAAGCTCCCTGTTTTCCGGGTATTGAAAGGGGTCTCTGTCTGAGGGCTTGTTCACAGGCATCTCAGGGTTTATTTCCTGGAGGCACAGTTTTAGGGAGGATTTGCAGGGTGCACTGTGTTTCAGGGTTTATTTACAAGGAGCTCTGTCTTTTATTCTTTCTTACTGGGGACTCTGTTTTACATTTTACTTCCTGAGGAACCTTTCTTAGGTTATATGTAAAGGGGCCTCTGTGCTTGAGAGTGTAGTTACAGGTAGCTCTGTTTTTATCGTTTGTTTAAATGAGGCTCTGCGTCGGAGATTATTTACAGAAAGTTTTGTGTTTCAGGCTTCATTGTACATAAACCGTAAAACACAGACATCCCTGTAAATGAAGCTCTGTGTTTTAGGGTTTATTTACAGGGGGTTATGTGCCGGGGGCTCTGTGGTTTACATTTTACTTCCTGAGGGACCTTTCTTCGGGTTTTTTTAAAGGGTCTCTGCTTGAATGTGTATTTACAGGGGCCTTTTTTAACCGTTTGTTTAAATGAGGCTCTGCGTCGGAGATTATTTCCAGGAGGCATTGTGTTTCAGGGTTCATTTACAGGGATGTCTGTATTTTTGGGTGTACGGACACGATGCTGTGTGTTTTTGGGATTATTTATAGTGAGCTCCGTGTTTTGCATGTTATTGAAAGGGGCCTCTGTTTTAGGGTTTGTTTGCAGGAGGCTGTTTATTTATAGGTGGCTTTGTCTTTTTAGGGTTATTTGTAAGGGGCCCTGTCTTACGGATAATTTACAGGTGGGCTAGGTGTTGGGGTGTAATTAAAGGTGCTCAGTGTTTTCGGATTTATTTAGAAGGAGCCCTGTGTTTTACCTTGTACTTCCTGGGCAATGTGTGTTAGAGTTCATTTAAAGGGGTCTGTGTATTTGAGCGTATAATTACAGGGGGCTCTGTTGTTGAAGTTTGTTTAAATAGGACTCTGTGTTTTAGGGGTTATTTGCAGTGAAGTCCGGGTTTTACGGCTTGTTGAAAGGGGTCTCTGTGTTTGAGGGCCAGGAGTACGGCTGAAGCTGGGTTCGGTTTGGGCCTGAGGCTATAGTTAAGTGTAGGATGAGGCTAGCGTTCGGGCTGAATCTAGGGTTAAGGTTAGAGATATTTGAGAGTAGGGAGAAAGAAAGCAGCTTCGCATACCCAGAGCCGGAGGGGGAGCAATTCTACAGGAGACTCGGGATGCATTGTAAACTTATCAGGTCAAATAGTATTACAGATTCGTATGATCCCATTACCAGGAGGCACTGCCACAGAACTGACCCGCTAACAATGAGGAATTTGCCTGGTCCAGGCAAGTATTGAAGCACTGTCAGAGGGACAGAACTGCTGGAGAGCATTATAATCGGTCAATACTGAGGTAGCGCCTCATTGTAAGAGGGTCAGAACTGAGGAAGTGCCTCACATTTCTGGGGTCAGTAATGAGGTAATGCAGCAGTACCAGAGGGTCAGAACTGTTGGGGTGCATTATTGTGAGACGGTCAATACTGAAGTAGTGCCTTATTCTCAAGGGGTTGGACTTGTGGGAGTGCCACACGATTGCAGCACTGTGACAATGTCAGACTGAGGCACTCCCTCATTGTCAGATAGTCAGTACTGTCCGAGGTTCAGTACTGCAGCAGTGCCTCATTGTCAAAGAGTCCGCACTGAGGTATTGCAGCAGTGTCAGTGGGTCAGAACTGTGGGAGTGTATCAGTCATAGGGTCAAGACTGAGGCTGAGCCTTATTCTAAATTCTTACTGGGGGAGTGCTACATAACTAAATTAGATAATTTTTAAAAATGAGGCATCGGCTGAATGTGAGTCTCTGACAATTGTGCATTCCTTCAGTACTAACACTACAACAAAGAGGGACAGCCTCAGGCGGACCCTCTGACAATGAAGGATTCTCTCAGGACAATAATCTTTAATTGTAAACTAATCTGTAATACTATTTGACCTGTTAAGTTTACAATACATCCCGAGTCTCCTGTAGAATACGCAGTTGCTCTCCCTCTGGGTTCTGTCTCTGGGTATGCAAAGCTGCTTTCTTTCTCCCTGTCCCCAGAAATAACCTACCCCAAACCTTAACCCGAGATTCAGCCCTAACGCTAACCCTTGCGTAAGCTCTGAGCCTAACCTCAGGCCAAACCCTAACCCTAACCCTAACCTTCGCCTCAGGCCTAATACAAACCATAGCCCTCAGCCCCAACGCTGACCCTAACCTCACGTCTAACGCGAGCCTCAGCCCTGCACAGAAGCCCTCAAACACCGAGCCCCCTGTAAATATACCCTCAGAAACCCCTTTCAATAACCCGTGAAACGCGGAGCTCACAGTAAATAACCCCTAAAAAATAGAGCCCCATCTTAAAAACAAAGCCCCCTGTAATTATACCCTCAAATACACGGACCCCTTTAAAATGAACTCTAACACACATCACCCAGGAAGTAGAAGGTAAAACACAGGGCTCCCTCTAAATAAATCCGAAAACACTGAGCACCTGTAATTACACCCCACACTTAGCCCACCTGTAAATTATCCGTAAGACAGGGCTCCTTACAAATAAACGTTAAAAAGATAGACGTACCTATAAATAACAATCCCCGGTAAATAAACCCGAAGACAGCGACGCCTTTCAGTAACCTGTAAAACACAGATCACTATAAATAATCCCTAAAACACAGAGCATCGTGTATAGATACCCTAAAACACAGACGTCCCTGTAAATGAACTCTGAAACACACAGCCTCCTGTATATATTCTCCGACACAGAGTTTCATTTGAAAAAAATGCTAAAAACAGATCCCCCTCTATTAAGCACAGAGACCCCTTTATATATAACCGAAGAAAGGTCCCTCAGGAAATAAAATGTAAAAGACACAGCCCCCAGTAAGAAACCATAAGACCGAGTGCCCTGTAAATAGTGTAAAATGTAGAGCTTCCAGTAAAAAAAACTGTGCCCCCTGCAAATCCTCCCTAAAACTCAGCCTCCTGTAAATAAACTCTGAGGCGAACCTAAAACAGAGCCCCCAATTAATAAAGCCTAAAACACAAGACCACTGTAAATCAACACTAAATAACACAGCCCCCAGTACAGCACGGCGAATTGTTCGGATTGAGATAGTACAACATTGCCTCAGACTATGCCTCTTTGACAAAGAGTCAGTTATGGGAAGGTGTAGTGTTGTCTGATGGTCATTGTTGAGGCAGCGGGTCAGAATTGAGGGAGTGCCGCACGATTGGATGATAACTTTTGGGTTATTGCAGAGCTGAGTGTTGGACTGGGGGAGCGCCTCCCTGTCAGCGGGTCTGGACTGGGGGAGC
>NC_063339.1:79447144-79454619 GCF_021869965.1 Rhincodon typus
CCTGTCAGCGGGTCTGGACTGGGGGAGCGCCTCCCTGTCAGCGGGTCAAGTTAGAGAATACCAGAAAGATTATCAACCCGATATTATTTGACTGGGTTGGGAATTACTTAATGACAGCAAAAAGTTTAGTACACCTGATTACCGCGGCTGGCTCTTGAGATTTCACTATTGCCGGTTTACTCATTCTTTCATTCAATTTCACAGAAGCGCTATTTTGAGAGTAACTTTCTTAAAGGGAACGCGGACCCTATTCAATATGTATCTAACAGAGATGTGGTAACGCAGAAAACTTGTTCGATGTCCCGCAAGCTATTCAAGTCCTGGGAGACGTTTGTTGAGGGCTGATTAATATTATGATTTTCCATAGTTTCGGGTGACACGATGGATGGGATCGTATTGTTCTGAATAGATTAGAAAATTAACACGTACTCCGGGATTGACTCTGATGTAGACACAAGTTTGGACACTTAGCAATAAGGGTTCAAACTGTGAAAAGGCAGTAATGGGGTGGAAGGAACATTTTAATTTCGTCTCCCTTTATTAGTGAAAAGTACGGCAAGATGGAAGTTTTATGAATGAAATGCGATAATAGTAAACACAGTACGCTAATGAGTGGTCAGTAAAGTTCTGAATGAATGAGAGGGCGAGAGTGGTCATATGGAGCGCTTGTGGGTGCATTAGTAAAGAGGCTTATGATATAGTGTCACACAAAAACCACAGAAAAGGATATTTTAAGGCGATTGACCCTGTATTACTAAAGACACGCCAGCCAGACTCCAGAAGCCTTGTTAAGTGCTAACCGATATGAGTAAACAGGGCAGACCACAGGATATTCAGGGTCAAAGGTTACAAGATAAGCAAGTGATCACATGAGCGAACAGGTAACGCGTGTTTGAATCCGACTGGTAAATATGTGATACACAACCATTTGATGTAACTGACTGCCTAGTTAATTGAAAACCGAAGGAACTGCAGATGCTGTAAATCAGGAACAAAAACAAAATTGCTGGAAAAGCTCAGCAGGTCTGGCATCATTTGTGAAAGCAAAAACAGTTAACGTTTAGGGTTTGTGTACAGGGTGCTCTGTGTTTTGGATTATTTACAGGGGGCTCTGTTTTAGGGTTTCTTACCGAGTTCTCTGTCTTTTACATTTTGCTTCCCGAGGGACCTTTCTTAGGTTACATTTAAAGGGGTCTCTGTGCTTGAGTGTATTTTCAGGGGGCTCTTTTTCGCATTTGTTTAAACGAGATTCTGCGTCGGAGATTACTTACAGAAGGCTTTGTGTTTCACGGTTCATTTACAGGAATGTCTATGTTTTAGGGATTATTTTATAGTGAGCTCCATGTTTTACAGTTAATTGAAAGGGGTCTCTGTCTTCAGGTTTCTGTGCCGGGACTCTGTGTCTTCGGTTAGGAGTAGGGCTCAAGCTCAGTTCGGTTTAGGACTAAGGCTATGGTTAGTGTAGGGCTGAGGCTAGAGTTAGAGGTAAGGTTAGGGTTATGGTTATGGTTTGGGTTAGGCCGAGGTTAGGATTTGGGCTGAGGTCAGACTTAGGGTTTACATGTGGGTTAGTGTTTGGGCTGAATCTCGGGTTAGGGTTAGGGTTACGGCTAGCGTTTATTTCTGAGGGTAGTATGAAGAAAGCAGCTTCGCATAGCCAGAGGCAGAACTAGTGGGAGAGCAACTGCGTATTCTACTTGAGACGCAGGAAGTATTGTAAACTTAACAGGTCAAATAATATTACAGATTAGTTTACAATTAAAGATTATCGTCCTGAGGGAATGCCTCATTGTCAGAGGTCTGCCTGAGGTGTCCCACTTTGTAGGTCAGTACTGAAGGAGTGCAACATTGTCAGAGGATGAAATTCAGGACTTTACCATTTACTGTATAAATCCTACATTGGTTTGACTTTCCAAAGTGCACACCTGTATCTGTATACAATTGTATTTACCAATCCTCAGCCCACTTCCCCATCTGATCGAGAAGCCCCTGTAAATTTTGATAATCTTCTTTGCCATCAATGAGATCTCCTACTTTTGCATAATCCACAAACTTACTGATCATGCCTTGTACATTCACATCCAGATCATTCACATAAGTAACAAATAACAAAGGTCCCAGCACCGACCCCTGTGGCACACCACTGCTGCAATACCTCAGTGTGGACCCTTTGACAATGAGGCACTGCTTCAGTACTGACTATCTGACAATGAGGCACTCCCTCAGTCTGACATTCTCACAGTGCTGCAATCTTGTGGCACTCCAAGTCTGACCCCTTTAAAATGAGACACTGCCTCAATATTGACCCTCTCAATAATGCACCCAACAGTTCTGACCCTCTGGTCGTGCTGCATTACCTCAATACAGACCCTATACATGTGAGGCACTTCCTCAGTTCTCGCCGGCTTACAATGAGGCACTACCTCATTATTGACTCTCTGACGATACGGCTCTCCAGCAGTTCTATTCCTCTGACAGTGCTTCTATACTTACCTGGAACAGCTAACAGCATCTTATTTTCCTCATTGATAGTAGGAACTGCAGATGCTGGAGAATCTGAGATAACAAGGTATAGAGCTGGATGAACACAGCAGGCCAAGCAGCATCAGAGGAGCAGGAAGGCTGACGTTTTGGGCCTAGACCCTTCTTCAGAAATGGGGGAGGGGAAGGGGGTTCTGAAATAAATGGGGAGAGAGGGGGAGGCGGATAGAGGAGAAGATAGGTGGAGAGGAGACCGACGGGTCAAAGAGGCAGGGATGGAGCCAGTAAAGGTGAGTGTAGCTGGGGAGTTAGGGAGGGGATAGGTCAGTCCAGGGAGGACGGACAGGTCAAGGGGGCAGGATGAGGTTAGTAGTTTGGAGATGGAGGTGGGGCTTGAGGTGGGAGGAGGGGGATAGATGGTAGGAAGGCGGGGACGAGCTGGGCTGGTTTTAGGATGTGGTAGGGGGAGGGGAGATTTTGAAGCTTGTGAAGCATGAATATGAGTTGCTGTTCCTTCAACCTCTGGGTGGCATCGTTGTGGCACTGCAGGAGGCCCAGGATAGATATGTCGTCTGAGGAATGGGAGGGGGAGTTGAAATGGTTTGCGACTGGGAGGCGCAGTTGTTTAGTGCGAACTGAGCGTAGGTGTTCTGCAAAGCGATCCCCAAGCCTACGCTTGGTTTCCTCGATGTAGAGGAGGCCACAACAGGAACAGCGGATGCAGTATACCACATTAGCAGATGTGCAGGTGAACATATGCTTGATGTGGAAAGTCTTCTTGGGGCCTGGGATGGTGTTGAAGGGGGAGGTGTGGGGGCAGGTGTAGCACTTCCTGCGGTTGCAGGGAAAAGTGCTGGGTGTGGTGGGGCTGGAGGGGAGTGTGGAGCGGACAAGGGAGTCACGGAAAGAGTGGTCCCTCCGGAAAGCAGATAAGGGTGGGGAGGGAAAAATGTCTTTGGTGGTGGGGTCGGATTGCAGATGACGGAAGTGTCAGAGATGCTGCCAAACCTGCTGAGCTTTTCCAGCAACTATGTTTTTGTTCCTGATTTTGCTGCATCCGCAGTTCCTTTAGTTTTTACTGTGTTTTAGTGTTTATATACAGGGGGCTCTGTATTTCAGGGTTTATATACCGGGGGGCTTTTTGTTTTAGGGTTTGGTTACAGGGGACTCTGTTTTCGGGTTTATTTACAGGGCCATCTGTGTTTTAGGGGTTATTTACAGGGCGCTCTGTTTTGGGGTGAACGTCAGCGACCATCTCACAATGATGCACGCCCACAGATCTGACCTGCCGACGGTCCTGTAATCTATTAGTCCTGAGCATCTAATCATGTAGCACTCCATCAATTCTGACCCTCTAATAAAGAGGCACTTTCTCAGAACCAACCCAGTGACAATGACACAATTCCTCACTACTGACAAAGTACTAATTTCTGACAGGCAGTTCCTCAGTATTGAACCTCCAATAGAAGTGCAATACTTCTGTACTGACCTTCTGAATGTGTTGCTCACCATCAATTCTGAACCCATTCCAATGAAGCTCTTCCTCGGTGCTCAGTCTCTGATAATAATGGACTCCGTCAGTTCTGATCCTCTGACAATGCTGCAAATACCAGTAATTATGTATTAATTATTATATTCTTATATTATCAATACAGGACTCCCTCAATGCTTAATCCATTACACTGAGACCTGACCCTCTGACAATGAGGCACACTCAGAACTGAATCTCTGACAATAAGGCATTCCCTCGGTACTTAATTGTGTGATAGAGCTGCAATACCTCAGTACTGCTCCTCTAATCGTGTAACACTCCAACAAGGGTGGTACGGTGGCTCAGGGCTTAGCACTGCTGCCTTGGCGCCAGAGACCCAGGTTTGATTCCACCCTCGGGCAACTGTCTGCATGGAGTTTGCACATTCTCCACATGTCTGTGTGGGTTTCTGACCCAACCACAATGAAGCACTGGCTCAGTGTTGATGCTCTGTGACTAATGTGCTCTGTTACCAATGTGGCACTCCTTCAAATCAGACCCTATTAAGATGAGGTATCAGCTCAGTATTGACCCTCTGACAACAATGACACATGGTTAGTACTAAGGGAGTGCAGTGATGCACTCCCTCACTACTGCTCTTGTTTGTTTTACCAAAATGTAATACCTTGCATTTATTATCCTGGACTCTTTCATATTATCGCACTGGACGGGTATCAGTGTGGTATTGCTTGCCAATGGGGACCAAGCAATCTATGGGGCATTACTAGTGATGTGACAGTCATTTTGCCCCTGATGCGTCTTACAAACATTACAGAAAACATGCAGCTATCCCAGCGCTGTGTAAACTGTTCTTTTCTTTGTCCACCAGCTAGTGTAGACCTTACCTTCATAAAACTTTTGTAATTAAATGTCCAGCTTTTGAAATCTATTTCAAGAACAACTAGAAGGTAAAAGGTAAATATTCCAAATGTTCAGTTTGTGAGTTGATAATGTGCCACCTGAGAAATAGCCCAGAGTCAGAGATTTGCAGAAAGAACATCAGCTCGAAGCCCAGACATCGAGAACAGGCAAAGACATTGAAGTAAAGATGGTGGATGTAGATATCAGGAGACAGAAAGACAATTGTGGATGAATTTATTCAGGTGATTGTGAGGCACTCTTTATCAAACTCTTTGAGGTTTAATTTGCGCATTAAGATTGATGGTGTCAGATGCTTTGAGCTGCAGAACTCTTGGCCAAGGTTGTTCTAGCGTGGTACAGTGCTAGCATGGACCTCACAGCATACCCAGGCAGAAATGACACTGGACATTTAGAAGGTTGGAAATGTATGATTGCAGCATGCTTCTGAAGCTGATTTGATGCAGATTCTGTCAATTTGGATCCAGCTGTCAATTTGGATAACTCCCTCCACTGAACACTCCCGGTCTATCGTTTTATACAGGCTCCAATCAACCTGCTCTTATATAATGGGCCAGGCGGTGCTTGCTTTACTTGTACAGATTTTGTCAAGTCCTGCTGAAGTATCTGGGAGGAGTTTTTCTTACACCTCCGAATTGACCCCCTGACACTATTGCACTCCCCCTCACTTATGACTATGAATGCGCTGCAGTACCTCAGGGCTAACCTCCTAATCATGTAGCACCCATGAATTCTAAGCCCCTAAAATGAGATACTGACTCAGTATTGACCCTCTGTTACTAATGCACTCACTCAGAACAACCCTCCACCAATGCGACCCTGCCTCAGAACTGACACTGAGAATGAGGTATTCCCTCAGCACTGCATCTCTAATCATGACATTACGTTGAGACGCTCCTTGTGTACTGACCGTCTGAACAATGAGGCATTCCCTCAGTATTGACTCTATAACAATCCTGTCTCATAGTTCATGCCATCTGACATTACTGGAAAAACCTCAATTCTGATCCTATTATGATGAGGCACTCCCTCAGTACTGATAGTCTGACAATTGTGCACTCCCTCCGTTCTAGACCTCTGACAATGAGGCACTCCTGCAGTACTGACCTCTGATAGACCTGTAACACCTCAGTCCTGATGCTCTGACAGTGCTTCAGTACCTCAATGCTGACCACCTGACAATGAGGAACTCCATCAGAACTGACCATCTGATAGACCTGCAATACCTCAGTATTGCCCCTGTAATCGAATGGCACTCCCTCAATTCTGACCCTATTACAATGAGGCTCTGCCTCAGTACGGAGTGTCTGAAAATGATGCAATCGCTCAGTACAGACCCTGTGACAATGAGGCCCTCCCTCATTCTGACCGTCTCACAGTGCTGCAATACGTCATTACTGATTGTGTAATGTGTCGGTCTCTCTCAATTCTAACCCATTAATGAGGCACTGCCTCAGTTTTGACCCTGTGACAATAAAACAGTCCCATCGTTCTGATACGCTGATAGTGATTCAATACCTCAGTACTGACCCTGTGACAATGAGTCAGTGCATCAGAACTGTCCCACTGACAATAAGGGAGACCCTCATACTGACCCACTGCTTCTGAGGCCCTCCCTCCACACTGACCTCACAGTGCAAAACTACTTCAGTACCGGCCCTCGAAATGTGAGCGACTCCCTTAATTCTGTCCCCCTTAAATGGCAGCACTCCCTCAGCATTGACCCTTTGACAATAATGCACTCAAACATTTCTGACCCTGTGACAATGAGGCACTCCTTAAGCCCTGATGCTCGGACAGTGCTTCAATACCTCAGTACTGATATTCTGGCAATGAGGCACTCCCTCAGTACTGACCCCATGATAGAACTGTAACACCTCACAACTGGCCTGATAATTGTTTAGCGCCCTCTCAGTTCTGACCCCACTACAATGAGGCACTGGCTCAGTATTGACTGCCTCTGACAAATACACTCCATCAGAACTAAACCTCTGACAAAGAGGGACTGCCTCAGGACAACCCTGTGATTGAGTCAATCCCTTAGCCCTGAATCTCTGATCGTGTGGCTCTGTCTCAGTTCTGTCACCATTACATTGAGACTTACCCTCCGTAATGACCCTCTAACAATGAGGCACTTCCTCAAGACTGACCATCCAGCATTGAGTCACTGCCTCAGCACTGACCACTTGACAACGAGGCACTGGTTAAGAATTGACCTGCTCACAGAGCTGCAATACGTCAGTGCTGACCCTCTAATCAAGGGACACTCCTTGAATTTTGACACCTGCATAATGAGGCACTGCCTCAGCATTCATCCTCTGACAGTAATGCACTCCCTCAGTTCTGACCCACTCTCAGTTCTGCAGTAGCTCAGCACTGAAGATCTGACAGTGCTTCAATACCTCAGTACTGACCCTATGATAATGAGGCACTCGGTCAGTATGAGCCTCTGATAGAGATGCAAAAGCTCATTACTGACAACTTAAATGTGTGCAAACCCTGAATTCTGACACTATTACACTGAGGCACTGCCTCAGAATGGACCATCTGACAATGAGTCACTCCATCAGTATGGACTGTTTGA
>NC_063339.1:79455119-79475078 GCF_021869965.1 Rhincodon typus
TCATTTCATTCATTCATAAAACTGCGACCTTGTCATACTTTTCACTACTAAAGGCAGACGAAATTAAAGTGAAGGAGAGAACAGAGTTAACGTTTCAGGTCCAGGGACTCTTCCTCAGAACTTCAGTACACTGCCGACTGAGGTGCTATCTCACTCCAACCCTCTCAGTGCTGCAATAACCCAAATTCGATCCTCTATTCGCGTGGCAGTCCCTCAGGACTGATCCTGTAATCATGTGGCACTGCCTCAGTAATGACCGTTAGACAACACTGCGCTTCCACATTACTGACTGTCTGACAAACAGGCACTGCCTCAGAGCTACTATCTGAATCTGACTATCTCGCAGTGCTTTACTGGAGGCTCTGTTATTTGGTGTTGACTTACAGTGGGCCTTGTGTTTTAGCTTTCATTAACTGGAGGCTGTGTTTTAGGGGTTTTTTTTGCAGTTGTCTGTTTGAGGGTTTAGGGGGATTTTAGGGATGATTTACAGGATTTATTTACAGGGAGCTCTATACTTTAGACTTTATTTACAGCGGGCTCTGACTTTTATGGTTTCTTTACTGGGGGTTGTCCCGGCCCCAGCCCGCGGAACTGACCGTAACCCTAACCCCGGCCCGCAGCCTGTCCCGGCTCCCGGCCCTAACCCCAGATTGTTCCGGACCCGGACCCGGCCGCGGCCCCCAGTCCCCAGTCCCCGACCCGAATCCCAGCCTGTCCCGGCCCGGAACCCAAGCCCCCAACCCCGCCCCCGCCCCCGCCCCCGCCTCCGCCTGTCCCGGCCCCGCCTGTCCCGGCCCCAAACCTAACCATAAGCTTAGTCCCAATCCTAACCCTCGACCTCGCCCCTGGCCCCAGACCCGAGCCTTCAGCCCCCAGCCGAATCCCCACCGACATCTTGTCGCAGCCCCGGCCCGACCCAGACCAGACCATCACCGTAAACCTAGCCTTAGCCTTAGGCTCAGCCCTCCGACCCCGGCCCCAAACCTAACCTAAACCTTCGCCCCAACCTGGGCCCTGACTCTAAACCCGGCCCCAGACCCCCAGCTCAGCCCGACCCGACCCGACCCAATCCAATCCGGAGCCCCAGACCAGACCATCACCGTAAACCTAGCCTTAGCCTCGGCCCTACGCCCCAGCCTCCAGCCTCATCGCAGCCTTCAGCCCCTGTCCCAGCCGTAACCCTAAACCCAGCCCCAGACCCCAGCCACCAGCTTGTCGCAGCCCCGTCCCCGACCCCAACCCCAACCCTAACCCCAGACTGTCCCGGCCGCGGCCACCGGCACCGGACACCGACCCTCACCCAGCCCCAAGCTCCCGGCCCGAGAACAGCTTGTCCCAGCTCCTAGTCACGACCCTGACCCTAATCCCAGCGTCCAACCCCTGTCCTAGCCCCAAACCTAACCAAAGATTTAGCCCAACCTCCACCACCAGCCTGGCCCAGTCCCAGTCCCAGCCCCAGTCCCCGACCCCGACCCTAACCCTAACCTTAGCCTCAGCCTAAACGCAGCCTTTCCTGAACCCAAAACCCAGCCTGTCACAGCCCCGACCCGGCTCCCGGCCTGTCCCAGACCCGACCCGAACCACAGCCTTTCCCGGCACCAGCCAGTCCCGGTCCCCTGCCCCAGCCCCAGCGCTCAGTTCCTAACCCTCACCCCAACTTGTCTCGGCCCCAGGCCCAGCCCACAGCCTCGGCCCCCGGAACCGACCCTAACTCTAGCCTGTCCCGGTACCTGGCCCCGACCTCAACCCCAGCCTGTCCCGGACATGGCCGCGGCCTCCGTCCCCCGACCCTCACCCTAACCCTAGCCTTAGCCCCCCCCCCCCCAACCCTAACCCCAGCTCCCAGCCTAACACCGGCATCAAGCCTGTCCCAGCCCCGACCGTAACCCCGGCCCGTAGCCGGTCCCAGCCACGGCCCCGATCTTGGCCCCAGGCTTCAGCCCCGACCTAACTAGCCCCCCAGCCCAGACCTGAAGCACAGCCTTTTCTGGCCCCAGACCCCAGCGCCATGTCCCGACCCTAACTCGGGCAGGGGAGCGGGAACCGGGACTGGCCGCAGCGCTCCAACTCCCCAGCCCCCAGACCACAACACCAGCACCCAGACCCTAACCCTAAACCTAGCCCCAGCCACCAGCCCTGAACCGAACCCCAGCCTGTCTCGGCCCAGGCCCGGCCCGGCCCCGGCCCCGGCCCCGACCCCGGCCCCGAAACAGCTTGTCCCAGCGCCCAGCCGTGACCCCGACCCTAGCCCGTACCAGCCACAAGTCACAGCCCACAGCCCCGACCCTAACCCCCAGCCCTCGGCCCGAAGCGGCCCTGGCCCAGGCACCCGACCCTACCCCACCCTACCCCGCCCTGCCCAGACCCAGCCATCAGACCCCCAGCCCAACACCACCCCGCAGACTGTCGCAGCCCTGACCCTGACCCCAACCCCAACCCCAACCCTGAGCCTGACCCCGTCCCCGTTAAGGCTCCAGCCCCCAGCCCGCAGCCCCGACCCGAGCCCCTACCTAATTCTAACCCCAGCCCCAGCCTCACCCGGCCCCCATCCCAGCCTGTCCCTTTCCTGGCCCCGACTGTCCTGTGCCCCGGCCCTCGGCCATCCCACCACCCCCTCCCCCGACTGAGCTTGTCCCGGCCCTGGTCCCATGCCCCAACTGCAGCCTCAACCCTGACCCCAACTCTAATTCTAGCCTCAGCCTTAACCCTGACCCTAGCCCCACCCTGACCTGTCTAACTACTGAGGAAGTGCCTCAATGTAAAGGGGTCAGAATTGACAGCCTCATTGTCAGAGGGTCACTGCTGACGGACTGTCTCACTGTTAGAGAGTCCAGTGGGGTGCACAGTCTCAATATAATTGGGTGAGAAATAAGGGAGTGCAGCACGTTTGTAGGACCAGTACGGAGATAGTCTAGTACAGTCAGAGGGTCAGGATTGAGGGAGGGCCTCTATGTAACGGGATCAGAACTGTGGGATGGCTCCATGATTAGCAGGTCAGCACTGAGGTATTGAAGCATTGCCACAGCGTCAATACGGAGGCAGTGCTTCTTTTGAAAGATGTCCGAATTGAAGGAATGCCACACAATTAGAGGGTCATGACCGTGATATGATGATCAGCGGGTCAGTACTAAGGGACTGCCTTATTTTCAGTTCTGAGGCATTGTTCATTTGTCAGAGGGTTCGTCGTATGGGAATGACTCATTGTCAGAGTTTGTGTTCTGAGGCAGTTCCTCAGTGTAATGGTGTGGGAATTGAAGGTTTGCTACACAGAGAAGGTCAGTGCTAAGGTATTGCCTCACAATAAAGGCATCAAAAGTGAGGTAGTGTAAAACAATTACAGGGTCACTAAGACATTGCAACACTGTCAGTGTCAGAACTGATGGACTGTTTCATTGTCAGAGGGGCATTACTGAGGGTTTGAAGCATTGTCAGAGCTTCAGTACAGAGGGAGTGCTTCATTGTCAGAGGGTCAGTACTGCAGGAGTGCATTACTGTCAGACCGACAATACTGAGGCAGTTCCTAATTATGCAGGGGTCACAACTGAGGCAGTGCCTCATTGTAAGGGCATCAGAATTGAGGGCAACCTCACATTTAGAGGGTCAGTGCTGAGGGAGGGCTTCATTATTATTGTGTCAGTACCTAGGGCACTGGCATATTGTCAGCTGGTCAGTTCTGAGACAGAGTCTGTTTGTCAGTGGGTCAGCACTGAGGCTGTGCTTCAGTGTAATGGTGTCAGAATAGAGGGTTTGCCATAGACTGACGGTAAGTACTGAGGTATTTCAGCTCTATCAGGGTCAGAACCCAGGCATGAGCAAAAGATCACTTCTGCAGGAGTGAGAGGGGGTCAGACTGAGGGAGTGCCTCCTTGTCAGATGGTCAGTTCTGACACACTGTCCCTTTGTCAGAGGGTCATTGGTGAGGCAGTGCCTCTTTGTAATGGGATCAGAATTGTCAGGGGGCCAGTACTGAGCGAGAGCCTCATGATCAGAGGTCAATACTGAGTGAGTGTCTTATCAGAGATTCATTCCTAAGGGTGTGCTTCATTGTCAAAGAGTCCATTCTGAGGGAGGGCATCATGTGAGAATACTGAGGGAGATCTTTATTCTCAGACGGGAAATGCAGGGTTACAGGGATAGGTTAAGGGGTTGGGTCAGATGCGCTTAGGAGGGTCAGTGTGGCCTGTTTTACACTGTGGGGATTTTATGATTCTGATGAGGATCAGTACTGTGGCATTTCAGCACTGTTGGAGGGTAAGATCAGTGGGAGTGCATAATTGTCAGAGGGTCAATACTGAGGCTGAGGCAGAGCCAGGGAACTATAGACCAGTGAGCCTCTGGACTGACATTCCAGTCCTACCTCAGAACTGATCCTCTGACAGAGCTGCAGTTCCTCAGTACTGACTAATCGTGAGGCACACCCTCAATCCTGACCCCATTTCAATGGGGCACTGCCACAATATTGACCCTCTGACAATGAGGCACTCCCTCAGTACTGACCCAGTGACTATAATGCACTCCCACAGTTCTGACGCTGTGGCAACGAGGTCTGAAGTCACACGACACCAGGTTATAGTCCAACAGGTTTATTTGAAAACACAAGCTTTTGGAGCCTCACTCCTCCTTCAGTCCAACATCGACATCTCCACATCATGGCAGAGATCTGACAGTGCTTCCATTCCTTAGGGCTAAACCGCTAATCATGTGGCCCTCCATCCATTCTGATCCCATTACATTGAGGCACTGCTTCAGAATGGACCCTTCGTACTCACCCACTGACAGTGCTGACTACATGTACTGACTGTCTAAAATGTGAGCACTCCCTTGATTCTGACTCTCACAATGAGGTACTCGCTCAGTACCAATGCTCTGACAATGAGGCACTTCCTCCAAACTGACCTCCTGACAATGAGGCAGTCCCTCAGGACTAGCCTTCTGATAGATCTGCAATACCTCCGTACTGATCATCTAAACGTGCGCGATCCCTTCAATTCTTACCCTCTTACAATGAGACAGTGCCTCAGTAATGACCCTCTGACAATGAGGCAATGCCTCAGAACTGACCCACTTAAAAGTGCTGCACTACCACAGAACTGACCATCTAAGCATGTGGCACACAGATCTGACCCCCCTTACAATCAGGTACTGCCTCTGTATTGACCCTCTGACAATGATGCACACCGTCTGTACTGTACCTTTGACAAACAGGCACTGACTCAGTAATGACTCCCGATGATGAGGCATTCTATCGGGACTGAACATATGATATTAAGGCACCTGCTCAGTACTGACCATATGATAAGGAAGAATTCCCACAGTTCTAAACCACTGAGTGCTGTAATACCTCAGCACTGACCCTCCCATCATGTGACACTGCTTCAATTCTGACATCTGCATAACGAGGCACTGCCTCAGTCCTGACCCTCTGACAATAATGCACTCCCACAGTTCTGACGCTCTGACAATGAGGCATTCATTCAATATTTACACTGCTAGACCTGCAAAATCTCAGTACTGGCTGTCCAATCAAGAGGCACATCCTCAATTCTAACCCTGTTACAATGAGGTATTGCTTCAGTATTGACCATCTGCATCTGTGTCATTTTAAACCCGATGTTCTGTGTCTTCAGAGAGTCCACAAAACCATTTTGAAGTCAAAGTAATCCTTTGAAAGATGGTTAAGTAGTAACAGTGCTGTTTTATTGGTGTTTGTAATAAATTTCGGGTAATTTTTGGATACACCAAATCGCAAAATTACAGAAGGGGAAGGCGGCCATTTGGCCCATCATACTGAGTTGTCTCTATCATCTCATGCAAATCCCTTTTCCGCCTGTCATCGGCACACCATTTTCATCCAATGCCCTCTGTACGTCTCCATTGAACCTCATTCATCACATTTACAGCAGTGCACTCCATAACCTAACTACACACTGTGTGATAAAGCTCTTCTAAGAGCAGGGACATCTTCTCCCTATCTACTCTGTTTAGCCCACTCACGATTTCAAAAAACCTCAATTCCATCTCCTCTCAGCCTGCTGTTGAGAGAGAATAGTCCCAAACTCTTCAATCTATTCTTGTAGCTGAAGCTTTTCCTACCTGGAACCATTCTAGTAATAATCAGCATATCAATGCATTTGCCTTTCTCCTATGATGTGCAGGCCACAACTGTGCACAATACTCCAGCCGAGTACTAACTTACCTTGCAGAAGTTCAATATCATCAACTTCTTACTCGTATACTCTATACCCCTTTTAATAAAGGCTGTATGCTTTATTTATTGCTCTCTCCAGCTGTACTGCTACCATCATTTCAACTGTGCACGTCCATACTCCTATTTTACATTGGTAGGAAAAACACTTGAAAGACAAAGTGCATCACCTTACACTTCTCTGCATTGTACCTCATCTTCCACCTATCTGCCCACTCCATCAACTTTTCAATGCACTTTTGGAGTGCCACACTATTCTTCTCACAATTTACAATTCTCAAGTTTAATGGCATCTGCAAACTTGGAAATTGTCCCCTGCACACCACGATCAAGATAATTAATTATCTGTCAGGAACAACAAACATCCCAGTAGCAGCCCCTGGAGAATTCCACTACAAACCTGCTTCCCAGCCTGAAAAATATCCATTCACCATTATTGAAATATTGGACTGGACAAAGAGGAAGGCATTCTTTCTTTGAACAATGCCACAGGCTTTTCAATATCCATTTCTGAATCTCATTGCATCATATATCCAGCAACGCAGCAATTCCTTGATAATGTCAGACGAGATCATACTCTGTACTAACCAGAATGACACACAAGCCCACAATTGCCAAGCATCTGAATCATGAACGCAACCTTCTGGGCCTCAGAAATGCCAAGTGGAAGTGCTTTGTGTGTACAGTCTTTTATCAAATCCTTGAGCCGACAGAGCAGCTGTCTCCAGGGCTGGAATGTCTTCACGAAAGGAATGTTTTTGCAGGGCTACCGGGAAAGAGAAGGGGAGTCTTCAAAGGACTGCAGTCAAAGTAAGGTGGAGAGCCTTGATTCTATGGTGCCACTCTTGATTCAGTGGTTTGACAAAGTTTGCATGGTAGACTGGTTAACAAGGTTAGATCACATGGAATACAGGGAGAATGAGCAATCTGGATACAAAAATTGACTAGAAGGTAGGAGAGAGGGTGGTGGTCGAGAGTTACTTTTCAGATTGAAGGTCTGTGACCAGCGGGTTTGAGCTATAAGGAGAGGCTGAATAGGCTAGGGCCATTCTTCCTGGGGTGTCAGAGGGCGAGCAGGACCTTATAGAGGTTTATAAAATGATGAGAGCATGGAAAGGGTGAACAGCCTTTGTGGTCTCTTCCACAAGGTAGGGGAGTCCAAAACTAGGGGTCATATGTTTATTTTGGCGGGGGGGGGGGGAAGAGGAGGAGGAGTTTTAAAAGGGACCTAAGGGGCAACACTTTCATGCAGAGGGTGGCACATGTATGCAATAAGCTGCCAGTGGAATTGGTGAAAGATGGCACAATAACAACATTTCAGAGGCAAGTGAATGGGTCTATGAATAGGAAGGGTTGAGGGATATGGCCAAACGGAAGAGATCAATTTTGGTTATCTGGTCAGTATGGACGAATTGGACCAAAGTGTCTGTTTTCATGCTGTACATCTGTGATTCTATGACTCCATGTTCCACTGACAATAAGGCACTTTCTCAGTAATATCCTCTGAGAATGAGGCACTCCCACTCTGCTGCAAATACCTCAGTACCAACCCTCTTAATATGTGGCACTCCCTCAGTTCTAACCCATTGACCGTGACACAGTGCCTCTGGACTCACTCTAATCAGTTGGCACTCCCTCAATTCCAACACCTACACAATGAGGCACTGCCTCTGTATTGACCCTCCGACTCCTACAGATCTGAGTCACTGACAGTCCTGTATTCTGTTAGTCCTGACCCTTTATTCATGCCACACTCCCTCAATTCTGACCCCATTACATTGAGGAACTGACTGAGTATTAACCCTCTGGCAATGAGGGGCCCCCTCAGTACTGAACCTCTGACTGTGCTTCAATACCTCAAGACTGACCCTCTGTCAATAAGGCATTCCCTCAGTTCTACCTTCTCTAAGTGCTGCAATA
Organism: Rhincodon typus; assembly: GCF_021869965.1. NCBI lineage: Eukaryota > Metazoa > Chordata > Chondrichthyes > Orectolobiformes > Rhincodontidae > Rhincodon > Rhincodon typus. The sequence continues at coordinate 79,463,245 of NC_063339.1, forward strand.
CCTCAGTATGGGTCCTGCAATCAAGTGGCACTCCTTCAATTCTAACCCCTTTAGGATGTGGCACTGCCTCAATATTGTCCCTCTGACAATGAGGCACCCCCTCAGTACTGAATGTCTAATTATGTGGCATACCCTCAATTCTGAACCCTTTACAATGAGGGGATGTTCACTGATGATTGCACAATGTTCAGCACCATTCACAGCTCCTCAGATACTGAAGCAATCCTTGTTCAAATGCAACAAGACCTGGCTTGGGCCAACAAGTGCAAGTAACATTTTTGTCACACAATACAACCATCACCAATAAGAGACAATCTAACCACTGCCCCTTGGCATCCTACAGTGTTACCATCACTGAATCCCCACTACCAACATCTAGTGTCATCATTGACCAGAAACTCAACTGCACTCACCACATAAACACAGCGCAAGAGCAGGTCAGAAGCTAGGAATACCACGGAGTAATTCTCCTCCTGACTCCTCAAAGCCTGTCCACCATCTACAAGGCACAAGCCAGGAGTGTGATGGAATAGTCCCCACTTGCCTGGATGAGTGCAGCCCCAACAACACAAGAAGCGTTAAACCATCTAGGACATAGCAGCACGCTTGACTGGCCCTACATCCACAAATATCCACTCCCTCTACCACCGACAGTCAGTAGCAGCAGTGTATACTATCTACAAGATGCACTGCAGAAATTCACTAAAGATCCTCAGACAAACCCACGACCACATCTGTCTGGAAGAACAAGGGTAGCATATTAGAAATGCCACCTTCAAGTTCCCCTCCAAGCCATTCAACCATCCTGACTTGGAAATACATTGCAACTGTGAAGGAAGACATTCAGTCATCCACCAAGAGGGAGAAAGAGAGAAAAATCAGAGAAATTACAAGTGCTGTAGACAAACTAAAATTGTAATCTTCAAATATCCTAATTAATAGCACTGGAGCAGAGAGGGGCAACCATTAGATAATCAATGTCACTAAAACACAAGTTAACAGAAACATGTCAGCCCCAGGACATACAGAAGGAAAATACCCTCTTCTATAAATAATACACAAATTTATCTGTTCTAATGATGGCAGCATGGTCTTGTTGAAGAAGGTTCTTTCTGAAAGATGGCTCCTTCACCACCACTCAGTACCAGCATGGGAGTGTGTGGGGTGGGGGGGGGGGCCTAGGTTAATGATGTTGTTCTGTTTCCTTCACTGGCTGAATGTTAAAAAGAATGCAGCAGTTAGTCGTGACCAACTCACCACGGGAATGGCGGGGGTGGAAGAGGTTAAGGGATAAATGTGCGTTGGGAAAACCATCCAAATTGGGGGAGTTATGTACGAGGCTAATACTGTCAGAATGCTGTTGGGTGGGGCAGAGGACGAGGAAAGATGCAGCAACCGTCTGCTCATGTTGTGGGATACTGTTGCACCTGTCAGAGCAGGACATGGAGAGGAAGCAACGTAATGAATGCATATGGAACTGAAACATCAAATTTACAGGGCAACAACTGTTCCACCTCCAAGGACTTGGTGCAAATGCCTCAACAACTGAGCAGATCGGCAAATTCCAGGAGAGGTAGTCACTCGGCAGACTTTTCATCATTCAGAAGGCTCAGGACAACCTGAGCTTCTGAATCTCTCCACATTAAGACACAAGTCAGGCGTGGGATGGAATATTCCCCACTTGCCTGGACAGGTGCAGCTCCAACAACACAAGAAGCTCAACACGTTCACGACAAAGCAGCCCACTTGAGTGGCACCACATCCACAAACGTTCACTCCCTCCACCACCAACACTTAGTAGCAGTGTGTACCATCTACAAGTACACTGCAGAAATTCCAAAGATCCTCAGACAGCACTTTCCAAACACGTGACTACTTCCATCTAGAAGGACAAGGGCAGCAGATACATGGGAATACCACTCCCTACAAGATCCACTCCAAACTTTAAATATGTCACCATTTCTTCACTGTCGCTGGGTCAAAACCCTGGACCTCCCTTCCTAACAATATTTTCCTTACGAGCAGCACAGTGGCCAGTGGTTAGCACTGCTGCCTCACAGTACCAGAGATCTGGGTTCAATTCAGTCTCAGGCGACTGCGTGTGGGGGTTTTCACATTCTTCCCATGTATTTGTGGGTTTCCTCCAGGTTCCTCCTACAGACTAAAGGTGTGTGGATGAGGTGAATTGGCCATGCTAAATTGCCCATTGTGTCCAGGGATGAGTAGTTATGTGAATTATCCATGGGAAGTGCAGGGTTACAGGGTGGGGGTGGAATGCCTTTTGGAGTCATTATGGACTTATTGGGCCAAATGGCCTGTTTCCACACTGTAGGGATTCTAATGATTGTGGGTCAACTGTCAGCACAAGGACTGGAGTGGTTCAAGAAAGCAGCTCAACACCACCTTCTCATGGGGCAACTAATGGCAGCCAATAAAGCTGGACCAGCCAGCGATCTTTAGATCTCACAAATCTATTTTAAAAACCCTGAAGTCCTCACCCATGGGGTCATTCCAGTCAATCTTGTCTCCTTTGGTTCATAGAAACATAGAAGAATAGGAGTAAGCACTTCAAGCCTGTTCCACCTTTCAACATGATCATGGCTGATCATTGAACTCACACTGTTTCTACCCACCATCTTTGTTGTCTTTAGTCCTAAGCACCATATCCAACTTCCCTTTGAAAATAGGGAATGGTTTGACCCTCAATAGTTCCCAGACAGAATTCCACAGGCTGACCTCTGTCTGGCTAAAGATATTTCTCCTCATTTCCTAAAATGATCTCCTTTTCCTCCTTGACTCTAAGCACTATTTCTGGACTCCTAAGTCATTGAGGACATCCTTACTGCATCTACCTTGTCCAGTCCTCTTTAAATTTATAGGCTTCCATCAGATGCCCGTTCTTCTTTTGAACTCCCATGAATATAGCACTAACTGATCCAGTCTCCCTTCATCTCTCAATACCACCGTCCCAGAAATCACTCTGGTAAATCTTTCACTCACTGTCACTATAACCAATCCACGAATCCCCTCAATAAAGGCAGCCAACATACCATCTGCCTTATTCACCACCTGCAATAGGGTCAGGGTCAGGGTCATACTTGCTTTCATCGACACGTACAAGAACACTAAGGTCTCAGTGCACCCCTCCCTTTCCCAATCTATCACCCATCAGCTAATACATGGCTTTTCATTTGTTGCCCCTAAAGCGGATAACTTCACATTTATCCGAAAGATGGCTCATCTGCTACGTACTTACCCACTCAAGAACTCAAACTGCCCTGAGAGCCACCATATCATGGCCCCAACAGACAGAGCAACATACAGAGCCAAGACTGCGGAACAAGCCTCACCGATGACTTCGTGCAAGACTCAACAAAGATGGTATACCCAGAAACAGCCTTCCAACCTCAGGTATGCACCAGGTTACAAGTATGGACGAAGAAAGACCGGGTGTTCAGCAACTAACTCGTCAAGAGGAACCATGTGACCACGAAGCAGCGACCAAACCCCACGTGAGCACAAGGGGGCGGGCGCGACAGTTTAACCAATCAGATGACAAGGTCTGTGCATGTGCCCCGCCTACGAACGACAGAGTCTCGCCCGTGCGGCCAGGGGCGACGCCCATGACGTGCGGTTGCTCCAATCAGTGGAGGCACGGGAAAGCCAGTCCACGCCCACACCGAGGAAGGAGCGCCAGCGGAGGTGAAGATAGGTGCGTGCCCCCGCAAGCGCGAGGTCTCTTGTTTTCAAATTCTGAACCGTCACCATCAGCACCGACACCATTCCCCGCACCCCCCACGCTCGACAATGCGGCCCTTCCCTAGGCACCGACCCCCCTGCCCCCTTCTGTGGAAAGAGGAAGTTACTGTTTTTTGTCCAGTGAAACGTTTTGCAATTGAAGTGGAAATTTGATGGATATGATCCTGTCGAAAAGGGATAGAGAAATACGTGGAACAGAAGGGAATATTAGTGTAAATTAGAGAGTGAGAGGGTTTGCAGATCAAAGTGTGCCAACGAATAAAAGGGGAAAGAGTGGTAAAGGTTGCAGAGGAGAGACAAAGCATTGCTCCAGAGCAGGTGTTAATGGTAGGATGAAGATCTGATTGAAAAGGAAATAAAGCATGAAGACAGGATGCAATCACTAGGGGAAAGTATATTCAATCAGAGGACTGTGTTAATGGGTCTAAAGCTGTTGAACTCCATATTGAATGTAGACCAATGCTTTGTCTCTTCTCAATAACCATTACCACTGCCTTTGTGTTCTGTGGAAGGGTCACTGGACCTGGAACTTTAACTCTGTTTTCTTTCCTCCACAGAGGCTGCCAGACCTGCTGAACTTTTCCAACAGCTTCTGTTTCTGTTACCTTTGCCTTTGCTTTGTGTTCAATGGTGAATTTGACCTTTAATCTCCCTCACCCTGTAACTTTGTCTTGACCATTTAGCCCACGTTCCTGTCTCCCCCTTTCAACAGTATAAAACACTCTCACATTTTATCTTTTACTGCAATTGAGTTTAAAGGTAGGGACACAAATTTCCAAGTCTGCTTCCACCTCCTGTAGTGCTGCTGTCATTCTGCTCAATTTCCTTTCCTCCCTTTCCAGGGTCTTAATGTCCTTCCTGAAATATGGTGTTCAGAATTCACTCTGTACTCAACTGGAGCTGACAGCACTACTTTATAAAGGTTTAGCATCACTTTCATGCTTTTTTACTCTGATCTTCTCATACTGAAGCCCAGAGTTCCATTGACAGTGATAATTATCTCAGTACTGACCCTCTGACAATGAGGCACTCCCTCAATACTGATCCTCTGACAGTACTGCATTACTTCAGTACTGATCCTACAATCGTGTGGCATACCCTTAATTCTGACCCCCTTAGAATGAGGGACTGCCTCAGTATTGACCCTCTGACGAAAAGGGACTGCCTCAGAACGGCCCTTCTGGCAGTGCTGCACTACTTCAGTACTGACCCTATAAGCGTGTTGCATTCCCTCAGTTCTGACCCTATTACATCCAGGCAGTGCCTCACACCAGATCCTCGGACAATGAGGCAATCCCTCAGAACAGATCCTCTGACAAAGAGGTACTGCCTCAGAACTGACCGGCTGACAATAAGGTACTCCTTCAGTACAGGCCCTTTGATAATGAGTCCCTCCCTCAATCCTGACCCTCTGACAGTGCTGCATTACCTCAGTATTGACCATCTAAACTCCCTCAATTCTAATCCCTTTGCAATTAGCCAATGCCTCAGAACTGACCTGCTGACAATAAGGCATTCCCATCATTATGACCTTCTGACAGTGCTGCATTACCTCAGTACTGACACTCTAACAGTTCTTCAATACCTCAATATTGAGCCCCTGACATTTGACACTCTCTCTATTCTGACTCCATCACATTGAGGCACTGCCTCGGAATGGATCCTCTAACAACGAGTCACTCCCTTACTGCTCACCCTCTAACAATGAGACACTGCCTCAGAACTGACCTCGTGATAATAAGGCACTCCCTCTATACTGATCTGCTGATTACGGGGCCCTTCCTCAGTAATGACCCTGTAAACATGATGAACCTCCTCAATTCTGACCCCCTTAAATGAGGCACTGGTTCAGCATGCAACTCTGACAATAATGCACTCCCACAGTTCTGACCCTCTGACACTGCTACAATACCTCAGTACTGACTCTCTAATCATGTGGCACTCCCCCAATTTTGACCATTGAATCAGTATTGACCCTCTGACTATAATGCACTCCACGGTTCTGACCGTCTGACAGTGCTTCAATACCTCAGTACAGACCCTCTGACAATGATGTACTCCCTTAGTGGTGACCCTCTGACTGCAGTACCTTAGTACTGACCTTCTAATCATGTCATCCTCCCTCAATTCTAAATCTATTACATGGAGGCACTGCCTCAGAACTGACCCACTGACAATAAGGCATTCCCTCAACTGATCCTCTGACAGTGCTACACTATCTCAGTACTGACTCTGTGTTATGAGGCCCTTCCTTAATACTGACCCTCTTAAAATGAGGCACTACCTCAGTATTGACCCTCTGACAAAGTGGCACTGCCTCACAATTGACCTACTGACAATGGGGCACTCCCTCCGTGCGGACCTCTGATAGAGGTTTGATATTAGGAGAGTGCTGCACTGCGAACAGGTCAATATTAAGGGGATGCCGCATTCTTGATGGCCAATATTCCGGGAGTGCTGCACTGTTGGTGGGCCAGTATTCAGGGAGTGCCACACTGCTTGTGGTCCGATAATAAGGGAGTACTGCACTGGCAGAGAGTTTGCACCGAGGGAATGCTGCACTCTCAGACGGTCAATATTAAAGGAGTATTTCACCCTCAGAGGTTTGATATTAGGGGAGTGCTGCACTGTCAGCAGACAAATATTAAAAGAATGCTACACTATCAGAGGGTCCATATTAAGGGAGTGCTCCACTATCGAGGGTCAATATTAAGGAAGTGGTGCACTGTCGGAGGGCAACTATTAATGGAGTACTGCAACTTCAGCGAGTGAGTGCTCAGGCAGAGCAGCACAGCAAAGGGTCAGTAATGAGAGAATGCTCCATTGTCAGAGGCTTAGCACTGAGGGAGTGCTTAATCAGAGTTAGTACTGAGGGAGTGCTGCATTGTCAGAGTATCATCACTGAGGGAGTACCAAAATATCGGAGGGTCAATATGAAGCATATGCCACACTGTCAGAAGGTCAATGATGACAGAATGCTGCGCTGTCAGAAGGTCAGTAGTGAGGGAAAGCTGCATTGTCAGAGTGTCTTCACTGAGGGAGTGCCGCTCTGTTGAAAGGCCAATATTAAGGGTGTGCTGCACTGTCAGAGGGTCAGCGTTAAGGGAGTGGCACACTAACAAAGAACCACTGCCAGAGAGCTGACCCTCTGACTATGAGGCACTCCCTCAGTACTGACCCTCCAACAGTACAATACACTCTGGAGTACTGATGACTGACCCTCTGCATTCTGCCATATGTTAACCCTCTGACATACCGGTATTCCCTCAGCACTAACCTGATGACTGACCCTTTGACAAGGCCATTTGAGAGAGATGTGCTCCCTTACTATTGACCCTCTGATACTGGAACACTCACTTAATATTGACCCTCTGACAGTGCAGCACTCTCTTAATATAGACATTCTGACAGAGCGGCTCCCTTTCAGTACTGGCCTAACACAGGGCAGCACTCTCTCACCATTGACCCTCTGACAGTGCAGCACTCCCTTAATATTGATTCATAGAATCCCTACAGTGTGGAAACAGGCCATTCACCCCAACAAGTCCACACCGGCCCTCCAAAGAGCATCCCACCCAGACCCATTCCCCTATATTTCCCATGTCTAACCCAGCTAATCTAAACATCCCTGGGCACTATGGGCAATTTAGCGTAGCCAATCCACCTCGCCTTCACATCTTTGGACTGTGGGAGGAAACCGGAGCACCCGGAGGAAACCCGCACAGACACGGAGAATGTGCAAACTCCACACAGACAGTTGCCCAAGGGTGGAATCGAACCTGGGTCCCAGGCGCTGTGAGGCAGCAGTGCTAACCACCGCGCCGCCCTAGTTGAATTTGTAACAGTGCAAAACTCCTTTAAAATTGACCCTAGCACTCCATTAATATTTGCCTTCTGACAATGCAGCTCTTCCTCAGTACTGACTCTCCAACAGCGCAGCACTCCCCTAAATACTGTCAAAAAGTCAATACTAAGAGAATGCTGCACTATCAGAGGTTCAGTATTAAAGGTATGTTGCACTGTGAGAGGGTCAGTCATGCGGGAATTCTGCACTGCCAGAGGGTCAACAATGAAGAAGAGCTGCGCTGTCAATGTAATAGGGTCAGAACTGAGTCAGTGCCTCACGATCAAAGGGTCAATACTGAGCCGGTGTCTCATTGTAAGGTGTTCAGAATTGAGTCAGTCCTGTGGTAGTACAGCACACTCAGAGAGTCAGTACTGATGGAGAGCATCATTATCAATGGGTCAGTACTGAGTGTGTGCCTTGTTGTAAGTGGGTCACTTCTGAGGCAGTATGTCATTGTTGAATGGTCAGTCTAGAGTGATTACTTTATTGTCAGATAGTCAATGCTGCGGCAGTGCCACCTTCCGTCAGTATTGAGGTAACGCCTCATTGTAAGGAGGTCAGAATTGAGGGAGTGGCAGACATTTAGACAGTCAGTACTGAGGCAGTGCAGAACCATCAGCGGGTCAGTACTTAAGGAGAACCCTATTATCAGAAGGTCAATACTAACAGAGTGTCACATTGTCAATGGTTCAGTACTGAGGAATCACCTCATTATCAGACGATCAGTCCTGAGGCAGTGCCTCATTGTCAGAAGGTTGGTGCTGAGGCAGTGCCACATTCTCAGAGGGTCAATATTAAGGTTTAGAATTGAGGGAGTGCTATATGATTATATCACTCTGACAATGAGGCACTCCCTCAGGAATGAGCCTCTGACAATAAGGCACTTTCTCAGTTCTGAATCTCTGTCAAGGAAGCACTCCCTCCGTGCTAACCCTCTAACATTGCTTCAGTACCTCAGTATGGACCCTCTGTCAATGAGGCACTTGCTGATTACTGACCCTCTGATTGAGCTGCAATAGCTTACTACTGATCTTCTAATCATGTGCCCCCTACCCCATTTCTAAATCTATTACATTGCGGTACTGCCTCAGAACTGACCCACTGGCTATAAGGCAGTCCCTCAGTACTGACCCGCTGATCATGAGGCTGTCCCTCAGTAATAACCCTCTAAATGTGAGGCACTCCCTTAATTCAGTATTGACCCACTGATATAGAGGCACTGCCTCAGAATTGACATGCTGACAATGGGGCACTTGCTCAGGACAGACCCTCTGATAGAGCTGCAGGTTTGATATTAGGGCAGTGCTGCACCGCGAGCAGGTCAGTATTAAGGGAGTGCCGCACTGTCAGTGGACCAATATTAGGGAAGTGCCACGCTGTCAGAGGGTCACTATTAATGGAGTGCTGCACTTTTGGTGAGTGAGTACTGAGGCAGTGCAGCACTGTAAAGGGTCAGTAATGAGAGAATGCTCCATTTTCAGAGGTTTAGTACAGAGGAAGTGCTTAATCAGAGAGTTATTTCTGAGGGAGTGCTGCATTGTCAGGGTTTCACACTGAGGGAGTATCACACAATCAGAGGTCCAATATTAAGGAAATAGTGCACCGTTGGAGGGTTGATATAAAGGGAGTGCTGCACTGTCAGAGGGTTAATGATGTGGGAGTGCTGAAATATCACAGAATCAGTCCTGAGAGAGTGCTGCACGTTCAGAGAGTTAGTACTGAGGGAGTGCTATAATGTCAGAAGATTGATATCAAGGGAACGTTGCACTGCCGAAGGATCAGTAATGCAGTACTGTCAGAAGGCCAATATTGAGGGAGTTCTGCTGTGTCAGTGGGTCAATATTACAGGATTGCTACACTATCAGCGTATCAATGTCAGACGGTCAGTACTGAGGGAGTGCTACACTGTTGGAGGGCCAATATTGAGTGTGTGCGACACTCAGAGGATCATTTTGTTGGAGTTCTGCACTGTCAGAAGTTCAATTGTAAGGGAGTGCCACACTGGTAGTGGGTTAATATTAAGGGAGTGCTGCACTGTCAGACGGTTAAAGATGAGGGAGAGCTTCCCTTTGTGGGGGTGAGTACTGAAAGAGAACCGCCCGTTAGGGGATCAATATTAATGTTGTAGAGTCAGTACAGAGGGAGTGCTGCACTGTCGGAGGGTCAATAAGAAGCATGTTGCTACACTATCAAGGAGTCAATGATGACAGAATGCTGCACTGTCAGAAGATCAGTAGTGAGGGAAAACTGCATTGTCAGAGTGTCTTCATCAAGGAAGTGCCACTCTTTCGGAAGACCAATATTAAGGGAGTGCTGCACTGTCACAGGGTCAGTATTAGGGGTGTGCTGCACTAACCGAGGGTCAGTGATGATTGAGTGCTTAACTGTTGCAGAGCCAGTACTGAGGGAATCCTGCATTGTTACAGTGTCATCATTGAGGGAGTGCTGCACTGTTGAAGGGCCGATATTAAGGGAGTGTGACACTGTCAGAGTGTCATTATAAAAGGTGTGCTACAGTATCAAAGGGTGAGTAATGAGGGAGTGCTGCACTGTCAGAGGGTCAGCACTGAGGTGGACTGTACTGTCAGATAGTCAATATTAATGGAGTGCTTCACTTTCAGGGGTTTGATATTAGGGGAGTGCTGCACTGTGAGTTGGTCAATATTAAGGGAACGCTGAAACTGTCAGTGGGTTGATGCTAAGGGTGTGCAACACTGTCGGAGGGAGTGATGTACTATCAGGGTGTCATCGCTGAGGGAGTTCCACACTGACAGAGGGGTAATATTAAGGGTGTACTGCAGTGTCACTATTGATGGAGTGCTGCACTGGGGGTCAGTATTGAGGGAATGCTCCATTGTTGGAGGATCAGTACTGAGGGAGTGCTGGACTGTCACAGGGCCAATATTAAGAGCGTGCTGTGCTGTCAGAAGGTCAATATTAAAGGAGCACTGCACTATCAGAGGGACCGCACTGAGGGAGTGCAGCTGCTGCGAAGATCACTACAAAGGATATGGCATACTGTGAGAGGTCAATTTTGTGGGGATTGATGAACTGAGGTTCTGTACTGTGAGACGGTTGCAGTGTCACAGGGTCAGCATTAAGGAAGTGGTGCACGAACAAACAAGCACTACCAGAAAACTGACGTTCTGATTATGAGGCACTCCCTCAGTACTGACCCTCCAACAGTGCGTACTCTCTGATGACTGACTCTCTGACAGTGCATCTCTGCCACAGTATTAACCCTCCGACATACTGGTATTCTCTCAGCAATAACACTCTGAGAATGCCATGCTCCCTTACTATTGACACTCTGACCATGGAACACCCCTTCAAATTTAACCCTTCAGCAGTGCAGCATACACTCATCATTGCCTCTCTGATATTGCAGTGCTGCCTTCATATTGACCCTTTCACAGTGCAGGACACACTAATATTGAACATCTAAAAGTACAGCTCTCCCTCAGTGCTGACCCCCATCCGTGCAGCACCACCTCAATTCTGACCCACTCAGTGTAGCACACCCTTAATTCTGAACTCCTCAGTGCAGCACTCCCTGAATGCTGTCCCCGCTCAGTGCAGCAGCCCCACAGTACTGACCCCGTCAGTGCTGGCCGCCCTCAGTGCAGCACTCCCTCAGTGCTGACCCGCTTCAGTGCTGACCCGCTTCAGTCCTGACCCCGCCTCATAGCAGCACTCCCTCAGTGCTGACCCCCCTCTGTACAGCACTCCCTTCAGTGCTGACCTCCCTTCAGTACTGACGCTTGCCCTCAGTGCAGCACTCCCTTGGTACTGAACCCCTCTCAGTGGAGCACTCCCTCAGTGCTAACCGCCCTTCCGTGCTGGCCGCCCACATTGCAGCACTCACTCAGTGCTGACCCCGGTCTGTGCAGCACTCCCTGTGCTGACACCCACCCTCAGAGCAGCACTCCGTTGTTGCTGACCCCCTACAGTGCAGCAGCCCCTCAGTGTTGATCCACATCAGTGCAGCACCCGCTCAGTGCTTGGCGCCCCCCTCAGTGCAGCACTCCCTCAGTGCTAACCCCCTTCAGTGCAGCACTCCCTCAGTGCTCACCCCCCTTCAGTGCAGCGCTCCCTTCAGTGCAGCGCTCCCTTCAGTGCAGCGCTCCCTTCAGTGCAGCGCTCCCACAGTACTGACCCAGTCAGTACTGACCTCCCTCCAATGCCGACACACCCTCGGTGCCGACACACCCTCGGTGCCGACACACCC
>NC_063339.1:79475088-79477641 GCF_021869965.1 Rhincodon typus
ACACCCTCGGTGCCGACACTCCTCTGTGCAGCATCCCTCAGTACTGAAACCCCTCTGTGCATCACTCCCTCAGTGTTGACCCCCCTCAGTGCAGCATTCCCTCATTGCTGAGCCCCCTCACTCAGTTCTGACCACCCCTCAGTGCAGGACTCCCGCAGTGCTTACCCCATTCTGTGCAGCACTCCCTCAGCGCTGACCACCCTCAATGTGACCGCTCTCAATGCAGCACATCCTCAGTGCTGACCCGCTTAGTGCTGACCCCTCCGCCTCACTTCAGCACTCCCTGATCATCTAATAGTGCATCACTCCCTTTATATGAACCCTTGGACTGTGCAGCACTGCTTTAGTACTGACTCTCCAACAAGATAATTTCAGAGAGATGTGCTCCCATCAAATTGACCCTCTGATACTGGAGCATTTCCTAAATATTGACCGTCTCACAGTGAAGCTCTCCCTTAATATAGACCCTCTGACAGGGCGGCTCTCTTTCAGTACAGGCCTTCTCACAGAGCAGCACTCTCTCATCATTGACCCTCTGACAGTTTAGCGCTCCCCTAAATACTGTCAGTGGGTCAATACTGAGAGAATGCTGCACTGTCAGAGTCAGCTCCCCGTAGTACGATCAGACGTTCAGTATTAAAGGTATGCCGCACTGTGAGTGGGTCAGTGTCGGTGAATTCTGCACTGCGACAGGGTCAACCATGAGGAAGATCTGCACTGTCAATGTAATAGGGTCACAACTGAGTGAGTGCCTCACGATCAGAGGGTCAGGACTGAGGTTTTGCAGCACTGTCAGAGTGTCAGATCTGTGGGCGTACATAATTGTCAGAGGGTCAGTACTGAGCTGGTGCCTCCTTGTAAAGGGGTCAGAATTGAGACAGTGCTACAGGATTAGAGTGTCAGTCCTGTGGTAAAGCAGCACTCTGAGGGTCAGTACTGAGGGAAAGCTTCATTATCAATGGGTCAGTTCTGAGGCTGTGCTACTTTGTCAGAGGGCCATACTAATGCGGTGCCTCATTGTAATGGGATAAGAATTGAGGGAATGTCGCACATTGCATCACTAGCTCATCATTGACCGTCTAACAGTGTAGCACACCCTTAATATTGACCCTCTGACAGTGCAGCACTCCGTCATGGCTGACCCACCACTGAGTGCTGAGTCCCGCTTAGTGCAGCGCTCCCTCAGTGCGGAGGCCCCCTCAGTGCGGCACTCCCTCAATGCTCACCACCGTCTGTTCCGCACTCCTTCAGTGCTGACCCCCCTCAGCGCAGCAGTCCCTCAGTGCTGACTCTCCTCTGTGCAGCATGCTCTCAGTTCTAACCCCGCTCAGTGCAGCATTCCCTTAGTGCTCAGCCCTCCCACCTCAGTGCTGACCACCGTCCCTCAGTGCTGACACCACCGCAGTGCTGAGCCCCCTCAGTGCTGACCACCCCAAACAGTGCTGACCCCACCCCCCTCCACCTCCCCTAGAGCAGCGCCCCCTCAGTGCTGAAGCCCCTCAGTACTGACGCCCCCTCAGTGCAGCACTCCCTCAGTGCTGACCGTGTCAGTGCAGCACTCCCTTAGTGATGACCCCACTCTGTGCAGGACTCCATCAGCGCTGACCCCTCTCAGTGCCCCACATCCTCAATACTGACCCTCGGACAGTCTCATAGCACTGGCCCTCCCTGAGTGCAGCCCTCCCTTCAGAGCTGACCCCTCTAAGTGCTGACCCCCACTCAGTGCAGACCCCCCTTCAGTGCTGACCCCACTCTGTGGAGCACTACCTCAGTGCTGTCTCTGCTCTGTGCTGACCCCCATCAGTGCAGCCGCTCCCTCAGTGCTGACCCCCTGAGTGCGCCACTTCATCAGTACTGACCCTCGGACAGTCTCACAGCACTGACCCTCCAACAGTGCAGTACACCCTCACGGCTGACACCCCTCAGTGCAACACTCCCTCAGTGCAGAACCCCCTCAGTGCCCCACTTCCTCAATACTGACCCCCTGAGTACGCCACTTCTTCACTACTGACCCTTGGACAATCTTACAGCACTGACCGCCCCTCAGCGCAGCCCTCCATCAGTGCTGAACCCCCCCTCAGTGTAGCACTCTCTCAGTGCTGACTACCCTCAGTGTGACTGCCCTCAATGCAGCACACCCTCAGTGCTGAGCCGCTTAGTGCTGACCCCCCGCCTCACTTCAGCACCTCCTGATCATCTGATAGTGCATCACTCCCTTTATACGAACCCTCGGACGGTGCAGCACTACTTCAGTACTGACCCTCCAACAAGATAATTTCAGAGAGATGTGCTCCCATCAAATTGACCCTCTGAGACTGGAGCAATTACTTAATATTGGCCCTCTCACAGTGAAGCTCTCCCTTAATATAGACCCTCTGACAGGGCGGCTGCATTTCAGGACAGGCCTTTCCACAGGGCAGCACACTCTCATCATTGACCCTCTATCAGTGCAGCACTCTCTTAATATTGAATTTGTGACAGTGCACAACTCCATTAAAATTGACCTGAGCACTCCATTAATATTTGCCCTCTGACAGTGCAGCTCTTCCTCAG
>NC_063339.1:79478141-79495113 GCF_021869965.1 Rhincodon typus
CCTCCACAACTTGCCACCCCGCTCTCGGGAATCTCGCTTGGGTGTACTTACCGAAGGAGTTCCAGACGGCAGTGGACTTCCTCCGGCGGAACCTGCAACTCTTGATCCTGCGAGCAGCCGCTCTTTGTACGTAGACGGAGTTCTTCATGATGACCGGGAGGTTGGCCTCGATCTCAGCTTTCCTGATGCATTCCTCAAAGAACTCTGCCGGGAGACAAAGGGACAGCGTTGAGAGGTGGATCGACACAACGCTGCCACCGCCCTACCCCTTCCTTAACACCACCACACAGCCTGCCAGCTTATTATTCCAATCTATCAGCTCCTCCCCCTGCCTTCTCCGCTGTTCCGCACATTCATCCTGGAGCTTTAACGGAGTGGCGGTACTACTGCCTCACAAGCGCCAGGAACCCAAGTTCGATTCCACCCTCGGGCGACTGTCTGTTTGGAGTTTGCACGTTCTCTCTGTGTCTGCGTGGGTTTCCTCCCACAGTCCCAGGGATGTGCAGGCAAGGTGGATTAGCCATGCTAAATGTAGGGTCCAGGGTATTGGGTGGGGTCCTGTTTCGAAGGTCGGCGCGGAATTAAATGAGCTCCGAAGGCCCCGCATCCAAGAGCTATAATTCCAACCACGATACAGTTGAAATGAATCAACATAATTGCAACTTTGCATGCATGAATGGCCTCTTTCTGCACCGTGTGGATTCCTACACAGCCGTAACTTCATGTGGTTTTAGCACAAGGCCGGGCAGATTTAAAACAGAAACGAGGAGGAATGACTTCTCACCAAGGGTCATAAATCTGTGGAATTCACTGGCTCAGAGGGAGGTCGTTGAATAAATTTGAGGAGGATTTTAAATCAGGAATGGGTTGAAAGGTTATGGAGAGAGGGGAGGAAAGTGGCTTCGGGGTCGAGATAAGATCAGCCATAATCCTGTTAAATGATGGAGCGACCTCGAGGGGCTGAATGACCTACTCCTGCTCCTGGTTCTAGGCCTTGGTGCTTCATGATGCTCAACCCTCCCCTGTTACAAAAAAAAAGTTATCAAGTCCCATCTTGTGAAATTTCCAACTGACCCCCACCCCTATTCTAGTCTGTTTGAGGCGAGAAACTTCCAGAAGTGCCCCTTGTCTGAGGGGGTCACGTTGCCCCTTTTAGGCCTAGCTGTAGTATGAAGGCTTTGGCCCCTTTCCTTTGACTCCCACCCATGTGAGGAAATAATTTCTCTCTAATCATCCTGGGCCACAAAAGTGCAAAGACCGCAGCATAAGGGGATACCCAGCCCAAGGAAGTACACTGAAGGCCTCAAGTCAGGCTGCAGGCCTGTTGCTGCATCATTTATAAACTGGTCTTTGGAGGGTGCTTCCACCTTTAGGTGCCTCTCCCTAGGCATTGCTGCCCCATCCTGTGCTGCCTGCCCTCAGACTGTGCCCCCAACAAAAATCTCCTCCATTCCCCCGCCAGCGCTGCTTAATCACAGGGGCTCCCATTCCCCAAGGGATTCCAGTGGTCAGCCGTGCTCTGACCCAGGCAGGCCCAAGATGAAGCCCAACATCAGTCAAAGGATTCCGCTTTAGTCTGAGAAGCAAAGACATTCTCAAAGTTTGGCTATTTGTTGGGCTGCCGGCATCAGTCCAAGGATGTGCAGACTGGTCATGGGAAATTCACTACCCCAGAAAGCGGTGGACAGTGGGACATTCAGAAAATTTAAGGAGGATATAGACAGATTTTAAATCGGTAATGCGTTGAAGGGCTATGGAGAGAGGGGAGGAAATTGGAGATGAGGTCAAGATAAGATCAGCCATGATCCCATTAAATGATGGAGTGGGCTCAAGGGGCTGAATGGTCCACTCCTGCTCCTGGTTCTGTAGCGTCCACGGATGTGCAGACTAGGTGGTTTAGATATGGAAAATGTGGGGTTTAAGGGGTCTGGGTGGGATGATCTTTGAAGGTCAGTGCAGATCTGATGGGCCAAATGGACTCTTTGCGCACTGTAGGGATTCTACGATTCTATGATCTGGAATAAGTGAAGAAAGGACTGAGATGGGGAGAAATGTCTTCACTCAGAGTGGTTAGCCTGTGGAATTCTCTGCCACAGAGAGCAGTTGAGGCTAAAACGTTGAATATTTTCAAGAAGGAGTTAGACCTAGTTCTTGGGGTTACAGGGATCGAAGGGTATGGGCAGAAAGCAGAAGCAGCAGACTGAGTTGGATGGTCAGTTTGATGAATGGCAGAGCAGGCTCAAAGGCCTGAATAGCTTACTTCTGCTCCTATCTTCCATATTTCTGCGTAAAGCTTTTCCTTGCTCCTTTGCCAAACATCACAAAATATCATTTCCTAGCAATGAAGCCTAAGCATAGAATCCCATTGGAATGGAGATTGATTTATGAGTGTCAAATATCACATAAAGGAGAGAGGGCCCACTATCACATTCACTCCTGGACATTACATACACCCCAATCTTCTTAAAAGCATTGTGAAAACACCCTATTTTTTAATTTACTCATGGGATGAGGGCATCTCTGACTAGACCAGCATTTATTACCCATCCGTAAATGGCCAGAGGCCATTAAGAGCCAACCACATCAGGTCTGGAGACCAGGTAAAGATGGCAGATTTCCTTCCTTAAAGGACATTAGTGAACCAGATGGGTTTTTCCTGACAATTGACAATGGATTCATGGTCATCAAAAGACTCTCAATTCCAGACTTTTATTGAATTCAAATTCCAACATCTGCCTTGGCAGGATTTGAACCCAGGTCCCCAGAACATTAGCTGATTTTCTGGGATAATACCACTTCTATGGGTCTTCAATAGTAAATAACTTACAGTGGGGGAGGGGGGGTGCGGAAACAGGGCATCCATACTTACAAATCCATTTGGAAAGGTGGCCCTTGGAAACTCAGAGACACTGGCCTTGTCCATGTGGTACATTTATGTAGCGTCGCTCTGATTCTGCTCAAGTCAGCACCGCGTTGTTTCCAAGCTCTCCTTCCTGCGCCTATAACTGACCTTACTTTTCAAAACTGACCACTCAACTCTGCCTAAAAACTGGGTCATTCTCACTGAGAACTACGCTGTAAGGAATTGCGGCCACCACTGGGATGACTCACCTGATCTTTTCTGCATTATGTTGTTGGCCATGTCGTCACTTCCTGTCATAGCTCCTAGTTCAAGCTGCGGTCTCACGTCTCTCCCCCCAGTACTCCCTCTCCTGCTTTCCGAAGCAGCCAGCAATTGGGGTTCAGCAAACGAAGGGTTGCTTGGTGGGCCAGTACAGCCATGATGGGCCAAATGGCCTCCACGGTCACCATAACCGCTCCGCAATTCTCAGCAGAGTGGGGAAGCTCCCTGATGCCTCTTTGCAAACACCCTGCAATGCCCTCAGCTCAGCTGCGCCATGAGGGACAGCTTTGCTCAGCAGGAGCCAGTTATTTGCATTGTAAGGAGTAAGCCTTCCTGCTCTGCCCAACCTTCCCCCCATACACCCCTCCCCCACCCCAAGCTCAACATTACCCCAACCCTGATCCTGGGGATGCAGTTATTGAGGTAATACCCCCTCAATAGCAGCTCATGGTAGCCTTCAGGGAACAGCGTCCTGCCCCCTAATTAGCTCCTGGATATAAGCCATTGCTGTTGAGTAGGGGCTAGCAGGATTGCCTGAGACCAGGTAGAACAAGTAACCAGATGATTATTGTGGGTGTGCACTGGACTGGTATCTTGCTTTGGGGAATACGTAACTTATGAACGGATCTCTCATACATTAGAGTTGATCTTTCTCTGCACCTTCTCTCCAACTGTAACACGATATTCTGAATTCTGTTCCATACTTAGGTCAGGTACAATTTGTCTGGATAGCATGCAAAACAATACCTTTTACTACACCTCGGTACAGGTGACAATAATAAATCAAGTCAAATTCCAGCAGATCATCAACAATTCCAAAGAACAAGGGTGGGAGTATTTGCCATTGCAATTGTGTGCTCTGTTCCCCTTTCTCACTTACTCCCTGTTTTGAGCCTCTGTTAAACACCCAGGGGTTAAAAACGTGAGTGTTATTCCAGTTCACACACTACAAACTCCAAGCCCACTGATTTGTTGTGTACTCTCATGCTTGAAGGATTAGAGACAGAAAGCAAGAAACCTCGTGTCAGTTAGCCTAGCATCTGTCATTGGCAAAATGCTAGAGCCCCATCATTAAGAAAGACACAACATAAATTGAGAAATGTTAACACAATCAAACAGTCAACACTCTGAAGCCTGTTCAGGACGAATTTCACAGGTTTTATGAAAGGGAAATCATGTTTAACAAGATTCCTTTTAACAAGATTCCTAGCATTCTTTGAGAACATATCATAGAATCCCTACAGTGTGGAAACTGGCCCTTCAGCACAACAACTCTCAGAGCACCCCACCCAGACCCATTACCATTTCCCTGTAACCCATCTACACATCTACACATCCCTGAACACTACAGACAATTTAGCACGGCCAATCCACTTAGCCTGCGCATCTTTGGACTGTGGGAGGAAACCAGAGCACCCAGAGGAAACCCACACAGACACAGGGAGAATGTGCAAACTCCACACAGACAAGCACCTGAAGGTGGAATTGAACCTGAGTCCTTGGTGCTGTGAGGCAGCAGTGCTAACCACTGAGCCACCGTGCCACCCTATAACAAGCAGAGTTAATAAGGGGGGGCCGGTCGATGTAGCAAAATTGGATTTCCAGAAACATTCAATAAGGTGCCACCTAAAATGTTATTGCACAAGATAGGAGCTTGCAGTATTTGGGGGGTAATGTATTAGCATGGATTGAGGATTGGTTGATGCACAGAAGACTGAGAATCAGGATTAATAGGTCTTTTTCAGGTTGGAAAGATGTAACTAGTAGAGTGCCACAACGGTGAGTCTCAGGGCCTCAATTATTTACCACAGCAAACTTTTTATTATCCGGCATCTATAGGACCAGAAGTGTGCCAGTTGATCAAATATTCCAGATAATCAAGAGGTCCATATAATCAAAGTAAAAACACATGCTAAGTAATAGAAATATAATGCAGGGGGTATACACATCACTATTATACTTTATTTACAGCATCAATCACTTAAATAATAATGCAATTCTCTCTTAAATAAAACTTACCAGCAGAGAGCCTTCTCAATCACATCCACAACTGACTACTCAGACATCGTGGAGATTGCAGTATTTGAGGTGAAATTGACTCGAAATTGAATCAACTGTTGATATTTCACGTGGCTATTTGATTAAACAACAAGTACATTTACATTGAGGTAAATAAATTTTTAAAAATACAGTAATTGGGCAGAATAGTACAGTAAACCCTTCGTATTTGAAGAGCATTATTTTTGCTGGTTTATCAAGAGTGCCGGTTAAAACAAAGTTTGCTGTGTTTATAGTAATGACTTGGAGGAAGGAGCAGAACATAACAAATTCAAATTTACTGATGATACAAAAATAGGTGGGAGGGCATGTTGTGATGAGGACATAAGGAATCTGTAAGGGGATATAAACAGGTTAAGTGGGTGGGTAAGGACATGGAAGATGGAGTTTAAAGTAGGAAAGCATAGTGTCATGCACTTTGGTCACAGGTATCAAATGGCAGACTATTATTTACAGGCAGAGACTGCAACAAAGTGTAGCACAGAGGGATCTGGGTGTTCTTGTGCATAAAACATAAAATTTTAGCATGGAGATGCAGCAAGGAATTAAGAAGGCAAATGGAATTTGACCGTTATTGCTAAAGTGGTTGGAGTTTAAAAACTGGGAAGTCCTGTTACAACTGTGTCGAGTGCTAGTGAGGCTACACCTGGAATACTGTGTAGTTTTAATCCCTGTATTTAAGGAAGGATGTACTGCAATTGGAGTTGGTTCAAAAGAGATTCACTAGGCTCATTCCTGGGTTGAAGGAGTTGACTTAACTTTATTTATTAGAGTTTAGGAGAATGAGGGGTATCTTATAAAAACATCCACAATTCTGAGGAGACTTGAAAGAGTGGATGCAAAGAAGATGTTTCTATTTGTGAGAGAATCTTGAAATTAAATACCATGGGCAGCATGGGTGGCTCAATGATTAGCACTGCTGCATCACAGCACCAGGGACCTGATTTGATTCCAGTCTTGGGCAACTGCCTGTTTTCACATTCTCCCTGTGTCTGCGAGGGTTTCCTCCGGGTGCTCCGGTTTCCTCCCACAGTCAAAAAGATGTGCAGGCTAAGTGGATTGGTCATGCTAAATTGCCTGTAGTGTCCAGGGATATGTAGGCGAATGGATTAGCCAAGAGAAATGCAGGCATACAGGGATAGGGTAGGGGGTTGGATTGGGTGGGGTGCTCTTTGGAGGGTCAGTGTGGGCCAAATGGCCCACTCCCACACTGTAGAGATTCTATGATTCTAAAGGACACGGTTAGAGAATAGAGACACATTCATTTAAACAGAGATAGGAGGAAAATTCTTCTCCAAGAGGATGGCAAATATCTGGAAATCTCTATCCCAAAGAGTTGTGGAGGCCAGTGAAAGTGTTTAAAGCGGGGGAGGCGGGTAGATAGATTTTAGAACATAGAACATAGAACATTACAGCGCAGTACAGGCCCTTCGGCCCTCGATGTTGCGCCGACCTGTGAAACCAATCTGAAGCCCATCTAACCTAAACTATTCCATTATCATCCATATGTTTATCCAATGACCATTTAAATGCCCTTAAAGTGGGCGAGTCTACTATTTTTGCAGGCAGGGCATTCCACGCCCTTACTACTCTCTGAGTAAAGAACCTACCTCTGACATCTGTCTTATATCTATCACCCCTCAATTTAAAGCTATGTCCCCTCGTGCTAGCCATCACCATCCGAGGAAAAAGGCTCCCACTGTCCACCCTATCTAATCCTCTGATCATCTTGTATGTCTCTATCAAGTCACCTCTTAACCTTCTTCTCTCTAACGAAAATAGCCTCAAAACCCTCAGCCTTTCCTCATAAGACCTTCCCTCCATACCAGGCAACATCCTGGTAAATCTCCTCTGCACCCTTTCCAATGCTTCCACATCCTTCCTATAATGCGGTGACCAGAACTGTACGCAATACTCCAAGTGCGGCCGCACCAGAGTTTTGTACAGCTGCAACATGACCTCATGGCTCCGAAAATCAATCCCTCTACCAATAAAACCTAACATACTGTACGCCTTCTTAACAACGCTATCAACCTGGGTGGCAACTTTCAGTGATCTATGTACATGGACACCGAGATCTTTCTGCTCATCCACACTGCCAAGAATCTTACCATTAGCCCAGTACTCTGTATTCCTGTGAAAGTGAATCACCTCACACTTTTCCGCATTAAACTCCATTTGGCACCTCTCAGCCCAGCTCTGCAGCTTATCTATGTCCCTCTGTAACCTGCAACATCCTTCCGCACTATCCACAACTCCACCGACTTTGGTGTCATCCGCAAATTTACTAACCCATCCTTCTACGCCCTCATCCAGGTCATTTATAAAAATGACAAACAGCAGTGGCCCCAAAACAGATCCTTGAGGTACACCACTAGTAACTGAACTCCAGGATGAACATTTCCCATCAACCACCACCCTCTGTCTTCTTACAGCTAGCCAATTTCTGATCCAAACCGCTAAATCACCCTCAATCCCATGCCTCCGTATTTTCTGCAATAGCCTACCATGGGGAACCTTATCAAACGCTTTACTGAAATCCAAATACACCACATCAACCGCTTTACCCTCATCCACCTGTTTGGTCACCTTCTCGAAGAACTCAATAAGGTTTGTGAGGCACGACCTACCCTTCACAAAACCGTGTTGACTATCCCTAATCAAATTATTCCTTTCTAGA
Organism: Rhincodon typus; assembly: GCF_021869965.1. Taxonomy (NCBI): domain Eukaryota; kingdom Metazoa; phylum Chordata; class Chondrichthyes; order Orectolobiformes; family Rhincodontidae; genus Rhincodon; species Rhincodon typus. The sequence goes on from NC_063339.1 coordinate 79,486,004, forward strand.
TGATTATAAATCCTATCTCTTATAATCCTTTCCAACACTTTACCCACAACCGAAGTAAGGCTCACTGGTCTATAATTACCAGGGTTGTCTCTACTCCCCTTCTTGAACAAGGGGACAACATTTGCTAGTCTCCAGTCTTCTGGCACTATTCCTGAAGACAATGACGACATAAAGATCAAAGCCAAAGGCTCTGCAATCTCCTCTCTAGCTTCCCAGAGAATCCTAGGATAAATCCCATCCGGCCCAGGGGACTTATCTATTTTCACACCTTCCAGAATTGCTAACACCTCCTCCCTATGAACCTCAATCCCGTCTAGTCTAATAGACTGTATCTCAGTATTCTCCTCGACTACATTGTCTTTTTCCTGTGTGAATACTGACGAAAAATATTCATTTAGCACCTCTCCTATCTCTTCGGACTCCACGCACAACTTCCCATTACTGTCCTTGACCGGCCCCAATCTTACTGTAGTCATTCTTTTATTCCTGACATACCTATAGAAAGCTTTAGGGTTTTCCTTGATCCTACCTGCTAAAGACTTCTCATGTCCCCTCCTGGCTCTTCTTAGCTCTCTCTTTAGGTCCTTCCTGGCTAACTTGTAACTCTCAAGCGCCCTCACTGAGCCTTCACGCCTCATCTCTACATAAGCCTCCTTCTTCCTCTTGACAAGAGATTCAACTTCTTTAGTAAACCACGGTTCCCTCGCTCGACCACTTCCTCCCTGCCTGACAGGTACATACTTCTCAAGGACACGCAGTAGCTGTTCCTTGAACAAGCTCCACATTTCAATTGTGCCCAGCCCCTGCAGTTTCCTTCTCCATCCTATGCATCCTAAATCTTGCCTCATCGCCTCATAATTGCCTTTCCCCCAGCTATAACTCTTGCCCTGCTTTATATACCGATCCCTTTCCATCGCTAAAGTAAACGTAACCGAATTGTGGTCACTATCACCAAAGTGCTCTCCTACCTCCAAATCTAACACCTGGCCTGGTTCATTACCCAGTACCAAATCCAATGTGGCCTCGCCTCTTGTTGGCCTATCTACATACTGTGTCAGGAAACTCTCCTGCACACATTGGACAAAAACTGACCCATCTGAAGTACTCGAACTATAGCGTTTCCAGTCAATATTTGGAAAGTTAAAGTCCCCCATAACAACTACCCTGTTACTTTCGCTCCTATCCAGAATTATCTTTGCAATCTTTTCCTCTACATCTCTGGAACTTTTCGGAGGCCTATAGAAAACTCCCAACAGGGTGACCTCTCCTTTCCTGGTTCTAACCTCAGCCCATACTACGTCAGTAGATGAGTTGTCATCAAACGTCCTTTCTGCCACCGTAATACTGTCCTTGACTAACAATGCCACACCTCCCCCTCTTTTACCACCTTCCCTGATCTTACTGAAACATCTAAACCCCGGAACCTGCAACAACCATTCCTGTCCCTGCTCTATCCATGTCTCCGAAATGGCCACAACATCGAAGTCCCAGGTACCAACCCATGCTGCAAGTTCACCCACCTTATTCCGGATGCTCCTGGCATTGAAGTAGACACAGTTCAAACCACCTTCCTGCCTGCTGGTACACTCCTGCGATAGGGTTGAAACCTTATTTATGACCTCACTACTCTCAACCTCCTGTACACTGGAGCTACAATTCAGGTTCCCACCCCCCTGTTGAATTACTTTAAACCCTCCCGAAGAGCATTAGCAAATTTCCCCCCCAGGATATTGGTACCCCTCTGGTTCAGGTGTAGACCATCCCGTTTGTAGAGGTCCCACCTACCCCAGAATGAGCCCCAATTATCCAGGTATCTGAATCCCTCCCTCCTGCACCATCCCTGTAGCCACGTGTTCAACTGCTCTCTCTCCCTATTCCTCGGATTTTGGAAATATTGGGGAGGTGAGGGCTATGAGGAGCTGGTTATAAAGAGGCGAGGGTCTGGAGCAGGTCAGCCATTGAATGGTGGGGCTATTGGCCAATTGAGGGCCTGAATGACCTCCTCCTGTTCCTATTTCTTATGTCATTCTGTCAGCCAGCTCAGCAGCTTCAAATGAACCAAATGTTCATTGGTTTGACTCTGTTGGCAGTTTGTTAACCTCCAAGTTATACGGCTCTCATTGAGCTAAGGCAAGCTTTCCCAAGCTGTAGGTGGTCTTCTCTCTGTCTCTTTTGTAGCCCTTGACCTGTTGAGAGAGTTGGGTTCCATACACCCAAATATGCCCTGGGTTCAGCAGCAAGGAGTCTTCTAGATGAGCCTGCACTCCACCCATGGTAACACCACGTATTGGCCTTAATAGGACAATGTGTGGGAATGCAAGTGCATGTCAGGATATTGGGAGCGGAGAGGTGAGTTTTGGGGAAAACATAATTGAAGGGGAGTAAAGTGGACAGATATGGAATGCCTAGACTGTCTGAATGATCTTCTTCTGAAAATAAAAGACCGAATACCAGATACTCCATAAACATATTCGCAACCACTCCCCTGCTGGCCTCACACCATTCACCATATGTTTTACATTGACCTGTACTGACTCCAGCCTCAATTCTTGAAACTATTGTCCTTGTTTTTAACATTCAACCATGGGCTCATCCACTCTTCATTTTGCTAACTGCCTCCAACCCTACAGACTCACAGACACGGTGGTCCTCCAATCCTGGCATCTGTCCAGTCACCCATTCCCCTTCATCCCACCATTGGTGGCCATGTTTTCAAGTGCCTGAGTTTGAAAACATTCAAATTCCCTCCCTTAACCTCTCCATCTCTCCCTTTCTCCTTCGTTAAGGCACTCCTTTAAGACTCACCTCTGACTAAGTGCTCGGTCACCAGTCCTAATATTTCCTGGCCAACATTTACATCCACTCCAACAGATCACCTGCTTGTCCATCGCATCACTGCCATGGGATCTTGCTGTGTATGAGTTGCTGCCACGTTCCCAATGACTGATTCATCGCGAAGCCACAAAGTCACAAATGGTGCTAGGCAAATGCAAACCCTTTCTTGACATGGCTCGCTGCGAATTTTGTTGAATAAATTTTGGCCAGGAGACTGGAGAATACCAACCTGCTCTTCTTCCAATGGCCATGGCATCTCTGGCGTCCATTGGGTGAGATGAGACAGGACCTCGGTGTGATGTCCCATACAAAATAAGAAGGCAGCTACAACAGTGCAGCACTTCCTCAGTGCCGTGCGGGAGCACCAGTCTAATTCTTCACCCAGTAACTGCCCCTCAGCTGACAGTCATCTTTCGGCACTAGCCACCACCATCACTTACTTCTCAACTCGCCCACGTCTCCTTTCATTCGCTCGTTTTTCTCCACCGTACGTTCAGCCGAGCTCAGGCCCTGCTCCAGCCTCTGCAAAGCTTCCTCCGCTTCTTGCAGTCTACGTTCCAGCTCTGCACGGGATTTAATCTCCTCCTAGCAGAGGGGAGAAAGGAAGAAAAGGTCAACTTTCGTAAGAAAGAGCTGGCGACATCTGGGGCCCAAAACAATCCATCTTTCTGTCACTTCGTCCGTGTCTAACTCTTCCTCAGTTGATCCTCTTAGTTTTGACTCACCTGTCGCTCAGCACTACACTGGCAAACCCATGTTACAGTTATCAGCAAGAAAATCCCAAAGCCAAACTCTGGGCAGTTCCCTCAATACTGCCTGCTTCCCAGGCACAACATTCCTCCACGAGTGAGCTGCTACTTTCCACTCTGCTGACTTGTTTCCTCTCCACAGTGCTCCCTGTATCCCGACAGCTTTGCATTTTACTGACCCCACACTGTGAAAGCTCCATCATTGCTCCCCTCTCCCTCGGAAATTTGGCTGCCTGCTGTTAGCACAGATATTCCTCTAGTTGCTCAAGGATTGGGTGTGGCTTTTCCCAGGTTGTGTGACCGCAGGCTATTCGGCTGAATGGGGCATCATGGCACATAGAATCATACCGTATTCACACGGTCCGGAAGTACGGATCACAACCAGGCATAGCCTGAACAAGTGTGTAATCTCGGGGATTCTGGTGTAGTGTGGGAGTTCAGCGCAAAGGGAAGAGATGCTTCCCCCCGACCCCCAACTTTTTTGTTGATTCATAGTTTGTAAAGTTTTTTTTAACAGGATAAATTGAACCTGAGGATCGGGAACCGAGCACAAAGCATAGGAAAACCAGATTGTGGAGACACTCACCAGGAAGCAGAATATCACAGTGGAGCCTGTGGGGGAGGAGCTTGTGCTGAGCAGTGAGCAATAAAAATAAATATAGAATTTCATTCTGGACAGGGGTAAACAGCCCTGGAAACAGTGAGGTGATTGGCTGCTTAGGAACCAGCTTCAGGGAATGAGAAAGTAGTACAGTGGTTTGTAGTTTGTCACTAAGAAGGACAGTGTGAGAAATTTAATTTGGTGAGTATTGGGTAAGGTTGAATAAATTGCTCCTAGTTTTATCATTTGTAGTCGGTAACGCACATAATGGCAGGAGAGCTTGGCCCCGTGGAGTGCTCCTCCTGCAATAAGTGGGGAATCAGGGGCACTTCCAGTCTCCATGACTATACGTACGTGGGAAGTGCGTTCAGCTGCAGCTCCTGATTTGCCGCATGGAGTGCCTGCAGCTGTGATGGAGCTCACTATGGAGCATCCCTGAAGCTGAGAACATCATGGAAAAGCACATTTAGCGAGCTGGTCATGCCACCAGTAAGGACTACACAGAGAGAGGAGAGTTGGGTGACCACTAGAAAGACTAGTAAGTGTGGGGAGGCAACTCAGGAGTTGACTGTGACCATCTCCTTCTCAAAAAGACAGACCAAGTTAGGGGGTAGGCATTGGTGTCTCGGGGGAAGCAGCAGCAGCTGGGTTTGTGGCACCAGAGTTAGTTCTACTACCCAGCAGGGGAGGACAAAGACTGTGAGAGCTTCAGTGACAGGGGACTCAATTGCAAGGGGAGCTGACAGGGGGGTCTGTGGTGGCAAATGAGACTCTCAAATGTCATGTTGCCTCCCTGATGCCAGGGTCAGGAATGTCTCAGAGTGGCATTCTGATGAGGGAGGGTGAACAGCCAACAGGTCATGGTAAGAGTTGGTGCCAATGATATGGGTAAGGAAAATGATGTCCTGCAACAGGAGTTTAGAGAGCTGGGTAGTAGATTAAAGAGGTAAACTACTGGGGTTGTAATCTCCAGATTACTCAACTAGACTCACCACATAAACACAGTGGCTACAAGAGCAGGTCAGAAACTAGGAATAATCCTCCTGACTCCTCAAGGCCTGTCCACCGTCTAACAGGCACAAGTCAGGAGTGTGATGGAATACTCCCCACTTGCCTGGATGAGTGCAGCCCCAACAACACTCAAGAAGCTTGACACCATCCAGGACGAAGCAGCCCGCTTGACTAACACTACAACCACAAGCATTCACTCCCTCCACCACCGATGCTCAGTAGAAACCGTGTGTACGAAATGCACTGCAGAAATTCGCCAAAGATCCTCAGACAGCACCTTTCAAACGCACGACCACTTTCATCCAGAAGGAGAAGTGCAGCAGATACATGGGAATATCACCCCCTGCAAGACCCCTCTCCAAACTACTCACCATCCTGACTTGGAAATATATCACCATTCCTTCACTGTTGCTGGGTCAAAATCCTGGAATTCCCTCCCTGCTGGAATTTTGGGCCAATCCGCAGAAGGTGGACTGCTGCGGTTCAAAAAGGCAGCTCACCACCACCTTCCCAAGGGCAACTAGGGACAGGCAAGAAATGCTGGGCCCTACCAGCGATGCCCACATCCCACAAAATGCATAAATAAAAAAAATTACTGTCGAGCCATGTGCCACTGAGTGCAGGAATAGGAAGGTAGATCAGATGAAGGCGTGGCTGAAGGGACAGTGTAGGAAGGAGAGCTTTAGACTTTAGGATTGTTGGAACACTTTCTTGGGGTAGGTGGGACCTGTACAAGCTGGACAGATTGTACCTAAACTGGAGTGGGTCCAGTATCCTTGATGGAAGGTTTGCATGGGTAAGTTTTAAACTGATCTGTCAGGGGATGGAGCACAGAACAGACGTAAAGTCAGGAGCAATGTTGAATCAGATATAGAAGGAATACTAGGATACTCCAGTAGATGAAGAAGGATAAGGCATATATCTATTTTAATGCAAGGAGCCTGATTGGTAAGGTGGATGAACTTACAATTGATCAGCACGTGGGAATATGATGTTGTTGCAATCACTGAGACATGGTTGAAGGAAGGACAGGACTGGCAGCTCAACATTCCTGGGTATATAAGTTTCAGGGATGATGGGTGGATGTAAGAGAGGTGGGGAACATTGCATTATTGATAAAGGAAACCATCACTGCATAAATGAAGGAGGATGTCTCAGAAGGATCTTCAAATGAGGCCATCTTGGTAGAGCTTAGGGGCAATCACTTTACTGGAATTATACTACAGGCCTCCCAATAGTCAGAAGGAGATAGACAGGATCATAGAATCCCTAAGGTGTGGAAACAGGCCATTTGGCCCAACAAGTCTGCACCGCTCCTCTGAACAGCATCCTACACAGACCCATCCCCCTACCCTTTCCCCGTAACCCTGCATTTCCCATGGCAAACACACCTAATTTACACATCCCTAACACTATTGGGCAATTTAGTACGGTCAATCCACCTAACCTGCACATCTTTGGCCTATAGGAGGAAAGCTGAGAACCAGAGGAAACCCACACAGACATGGGAAGAACGTGCAAGCTCCACACAGACAGTCACCTGAGGCAGGAATTGAACTGGGGTCCCTAGCACTGTGAGGCAGCAGTGCTAACCACTGAGCCACTGTGCTGCCCCTTACAAGTTTGTAAGGAGCAGATATGTAGGCAAATCACAGATGGTAAGGGCGTGGAATGCCCTGCCTGCAACAGTAGTAGACTCGCCAACTTTAAGGGCATTTAAATGGTCATTGGATAAACATATGGATGATAATGGAATAGAGTAGGTTAGATGGGCTTCAGATTGGTTTCACAGGTTGGCGCAACATTGAGGGCCAAAGGGCCTGTACTGCGCTGTAATGTTCTATAGTCTATGTTCAGTATCAGGGATTTTGCTAACATCAACTGGGATTGCCTTAGTGTGAAAGGATTAGACAGGATGGAATTTTTAAATTGCATCCAGGAAAGCTTTTTGTGCCAGTACGGAGACAGTCCTACTAGAGATGGAGCAGTGTTAGACCCAATCCTAGGGAATCAAGAGTTTGAACTATCAGTGGACAAACATACTGGGGATAGTGACCATACTCTGTAAATTTGTCTAAATTGGAGGGAGGCCAATTTCAATATCATCAGACAGGATCTGACAAACATGGACTGGGAGCAGCTACTTGCAGGTAAGTCTAAATCTAGAAAGTGGGAGTTTTGAAAAAGTAGTAATATAGTGAGGGCCAAGCATGATCCTCTAAGATTGAAAGGCAAGGACAGCAAGCCAGGGGATATCGAGAATTCGATGATGGAAAAGGAAGAAAGCGTACGTCAGGTACAGAGCATTAAAAACAGGGGAGGCTCTTCAAAAGTATAGTGTTTGTAGAGGGGGCTCAAAAAATGAAATTCAGAGAGCAAAGAGTGTTAACAAAATCTTTGGCAGATGGAATTAAGGAAAGCTCCAAAGCATTTTAAGAGCAAGAGGGTTACCAGGGAATGAGTGGAACCTATTGGAGACCAAAGGAGCAACCTTTATGTGGACCCAGAGGATTTGGTTGAGGTCTTCAATGAATGTTTCTCTTATGTATTCACAGAGGAGAAAGACATTGTAGCCGGAGATTTCAGTGAGGTTCTAGAGCATATTAAAGATTAATATTAGATATCAGACATTAGATGTCATATGGGTTGTTGTTTGTTATTGGAGATTATTGTGGCCGGAGAGGATCTGAAAATTACTGCTAGGGCCCGTGATACCCCCTGCCTTGCCTCCTTCAACAGCCTGGGACAGATCTCATCTGGAATTGCAGATCTATCCACTTTTAAGGCTGCTAAGACCATCTCTCCCTCTCTGTTAATTTCTCCGAATATTTCACAGTCCTCCATCCTGACGTCTGCAACTGCATCATCCTTTTCTGTTTGGAAGTATTCATTGAAGGTTATCCCAATGTTTTCTGTGTCAATGCACATATTACCTCTGCAGTCTCAAATGGGTCCTATCTTTCCCTATTAGTCTCTTGCTTTTTACGTATTTAAAAAACACCTTTGGGTTTCCACCATTCTTCCCCCTCCAATGCTTTCTCATGCATCTTCTTAACTTTCTTAATTTTATTTTTAAGTCCTCGCCTGCAATTTTAATTTTTTCCTGCCTTTTTTGTACTCCTCTAGGAACCTAGTCATATTGAAACATCTGTATCTGCCATAAGCCTCTCTTTTTTCTCTTTAACCTTAACCTTTCTCCCTTGGTATTCAGCATTCTCCAGTCTTGGTCTCAACCTTTGTTGTTATGGGAATATACTCACACTGAACCCTTTGCTGTTTTCTCCTTAGGGAATGCCTCCTGCTACTCGAGACAGTTTTATCCGCTAATAGTGACACTTAGGCCAAACTGTATCTTAACAGAGTAAAATTAACTATTCCTCAATTTGGAATTTTTATTCCTGGCCCATTCTTTTCCCTGTCCGTAACCACCCTAAATCTAACTGAGTTATGGTCAGTATCTCAAATGCTGTTCTCCATAGACAGTAAGAACTACCGATGCTGGAGTCAGAGATAACACAATGCGGAGCTGGAGGAACACAGCAGGCCAGGCAGCATCAGAGGAGCAGGAAAGCTGACATTTCAGGTCGGGACGCTTCTTCAGAAATGGGGGATGCGGAAGGGAGATCTGAAATAAATAAATAGAGGACAGGTGGGGCTGAGGAAGGTAGGTGGGATGGTGATAGGTGAGTGCAGGTAGGCAGTGGTGGGAATTGGTCAGTGAGGTGGGAGGAGTGGAGGATAGGTGGGAGAGAAGATGGACAGGTTGTGTCAGGTCAAGGAGATGGGGATGAGAGGGAGGGCTGGATATGGGATGAGGCCAGGAGTGGGGTGATTTTAAAGCTGGTGAATTCCATGTTTAGGCCATTGTGCTGTAGGCTTCCGAGGCGGAATATGAGGTGCTGCTTCTCCAGCTT
>NC_063339.1:79500113-79515531 GCF_021869965.1 Rhincodon typus
TGCTACTCTTACTAACAGCTACCATTGGCCTTCCACATTTTCTCCTCTTCCCACTACCGTCTCCCCAGCAGCTTGGTGCACAGTGCCATGTCCGTGGCTCTAGCTGACCTACTAGGCGGATCGGACACTCTCACGGTTTTCCAAGGCTGATGCTGATTTGTGAGCAGGATGCACTTGGGGTGGGATTCCCTCACTGCCTGCAAGGTCTGTTTGGTGGTTACCCATTTATTCACTGCTACACTTCCTTAAACGACACAGTGACGGTGTCCAAAAACTTGTGTCCACGAAACTCTCAGCCTTGTAATTGCACTGTAGTGCCTCCTAGGTGCCAAAACCTGGAGCACAAGTTGCTTCTCTAGCTGGAGGCTAGAGACCTTCTATCCATGGTCATTGAGATCACCAGGAGGGTCTAGGACATCCCAGACAGACAATAGGAGACAGACTTGGGCTCCTATCACAGCCTGTGGTAATGCTGGTCATCGTCATGTAATCACTAAATAATTCCAGTAAATGATAAACTTCGTCACTTTCATTCAACGAGACTCGTCTAGTTAGACCAGAAAGGTGGCTCTATGCATTAAACCACAGGAGGATACTGCACAAAAAGCTCCTCCTAGAATCAAGATTCATTGCAGAGAACTGAACACTTTGAAAAACTAAACAAAACTGAGGCTACAGACTCCAGGGAGAGAAAGGAAGACTTGCATTTACATAGTGTCCACAGAATATCCACAGTGCTTTCCAGTTCATGAGGAATTTGCAGTTATGTAGCAGCCAACTTGCACACAGCACGTTCCTGGTAACCGTGACATGATAATCACTGAATGATCTGTTTTCATGAAAACTGCTTGAGGGGTAAGCATTGGTCAGGGCACTGGGGACAACGTACCCAATCTAGACAGTGACACAGGATTTCTCACATTCTCCTGAGAGAGGAGACGAGCCTCAGTTATTCCTTTTATCTGAGCGGGGTGCCGCACCTTTGGCCTCTGGATCCCGTACTCGGGTCTCGAGTGGGATCGCCTTTCAGTTCAGAAGCGAGGGAGCTAACCATCGAGTCATGGGTGAGAATCCTCTCGTAACGTTCACCGAGGATTGGAGAATTGGCCAAATGCTCGGTCCCCAAGACTGAAATGGCAGGTGGAGTTTAATTTAGATAAATGCGAGGTGTTGTATTTTGGTAAGACAGACCAGGGCAGGTCTTACACAGTTAATGGTAGGGCCCTGGGGAGTGATGACGAACAGAAAGACCGAGGGGTGCAAGTACATAGTTTCTTGAAAGTGGTGTCAAAGGTAGAAAAGGTGGTGAGAAAGGCACTTGGCATGTTTACCTTCATTGGTCACAGCAGTGAGTACAGGAGTTGGGATATCATGTTCCGTCTGCACATGACATTTGTTAAAGCCACATTTGGAGTACTGTGTACAATTGTGGTCACCCGTTATTGGAAGGATGTTATTAAACAGGAAAGAGTGCAAGAAAAGATTTACAAGGACATTACCGAGACTGGAGGGTTTGAGTTATAAGGAGAGCCTCTAGGCTGGGACCTTTCTCCTTGCAGCTTAGGAGATTGAGGGTCGGCCTTGTAGAGTTTTATGAAATCACGAGGGGCTTGGATAAGGTGAATAGCAAATGCCTTTTCCCCAGGGTAGGGGAGTCCAAAACTAGAGGGCACAGGTTTAAGTTGAAAGGAGAAAGATTTAAAAGGGACCTGAGGGTTAACTTTTTCACGCAGAGGGTGGTGCATGTATGGAACAAGCCACCAGGGGAAGTGCTGGAGTCTGGTACAATCACGACATTTAAAAGACATTTGGACAGGTACATGGAAAGGACAGGTTTAGAGAGACATGGGCCAAATGAGGGTAAATGGGCCCCAGTTCAGTTCAGGAAACCTGCTGGGCACGGACTAGTTGTGCCAAAGGGTCTGTTTCCATGCTGCACAACTCTGTGGATGCAAGGCAGCTTGGGCAAAGGTGGTCTTTTTACAATGTATGAAATAGGGGCAGAAATAGACCATTCGGCCCCTCGAGACTGCTGAACTGTGCATTAAGATTGCAGCTGATTTCGGAGGGAGGGGATGCGATCCCCTGGTTTGGTGAGACCAACGGTAGACTGAGTGGTCCTCCAATAGTTTGCCATTCCAATACAGCATCCTGTTCCCAAACTAACCTCTCTGCCCCCTGGTGCTCCAGTAAAACCAGCACAGCACTCACTGCCCCCACGCCCGCAACTATCCCCCTCTCCCTCCAAACCCGGAGGACACGCTGACTAATCCATCCTGCAATGCGCTGTCACCTTCAGCTCACTCTCTGTCTTCTGTTTCTCTGCTGTCAGCTCCGAGAGCGAGACCTGGAGCTCCTGGGACTGGGTGGAATAAAACTCACGTTCCTCCTGCAGAGCACAGGCTCTCTTTTCATTCTCCTGTAGCCTGCAGGGGAGAGAAAGGCAACAACGTGCATTGATATAGCGCCTTATTATCGCATCTTACGGCGTGCCGAAACACTTTTTTTTGTCTTTATTCATTCACAGGCTGGTGAGGCAGCATTTATTGCCCATCCCTAATTGCCCAGTGGGCAGTTAAGACTCAACCACATTGCAGTGGGTCTGGAGTCACATGTAGGCCAGATCAGGTAAGGATAGCAGTTTCCTTCCCTAAAGTGAACCAGATGGGTTTTTCTTGACAATTGACAATGGGTTCGTGGTCATCATTAGATACTTAATTCCAGATATTTATTGAATTAAAATTCAACCATCTGCTGTGGCGGGATTCAAACCTGGGTCCCCAGAACATTATCTGGATCTCTGGATTGACAGTCCATCAATGATACCACTAAGCCATCACCTCCCCAGCCAATGGAGTCCTTTTGCTGTCTACTTATTAGGTTGGAAGGGAGACAACAAACCGAGGGTATTTTCCAGGTTTGGAGTTACAACTGAGTGCGACAAATTCTATCCCTAAGTGCAGGGCCTAGTCAGAGCAGCAACAATGATGGGATGCATTTGTATAGCGTCCTTAACACCTCCCCCCACTTTCCGGAAGATCCATAGGAGAGTTAGCAAAGAACATGTGTCACCCAGACTGATGAGGCGGTCTGAGGTCCACAAGCTGTTGGTCAAAAGTTTAAGGAGTGCCTTAAAGGAGGAAAAGTGGGAGGGAGAGCAGCCGAGGGTGGCTGAAAAGTTGGGAAATTCCTGGATGCACTGTATAAAGTGAGGGGAAAGGGAGCTTTGAAAACTTTGAAAAGCCAAGCCCGTCAGCACCCCCCTTTCCTCACCTCTCCTCTGCCAGCTGTTTCTCATGTTGCAGTTTCTTCATGTCCTCCTCAATCTGCTGGAGGATGGCCCTTAAAGTTCCGCTGGATTGGTAGAGCTGCTGGTTCTTGCTGCTCAGCTCCTGAGCCTGGTGCTCACTGTCCTTCAGCCTGTCCAAGGTCCTCTGCTTCTCCTGAGACAGCGCCTGGGCGAGGGGAGAAACCAGCAGAGCCGGTGAATCGAGGAAGCCATCCCCCCGCGCCCCTCCCCTGGCGACGAACACCACACCCCAAGGCTATTACACCCTGCCCTGACACTCCAGGTAGGGAAACTCCATTTCAAAGCCTCACCTCCAAGTTGTTCTGCAGGGACTCAGAGAGATGGTGAAGATGCTTCTTCTCTTCTTCCACCGCCGCCAGCGAGCTGACCGTCACCTCCAGCTCCCTGAAACGGGCAATGACAAAGTCAGCACCACTCCCTCTCGCATGCAAATCTGCCAACCCAGGCTGCCCTCATGTAGCATCACTCTGCAAGCTCACCCTCAGCAAGCCCGAAAGCGTCAATAAATTCAGTGCACGGTTCTATCCTCCAACACAGTCACTGTTGTAAGTGGGCAGAGTACCGGCCTCCTTACTCAAGGAAGGATATCAATGTTCTGGAGGCGAACCAGAGGAGGTTTATTGGATTAATACTGAGAACGAGTGAAAGTTTAGACATAATGGGCTTGAAGACAGAGGGTGACCTTTCGTTATGAAGAGAGATTGGATAGACTACGCTTGTGTCCCTTAAAAAGAAGGGGATTGAGAGGAGATATGATTAAGGTGTATAATATTGTGAGGGGCATGGATAGGGTAGACAGTGTAGTGATTGAAATGTAAGGCAGCCTCACAGAATACGAGTTCCCTGATTGGGGCTCTTAATCTAGTCCAATCCAGGAGCCCTGGCTGATATAAAACGATGGCTGTCAGAGACACACTCCGAGAGCTGACGTTGAAACGAGGCAGGACTAAAGTCAAGGACTGTTCATGTGTAAATAAAGGGTGACTTGGTGATGGATACTGGCCTCTGCGGAGTGATTTCAAACAGGAAGAGACTTTTCCCCTTGATGGAGGGATGAATTACCAGGGGACATAGATTTAAGGTAGGGGGCAGAAGGTGTAGAGGGGACGGGTGAAGATCTTTTCACCCAGAGGGTGGTGGACATATGGAACTTACTGCATGTAAGGATGGTAGAGACAGAAACCCTCACAACATTGAAGAAGTACTTAGATGTGCATTTGTGATTCAAGGCTTCAACGTTATGGGCGAAGTGTTGAAAATGGGATTAGAATAGCTGGGTACTTGTTTCGGACTGACAGACACAATGGACTGAAAGGCCTTTCTCTGTGCTGTAGATCTCTATAACATGAAGACTTGATTGAAGTGTGGATGATCCTGATTAATCTTCTTGAGGTACACATGGAAAAGATGTTTCCTCTTGTGGATTAGTCCAGAACTAGGCGGGACTGGCTTGAAATTAGGGGTCGCCCCCTAGTAGGACCAAGATGAAGAGAACTTTTTGTTCACTCAGAGGGTTGTGAGAAAATGGACTGCTCTGCCTTAGAAGGAGTGGAGAGAGGATCATTGAAAATTTTTTAAGGTGGAAGTAGAAGGATTCTTGTTAGGGATAGGACGGTGGAATTCAAAGAGATTACAGAATCATAGATCGGCCATGATTTTAGTGAATGGTAAGCAGTCTTGAGGGGCTGAATGGCCTACTCCGACTCCCTTATTTGAATGTAATATAGTAAATGTTCACAGCCCATTTTTGCACAGTAAGATCTCACAAATGGCAAGTGAAAGCATGATCAGATGAGCTGAGCCACAGTGGAGGAAGATGGCGTTATAATCATTGCTAACAAATTAATCTAAGCAACGAGATTAATCAACAGGACATGACTTAATGTGAATCATTTGCATTTAAATAAAACCTTTAACATGATGAGAATGTCCCAAACCCACTTCACAGAGGTTCACGTTGGGGAAATGTTGACACCAAGTCATGAGGTCAGGTACCATAGGCTTTAGGAAGCACCTTAAAGAAAGGGAGAGAGAGTGAGATTGAGACAGAGAGAGAGAGAGAGAGAGGAGGGGAAAGAGTGTGTGAGAGAGTGAGAGGGAGGGGGCAGAGACAGTAAAAGGGTAAGGGGGACAGGGGCAGAGAGAGTGAGACTGAGAGGGGGAGAGGGTAGGAGGGAGAGGGGGGAGAGGGCAAGAGATGGGGAGGGAGCAGAGACAGCGAGGGGTAGAGACAGCAAGGGGGCGAGGGGTAGAGATGGCGAGGGGGCGAGGGGTGGAGACGGCGAGGCGGTGAGGGGCAGAGACAGCGAGGGATAGAGACAGCGATGGGGCGAGGAGCAGACGGCGAGGGGTAGAGACAGCGAGGGGGCGAGGAGTAGAGGCGGCGAAGGGGCGAGGGGCAGAGATGGCGAGGGATAGAGACAGCGAGGGGGCGAGGAGTAGAAACAGCGGGGGGGTGAAGGGCAGAAACAGAGAGGGGGTGAGTGGCAGAGATGGTGAGGGGACGAGGGGCAGAGACGGTGAGCGGGCAAGGGGTAGAGACAGTGAAGGGGGTGAGAGATAGAGACAGTGAGGGGTCAATAGGGAGAGGGTCAGAGATGATGAGAATGCGAGAGGGCGTATTTGAGAGGGTGTGCATGGGCTAGTGAGGGGTGCGGTGGAGAGCATGCGTGAGAGTGCGAGGCTTTGGCGGGGGTGGTAGAATGGAGTTGTTTAGAGAATTAATTCTGAAGCTTAGCGCCCAGTCAGCTGAGAGCACAGCTGCCCTTAGGAACGTAGAAAATAGGAGGAATAGGCCATTCAGCCCTTCAAGCCTGCTCCATCATGCAATCTGATCGTGGCTAATCATCCAGTTCAGTACCCTGTTCCCGCTTTCTCTCCACACCCTTAGATCTAATTCTTAGGGCTGAAGGGATCAGACTCCTTCTTGAAAATATTCAGTGTTTTACCATAAGACCACAAGACCATAAGACATAGGAGCAGAAATTAGGCCATTCGGCCCACTGAGTCTGCTCCATTCAATCATGGCTGTTCCTCAACCCCATTCTCTCGCTTTCTCCCAGTAACCCTTGATCCCCTTGATAATCAAGAACCCATCTATCTCAGTCTTAAATGTACTCAATGACCTGGCCTCCACAGCCTTCTGTGGGAGTGAATTCCACAGATTCACCACTCTCTGGCTGAAGAAGTATCTCCTTATCTCTGTTCTAAAAGATCCCTTTACTCTAAGGCTGTGCCCGCGGGTCCTGGACTCTCCTACCAATGGAAGCATCTTACCAACATCCACTTTGTCCAGATCATTCAGTATTCTGTAAGTTTCAATTAGATCCCCCTTCATCCATCTAAACTCCAATGAGTATAGTCCCAAAGTCCTCAAACGTTCCTCATATGTTAAGCTTCTCATTCCTGGGACCATTCTCATGAACCTCCTCTGAACCCGCTCCAGGGCCAGTACATCCTTCCTGAGATATGGGGCCCAAAACTGCACACAATATTCTAAATGTGACCTGACCAGGGCCTTATAAAGCCTCAGTAGTACATCCCTGCTTTTATATTCAAGTCCTCTCAAAATAAATGTCAACATTCCATTTGCCTTCCTGACTACTGACTCAACCTGCAAGTTGACATCATCATAGAATCCCTACAGTGTGGAAACAGGCCCTTTGGCCCAACAAGTCCACACCCACTCTCAGAACATCCCACCCAGACCCATCATCCTATAAGCCACCGAATCTACATATCCCTGAACACTACGGGCAATTTAGCATGGCCAATCCACCTAGCCTACTCATCTTTGGCCTGTGGGAGGAAACCAGAGCACCTGGAGGAAACCCATGCAGACATGGGGAGAATGTGCAAACTCCACACAGACAGTTGCCCGAAGGTGGAATCAAACCCAGGTCCCTGGCGCTGTGAGGCAGCAGTGCTAACCACTGAACCACCGTGCCACCCCAAGTGTACCTTGAGAGAATCCTGGACTAGAACTCCCAAGTCTCTTTACATTTTAGACTTCTGAATTTTCTCCCCATTTAGAAAATAGTGCATGCTTTTATTCTTCTTACCAAAGTGCGTGACCTCACACTTTCCCACGTTGTACTCCATCTGCCACTTCTTTGCCCACTCTCCTAACCTGTCCAAATCCTTCTGCAGCCTCCCCACCTCCTCAATACTACCTGTCCCTCCACCCAGCTGTATATCGTCTGCAAACTTAGCCAGAATGCCCACAGTTCCTTCATCTAGATCATTAATGTATAACATGAAAAGTTGTGGTCCCAACACTGACCCTTGCAGAACACCACTTGTCACCAGCTGTCATCCTGAGAAAGAGCCTTTTATCCCCACTCTCTGCTTTCTGCCAGACAGCAAATCTTCTATGCATGCTAGCACCTTGCCTTTAATGCTATGGGCCCTTATCTTACTCAGCAGCCTCCTGTGCAGCACCTTGTCAAAGGCCTCCTTGAAGTCCAGGTAGATAACATCCATTGGCTCTCCTTGGTCTACCCTGCTTGATACTTCCTTAAAGAATTCTAGCAGATTTGTCAGGCATGACCTCCCCTTGATGAAACCATGCTGACTTTGCCCTACTTTACCATACACTTCCAAATATTCAGAAATTTCATTTTTCACAATGGACTCCAAAATCTAACCCACGACTGAGGTTAGGCTAATCGGCCTGTTATTTTCCGTCTTTTGCCTTACTCCCTTTTTAAACAGGGGTGTCACGTTAGCGATTTTCCAGTCCGCTGGGACCCTCCCTGACTCTGGCGCTTCCTGAAAGATCACCACTAACGCTTTCACTATCTTTTCAGCTATCTCTTTTAGAACTCTGGGATGTAGTCCATCTGGTCCAGGTGATTTATCCGCCTTCAGGCCAATCAGTTTTACTAGCACCTTTTCCTTGGTGATGGCCAACATACTCAGCTCTGTCCCCTGACTCTCTTGAATTTTTGGGATATTACTCGTGTCTTCCACTGTGAAGATTGACACAAAGTAATTATTCAGTTCCACAGCCATTTACTTGTTGCCCACCACTATCTCTCCACCGTCATTTTCCAGTGGTCCAATGTCTACTTTTGCCTCTCTTTTGCCCTTTATATACCTAAAGAAACTCTTACAGTCTTCATTTATATTACTGGCTAGCTTACCCTCATATTTAATCTTCTCCATCCTTATTTCTTTTTTGTTGCCCTCTGTTGGTCTTTGTAAGCTTCCCAATCCTCTGGTTTCCCACTGGTCTTCGCCATGTTATATGCTTTCTCTTTTGCTTTTATGCTATCCCTGACTTCCTTAGTCAGCTATGGTTGCCTCATCCTCCCTGTACCATGCTTCTTTTTTCCTAGGGATGAATTTGTGCTGTGTCTCCTGAATTACTCACAGAATCTCCTGCTATTGCTGTTCCACTGTCTTTCCTGCTAGGCTCCTCTTCCGGTCAATCCTGCCCAGCTCCTCCCTCATACCTCTGTAGTCACCTTTATTCAGCTATAATACCGTCACCTCTGATTCTATCTTCTCCCTCTCAAATTGCAGAGTTTTAGCCTCAACTGTTTTCTGTGGCAGAGAATATCAGAGGCTCACCAGTCTCTGGGTGAAGAAATTTCTCCTCATCTCATTCCTAAATGGCCTACGCCCACATCCATAAGTTGCCACCCCTAGTTCTGGACTCCCAGTCACCAGTAATATTCTTTCTGTGTTTACCCTGTGAGAATTATGTAGGTTTCTATGAGGTTCCTCCTCATTCTTCTCAACTCCAGTGAATATAGCCCTTATCAATCCAGTCTCTCTTCCCACATCAGTCCTGCCATCCCAGGAATCAGTCTGATAATCCCTTGTTACAGTCCCTCCATCAGCAGAACATCCTTCCACAGAAAACGAGACCAAAACTGCACACGCAACACTCCAGGGTGCGGTCTCACCAAGGCCCTGTACAGTAGCAGCAAAACACTTCCTAACTGATGGGCAAAGGGAGTCTGGGGTTAGAGGGAGGCAGAAATCTCACACAGTTGATGGGAGTTATCGACAGTGGTGCGCGGGGGGGGGAGTTTGAAAAATATGGGAGAAAACCATGAATGACAGAGATGATAAGCAAAAAAAATGGCAGTTCTTGATGCTGACTGGAAGGCCGGAGGTCGGCAGCCCAATGGGGCCGTGGGCTGGGATTGGCCTCTCTGAGAGGTGCCAATTCTCTCAGATATCACAGAGAGGCCAATGAGCCTCAAAATTGGGTCACCGAGGGAAATGGCTTGGGAAAGCGCTTGGATATCCAGGATTTAAAGATATTCCATAGGGGAATGGAAGAAACTGTCCTTTTAAACATTTTTTTATAAACGTAACTGTTTATCAGCTACAAGTTTGACAGAGAGCCAAGTATTGTCCAATTGGTAAGGAAGAATCTATGTGCTTTCTGTTTGGCTTGGTAGGCAGGTCATGATGAGGATGGGTGTGAGTGTGGGGTGAGACAGGGGGTCTGACAATGGACCCCTTTCTCCAACCACTTCACCTGCCTCCCTCCTCCATCTCCTAACCCTGACCCCTTCCCCTCCATCAACCCCTCTTCTGCCCCCATCCCCCATGCTGCCTTTCTCCTCCACCCCACCTCCTGCCCCCATCCCCTAACCCTTCCGCCCCCTCCCAAACCCTCTCCCTCCCCACCCCCTCCCTCTGCCCTTCCCCCACTGACAGTGACACTGCTCCCAGAGCTGACTGACTGACACCGCTCTGTCTATCCCTTCTCCGTCCTGCCCCTTTACCTCTTTATCTGTTCCTGCTCCGACTTCAGGTCCTGGACCATTTCCTCAATCCTGTTCTTTTCCACCTCTAGGACCTGATTCAGTCGCTCCAGCTCCTGCAACGGGATTGAAATGTCACGCTGACTTCAGATCTCCACGGTGCTTGCAACCAGTCCCCTTAACCCTCCCGCTGGGGAGTTTAAAAATACCTGGTTCACAAAATCTACACTTCACCTCGTCCTGCCCAGAATCACCAGAAAATGGACAATGGAGGCAGTGTCTGAAAACGTAGCTCAAAAAGGGAGTGAGTGTGAGGGCTGGGGAGCTGCCTGTGTGATGGTACCGCCACTGTTCTAGTAATCTAGAGCACCAGATTGACATTTTGGGGACATGGGTTCGAGTCCCACTCTGGCTGGTGATGAAATTTGAATTCAACTTCTAAAATTCTGTTATTTTTAAAAACAAAGGGCTAGTGTAACTGTTGTCGATTGTTACCTCTGGTCCTGAAGGGAAGGAAATCTACTGTTGTTACCCAGTCAGGCCTACATGTTACTCCAGACCCACAGCAATGACAGCTGGCTCCAAACTACCCTCTGGCCTATAAATGCTGGCCCAGCCAGCGATGCCCATATCCCGTGAATAAATTAAAAATAAATTACTGTGGAAAAAAAACACATTTTGATGAAGCTTTGCATTCTTGCACTCATCAGGACAATTCACAAGAATACCAATTTAAGGGGGGATTAAACAACATTTATAGGAGAATGCTGATTGGTTGGCAGGTGGGCTCTAATTGGCACAGGAGTTGCCATGGGGAGTGCACCCATAAAATGCTGATTGATGGTTAACAGCAGGCTCTGCTGAATTCAGAGTCAACATGTCTGGTTTGAAAATTTGAATTAATCTTACATCTTTTCTCAGCAATACTCAAGTCCTACGCTACCAAGCGACAACTGGAAAAGACATAGGGAAAATAAGACAGAGAGGTAAAGAAGAAAGGAGTAAGATGGTGAGAGAGGGGTGAATATTGCCAAGGTGCCAGTATGTGAGCTAACGGTTACAGGGCCACATGGGGGCACCTTGCGCCACCTTGGCTTTACTCACCGCCTTCTGTTCTCTCTGCAGACAAAGTTCCTCCGTCTCCTCCATCAATTTGTCTGGGAAAAAAAAATCCAAGTCCACATTACAACTCATGAATTAATTAGCATCCATTACCCAGAGAAAAAAAAAACTCATTAGCTACACAGTCCCATCGACAAAGTCTCGGCCTGCATTTACGTGGAGTCAGCGAGACTCCCGGGAATTCCAAACGTGGCAGACGGGACCACATTCTGGGATTTGTGCTCCCGTTCCCGGGCTCCTTTTTTGATTTTTTGACAGCATGGGGTAAAGTTAGTGGGGCGGGGGGTGTTTGGGGGGGATTGGTGGGCAGTGAGGCCTGTATTCCTGATTCAGCTGACCCCACAGTGAGGTTAGACATCTTGTAGCTCCTGCAGTGTTCTTGAAATCAGGCTGGCTGCTCAGGAATCCCCTGCTCAATATCCCTCAGAGTTATCGCAAAGCCTAGCCTGAATACAGGGAGCTTTGCAAAGGCGGAAAATGGCCTCAGAGTAGAATCTTTCTTGACCAGAATGAACACAGTGGGCCAGTTGGCCACTTTCTGTGCTGTAAAACATCTGTGGGTCTAACTTCAAAAGACCCTACCAAGCCAACCCATGCCCCATCAGTCTATTCTTGATCCTCAGTAAACTGATAGAAGGCATCATCGACAGCATTATCAAGCAGCACCTGCTCAGCAATAACCTGTTCAGTGACGCCCAGTTTGGGTTCTGCCAGGGCCACACAGCCTCGGCTCAAACATTCACCGAAGATCCTCAGGCAGTACCTTCCAAATCCACAACCACTTCCATCCAGAAGTACCAGTACAGCAGATACATGGGAACACCAACCCCTGGCACATTCCCCTCCAAACCACTCACCATCCTGACGTGGAAATATATTGCCGACCCTTCACTGTTGCTGGGTCAAAATCCTGGAATTCCCTCCCTAAGGGTATTTATGGGAGGACGGGGTTCAACCCACAGCACATGGACTGCAGCGGATCAAGAAGGCAGCTCACCGCCACCTTCTCAAGGGACAATGCGGGACAGGCGATAAATACTGGCCCAGGCAGCAATGCCCATATCCTGTGAGTGCACGTTGTTCTAACTCTTACCCACTTCGGATGATGTGTGAGTCTAGGCCCACAGCTAATAACTGCTTGCTACAGTGGTCTAAGAAAAGTACAGGCACCCTTGTCGGGAGTAGATCAAAAATATCCCGAAAGCTATTTTATGGCCAAGCTAGATGGCAGTGATACACAGAGGAATTATCAATGATGCAGGAGATTGCTGGTTTTGCCTTGAGTTGCCAAGGCCATGCTGATAATGACATGGTGAACCAGCCTCTGAACAGTCAACTCCTTCGGAGAGTTTCTTCCCCTTCTTGGCAGGGATCCAAAGAGGATGGAAAGCCCTGGATTCAAAATCCCCCTTTTATTTTTAAATCATTGAGTGAGACAACGTGAGATGTGGCCCTTTGACCTATCGTGTCAATGCTGGCGCTTTTGAAAGGCTGCTGCTGCATAGTCTTTCCCCTGGCCCCCCCACCCTGCCCCAACCAAATATTCAGCCAGTCACCCTTTTCCGGGGACTTCCGATTCCATTACCAGTGCAAACCTGGAATACGATGAGGAGAGACGCTGGGATCTCGAACTGGAGGTCGGAAAGGTTGGCGGCACATTGCTGTTGCTCCTGGAGTTCCTGCACATAGTGCTGCGTGTCATGCTCCAGGAGGATTGGTTTAAAAGGTGTCCCTTTGAGGAGGGTGCTCATGGCAATAAGCTGTCAGCTGGAGCCTGGCATGTTCACCCTTCGAGGCAAGGGATGCCAACTACGTTTACATAGTGGAGATGCTGTCACCGTGACCTTCCCCAGTTCCAGACACTCTGCCCGGTGGTCACTCTACCTTACCACCTTCACACCATCAGAGTGAAGCTTGACTCTTGGGAAAACAGTCATCAATTGCCTCCTTCTGTATTTTGGTCATTGGCAGAGGAAGGGGCTCAAACGTGACCGGTGAGTGCGTCATCTTTACCAGCGGCTGGAGGTTTCCCCTGTAGAGTCCCCTGGAGATGAATCGCCACAAGCAGAGACAGAAGTTGCTGGAAAAGCTCAGCAGGTCTGGCAGCACTTGCAGAGAGAAATCAGAGTCAACCTTTCGGGGTCCAATGACCCTTCCTCAGAACGGTTAGCTCTGATTTCTCTCCGCAGATGCCGCCACACCTGCTGAGCTTTTCTAGCAATTCCTGTCTTTGTTTCTGACATACAGAGTCTGCAGCTCTTTTCTGATTTTACTAATGACCAAAACCCTCCCTGGATGGTTGGCACACCCCTTTCTAGGGTTCTGTCAGGAGTAGGTGGGACAGGGGAGAAAGCGGGTGTCAGAGGAGGCCACTAACTGACCCCAACAGGGCATCTGGATTAACAGAAATCCTCTTGAATTTGGTGTTGGGATCATCAGGTGAAGCCTCTCCGAGCTCAGGTGAGTAAAGCAGCAAAGCAGTGAGCTCTCCAAAGCACACAATGCCCAGGAGAATCATGCCACTCTTTCCCCAATTATATTTAGCAATTGGTCACGGGTTGGAGGGGGTTTGGGGGGGGGGGGGGGGGGTGGGGGGGGGGGGGGGGGCATAATTGGGCATCGTTGACACGTCAGCGTGGGCAATATTCCAACTGCTGGCCTCCGACTGAGAGCTGACCTAAGTACTCCTGCTTCTCCTTGGCGAGCTGTAGGCCTTGGGCCTCGAGACTGCCGATCATCGCCTCCCCGAGCTGGGCATTCTGCCAGGTTCTGTGGACAGACAGAGACACAGAGAGAGACACAGGGAGAGAGAGAGAGAGAGAGACAGAGAGAGAAGCAAGATCAGTACAACAGCATGGACTGGATGCAATGGCTTCCTGGAGTTATCACTGCACTACGAATCCAGGGGCCCAGGTCATGCTGTGGGGACCTGAGTTCCGATCCCACCACAGAAAATTGGATTTCAAATCCATGAAAACCTGGAATTGAGCATCAAATTGTGGGGGAAAGGGCCATGCCGTTTGCTGACAGCCTCAAAAGGAGGAATTTGACCCAGTCCGGCCTACGTGTGACTCCAGAGCTACAGCACTGTAGCTGACAGCCTCTGGGTAATTAAGGATGGACAATAAATGCTGGTCCCAGGTCTCGTGGGTGGATAATTTAAAAAAAAACTCAGGCTCACTGAGAATCGAACAATTCTTCACAGTGATCCTTCACAACGCTCCAAAATACTCAAACTGATGGGACAAAACACAGAAGGCTGATGGGTGTTTAGAAACCTTACCAGCACATTTCTCTTGCCAATAACAGTTGAGGAGGCCCACAGGCTGCTATTCTTACCCAACAAGTTTTCGGGGTGTAGAGACGTGGGCAAGCTCAGACAGGGATGTACCTCAGCAGCAGAACAGTACACAATACAAGGAAGATGCATCCCAGCAACCTCAGGGAGATGCACTGCACCGACATGCAATGGTGTTAATACCGTCACCACCGTTCTAAAGACCGTGAGGAACTCTTCCAATAAACACTGTATGTCACCATGTTCACCACACTGCCCTCTGAGTGAAGGGGGAGGGGCTGTATTTTACAGAATGAGAAGGGGCATTGACACCACCCTCTCATCTACCTGGTCCCATTATCACAGATGTGAGCCAACTATTCCAGGGGGGCACAGGATGGGGAAATGTGGTGTAAAGCCATGCTCAAGGACTCGGAGGAATAGCGGGTCCTCCTGCAGCTCCACAAAGAGATCGCCTCACAGTCACACTGTGGGAATCTACTTCCCCAAATACAAACACATGCCTCTGAACTCTCTACAGTCAAACATCAGCAGGACCATATCCATATAAAGTACAGAGAGTGCTGCACTAGCAGATGCACGCTGAAACACTGAGGGAGTACTGCACTGTCACAGGGACACTGTCCTATAACAGAAACACTGAGCGAGTGCTACACTGTCACAGGGACACTGTCCCACAGCAGAAACACTGAGGGAGTGCTGCACTGTCACAGGGACACTGTCCTACAACAGAAACACTGAGTGAGTGCTGCACTGTCACAGGGACACTGTCCCACAGCAGAAACACTGAAGGAGTGCTGCACTGTCACAGGGACACTGTCCTACAACAGAAACACTGAGGGAGTGCTGCACTGTCACAGGGGCACTGTCCTACAGCAGAAACACTGAAGGAGTGCTGCACTGTCACAGGGACACTGTCCTACAGCAGAAACACTGAGGGAGTGCTGCACTGTCACAGGGACA
>NC_063339.1:79515541-79596216 GCF_021869965.1 Rhincodon typus
GTCCTACAGCAGAAACACTGAGGGAGTGCTGCACTGTCACAGGGACATTGTCCTACAACAGAAGTGCTGAAACCAGCGCCCCAGTGGCTTTAGTAGTTGACTATAAATTGTTCCTGTTTCTGTTTGAAGAATAAGGAAGATGTCACACGTAATCTGGCTAATACTGACCATTGAAACCTCTTCAAAAGAACCCTGATGATCCAGTCATTTTGGCTATGAATTTGGCAATGGCCAAACTGGTTGCTGCAATACGTGCAATACGGTGACGACCCACCAGGAGGCACTACAGTGTTTGGTGATACGTTTATGTTGTTAGTGTGGTAAACTGCAGCCTGTTGTGTTTCTGCTGTGTTGCATTTGCTGCTACAGTGAGGAACACGGGTAGATTAGTATTCAGAATGAAGCCACTGTAGCTGCATAGCCCTACACTCAGTACTTCCCGTCCCTTTGTGGAGAGTCGTTCACGTGTCCCGATCTCATTTGATGCCCCAATTTGCAGTGACTGACTAACCGTGAGCTGTCAGAGTACTTACACCTTCCCAGATTCCTGAAGCATCTCCAGCCAGTGCTGCTGGTCAAACTCAGTCTCGGCTGCAAGTAATATGTTTCCCTGAAGAGAAAATGCAGAGAGTTCACGTTAACCCTTCCACTCATTACTGGGGGAGGCTAAAATTTTGGTGACTCCTCACTTTTGAGAAGCATGGTCCGACGGGTGATCGGACAATGGAGTCACAGAATTGTTAACAATATAGCATGATGCCATTCAGGCCATGGTGTCTGTACTAGCTCTCAGAGCATTTTAACTGAAGTGCCAGTCTCCTGCTTCTTCCACCATAACCCTGCATCATGTTTCTATTTAAATTATTATCTAATACCCCTCTTGAATGGCACAACTGAACCTGCCTCCCACACACGCCCAGGCAGTGCATTGCACATGGTACACACTCACTGTGTGAGAAGTTTTTTTCTCATCTTCCATTTGCTTTTTCTGCACAACACTTCAATTCTGTGCCCTATGGTTCTCAACTGATAGTTGAGTTGGAACCGTTTCTCCCTATCCCCTTTGCCCAGAACCATCTTGATTGAGAAAATTCAATCAAATCTCCTCTTAACCATTTTCTCTCCATAGAAAGGAAGACCTAGCTGCTCCAATCTCTCCTCATAACTGCATTATCCAGGGTTATGAAATGTGTCAATGGTCAAGTGTCTCAATTAAACACGCTCAGAAGGGCTAGGGGCCAGGATTCTGATCTAAGTATCAACAGGAAGTTGAACTGAGACATTCTGATGAACAGTTATGGAGTGGAGAGATTGCTGGAACTAAACCTGGGCTGACCCTCTTCCAGAGCAAAAAAAAATCACACATCAACCAAACCTTGCCCTGTTTCTCTCTGCGCTGATGGTTCCGGTTTCTCCAGCATTATCTGTTTTTGCTTCAGATTACCAGCATTCTCAGTACTTTGCCTCTCCACTTTTATGGTCCATTCCCTTTGAAATGAGGTCCAACATTCCATTTGCCTTCCTCATTAACCATTGAATTGTGGCTTTTTGTGATCCATGGCTGAGGTTTGTGAAATCCCTGTTCTGTGGCTTTCTGCTGTCCTTCTCCATTTAAGTAATGTTCAGTTCCTCTATTCTTCCGGCCAAAGTGCATAACCTCACTTTATGCTCCATCTGCCAAGTTTTTACTCAAGCTGTCTATATACTCTTCTGCAGACTCGTTGCATCAATCTCACCACTTGACTTCCCACCTATTTCTGTGTCATACACAAACGTAGCTATAGTACATTCACTTTCCCTAAACAAGTCATTAATATGTGTTGCAAATAATTGTGGATGCAGCACTGCTCCCTGTGGAATTGCACTAGTTACAGATTGCCATCCTGAAAATGCTCCCCTTACCCAAACTCTATTTTTCTATGAGTTAACTAATCCTCTATCCATGCTAATATACTACCTCCAACACCATCAGCTCTTACGTTATTAAGTAGCTAACATGTGATATCTTAAAAAACACCTTTTGAAATCCAGATATATTATGTCTACTGGTTCCCCTTCATCTATCCTCCTCAAGTAATATTTTTCTAAGGCCCATTTCCCCTTCATGAAGCCATGCTGACTCTGCAGCTGTAACAGTCAGCAGTGCCCTGGAAGCACACCCGCAGGTCAAAAGTCAGTGATTTTATCAAAAGCACTTATTCACTTTAACGAGTCACTTATTCTTTTTGCTCTGTTAGTGAAAATTGATGCCACACTTCCTACGTTGTGTACATTGTGTAAAGAGATACAGTCGTCAGAGGATCATGAACATCTGTCCTCCTTTGAGAGAGACAATTAGTTATATATACGTTGACAGGGTGACTACAGTATGGGGTAAGGGGAGGACCCCATAAATTGTATTACGATTCATCCATGCTGTTTGGTTGATTCTGTATCACTCTCTAATTATCCAGCCAACTGAGCTAACTGACCCCACTGTTTCTACATTATATAAAGTCATAGAATCATAGCGTCATACAACATGGAAATAGACCCTTCAGTCCAACTTGTCCATGCCGACCAGGTTTCTTAAACTGAACTAATCCCATTTGCCTGCATTTGTCACATAACCCTCTAAACCTTTCCGATCCATGTATCTATCCAAATATCTTTTAAATGTTGTAATAGTACCCACCTCTACCACTTCCTCTAACAGCTTGTTCCATACGCACACCACCCTCTGTGTGAAAAAGTTGCCCCTGAGATCCCTTTTAAAACTTTGCCCTCTTATCTTATTAAACCTATTAAACCTATGCCCTCTATTTTTGGACACCCTATTCTGGGGAAAAGACCTTAGCTAGACCTGTTATCTGTGCCCCTCATTTATTTTATAAACATCTATAAGGTCAGCCCTCAACCTCATATGTTCCAGGGAAAGAAGTCCCAGCCTATCCAGCCTCTCCATATAATTCAAACCCTCCTTGTAAATCTTTTCTGCACCCTCTCTTGAGCAACTAGAACTGTACGCAGTACTCCAAATGTGGCCTTACCAGTGTCTTGTACAGCCATGACATGATGCCCCAACTTCTGTCCTCAATGCTCTGACTAATGAAGGCAAGCATGCTAATCACCTTCTTCACCATCCTGTCTACCTGTGATGCCACTTTTAAGGAACTGTGTACCTCTTCTCTTTGTTCCCCAGGGCCCTATCATTAACTGTGTAAGTCCTGCCCTGGTTTGTCTTACAAAATGGAACAGCTTACATTTATCTAATGTCTGTGACTCCTCTTCCAAAGCACCGAAATAGGAAGTGAAGTACTCTCCTGCAATTTGGGGATAAGGTGCCATTCAGTGGCCAGTTTCTGAATTTGGCTGTGGAGGGTTATGTGACAAATGCAGGAATACAGAGTACTGGGCTAATGCCAGGAATACAAAGTACTGGGCTAATGGTAAGATTCTTGGTTGTGTGGATGAGCAGAGAGATCTTGGTGTCCATGTGCATAGATCACTGAAAGTTGCCACCCAGGTTGATAGGGTTGTTAAGAAGGCGTACGGTGTGTTAGGTTTTATTGGTAGAGGGATTGAGTTTCGGAGCCATGAGGTCATGTTCCAGCTGTACAAAACTCTGGTGCGGCCACACTTGGAGTATTGCGTACAGTTCTGGTCACGGCATTATAGGAAGGATATGGAAGCAGAGGAGATTTACCAGGATGTTGCCTGGTATGGAGGCAAGGTCTTATGAGGAAAGGCGGAGGGACTTGAGGCTATTTTCGTTAGAGAGAAGAAGGTTAAGAGGTGACTTAATAGAGACATACAAGATGATCAGAGGAATAGATAGGGTGGACAGTGGGAGCCTTTTTCCTCGGATGGTGGTGGCTAGCACGAGGGGACATAGATTTAAATTGAGGGGTGATAGATATAGGACAGATGTCAGAGGTAGGTTCTTTACTCAGAGAGTAGTAAGGGCGTGGAATGCCCTGCCGGCAAAAGTAGTAGATTCACCAACTTTAAGGGCATTTAAATGGTCATTGGATAAACATATGGATGATAATGGAATAGTTTAGGTTAGATGGGCTTCAGATTGGTTTCACAGGTCGGCACAACATCGAGGGCCGAAGGGCCTGTACTGCGCTGTAATGTTCTATGTTCTATGTTCTAGATGCTTCTATGAGGGTGGTGCCCATTTCTGGAGCTGGGGTGATGGAGGTGGGGGAGGGGGTTTCTTGTCGAGCCAGGGATTGGTTTCGGGTGGGCAGGCTGAAGATGGTGCAGGTAAGACTTGATGGCAATATTTAAGGAAGGAAAGCTTAGCGAGCAGTGGAGAGGGAAGGGGGCATGTGGAGTTTGTGAATATTTGGGGAACTTGACTGGGAGAAATCAGCCAACACCGTGAGCTGGATAGTAAAATATTTGTTTTCCATTCAATGAACCCTGTTCGATTCGATTGCACTCTCGCTAATTAGATTCCATAAATTATGGGTTCATAACATTATTGTCTGGCGATGTAAACCACATAAATTTACCTTTTCTGGTTTGAGGTACTCAATCGATTCATTCCAAATCACTTAATTCATTTGCTGCATTCATTTTACTGGACTTACAATTTTTTTTGAGTCCATTGAGTTGGCCCTGATACTGCTGAACCCAATGGAAACTGTGAGACGAGACAGCAGTGACTTGCTGTAGCAACTTGTAACTTCATTCATCAGACTCAGCCACTCACTGGTAGAGTCATTGAGTCATACAGCCATGCAGCATGCAAACAGACCCTTCAGTCTAACTCGTCCATGCCAACCAGCTTTCCCAAACTGAACCAGTCCCATTTGCCTGCATTTGGTCCAAATCCCTCTAACCCTTTCCTAACAATGCATCTATCCAAACGTCTTTTACGTGTTGTAACTATACCAGCCTCTACCACTTCCCCTGGCAGCTCATTTCATACCACTCTCTAGTGAAAAAGTTGCCCCTCAGATCCCTTTTAAATCTTTCCCCTCTCACTTTAACCCTATGGCCTCTAGTTTTGGACTCCCCCACCCTGTAGAAATCAGCTTGGCTATTCACCCTTTCCATGCCCCTCATTATTTTCTAAACCTCTATAAGGTCACCCCTCAACCTCTGACATTCCAGGGAGAAAAGTCCCGGCCTATCCAGCCTCCTGATACAATTCAAACCCACTAGTCCTGGCAACATCCTTGTAAATCTTTTCTTACAGTTTAATAATATCCTTCCTATAGCAGGATGACCAGAACGATTCTTCAAAGCTAAAGAGGAGGAGAACACCAAAGCCATTGGAGCAAAGCTATAAATATTACCCTCGATTGCTAAGACTACAAGATGTAGGAGCATGATTAGGCCATTCAGCCCATCGGGTCTGCTCTGCCATTCAATGAGATTGTGGCTGATCTGATAATCCTCAGCTCCACTTTCCCACCTGTTCCACAAAGATGCTTGGTTCCCTTACTGATTAAAAATTTGTCTCTCAGCCTTGAATATACTTAATGACCGAGCCTCGATAGCCCTCTGAGGTAAAGAATTCCACAGATTTACCACCCTCTGAGAGAAGAAATTCCTCCTCATCTCTGTCTTAAATGGGTGACCCCTTATTCTGAGATGATGCCTCTGCGCCTAGACTCTCCCAACAGGAGAAATAAGTTTTCAACATCTGCCCCATCAGGCCTCCTAAGAGTCGTGTATGTTTCACTAAGTTTGCCTCTCATTCTTCTAAATTCCAATGTGTACAGGCCCAGCCTACTCACCCTCTCCTCATAAGACAATCCACCCATACCCAGAATTAGCTGAGTGATCCTTCTCAGGATTGCCTCCAATGCCAGTCTATCTTTGCTTACATAAGGGGCCCTAAACTGTTCACATTATTCCAGCTCTTGACTGACTAGTGCCTTGTATAGTTTTAGCAAAACCTCCCTACTTTTATGTTCCATTTCCATTGAAATAGAGGCCAACGTTTGCCTTCCCGATAACTCGCTGAATATGGATGTTAGCTTTTTGTGATTTTTGGACGAAGACTCCCAAATCCCTCTGTTCTGTTATTGGTAAAAACCGCCTGGTTCACTAATGTCCTTTAGGGAAGGAAACCTGCCATCCTTACCTGGTCTGGCTTACATGTGACTCCAAAACCTCAGCAATGTGGTTGACTATTAACTTCCCTCTGGGCAATTAGGGATGGGCAATAAATGCTGGTTTTGCCAGAGATGATCACATCCCATGCAAGATTAAAGAAGAGACTTGATTAGGGAGCTTAAGGTGCAGGGACCCCTAGGGGGCAGTGACCATACGTTATGGTATTACAAGTAAAGGTAACTACAGAGACATGAGGGAGGAGCAGGCAACAATTGATTGGAAGGAGCAGCAATGGCAGGAGTTTCTGGGGGTAATCCAGAGACACAGCAGAAACTTATCCCAAGGAAGAAAGCAGAGACTAAGGGGAGCATAAGGCAACTATGGCTGACAAGGTAAGTTGGGCCGGCATGAAAGCAAAAGAAAAACCATACAACGTGGTGAAGATTAGAGGGAAGCCAGAGGATTGGGAAACCTTTAAAAGCCAGTAGAGGATAATGCAAAAAAACAATAAGGCAGGGGGAGGTGGAGAAGATGAAACATGAGAGTAAGCTAAGTAGTAATATAAAAGAAGATTGCAAGAGTTTTTTTTTGTTTGGATATGTGAAAAGCAAGTTGAAGGCAAGAGGGGGCACTAGTTGCTGGAAACCAAGGCTGGAGAATTAGTAATGAGGAACAAAGAAATGGCACAGGAACCCAACAGGTACTTTGCATCAGTTTTCACAGTGAAAGGCATCAGCAACATACCAGAACTTTAAGACAGTCAGGGGGCAGAGATGAATGTAGTGGCCATCACTAAGGAGAAGATGCTGGAGAAGCTGAAAGGTCTGGAGGTGGATAAATCATCCAGACCAGATGGACTACATCCCAGAGTTCTGAAGGAGATAGCTGAAGTAATTGTAGAGGCATTGGTTGTGATCTTTCAGGAATCACTGGAGTCAGGGAGGGTCCCAGAGGACTTGAAAATGGCTAATTTAACATTCCTGTATAAGAAGGGAGAGAGGCAGAAGTCAGGACACATAGGCTGGTTAGCCTGATCTCGGTCGTTGGTAAGATTTTAGAGTCTATCTGAGAATGAGATTGGATGGTGTTAGGGACAAGGTACTGACATGGATAGAGTGTTGGATGACTGTCAGATGGCAGAGAGTTGGGAGAAAGGGATCTTTTTCAGGATAGTAGCCAGTGACCAGTGGAGTTCTGTAGGGTTAAGTGTTGAGACCACAACTATTTACATTATACATTAATGAGCTGGACGAAGGAACTGAGGGCATTGTTGCTCATGTTTATAGATGACACAAAGATAGGTGGAGGGCAGGTTGTGTTGAGGAAGTGGGGTTGATGTAGAAGGACTTGGACAGGACAGGAGAGTGGGCAAAGAAGTGGCAGATGGAGTTCAGTATAGGAAAGTGTGAAGTTATACACTTTGTTAGGAAGAATAGAGACATAGACTATTTTCTAAATGGGGAAAAGGCTTCGGAAATCTGAAGTACAAAGTGACTTTTTGGAGTTCTCGTTCAGGATTCTCTTAAGGTTAACACGCAAATTCAGATGGTAGTTAGGAAGACAAATGCAATGTCAGCATTCATTACAAGGGAGCTAGAACACAGAACAGAGAAGTACTGCTGAAGCTGTATAAGACACTGGTCAGACTGCATTTGCAATATTGTCAGTATTTTAGCCCTGTATCTAAGGAAGGATATGCTGGCTTTTGAGGGTGTCCAGAGGAGGTTTACAACAATGATCCCGGAGATGAAGGGCTTGTCATATGAGGAGTGGTTGATCTAGGTCTGTACTTGTTGGAGAAGATTGAGGGAAGATCTGTTTGAAACTTACAGGATAATGAGAGGCTTGGATACAATGGACGTGGAAAAGACGTTCCCACTAGCAGGAGGTTCTAGGACCCGAGGGCGCAGCCTCAGAGTAAAGGAACGACCCTTTAGAACTGAGATGAGGAGAAATTTCTTCAGTTAGAGGGTGGTGAATTTGTGGAATACGTTGCCATAGAGAGCTGTGGAGGCCAAGCCATTGACTGTATTTAAGACAGAGACAGATAGTTCTTGATTAGTAAGGGGATCAAGAGTTACGGGGAGAAGGCAGGAGAATGGGGTTGAGAAACATATCAGCCACGATCGAATGGTGGAGCAGACATGATGGGCTGAATGGCCTAATTATGCTTCTATAGCTTACGGTCTTATGAAAAGGAGATGGAGTGAATCTGAGCAGTTTACAGTGTTTTAACACAGGGAGAAAAGACAGATTTTTAATGTAGCAGTTCCAGCAAAATCACAGAATAAAGGAGAATTAATCTGATTTGTATGCTGGCAGATCACAAAGACAGTCAAAGGACAAAGGCTGTAGTTTAGGCATAGCAGAGATACGGAGACGAGAATGCATGAGGATATAGCTGGGCTGGGACTGGGATAGCTGGCACTGTTTCAGTTCAACAATCTGTCTAATGGCCTCAGGATCTTCAACGAGCCAACACTGTTAAAGCTCAGTAGGAACCGGGCAACACACTCTTGCTTGTAAACTGGATTCTAACCGCACATCCAAGCCATCACAAAGACATTGTGACACAGCTCTGCGTTGCCTGACATTTCTCACATATCAACTGATCTGAAACCCCTCACCCATTCCTTTGTTGCCTCTCTACTAAACTACTCCAAACTTCTTCCGTCTGACACCTAGCCTCAGTAAGCTTGAGGAGGTTCAAATCTTGCCTGTTGCCTCAATCTTTTCTCCTGACAAGTTCTGCTCAGCTCCAGTTAAGCAAAGTCTCACTTTTAAAACTCGCATCCTTGTTTTTCAAATCCCTCCAAGCTTAATGTTTTAGATGTTAATATAGGAGTAATGATTAGTAGGTTTGCAGATGACATTAAAATTGGAGGTGTAGTGGACAGCGAAGAAGGTTATCTCAGAGTACAATGGGACCTTGATCAGTTGGGCTGATGGGCCGAGAAGTGGCAGATGGAGTTTAATTTAAATAAATGCGAGGTGTTGCAATTTGATAATCAGGGCAGGATTTGTACACTTAATGGTACGATCCTGGGGAGTGTTGCTGAACAAGCAGACCTTGGGGTGCAGGTTCATAGTTCCTTGAACGTGGAATCACAGGTAGACAGAGTGGTGAAGAAGGTACGCTTACCTTCATTGGTCAGTGCCTTGAGTATAGTTGGAAGGTCTTGTGCGGCTTTACAGGACATTGGTTAGGCCACTTTTGGAATGATGCATTCAATTCTGGTCCCTAGTATAAGAAGGATGTTGTGAAATTTGAAAAGGTTCAGAAAAGATTTACAAGGATGTTGCCAGGGTTGGAGGGTTCGAGCTATAGGGAGAGGTTGAATAGGCTGGAGCTATTTTCCCTGGAGAGCCGGAGGCTGAGGAGTGACCTTATAGAAGTTTATAAAATCATTACAGGCATGGATAGGGTAAATAGACAAGGTATTTTCCCCAGAGTTGGGAAATCCAAAACTAGAGGGTATAGGTTTAAGGTGAGAAGGGGAAAGATTTTAAAAGGGCCTAAGGGGCAATTGTTTTCATGCAGAGAGTGGTGCGTGTATGGAATGAGCCGGAGGAAGTGGTGAAGGCTGGTATAATTACAACATTTAAAAGGCGTCTGGGTAGGTACATCAATAGGAAGCATTTAGAGGGATAGGGCTAAATGCTGGCAAATGGGACTAGATTAATTTAGGATATCTGGTTGGCATGGACGAGTTGGACTGAAGGGTCTGTTTCCGGGCTGTACAACTTTATGACTCTACTCCATCCCAGTTCCTGTCTCTACAATCTCCTCCAGCCCCACAAACCTCACTTTCCGGCCTCCTTGTGCATTCTCAGTTTTTATTGTTCCAGCCACCAGTAATCTAAACTCCCACTAATTTCTTCCTCTGGGATCCGTGTGTGCTAGAGACTTCCCAACCCAAACCCGGTCGCTTCCTGCTTCTGCAAATCTGACCTCGGGGTGGAGTTTGGGGGTGGGGGAGGGGGGAAATGAATCTGAAATTTGGTTTTCCATTCGGGTTGGGCAATAGAAGTAAACCACAAGAAACATCTCTCCAGCATCCAGCCTTCAGGCACTTCCCCATGTTCCATCCACACAAACCTATGGCAACCCCTAACCATCCACCCATGGCCCCCCATATTCTCTCTGCCATCATATGCCACCCATTTATTCCTAATGCCTCTTTCTATCACCCACGCTAACTTAGTTCTGGCTCACATCAATCCATGACAACCCCATACACACACATTCCTTACTTTAACAAACTCTACATATCTTCCAGTGTCCGATAAGGACCAACCTCAGGATACACACTGACTTAAAACAAAAATCAAGTTCAATTGATGAATTCACCATTTTTAAAAAAAAACTCTTTCCTTGACAAAACTCATTCACTATATTTCTTTAATAATTTCTTCCTCATAAGAACAAACATTTGTGTTCAAAGACCCACCTCAAAAACGTAATAAGCACTTGGAGCTGTCAAACAAACTGTGAACTAACAGGCAAACCACTGTGATAATGATACGTTGTGAAATCAATCATACAGCACTAATCCTTTAATGACAGCCCTTAAGTATTTTCCAACAGAGTAAGTGAAATGGCAAGCACTGCTTTGTTTTAATAGTGAATAGTCTTCTTTTCAAAATTTAACACAGTTAAGTTAGATTAGTTGATTGCTTCACAGCTCTCTCAGCAATTCCCTTTGATAACCCTCTGACAATTCTAAACAAGTTGACGGCGCCAATCAGTTTATTCGCTTATAACACTCATTCATGTTGACTTTTAACAAACCCAAAGCAAGCTTAATCTCACACAACAAGTTCTTGACTGTTCCCAAAAATGTTCTGGAACAAAATCCAAAAGAGTACCTCTGTCTTGAAATATCTCCACCAGTTTTGGAACTTTTACTTCCCTTTATAAACGCACAAGTTGTGCTCTGGACATCCCATGAGTAAGCTACAGATGTGCAAATTGGGACTCCCTCCCAATCTCCCACTGCAAAAATGGTGGAGGCCTGAGTCTGGGGTGGTGCAGGATTTCTGGATTTGTCCCTCCAGTGTCACTTTTGCTGAGATAAACAACTCTATCGTTTATGTAAAACCTGGCAGATCACAAAGACAGTC
Source organism: Rhincodon typus (assembly GCF_021869965.1). Taxonomy (NCBI): domain Eukaryota; kingdom Metazoa; phylum Chordata; class Chondrichthyes; order Orectolobiformes; family Rhincodontidae; genus Rhincodon; species Rhincodon typus. The sequence continues at coordinate 79,526,723 of NC_063339.1, forward strand.
AAAGGACAAAGGCTGTAGTTTAGGCATAGCAGAGATATGGAGATAAGAATGCATGAGGATAAAGCCGGACTGGGACTGGGGTAGCTGGCACTGTTTCAGTTCAACAATCTGTCTAATGGCCTCAGGATCTTCAACGAGCCAACACTGTTAAAGCTCAGTAGGAACCGGGCAACACACTCTTGCTTGTAAACTGGATTCTAACCACACATCCAAGCCATTGCGAAGACATTGTGACACAGTTCTGCGTTGCCTGACATTTCTCACACATCAACTGATCTGAAACCCCTCACCCATTCCTTCGTTACCTCTCTACTAAACTACTCCAAACTTCTTCCATCCGACACCTAGCCTCAGTAAGCTTGAGGAGATTCAAATCTTGCCTGTTTCCCCAATCCTTTCTCCTGACAAGTTCTGCTCAGCTCCAGCCTCTGTCAGTTCCAGTTAAGCAAAGTCTCACTTTTAAAACTCGCATCCTCGTCTAGGGTTTCTCCAGGTATTTTAGAAAGGGAAACAGCAACTAAAGCAAATACATCCTCTAGGGAGTGCGTTTGAGGAATTAATAACGGAACATAAGAAACTGGCAGATGAATTGAGCAAAGACTTCACTATAAAATATACAAAAGACATCTCAGGGATGATTGTAAGTCAAAAGATGAAAGGAAGGAAGGATCTTAAATCTCAATCACCAGGGAAAACTATTGGACAAGTCCCCAGGTCCTGATGGACTTCATCGGAGGGTCTGGAAAGAAATGCCTTGTAAGATAACAGCTGCACGTGATGCAATCTTCCATGGATCACCATCTTGACTTGGAGATATATCACCGTTTCTTCACTGTCACTGGGTTAAAATCTTGGAATTCCCTCCCTAAGGTTATTTTAGTTCTACCTATGGCACATTGACTGCATTGGTTCAAGCTCACCATCACCTTCTCAAGGGCAACTAGGTATGGGCAATAAATGCTAGCCCAGGCGACGAAACCCACGTCCCACCAGAGAATATAAAAAAAGACTCTGGAAAGGTCCCATGAGATTAAAAATTAATGACCATAATTTTTGTAGTGAAGGAAGGAGGGAGGCAGAAAGTAATAATTAGCCCCAACATCTTTCATTGAGAAAATGCTGCAATCTATTATTAAGGAGTTTCTAGCACCATACTTTGCAAATCATAACGCATTCAGGGAGTGTCAACATGGTTTTTTGAAAAGGAAGTCATGTTTGACTAATTTTGTTTTAGTTATTTGAGGGAGTGGAAAGCAGGGTGAATAAAGGGAAACCTGTGGATGTTGTCTACCTGGATTTCCAAAGACACAAGGCATCAAAACAAACTACATCACAAATTGACAACTCACAGTCTAGGAGGGTAAACGTAATTGCATGGATAGCAGCTGACATTACAAATGGGGCACTTTGTGTTAGCAAGAGGCAGTGACTGCAGTACCACAGAGGTCAGTGCTGTGTCCTCAACTATTTATGGTCTATATCAATGATTTGGATGAAGGGACTGAATGTATAGTTTACTAATGACATGAAGATAGGTTGGAAAATGAGTTGTGAAGTGAATGTAAGGGAATAGAGATAAACTCGGTGAGTAGGTTAAAAAAAAGGCAGATGGGGTATAATGTGGGAAATTGTGAACTTGATCACGTTGACAAAAAGAATAGGAAGCCAGCATCTTATTTAAAATGGAGAGAGATTGCAGAGCTCTGCAATGCACACAGGGATCGTGGTGTTTTATTGTCTCGTGAGACATGGGAGTCGCTGGCTTGGCTCAGCATTTACAGCCCGTCCCTAGTTGCCCCTTGAGAAGGTGGCGGTGAGCTGGCTTCTTGAACTGCAGTCCACGTGCTGTAGGTAGACCCACAATGTCCTCAGGGAGGGAATTCCAGGATTTGGAGCCAGCAACAGTGAAGGATCGATGTTATATTTCCAAGTCAGGATGGTGAGTGGCTTGGAGATCTTGCTATAAGCATCACAAGAAGTGATTGACAAAAAGCAACAAGTGATTAGAAAGGCAAGGGAATAGAACATAAGAGTAGGGAAGTCAGCTACAATTGTACTGGGCATGGGTGAGACCACATCTGATGTGTACGGTTTTGGTCTCCTTACTAAAGAAAGAATATAATATCATGAGAAGCAGTTCACAGAAGGTTCACCTGGCTGAATCTTGGGAGGAGGGGTTACAATGAAATGTTGAACAGGGTAAGCTGTATCTACTGGAGTTTAGAAGGATGAAAGTCTTACTGAGGTGTAAAATCATGAGAAAAGTTGACAGGCTGGATGCTGAGATGATGGAGGAAAGCCTAGAGGGGACACAGAGAGGTTGTTGGGAGTCCCCAGCAGAGAAAACAGTAGAGATAGGGTCATTGAGTCTTTGTAAGGCCAATAAGTCACAAAGGTTCCACTCTCTCAGAGAGAGAGAGAGACATGACTAGTGGGGGTTTAACCTGAGGGTCGTCATGCCTCAGGCAAGGGTAGAGGGAGAGTCCTTCATGGTGACCTTAGTAGGTGCAGGAATTGAACCCACCCTGTGGACGTCACTCTGCATCGCAAAACCGTCATCCAGCCAACTGAGCTGAGCTTGCTAAATCATTGACTGACAAAAGGAATCAAAGGTTATGGTGTCTGGATAGGCAGGAAATTACATTTGAGGCCACAACCGTACCTGCCATGATCTTACTGAATAGCGGAGTAGACCTGAGAGGGTGAATGGCCTTCTCCTGCTCTTAGCGCATATGTTAGTTCAACAAATGCACTGTTAGGTGTTGGTTCCCATTGATGACAGCAACTGAGAGTAAAACTTCTTTTGAAGCAAAGATTGTGAGAGTGAGAGGGCAAGCTGTCAAAGCAAAGGCAATGAACACACAGGGGTGTATCCAAACTGAGCACGACGGCGTGTTCTCATTGGAAAGATCGGGGCAAATGCTTCTCAATAAAACTCAAATTGATTTGAAGGGAACTGATGTCGTGGAGCCTGATTGACAGGCAAGATTACGCTTAGTGACGTGGTCCAGCTTTGGTGTACAACGTGGATCCAATGATTGAACACGTCGATTTGAAGAGGTCTCTGATCAACCTCTTGCCTTTTCCGAACAGCGGATCCAAAGTGACACTCACTGACTCTTACTCGATGGAAACCATTTTTGAAGGCTCAACCATTTGCCCTATCAACTCTGAGCCTCAGCCTACTCCCATTGCTCTGGGTTGGAAATCTCCTCTGACACGGGGATGGCTGGAAGGGGCAAACATTGTCCCGGTACCTCGGAGTCTTACTGGCCTGAGGGCAGTTCTTACTTACGTGGAAATCCTCATGGGAAATCTTCATCACAAATGGCATATTGGGCTCTTCCTTTGCCTCCACCACACATCCGCCCAGTGGTATCACACCCTGTCAAAAAAACACAACAGGATAGATGGACTTTCCAAGATGCCAGCCAGCCCTCATAGCTCATATAGATTTCCGGAACCTTCTGTTTCAAAGGGTGTTGGCATAGGTTGCCCCTATCCTACAATCTGAAGATTGCAGGTTTACTCCCTCACCCCTCCTGATTCTGATCGAAACGTGGGCCAAGACTTCTATTCCAATTAGATATCAGGAAATCTGCAGCTAACATCTTCAGTTTTGACCAATTCCTAATTAATGACTGTATCCCTCTCTCTTGGACAACTGCTGGCTCATTTCCAGTTTTGGGGTCACGTCAGGCACTGAGGTAAATGACCAACCCTGTACTTGCACCAAGAACGGCCATTTTCTTTTCAATAGCTTCATCCGAGTCCAACTCATCATCTCCTTCATGCCTCAGTTACCTCTCGACCTAACTATCCCAACACACTCTAGGGCTGGACTCCTGCCTACTTCTGCCTGTTAACTTGAATCATCCAAATTTCTGCTGCCTGTGTTTTCACTCGTACCTCCCTGTTAACAGCTGAGGAGCCGCCATCTTGACACGCTGCAGACCGTGTGGACATATTGTGCTCATGATGTTTCCCACTCGAGAAAAACAATGATTTTAAAATTGATATATGCATCTCCAAAACCATCTGAGGCCTTGCCACTCCGTACCTTTTATCATCGAAATGTAGAAAATAGTAGCAGATGTAGGCCCTTCAGCCCTTTGGGCCTGTTCCACCATTCAAGACAATAATGGCTGATCATCCACCTCAGTACCTGCTCCCGTTTTTTCCCCAAAAACCTTTGATCTCTTTAGCCACAAGAATTAGATCTAACTCCTTTTTGAAAATGTTCAATGTTTCGTCTTCAACTGCTTTAAGCGGCAAAGAATCTCACAGATTTATCACTCCCTGAGTGAAGATATTTCGCCTCATCTCAGTCCTAAAAAGCCTATCCTGTATCTTTAGACTGTTACCCTTGGTCCTGGACTCCCCGGTTGTTGGACACATCCTTCCTGTGTTTACCCTGTCCAGTCCTGGTAGAATTTTATAGGTTTCTATGAGATTCCCCCCTCATCCTTCTAAACTCCAGTGAATATGGTCCTAATCGTCTCTCATCATACGTCAATCCCGCCCCAGAAATCAGTCTGATAAACTCCTTTGGCCTCAGGACCATCTGTACTCCACTAATTCTGGCCTCTAATTGATTGTTAATTTAAATCACTCCGCCAGTGGTGACTGTGCTTTCAGTTGCCTGGGTCTCAATCTCAGGAAATTCCTCTGCAAACCTCACTGCCTCTCTGACCTTGCTTTCCCCCAAAACCCTCCCTCCTACAATTAGTGGCTGATCAAACCCTCTAACATTTCCTTATGAGGCCCAGTGCCACTGCTTTACAGTGCTCCTACTTTCCCAGTTGAAGGCACTGTATAAATGGACATCGATACTTTTGAAAGCAACCCAAAGATGAAAATATTTTGAATTTGATTGTGTTTCTTTAACACTTTAATTCATCAGGTTCACTGAGGGCAATAGGATTTATATAGAGTATGTTTATCAACAATATGGAGCAAAGTTGAAAAGATGGAATGGCAGTAATGAGTCACCCCTCCTTAGACAGCCCCTTCCAAATTCATGACCATTTCCATCGAGAAGGACAAGGAAAGCAGATACACGGGAACACCGGCCCCCTACAAGTTCCCCTCCAAGCCGCTCACCATCCTGACTTGGAAATATATCGCTGTTCCTTCACTGTCACTGGGTCAAACTCCTAGAATTCCCTCCCTAAGGGCATTGTGGATCTAACCACAGCAGGTGGACTGCAGCGGTTCAAAAATTTCACCAGGAAATTTGACTGGGCAATATTGGAGTGGCATGGTGGCTCAGTAGTTAGCACTGCCGCCTCACAGCGCTAGGGACCCGGGTTCAATTCCAGGCTCGGGAGACTGCCTTGTGTGAAGTTTGCACATTCTCCCTGTGTCTGTGTGGGTTTCCCGCTGGGTGCTCTGGTTTCCTCCCACAGTCCAAAGATTATGTGGATTGGCCATGCTAAATTGTCTGTAGTGTGCAGGCTAGATGGACTAGCCATTGGAAATGTGGGGTTACAGGGACAGGTGGGATGCTCTTCGGAGGGTCAATGTAGACTTAATGGGATGAATGGCATCGTTCTGCATTATAGAGATTCCTATGAATAAAAGCAGACCTTGGCAGCAATACCCAACATGACACCCAACAGAGGAAAAACTGAGTGGCTTGAAAGGGTTTGAACACTTACCACTTCCCAGAATCTAAGGTCTAAACAGTCAGTGTTTCCTGTCCCCACCATGGTCACTGAGTGAACCCACAAACATGGTACTCCAATTCCACAACACAGCTCCCTTTGGCTCAGCTCACGGTTTGATCTGGAAGCTATAGGCATTTGCCAGTACCTGGTAACTGGTCACCAGGGACTGGGGCACAGTACCTGACCCTAAACCAGGTTCAGCTCTATTCTAGAGGCAGCAGTAATCTCCTTGAGTATGGGTTCATTACCCTCCGCACAGAGGGTACAGCAACAAAACAGACTTGTCTAAACTGTCTCCAAATGCATAGTATAAAGCAGGAGTAAATCCCTCACTGGGTAGAAACCAGGAGTGCCCCCCCCCATCCTCATCAATTTAATACAGAGATGAGGTGAATCTTTTCTTCTCTCGGAGAATCTTTGGAACTCTCTTCGTGAAAAGGTGACGGACACAGAGCCCTGGAATATTTTTAAGAGAAATTCTTGCGAAGCAAGGGGGTTGCGGGGATATCGGAGAGTTATCAATGAGATTGTGGGCTTGAGGTTACAATCAGATCAGGTGCTGATGGTGGACTGTAGTCGAGGGGCTGGATGGTGGAGTTGAGGGGCTGGGTGTTGGAGTCGAGGGGCTGGGTGTTGGAGCGGAGTTGAGGGGCTGGGTGTTGGAGTTGAAGGGCTGGGTGTTGGAGTGGAGTCGAGGGGCTGAGTGTTGGAGTCGAGGGGCTGGGTGCTGTTGTATGAAGTAGCAGCGCACTGGTGCAGTGTGAATGTTCTGTTTTTGAACCTGATGATCCTGCAGTTTGTTTGATCTTGAGTATGCTGCTTGTTTTCTCATCAGCGACAGGGAGGAGATTATCCAACCTTGACCGTGTTCTGGTTTAGCAAGCCGCACCACTGCAGCTGAGCGTCAGATTAATCTGAAGTTTCCTGCTAGTTTAGTCTCCCCTGTGCTAATGTCTGGGCAGTTTTATGCTTTGGCACTGGGATGTCAGTGTGAATTTTTCTCAGGCATTATCTGTACTGATGTTGCGCTTTTGAGAGGCATCCACTGAGCAATGAATGGTGAAGCCAGGCCACAACAGCATAGCTCCAATGCAGTCTTGAACTGTACTAAACTGTGCTGTTCTCTCCAAGGATGAGAGATGGGCTCTGCATCATTCCAGTAACTCCCTACTTCTGTTTGGTCAGACTCAGAACATGCATCTGAGGCTAACTTTCCTTTCAGCTCGGAATCTGGCTGATGAGGAGGGGCAGTGGAGAGTGGTATCCCCTGGAGCTTACTGCTGATTCCAACAGCATCCTAGCCCCAAGGTACAGGTCGCTGAAGGTAGGATTGCAGGTGCAGCAGGTAATTAAAAAGGCAAATGGAATTTTGTCTGCCATTGTTCGAGGGATGGAGTTTAAAAACAGGGAGGCTATGTTGCAGCTGTATAGGGTCCTGGTGAGGCCACACCTGGAGTACTGTGTGCAGTTTTGGTCTCCTTACTTCAGAAGAGATATACTAGCACTGGAGGCGGTGCAGAGGTGATTCACTCGGTTGATTCCAGAGTTGAGAGGGTTGGATTATGAGGAGAGACTGAGTAGACTGGGATTATACTCATTGGAATTCAGAAGAATGAGGGGAGATCTTATAGAAACATATAAGATTATGAAGGAAATAGATAAAGTGGAGGCAGGGAGGTTGTCTCCACTAGCAGGTGAAACTAGGACTAGAGGGCATTGCCTCAAAATAAAGGGAAGCAGATGTAGGACTGAGGTCAGGAGGAACTTCTTCACCCAAAGGGTTGTGAATCTGTGGAATTCCCTGCCCAGTGAAGCGGTTGAAGCTACCTCGCTGAATGTTTTTAAGGCAAGGCTAGATAAATTTTTGAACAGTAAAGGAATTAAGGTTTATGGTGAGCGGGCGGGTAAGTGGAGCTGAGTCTCAAAAAGATCAGCCATGATCTTATTAAATGGCGGGGCAGGCTCTAGGGGCCAGATGGCCTACTCCTGCTCCTAGTTCTTATGTTCTTATGTTCTATAGGAGCCAGTGACATTAGTGACCAAACATCCTTTTGTGGTACCTTTCGGTGTTCCAACAAGCACTATTCCAATCTGTCATGTTGTTCAATATTTACCAGCCACCAGGACAGGCCTGTTGAACTGCATAGTGATCAAGTGCACAGTAACTGGCCATTCAGCCCAACTGCCCATGTTGGCTTTTCTGCTTCAAACAAACCTCCTCTTGTGCTATTTCATCTCAGCCTCTCAGTGCGTCCTCCCTGTTCCTTTCTACCTTGTGTTTCTATCTAGATTCCTCTTAAACACAGCAACGGTATCGACCTCATCGACTCCCGGTCATTGTCAGCTTCAAGTTCTGAACACTCTGGGTCAAGATGTTTCACCTGCATTTTCCTGACTGTAGCACCCAGTCTTATACCAAAGGCCCTTAGTTGTAGATCCCCCAGAAAGTGGAGATCACAGTGAGATATGCTGAGAGTGGGGTGTGTGTGCTGGGAGCTGGCCGATATTCCCAGAAGGAGGTGCAGTTAAGGGATTGGGTGAGATGGGACATGTCCGAGGTTGACAGCACGAAAGCAACCGAAAGCAGTAACCGAAAGCAATCGGGATAAAAGAAAATAAAAAGCAGAGACAGAGGGAAGAAAGGGTCAATGGCAGGACAACAGTTGATTAGCTGGTGAGTCATTATTTTGCTTTTTAAGGTAAGGAAGCAAATTACAGATTAGAAAATATGGCTCTTACTTTATTAAAGCAATAATTTAAATTAGATAAACTAATAAAACAAAAAAATGCAGAGAAAACCTCATCTAATGAAATATACACAACACAAGTCAGGGGAGGTAGTGAGTTCTCAGGAAGGGTCACCAGACCTGTAACGTTAACTCTGAATGTTTTCTTCACAGATGCTGCCAGACCTGCTGTGCTTTTCCAGCAACTTCTGTTTTTGTTCCTGATTTACAGCATCGCATATCTTTCGGTTTTTAATCAGGTAGTGAGCTCCATGTCTGCCCCCAGTTACAGAACTGGAGTCTGAGTTGTGAATACTGTGGGGACTCAGCAAGGATGGACACATTACCTGAAGACTTTGGTCTGGGAGGCAGTGACATCCCTTAGTGGCCGCGCATTTTTGTGGCTTGAATGTTATTGTCACTTGTCGGCCCGAGTCTGGATATTGCCCAGATCTTGCTGCATTTGAATATGGACTGCTTCGGTAACTAAGGAGTTGCTAATGGTGCTGAACAATCAATCATTGGAGAACATCCTCACTTCTGACCTTATGATGGAGGGAACATCATTGATGAAGCAGCTGAGAATGGTTGGGCCTAGGACACTACCCTGAGGAACTCCTGCAGAGATGTCCCGGAGCTGAGATGGCTGACCTCCAACAACACACAAACATCTTCCTATGTGTCATGTGTGACTCCAACCATTGGAGAGTTTGCCCCCGATACCCGTTGATTCCAGTTTTGCTAGGGCTCCTTGAAGCCACACTCGGTCGAATGCAGCCTTGATATCAAGGGTTGTCACTCTCACCTCACCTCTTCAGCTCTTTTGTCCGTGTTTGAACCAAGGCTATAATGAGGTCAGGACCTGAGTGGCCCTGGCAGAATCTAAACTGGGCGTCACTGATCAGGTTATTGCTGAGCAGGTGCTGCTTGATAGCACTGTGGATGAGACCTTCCATCGCTTTACTGATGAACAAAGTATATTAATAATGAATTAATAATTAATAATGAATCCATATTCCAGCAGATACAGGAATATTATTGTAACTGAAATTTTCTACCTCAGGTGAAGGCATTAAGTATGAATGCGCTCAATACAGTCAGCAAAACACAGCAACATTTCAAGAAGATTAAAACATCTCTTTACAGAATCGGTCTCTCACAAGCTCATTAATCAATCAATGGTTTGAATCAGGACACTGTGACGTCTGCCTGCAGTAAGAGCTAAAGGGGTCAATGTACATTCACACATCTCCCTATTGCTCTCTTGAGCAAAAACTCCAAAGATGGAAAGCTCGCTCATTTTTTCTGTTTTATGTGGTGTGCTATAAATAGAACTCTCCCATAAAACATGCTGTTCGTCTCTTTGACCTTGTTCGCTCAAGATTTCTTCAAAGCTGCTCCACTGTAACGTTCAGCAACGACAATCTTGCAGTTTGCCAAGCACAAGCAGGTGGGACTAGTTTAGTTTGGGAATTGTGGTCAGTATGGAAGGGTCAGTTACTGTGCTGTGTGACTCCATGATTCTATTAATGCCCACTTAAGGGTCCCGCCCCACTGCCAGGCAAGGGGTACACCACACAGAATCCCTACAATGTGGAAGCAAGCCATTCAGCCCACCAAGTCCACACCGACCCTCCAAATGGCATCCTACCCAGACCTGCACCCTACCTGATCCCTGTAGCCCTGCATTTCCCATGGCTAATCCACCTGACCTACACATCCCTGGACACTATGGGACAATTTAGCATGGCCAATCCACCTGACCTGCACATCTTTGGACTGTGGGAGGAAACCGGAGCACCTGGAAGAAACCCACACAGACACAGGGAGAATGCACAAACTCCACACAGACAGTCACCAAGGGTGGAATCGAACCCGGGTCCCTGGCACTGTGAGGCAGCAGTGCTAACCACTGAGCCACCATGCTGCTCCAATGGGAGCACTGTAGTTGTTTGGAGGCTCTTAGGACCCTGCTTCAAAGACTCTTAGTGACTAGCCAGAGGGGATCTTTGGGACCCACTGGGAGATGCCCACCTCTCCCCTTGGTTCCGACACTACTCCCCTATCCCTTATGACCTCCATTGTCAGTCCTGGGTGTAATACCAACTGCAGCCATGGCCTCCCAGTGGTGTCGTTGACCAATGCAGAGTTGCCAGCTTCTGCTTGGCCAACAGCTCTCAGTGGGTGGGACATGCTGGTGGGCCCCTGGCTATCCAGTTAGATGGCTCGTTGACACTTAATTCAAAGGGCCTCCCCAGAAAGAGGCGATCTGGTACTCTCCCTGTCTCTGCAGCTGGCAGGTGAGTTCAGTATCACCCGAGGGTGACCATCTCCTGGCACAGGGCCTTCACATCACATTGGCACGGGATGAACCCATAATAGTATCGGAGTGGGGGGCGCGGTGTGAAGGCGTTGCTGGATCTATCACAGTCGGGGGGGTGGGTGGGTGGGCAGACTCGATGGGCTGAATGGCCTACTTCTGGTCTTAGCACTGCAGGAAGGACAAACAATCGAGGCTAGCCCTCCAGCATAGTGCTGAGTGAGGACCAGTCTGCTGTTGCCCTGTTTCCTACATTACATGCAGCGACTACATTTCAAAAGCAAAACTTTAATGTTGTCTCTGAAGTGCTTTACAACATCTGGTGCTCCTCACAGAAATTTCCACATCACCGGTTTGTGCTACCACTTAAAGAGAAAAATCAATAACATGCTGAAAGAGAGCTTGAGTGTTTCTGTAAAAGGAGACATGTTGCCACAGTGTTTCGTCATCTCCTACAAGAATGCTAAATTTCAAAGGGAACCACAATTTATACTGCAGGAGGAGACTGGTTTGCAACTCGACTCTGTTTGGTTAAAGGTGCAGCCATGGAGAATGTGCAGGAGAACAATTGCTGTTGTTTAATTTAATCCAAAGTCCTGGAATCATCAAACCATCGACTCTCATAAAAAAACCCACCTGGTTCAATAATGTCCTTTCAGGAAGAAAATCCACCATCTTTACCTGGTCTGGCCTATATGTGACTCCAGACCCACAGCAATGTTGTTAACTCTTTAGTGTCCTTTGAAATAGCCCTAGCAAGACACTTAGTTCAAGGGCAATTGGAGATGGGCCATAAATGTCATCCTTGCTGAAGATGCCCACACCCTATCAAAAGGAATTTTTAAAAAAAGAATCAAGGTTCTTCCAGCACCCAACTCCTAAATATGGATTGTGTGGCTACTTTAATACAGCAAAACAGTTTGCAAAGTATCCCAGTATAAATTGTTGTTACCTTTTAAAATTTGGCATTCTTGTATCTTGTCCCAATGAGGAGACGAAATGGCAGCGTGTCCCCTTTACCAGAACTCTTTCAGCGCGCGACAATTGATTTTTTTTTAACTCGACTAATTGTCTGCTTTACACCCTGCATTATGATGGTGCCTGCATTTCAACAGTACTTCATGGGCTGCAAAGTGCCTTGAGAGATCCTGAGGCTGTGACAGGTGCTAGATAAATGCAAGGCGTCCTTATTTTATGTTGGCAGGTGCTGCCCACCACACCCAGGGGTAACATAATCTCCTGACAGAGGTGACCAAACACAGCTCAATTCATCAGTCTCCTAGGGCTGCTTCACATACTGTACCATAATCAGTCTCATAAATTACCTGGTGGCAGGGGGAGAGGGGGGGGAGTTTGATATTTTGGGTCAGTTCTTTATTTTTAGCCACAAGTAATAACTGGAAAATGGTGCATTTTGTAGGGCACGCCACATGAGGCTGGGAATACTTCAAGGTACTCGCTGGAGTTTAGAAGAATAACAGGTGACTTTATTGAAATGTACGAGGTTCTTAGGAGACTAGACAGGGTAGATGTGGATGTTGATCCCCCTTGTGGGAGAGTCTAAGAGCAGACAGCATCATCTCAAAGTAAGGAGTCGCACATTTAAGGCAGAGATGAGGAGGAATTTCTTCTCTCAGAAGGAAATGAACCTGCGGCTTCCCTTATTACACAGGGCTTTTGCAGCTGGGTCATTCAGTATATTCAAGGCTGAGAGAGATATTTTTAATCAGTAAGCGAATCAAGGTAACAGCAGGAAAGTGGAGTTGAGGATTATCAAATCAGACATGATCTCATTCAATGGTACAGCAGACTCGATGGGCTGAATAGCCTACTCCTGTTCCTACGGTCTTGAAATTTGCCCTTGAAGAATGACAGAAAGGCCAATGCTTCCATGACTGGCACTGCAATGCAATTACACCATTGATGGTAATGTGTTATGATAGTCTCTGTATCAGAACTAATCCACCTTTTATTCACAATTCCAACCATGGTCTACTGCAGGATAGGACCTGTTAACACTGAACATGTGGTGGTCTGCCCAGGCTGTTTGGTTTATTTATGGAATTCTCTCTGCCTGGTGACTACTGAATCTGGGCAGGGCACCCCTGATCACAACTGCTCACTACCATGGGCCAAATATTTTCTCTTTGTTCGCTCCGGCAGAACTGACAGGATTTTGATCATCCTCTCAAATCTCCTCCAACTCTTTCTCCACTCCTACAGCAAACGATTCCAGCTTCTCTGATCTGAAGTCTCTCATCCCTGGGACCTCTCGATACACTTCACCCTCTTCATGGCGGCCCTATCCTGGCTAAACAATGCTGGTCAGGTCTGCACACAAACCGTTACCCCTGCACACACAAAGGGAACACTGCTGTGTTCCATATGGGAGACTCTGTGACAAAACCTGGAATAATGGGGCCGGGGTGGGGATTGTGATTCACCCATAGAGAGCTGTTAATCCATTCACTCCACTTATAGCACAAGAGGCAAATTGAGAATCTACTTCAGAGAGCTCTGAACGAATACAAGAGACTCCATAGTCTCCACCTAGCACTGCTCCAACCAGCCCCCTGACCCCGATCTACAGAAAATTCATCGAAGAAATGAAGCCAGACACAGTATAGGCCTAGGCACCGGAAAAGACAATGGCAGAAACAGCCCTGTTGACCATGCAATGTCCACCTCACTAACATCTGGGGGTTAGTGCCAAAATTGGGAGAGCTGTCCCACAGACAAGGCAAGCAACAGCCTGACATAGTTGTACTATGACTAGCAGCACGGTGGCTCAGTGGTTAGCACTGCTGCCTCACAGCGCCAGGGACCTGTGTTCGATTCCACCCTCAGGCGACTGTGGGTGTGGAGTTTGTACATTCTCCCCATGTCTGCGTGCTTTTCCTCCGGGTGCTCCAGTTTCCTCCCACAGTCCAAAGACTGGCTAGGTGCATTGGCCATGCTAAATTGCCCATAGTGTTCAGGGATGTGTAGATTCGGTGGGTTTATAGGGGGGTGGGTTTGGGTGGGATGCTCTGAGGTTCGATGTGGACTAAGTAGGGCCGAAGGGCCTGTTTCCACACTGTAGGGATTCTATGATACTCACAGAATCATACCTTACAGACAATGTCCCAGACACTACCATCACCATCCCTGGATATATCCTGTCCCACCAACAGGACAGCGGTGGCAGCACAATGGTATATAGTTGGGAGGGAGTTGCCCTGGGTAACCTCAACATTGACTCCAGACCCCATGAAGTTTTGTGGCTTCAGGTTAAACATGGGCAGGGAAACCTCCTGCTGATTACCACATACTGTCCTCCCTCAATTGATGAATCAGTACTCTGTGTTGAACAACACTTAGAGGAAGCACTGAGGGTGATAAGGGCATAGAATTTATTCTGGATGGGGGATTTCAACATCCACCAACAAGAGTGGCTCAGCAGGAGTACTACTGATCGAGCTGCTCGGATCCTAAAGAACATAGCTGCTAGACTGGATCTGTAGCAGGTGGTGAGGGAAGCAACAAAAGGGGAAAACATACTTGACCTCATCCTTACCAATATGCCAGCTGCAGTTGCATTTGACCATGACAATATCAGTAAGAGTGACATTGCACAGTCCTTGTGGAGATAAAGTCCCATCTTCACATTGAGAATAACTTCCATTGTGTGGCACTATCACTGTGCTAAATGGGACAGACTTCACACAGATCTAGCAACTCAAGACTGGGAATAATTCATGAGGCGCTGTGGGCCATCAACAGCAACAGAATTGTACTCCAGCACAATCTGTAACCTCATGGCCCGGCATATCCCCCACTCCAACCATTACCATCATGACAGGGGATCAACCCTGGTTCAATGGAGAATACAGGAGGGCATACCAGGAGCAGCACTAGGCATACCTGAAGATGAGGTGTCAACCTGGTGAAGCAACCAAACAGGAACATATGCATGCCAAACAGCAGAAATAGCTTGCAAGAGACACAGGTAAGTGAGTGTCCAGCTAATGCGTCAGAGCTAAGCACAGAAAGCTCCTGGAATTCCCTTGATAACAGCATTGTGGGTGTTTCTACACCACACGGACTGCAATGAATTTTTTAAAAATTCATTTATGGCACATGGGTATTGCTGGCTGGGCCAGCATTTATTGACGGTGCCTAGTTGACCTTTAGATCTTCTTGAACCGCTGCAGTCCATGTGCTGCAGGTAGACCCACAATGACCTTAGGGAGGGAATTCCAGGACTTAACCCAAGAATCGGTTCAAGAACATATGTTACAGCCGCCTTGCTAGCGATATCTACATCCTGGGAACAAACCGGTCCCCAACTACTGTCCCAGCTCCAGGCTCCTCCCAATGTCTATATTCCAGCAGTGTTTTCACCATTTGGCAAAATGAAGGGTTTTCTAGAACCTATTTCCATCACAACATTCAAATCACAGCCAGTATTAGAAGCAGACCTAGCTTTGAAAACAGTCAAGGAGCCAGTAGACCATCCTGAGGGGCAGGTAGGAATCCAGTCAGCTAGTGACCCCTCAGAATATGTGATAGTACCTCATAGTGTGAGAGCAGTGACAACAGGGGACTCTTCTGGTTGTTTTCTTTTCATCTAGCTGTGAGCTGTACTGAGCGGGTAGAAATCATGCATCTCAATGAGAACGTTGTGTATTCAACATCCATTCTGGAAACTTCAGCAAGTCATCAAGGTCAGTACTGTGCAGTACTGGGGAATGTCATGATCCCAGTCTTAGGATGGGAATTTAAAGAGAAGCCTCATCTTCCCTCACAAGTAAATATAAATGATCTATTTTGAAGATGACTAAGGAGCTCTTTTTGGTGCCCTGGCCAATACTTATTTCGCAAACCCTGTGGTGGCCGATGCGGTTTTAATCACGTCTGTGGGAGCTTGCTGTGCATAAACTGGCTACTGCATTCCTACAGTGCAAAGTGACTACTCTGGCGTTTCATTGGCTGTGAAGGGCATCGGGATGTCCTGAGATGGGACACAGCACTATATAAATGCAGCGCTGTCATTTGCATGGCAAAGGGCACTACCTATCCTGAACAGGGAGCCCCTTCTCTTAGAATCCAGTTATGACTTTACTGGAAATAGCCAACTGGAAGACCCAACCCCAACCAATGCAGTGCAGCAGAGAAATTCCAGGCCCTCAACCAGTTTAACTTTTCAAACTAGGCTGAGGAAGAGTCTCCTGTTCCTATACAGCCCGTGTTTTTCTGTAGGCCTTTTTAAGCCTAGCCTTGATGGGTGGAATTAATGCCCCCATTCCCTGCTGAGGTTGGACATGTCATCCGGTGGTGAGTTTGTTGATTGGGGTATGTTTCATTGGGTGGAGTGATTGTGGTTGGGGTCCTACTGTCCAGGGAGCACAGCCAGCAAACCTGGCTGTGGGGTATTCCTTGTAGCCTCCTGAGGGAGGAAGGGGAGGGAAGGAGGGTGATGGTGGCAGGTCCCTGATTCAAAGGGATTCCAAACATCACCTGATCTAAACTGCTACTACCTTTACTCTGTGCTTGCTGATCTACACTAGCCTCTGGTTAAATGTCACTGCGATTTCTAAAATTAGGATGCTTGCACTTAAACCCCCTCCTCCCCAATGGCTTCGATCCCTCCCCCCCCACCCCACCGCTATCTCTGTACTCTCCTGACTTCAGAAGTCCCATGGTTAGTGGCCCTACTTTCAGTCCGTTTTGCTGTAAGGCTATGAGTTACCTTCCTCACTGTCTCCACCTCATTTCCCCTCCTTTAACGCACTGTTTTACATCGCCTTGACCAGATTTGTGAACACCTGCACTCTTATCTCATTCTGTGGCTCGGTATCCATTTATGTTGGGTCGCCTGCTCCTGTGAAACACGTTGGGTCGTTTTGCTGCATTTTTGGGTGATTTATATTGCGCACAGTTGTTGATGGTGACCGACCCAGTTCAGAAGGACTGGTGAAGCCGTTTTTGGGAGACGCTTTAAATATCTTCCCAATGACATGGTTGTAGTCCTGCCCACCGTCCTGAACTATAACATCAACACAGGAGAATTATAAATGGGAAGCTTGGTATCATTCAAGGAGAGAATATTAACCGTGAAACAATTTTAAGAAGAAAACCGTCTCCATTGGAGCAAATCACCGGGATTTCTCTTAATGGCCAATGTGATTCATGTGTTCTTTGATGATATGTTATTTCAAGAAGTGTCATTAGAAAGAAGCTCATTAACTGCAAGTGAGTATGGAACACGGTCAAAAATATTAACAGACGCAGCCGTGAGAATCTTATGTAAAATAAGAATCATACATTGGCTGATGTGCGGTCAGGGACAGTCAATGTAACCTCAGCGGGTTAATTACTGCATGTCCCAAAGCACCGCATTACTGTTGAAAAAAAACCAAAACAACTGCGGATGCTGTAAATCAGGAACAAAAACAAAGTTGCTGGAAAAGCTCAGCAGGTCTCGCAGCATCTGTGAAGGAGAAAACAGAGTTAACGTTTCGGGTCCGGTGAACTGAGGAAGGGTCACCGAACCCGAAACATTAACTCTGTTTTCTTCATTACTGTTGAACTGTTTTTGAAACGTCATCATTGCTGTGAGCACACGGCAGCTAATTTATACACGACCAAGACCCACAAACAACAAAACAGGCAATTTGTTTAATCATGTTGGCTGAGGGGTAACTACTGTCTAGGACACCAGGTGAACTCTGATTGGCCTCTTTTAACATCTACCTGAGATAGAAGATGGGCTCGGTATAATAACAGCGCCAACAGCAGTTTAGCACTCCCTTAGCACGCTAATGTATGCTCAAGTCTCTAGGGTGGATGAATCATAATACTCTGACTGAAGGATGGACTGTAATCCCAGAATCAGAGCAGACAATATTTTTGCAAGTTTCCAGGTTTCCTTTATTCTCTGAATCCAATGCGCCGAACTGACCTTGGGGTGTATGTTGAAATATCTGTTGCTCTCAAAGCTTTTTCTTTCATTTTCAGCGTAGTAGAGTAAAAAGCTGTCCTTGATGAGGAAGAATCTGTTGAAGAGGAAACGATTCAGTACATCAGGTCACTCCGAAACTACATCGCATTGTCCTAAACTAACTTAAACCAGAGCCCATACAGCGTTCAATCGGGAGATATCGCAGATGAAATTCTGCCTGTGTTGGATGATGTACAATTAAAAACATATGACATATGAGGGTTAAGCTCACTGCTATCACTGATAAAAACAATACACAGTATCACTGCGCCTCAGGAAGGCTGTACAGACGTGGAGTGGGTGTAATGCAGATTCACCAGAGCTCGCGTTATATAATGAGGACAGATTATATAATCTAGATAACAAGGTGTAGAGCTGGATGAACACAGCAGGCCAAGCAGCATCAGAGGAGCAGGAAGGCTGACGTTTCGGGCCTGAAGGATCTCGGCGATCCCTACAGTGCGGAAGCAGGCCATTCGGCCCATTGAGTCCAAAGACCGTCTGAAGAGCATCCACCCAGATCCAGCCCCTATTTTCTCCCTGTAACCCTGCATCTCCCATGTCTAATCCATCTGCACATTCCTGTAAACAGTGGGCCATTTAGCATGGACAATCCACCTAACCCACACATCTTTGGACTGTTGGAGGAAACTGGAGCACCCAGAGAATTGAATGGAGGTGATTAAAGAATTTAAAAGGGTATTTCCTCTGGCAGGAGACATCCAAATCAAGGTAGGGTGACTTCAAAATGAAAGCATAAACTTATTCTCACACTAAGAGGTGTATGCAAGTCCAGAACACTCCTTCAAAAACCGTGTCAAGGCTGGGATTGATTAAGTATTTCAACGACCGATCCTTCCCAAGCAGAAAGGCAAGTTGGGATGGCAGAATTAAGACATAGACCAACCTTGATCTAATTAATCCGAGGTCACACCAGACTCAAAATGTTAACTCTGTTTTTCTCTCTTCCCACAGATGCTGCCAGACCTGCTGAGTTTCTCCAGCACTTTCCTGTTTTTGTTTCAGATCTGCAGCCTCCTCAGCTTTTAGATGATTTAATTGAATGGTCAAAGTGGCTAGAAGGGGGCTGAATGTCCTCCCCTTGTTCTTCTGTTTCTAGTAGAGCACTCCAAGCAGTTATTTTATTGGGCATCAAACCAATTAAAACTCAGTGAAGCCTGACAATGGCAAGTGATTCTGCCAGAAATTCACACAATTGCTATAACAGACTTGTCACTATGGGTAATGCAATTTTGTGCACGCTACCACTAAACCATGTTGCTAAGTGTTCACTGACACTATAAACTGATAGTTATTTAGATACTGAGCCAATCCTTCCAATATAACAACGTTTTCGTGTTGTATTTGTTCAGACTTAAACAAGGCTTCTGTTAAACAGCACATGAAAGATCCAAATCCCTCCTATTCATTAGCCTTGCAGTCCAGTGAGCACAATACTCAGCTATCATTAAACTGTATTCGGATCTGGGTTCTGGTGATAGACCACTAACATTAAACATGTTTCTCCCAGGCACAACCTGTCAGATCTGTGGCATCTGGCTGATACTTCCCGTCATTATTTCAAATTTCCTGTGACTGCATAACTATTCTCTCCTGTCACGGTAGCCAAGCATCATACAAGACCAAGACTGGTGCAGCAATTTCTAAAAATATTCATCGAAAGGATATGGGCATCACTGGCTGGGCCCAGCATTTATTGCCCATCCCTAGTTGTCCTTGAGAAGGTGGTGGTGAGCTGCGCTCTTGAACCACTGCAGTCCATGTGCTGCAGGTACACCCACAATGCCATTAGGGAGGGAATTCCAGGATTTTGATCCAGTGACAGTGAAGGAACGGCGATATATTTCCAAGTGAGGACGGTGAGTGGTTTAGAGGAGAACATGCAGGTGGGTGTGTTCCCATGTATCTGCTGCCCTTGTCCTTCTAGATGGAAGTGGTCATGGGTTGGAAGGTGTGTCTGAGGATCTTTGGTGAACTTCTGCAGTGTTTCTTGTAGATAGTACACACTGCTGCTACTGAGCATCAGTGGTTGATGGATTGGATGCGTGTGGATGTGGTGCCAATCAAGCAGGCTGCTTTGTCCTGGACGGTGTCAAGCTTCTCGTGTGTTCTTGGAGCTGCACTCATCCAGGCAAGTGGAAGTTTTCCATCACACTCATGACTTGTGCCTTGTATGATGGCATTGGGAAGTCAGGAGGTGAGTTACTCACTGCAATAATTCTAGCTTCTGCCCTGCTCTTGTAGTCACTGTACTTATATGGTGAGTCCAGTTGAGTTTCTGGTCAACTTTTTTTTATTTTCAAAAATATAATGAGTTTCTGGACAATGGTAATCTCCAGGTTGTTGATTCAGTTTTGATAATGCCAAGGAGCGATGGTTAGATTATCTCTTTTTAGAAATGGTTATTGCCTGGAATGCAGACATTATTATTTGCCACTTAGTCATCCACTACTTGCATATTCCAAAATTATCAAGCAGGTTTCCCCTTGGGCTTAACTCCTTATTAAACTTGCAGGAGAGGAATTTCGGGAGTCAAGCATTAGTTAGAGCGCAAAATCCGACTTCAAATTCTCACTTGGTAAAATACACATGACCCGGTGTCACTAGTAGCTATGGGGTTACCAAGTTCCAGGGTCGATGTGGATTTGGTGATGTGTGTTAGCCACATTAATAGGTCGGACAATTCCCTTAATCTTTCGAAGGCTCAGTAAAAAAAAAGGCATGGATCACCCTCTCTCCTTAAGTGAGTTTTTGCAGGCTCCGAGTGGAAATCTATTGAAGTGAGTTAACTGGTGCCAGACTCGGATTCTAATTTGCAATCTTACCCCAAATGTCTCTCTCCCTTTCTCTTAAGAGGTGGAACCTATTTAGAAAGTGCTGGGGTACTGGGAGGTTGGAGGAGTGACTGTGTGTCATAGAGATGGAACTGATCATAAAAACAACATGCAGGAGGAGCTGGGATTTTATCAGTCGACCCTGCTATTTCTATATCGAGGTTTTAAATTGTGTGTGTTAGGTTGGGGGGAGGGAAAATCAAGTGTTTTAAAGACTGTCCGAGAACTCTCAACCCCGAGCGGACGGCAGAGATTTGCTGAGCTGGTGAATGCTGCTTTTTTTTTGTAAAAAAAAAACAGAAAGCCTGGACAGATTTCAAACGCTGATCGTGATACCAAGGTGCAGAGAGAAAAGCGAGGAAGGGAAAGACGGAGGGCAAACGATTGTCGCGAGAGAAACAAGCAAGCAAACAAGCAAACAAACATGGAAAAGCGAGAGAAATAAAACATTTCCGGGGGTTTTGTGCTGTGTGCAGAGTTGCCCAGGTGTCAATGCAACAAACAGCAAACATAGAGAATATATCACCTTTTAGACCACTTGGCTGACTGTCTCCCAAAGGGTCTCTTCCACAGGACCCCGTGAAGTTGTACTTTGGTGCTAATATCCAGCTTGTCAGCCGTCTCGGTGTACTCGCTGAAGTAGGACGGGAGGATAGCTGCTGATTTCGAGCTGAACATAGCCAGACTGAGCTAAAGCTGCGGGGAGGGTGGGAGAGATGGTAAGCAGCAGCCTCTCGGGAAGAGGAGGAGGAGGAGGGACCTGAACCTGGCAAAATGGGCAGAGGAGGGAGGCGCTGTTTACAGCCATCCCAGGTCCCTCCCTCCCCCTTTGCATCCTCCATCTCCGAATGACCCCAGCTCTAGACCCACCGTCACAGAATGCCAGGAGGCCATTCAGTAAGGGCTGCCTCTGACCTTAGCTCAATTTGGCCTGGTTCCCTCGCCAACATAGATCTGTCAATCTCAGTTTTGGTATTTTTAAAAGGAACCCCAACCTCCCATCCCCATCCAGGATGTACACTTTTGTGTGAGGAAATGTTTCTTTACCATTAGTTATGTTTCAGCCCAATTACAATGTTAAGGTCTCCCTCCTGGTCCTGGTCTCCCTCAACCAACTTCTCTTCATTGACCCTTCAGACCTTTTACTCGCCACCACTTTAGTCGTCCAAACACCAGCAGATTCAGGCCCGGCCTGAGCATTTTAGACTACCAGTCTTTTGGCTCAGGTATCATAAAAGTTTTAGTTGCTCACGCCAATGGCTGGTCCCAGCATTTATTGCCTGTCCCTAGTTGCCCCTTGAGAAGGTGGTGGTGAGCTGACTTCTTGAACCGCTGCGATCCGTGTGCTGAAGGTAGACCCACAAAGCCCTCAGGAGGGTGGTCGGGGGTGTGGGGGGGTGGGGGTGGTGAGAATTCTCGGAATTTGACCCAGCGATGGCGAAGGAACGGGGACAGCGAAATTGGCGTGGCAACTGGAGGGGGATGTGAGTAGAAAGACAGCTCCCACTGGCAATCGAATACGGTGGTGGATGTGGCTTCACACGGTGACTGGAGGCAGATCCGGCAGCAGCAGGGACATCCCACCCTGGCGTTCGGGGCTGGTGGCAGCGGACTTTTCAAGATGGTGGCGACATCTTAAAGGAGGGCAGCCCCCCAGAGTGGGACTGGCGGTGAGACAGCGGCGGTGGCCTGGTCTGGCAGCAGAGCCAGGGGCTCCTGGTTTGCAGCACACTCGGAGCCGGCACTCCTGGCACGTTTGAAACGGCAGCGGAGCTGGGGACTCCTGGTTGCGGTGCAAATATGGGTCCCGTGCAGTACCCTGCATCAGCATTGACGGTGGTGAGGTGGGCCCAGCAGCGGAGAGATGGCATTGAAAGACTTCAATGTTGGTGGGTCCACTGCAGGCAGCGGCCAACGGTACAGGAGAGATAGTTTCGTTGGTGAGCCATCTCAGGCCTCAAGACTTCTCTTTCAGTTATACCTTTTATCCTTTTTATTTTTAAACTATTCAAAATGACACTGAATTGTGGCGACTGTTGAAGCTTCTCACTATTATTCATTGTAAATTGCGAGTGATAATAAATAGATAAAAATAAATCATTCAATTTGTATTTCCTAGTCAGGACGGTGAGTGGCTTGGAGGGGAATTTGCAGGGGGTGGTGTTCCCATGTATCTGCTGCCCTTGTCCTTCCAGATGGAAATGGTTGTGGATTTGGAAAGTGTTGTCTAAGGATCTTTGGTGAATTTCTGCAGTGCATCTTGCAAATAGTACAGATTGCTGCTACTGAGCGTTAGGTGGAGGGAGTGGATGCTCATGGATGTGGTGCCAATTGTACCCCCAGGATGTTGATAGTGGGGTATTCAGTGATGGCAACACCATTGAAAGTCAAGGGCAGATGGTTAGATTCTATCTTGTTGGAGATGGTGTTGCACGAATGTTACTTGCCACTTGTCAGCCCAAAGCTGGATATTGTCCAGGACCTGTTGTAGTTGAACATACACTGCTGCAGTATCTGAGAATTCATGAATGGTGCTGAATGTTGCACAATCATCAGTGAACATCACCACTTCTGACCTTATGATGGAAGGAAGGTCACGGATGAAGCAGCTGAAGATGGTTGGGCCGACAACACGACCCTGAGGAACCCCTGCAGATGTGTTCAGGAGCTGAGATGACTGCCCTCCAAAAACCATGACCATCTTTGTAATGCCAGGTATGACTTCAACCAGCAGAGAGCTTCCCCCACCCCCCCCAATTCCTCTTGATTTCAGTTTTGTTAGGGTTCATAGATGCCACATTTGTTTAAATGTAGATATTTTCTAGTCAACCTGCTCAGAAATGTTATTACACACCTCTGGAGCAGGTGGGATTTGAACCCTGACCCCCTAGCTCAGAGGCACTATCACTCACCGCTGAAATTCAGTTAGACCATGACATTGGAAAATAAATAGGTCATTCAGCCCATCAAGTCTGGTATGGATGATCTGGTAATCCTCAAATCCACTTTCCTGCTTTATCCCCATGACCCTCAATTCCCTTACTGATTAAAAATCTGTCTATCTCAGCCCTGAATATACTTAATGAACCAGCCTCAACAGCTCTCTGTGGTAAAAAATTCCACAGATTCACTACCCTCCAAGAAGAAATTTCACTTCATCTCCCCCTTAAATGTGTGACCATTTATTCTAAGATTGTCCCCCACTGGTCCTAGGTTCTCCCACAAGGGGAAACAACCTTTCCACATCTACTCTGTCAAGTCTCCTAAGAATCTTTTATGTTTCAATGAGGCCGTCTCGCATTCTTCTAAATTCCAATGAATACAGGACCAACCTTCTTAACCCCTCCACACCTGATTGGGGTATACAAAATAATGAGTGGCGCAGATAGTGTCAGTAGGAATATAATAGAATTTACCCTGCAGTTTAAAAGGGAGAACCTAGAATCAGAGGTAAAGGTAAACAGAAAGACATCAGGGAGGAGCAGGTCAGAATTGATTGGAAGGGGAACCTGGCAGGGAAAACAGTAGAGCAGCAATGGCAGGAGTATCTGGGGGTAACTGGGGAAACACAGTAGAAATTCATCCCACGGAAAAAACAATATAGAAAAGGGAGGATGAGGCAACCATGGCTGGCAAGGGAAGTCACGGACAGCATAAAAGTAAAAGGAAAAGCATACAATGTGGGGAAGATTAGTAGGAAGCCAGAGGGTTGAGAAGTCTTTAAAAACCAGTAAGAGGATAATGTAAAAAAGCAATAAGGAGAAGATTATGAAATATGATAGTAAGCTACTTAGTCACATAAAAGAAGATTGCAAGAGATTTTTTAAGATATCTGAAAGGTAAGAGAGTGGCGAGAGTGGCAAGAGTGGACAGTGGACCATTAGCAAAAGAGGTTGGAGCGTACTAATGTGGAATGAAATGTCAGAGGAACTGTACATCAATCTTCACTGTGGTAGATACCAGCAACATACTAGAACTTCAAAAGAACCAGGGGAGCAAAGGTGAGTGTAGTGGCCATTGTTAATGAGAAAGTTCTGGGTAAACTAAAGGCCTGAAGGTGGATAAATCACCCAGACCAAATAGACTACACTCCGGTGTACTGAAGAAGATAACTGAGGACGTTGTGGAGGCATTGGTGGTCATCTTTCAGGAATCACTGTCAGGAAGGGTCCCAGAGGACTGGAAAATGGCTCATTTAACACCCGTTTAAGAAGAGGAGGAGGTAGAAGACTGTAAACTATGGCCAGTTAACCTCTTGGTCTTTGGTAAGATTTTAGAGTCCATTATTAAGGATGAGATTGCGTAGTACTTGGAAGTGCATAGTACAATAGGGATGAGTCAACACGGCTTCGTACAGGGGAGATCATGACTGGCAATCTGTTAGAGTTCTTTGTCTAACTTGCTTGTAACCTCCTCAAAGGAGAGTCATGATCTATTTGGATTTGGAGAAGGCCTTTAACAAGATGCTGCACAAAAGGCTGCTAGATAAAATCTCATGGTGCTAGGGACAGTAAAAGGGGATGCAATCCATTATTGCTGGACTCTGAATCCAGAGACCCAGCTAATGCTCTAGGGGCCCACGATCAAATGCGTCCATGGTGGAATGTGAATTCAGTAACAATCTGGAATTAAGTGTTCAATGATGACCATGACTCCATTGTCAGATTTAAAAAAAAACTCGTTCATTTTCTTTAGTGAAAGAAACTGCCACCATTACCTGGTCTGACATGTGACTCCAGACCCACAACATTATGGTTGAGTCTGCTATCTGGGCAATAAATGCTGACTTAGCCACATCCATATCCCACGAAAGAATAAAGAAAAGGTATTGACATGAATAGAGGATTGACAGATGGCACAGAGCAGACAAAAAGGATCTTTTTAAGGATGGCAGCTGATGACTAATGACCCACGTGGGTCAATACTAGGACAATTATTCACGTTATGCATTAATGATCTGGACAAAGAAACTGAGGGCATTGCTGCTAAGGCTGCAGATGATACGATAGATGGAAGGACAGGTAATGTGGAACAGGTGGGGAGATTGCAGAAGGACTTGGACAGGCTAGGAGTGGGCAAAGAAGTGGCAGATAGAACACAACGTGGGATAGGAGAGGCTGAAGGACCGCTTTCTGTTCCACAGACTCTGTGACAAAGATCTGCAGTGCGGATAATTCCCATTGATGTTTGAAGTGATCAGCTGACAGAAAATAAACAGGTAAGGTTTTCAAGTTGCTGACTTCCTTGATGAGATCTGAACCCCAAGAGAACTTGCATGCATTGAAGCATTGATGCAGTGAGCGCCCGAAGACTTTCTCTACCTCTCAAGTGGAAAGGTAATGCTGAACAGTGAATGTCCCCACTGGATCAGGATGATATGTTTGGGCTCTGCTGACTGAGCCTTCTCTGGGCAACATGCCAACTCCCAGTAAGGAAAAGTGGCAAACTACTATACCACCTAACGGGCAAGAGCTGCAACAAAACATAAAAACTACCAGGCACCGAGAGATTCTGGTGGCTAATGAAAACTATGTAGCAGTTAGCAAAGAAAATCAACCTTCAACATTGCTGGCATGAGAATCATTTATTGGCAATTTCTAATGGCACTGGAGATGGTGGTAGGCAGCTGCCTCTCTGAAATGCTATATGTGAAAGGGAAGGGGATATTGTACAGGGTTCAGTGAAAGTGAAAGGGGAGGGAGTGTTGAATAGGGATCACGAGGCGAGAATGTAGTGGAGTTGAGAAGTGTTCAGTGTATATGACATTACTGGCAATTACATTTTGATGTAAAATTATGGACCTTTGACCACCTATCAGAGCAAGAGTCATCAACTTGAAGCTTGAATTATCTCGCTCTCTCCACAGAATGCCACTTGCTCTACTAAGTGCTTTCACCATTATCTGTTTTTACACTTTAATGTTTGAACCAAAATATGAAGCATTCCAGCTGGTTAATTGGAGTATATAAATTTAGGCTTAAAAATATAAGCCGTTAACAGACACATAACCCTGACTTGCTGCTCACTCCCACATTCACACTCTTCACACTCGTTGCATTTCAATTTCTTCTGTACTTTGTTACATACATATGTCGTGTCCTCTCCAAACCAAATTAAATCACTTCATAGAAATCTATCACTTGGGTTACAACGCCTATGTAATCACTTGTTTCTGCATTCCAGTGTCATTTGAATCATCACTGCTTTTTTTTTTGCTAAAAGCATTTCAGTTTGCCTCTTGGCAGGTGTATTTGTTTGACATGCATTTGGATGAAATGCCAGATCCACATCAAACCGAAAACACCTCGGAGGACCTGGCTACCGTTAAAGGCAGGCCTGCAGATGAACCAGCTCACATTAATGGATCGAGTACAGTGTGAGCAAGGCATTTGGAGGTGGAAGATCTACTCTCCAGACTAGAGGTCACCAACTCTTAATAATAATAAAAAATACGAGCTAAGACTGGAAATGTCTGAATTGATAAGGTACTATTTAGTGATTACATTTGAATTGCAAAATATGTAATTAAAACAAAGGAAATAGATCTTGATTTCAAGGTGAAATGTGACTTCTTTCCCCTACTAGATTTTTCACCCCTTCTTGCCCAGCCCCTTGTTCGGGACCCTCTAGACTGATCTTGTCTCCTGGCTGTCACGGAGCTTCCTGGCATAGATTCCTCGATCGCTTTCCAGACCACCTGGACCGACCCTCCCTAGCTCGGGACCTCGGTTTCTCCTGGTAGCTTTTCTCCAGTTGCCACCACTGCTTCTGCCCTTGCTCCTCTGGTCCCTGGTGTCCCTGGCAGCGGTGGTCACCTTCTGTTGCTAGCGCCACTTGTGGTGGGTAAATTAATCATACAACTTGAATCCAATATACGAGTGATGAGCTAATCAATCGCAGACAGTGAGCTGCCAATTACTCCTGATTGACATGTTGGCAGCCCCTGTTCTGAACGTGGAAAAATAGGAGGAGTCCATTCGACCATTTGAGCCTGCTCCACCATTCAATATGATCATGGCCAGTCATCTAACCCCTGTTCCTGCTTTCTCCTCATACCCTTTAGCTCTAAGAATTAGACCCAACTCCTTTTTGAAAACATTCAATGTTTTGGCCTGTGTTTGAGAATTCCACAGGCTCACCACTCTATGGGTGAAGACATTTCTCCCCATCTCAGTCCTAAATGGCCTATCCCGTATCCTTAGACTGACAGACTGGTTCTGGAATGAATTGAAAGCACAAACGAACAATACCCCATTGTTAAAAATCTTATGGAATTATATTACTCATTGACATCATTCCAGTAAATCACAGACAGGCTCCTTTGGTAAATGATGTACTGGGATACATCATCTCACAACCAGAAAATGGATAGAGTTAAAATAAAATAGGGCTGATAGAGTTAATAAGGAAAAAAAAGCCCTTTTATTGATAAAGGATACAATATAACCAGCATTTTGTTCACCTATTTTCTCAACAATTTTTCAGTTTGAAGAGAGATGTTTACATCATACTCAAGATGGGGTAAAATAAAGACTGTACAAAAGATTGGCCACTTATTAAAAATTTATTTATAGATATTTATCTTAAAAACAAAAAAAAATTGCAACATCTGTTAATGTGCACAAAGAGTTGGAAAAATAAGGCAATCATCCATGGAATGATTTCAGTTCACATAAAACAACTGAAGCAATGGAACATGGTTCAGAACAAGTCAGCACAGTCATACCAATTACATTTCACTCTTCACATTTTTAACTACCGTTGAGCGATTAAAAACCTTTCCCGATCGTTCAGCTCTCTATGCTGGTGTTATCAGACCTCTTTCTACCAGCCCAGCCCTTCCCCCTAACTTCCAATGAGCATTACTCGCACCAGTGCTCCCCTTCTCATCTTTCCCCAACAAGTTAAACTTTGTTCTGAAGGGTCAAAGGTAACCCATAATTGAAATTCCATATCTATAGCCCATCTGACATCACACCCTCTCCTTCAAACTTAATCCCATCCAATTCCCAATCCTTAACCAAGCACTGAATATTACCATCTGTTTCATCCCAAGCAAATTTTATCTTTCTTATGCTTCCACCATTACCCTCCTTCCACCTGGGGTGCAATATGGTTAACCATTTAAAATCAAAATCCAGGCTATTTTCTTCTTTCCCCATGTACGCTAACAAGGTACTTTTGAACAAAAACATTTCAGAGTATAGGAGCCTTTCAAATCTGATCAGAGCACAAACGACACTGAACTAGCAGGCGCCAAATCTACAGGCTACAAACTCTAAGACTGCAGCTGAATGTAAAGACTGTACACTTATGAATAAAATTCAGTAAAAATTATATTTCACATACCATGTATCAAACCCAGTGTTAATTCCCTTGGCTTGATTAGTGCCATGGATTATCTCTAACACACCCCAAGTTCTTAGTTAATTTATTAAATTGTTGAATTCTGTCCTTTGCACCGAGACACCGTTTGATTAAGCTTACATTCCCTCATTTGGTTGGACTGGGAACTAAGAGATGTCTGGCTTTGTCATGAAGGCAGAGACAAAACGCAATTACATTTTCAAAATGACTACACTGCGGGAATTCTTCCGGACTTCCTATTTGCAACTTGGCCAAATTTAATACAATTTACTTTATCTTTTCAATGCCACTTCATTTGGAATTCCACATAGTAAAACTGAAGGAGGGGAAATCCCAAAGCTCGCAGCAATCAGGCTTGGCTGAAATGGGATTGCTGTCAGATCATTATCCACACTCCTCCTTGCTCCTCTATTGGTTAGTGCTGGTGACCCACAGAGAGGGCCAATGGAATCAAACAGCCTAAGACAAGGGTGCAAACCTCAAGTCGACTGAGTCCCTTGCCACCAGACTCTGCCTTGTGACTGTGACCACTGCCTCCCACCTCTGGGAGCACATGTACGGTGGCTACATACAGGAAAGTTCCTGCTGAAAACAACATGGCGATTCCAGTGGCATTGACTTCCGAAAGTGCTTCTTTACTGCTCTGCAATCAGACAACATGGAAGAGAAGAAAACGCACATTATTAATTCAGCAGACACTTGCCTGGGATTTTTTTTTTATTAATCAATTGAGGGATGTTGGTTTCAATGACTGAGCCAGCACTTTTTTTGTGGCCTGTCCCTAGCTGCCCTTGAGAAGGTGGTGGTGAGCTACTGCTTTGAATTGCTGCAGTCCTCAATGCCATTAGGGAGGGAGTTTCAGGGTTTTGAGGCAATGACACTGAAGGAACAGTGATGTATTTCCAAGTCAGTATGGTGAGTGGCTTGTGATATGTATCTGTTGCCCATAACCTTCTAGATGGAAGTAATAAATATACTTTCCAATTCTTAAAACCATATCAAGTGTTCTTGGTTTCTAATTTTAAAATTGGTTGATATCATATAGAATCAGTAGTCACACAGAAAAATGTACACTGATTAGGAAGAGACAGCATGGATTTCTAAATGGGAGAATCACATTTTAACTAACTTGCTGGAGTTTGTTTGAACAGGTAGTGCAAAGGGTTGGTGAAAGAAATTCTTTTGATGTGGTATACATAGATTGCCAGAAGGCATTTGATATAGTGCCATACAGAGACTTCAGGAATGTTATAGATCATGGAATATGGAATAAAAGTGACAGCAGTAATATGGATACAAAATTGGGTGGTGACAGAAAAAAAAAGCAATGGTCACTGGATATTTTTCAGGCTGGAGGAAGGCTTGGAGCAGAGTTCTCCAGGGGTTGGTATTGGGACCCTTGATTTTCATGATCTGTACGAGTGATCTAGATCTTGGCGTGCAGGAAACAATTTCCAAGTTTTCAGATGACACAAAACTTGGAAGAATGGGAAACTGAGAGGAGGAGAGTGTAGAATTCCAAAAGAGCTTTGACAAATTGGAAGAGTAGGCACATTAGGTGGCTGTTGGGACTCAATGCAGAGAAATGCGAGGTGATGCACTTTGGTCAGAAGAACATCAAAACAGAATGTAAAATAGGGAGTGCAATCATAAAGGAGGTTCAGGAGCAGAGAGACCTGGGGTATAAGTGCACAGATGGTTGAAGGAAGGACGGACAATGGAGAGAGCAGTTAATAAAGCAGTGTTTTTGGCTTCATTAGTAGGGACAGAGTACAAGAGCAAGGAGGTGACGCTGAATTGTTAGACCTCAGCTGAAATACTGTGTAGAGTTGTGGAAGCCACCTTACAGGAAAGAGGTGAATGCTTTGGAGATAGTGAAGAAGTGGTTTACAAGAAGGTTTCTCATACCTGAAACCATCTGCTGTAAGGATAGATTGAACAGGCTGAACTGTTTTCCCAGGAGAGGCAGCGGCTAATTGGATATCTGACAGAGGTTTGCAAAATCATGACTGGGCTAGATAGACAGGGTGAAGCTGTTCATGTTCTAACAGACTAAAGACTTAGAAGGCATAGTAGGCAAAGTGATGCTCAAATGAAGCAAGGCTGATGTGAGAAAATACTTTTTCACACTGAGTATGGAATGCACTGCCTGAGAATGTGGCACAGGCTGGTTCATTTGAGGCATTCAAGAGGGCACTGGATGGTCATTTGAATACAAATAGGATGCAGAGATAGGCACAAGGCAATGGAACAGATGCAGGTATATTGGGCCAAATGGCCTCCCTTCTGCACCATAATAACTGTGATTGAGAGATCAAAAATCAGGCCACATTGCTGGACTGAAATTGAAATACGTTTTCTCCTATGAGCAGAGATGGATAGTCTCAAAACTAGATTCCAAGCACAAAACTGCCTCTTAATAGCGTCATTAAATTAGCAGCCTTGCTTTTGATTCCAAATTCCAACTATGTCCTTGCTGATAGCGAACACACAGACCTGCATTTATGTAGCATCTTTCACCCCAACAGAATGTCCCAATGCACAACACAGCCAAAGTAGCAGGTCTGGAGCACAGTAGACATTTTAACGAAGGGAAACACAGCAAGGTTGCACAAAACAGCAGTAGATAGCATCCAATTAAACTTCTGAAAATCAATGATACTTGTGTTTGCACTGTGAACATGATAGAATTTTCTATCAGATCACATACACAATCAAATCCAGCAACAATCCACTGCCCGGTCACTCAAACATTCCTCATTTATTGTATCATCTTGAAGTTGTGCTGTGCGACACTAGCGAAGAATAAAATTTCTTTCTCTGCTACTTTAACCCAGCTAATTTAAAACAGCAATTTCTTCAAGTAAGTCTTTAAAAAAAAAAGTTTAAAAATATAAAAACACCAAATTCAACAGGTCTGGGCTCATCAT
The DNA here is from genome assembly GCF_021869965.1 of Rhincodon typus. NCBI lineage: Eukaryota > Metazoa > Chordata > Chondrichthyes > Orectolobiformes > Rhincodontidae > Rhincodon > Rhincodon typus. Next base: position 79,558,572 of record NC_063339.1, read on the forward strand.
TCTTCAGAACTGACAACATTCGATAAGTCTCTCTCTCTAATGATCTTATTTCCTCTGGTGTCAAATGGGAAATAACCTTAAAATTACAGCTGGGTCAGGAATCACCTCTTCATTCAAAGGATATAGCAAATCTCAAAGTTCCTTCCACAATGATGGCAGTCAATTGAAACTTCAAACATGAGACTGTTAGGCAATGATGCAAAGGTTATAGAATCAAAGCAGGTAAATAGAGCTAATTTTTGGTCAGCCATAACCTAAACGAATGGCAGAACAGGGCTGAATGGCCACCTCCCTATGAGAGAGTAGGGAAAAAGTGTAATTTGCCGCCCCTGACTGCCATCTAAAGAATCCTATCCAGGATGAGGTCAGCCTGACCCAGCTGCTCACATTTTCACCTGACTCCAATATTGGAGCTGGCACTCCAGTGAAGTCGCAAGGGTTCACTGTGGTGAGAGAGCACTTTCAGATTTGACTTTTAACCACAGACCCATCAAGTGGCATTAAAGATTCAATGGCATAATTCACAGAGGAGGGGCATTCTCCCAGCATTCTGGCCCAGTTTCCTCTATTATTTGGAGGCACCAGCAAGTTGGTCATTGGCCATTTCACAGGCTGCACATGGAAAATGACTGTCAGGGTTTCGTTGTACTACAAGCACTTGTGTTTCAGAAAGTAATTTGTTGGGTGGAAATTTCCTGCTGTGGGCCATTAAGGGCCTGTTCTGATATTCTTTGTGGAAGGTGTATATGCAGTCATTAGGGGGAGCAGATTTGAGTTTGGTTGTTGCTGTTTGATCACACATGAAGAACCAGCATGAGGACAAGGTAACTGAGATCTTCTAAACTATACCGCCCTGAAGGTATATTTCAGCAAATGTTACAAAGGGGTACTTTGGAGAATATACGGTAGGGGAATGACTTTGAGACATCCAGTGCCACTAAGGAACTGAGATAACAGTTACAGCCAAAGCTCCCAGAGTTCCCAAAAATATTATGATAGGAATTCAGCTCCTCTGCAGAGTCAGGTGAGTAATCCCTGAAGATCAGCATTCTTTAGTTAGACCAGCAAGGTTTAACATTCCAAAAACAGAAGACACTGACAGCTTCATTATTAAATTTCTCAATGTTCAAATTGCATAATCCAGTTTATGGTTCACATGCATAGATCTTTGAAGGTGACAGGATACCTTGACAGAGTGATTAGCAAAGTAAAAGGATCTTGGACTTGACAAGTAATAGGCATCTACTACAAAAACAGAGAGGCCATGCTGCATAGCTTTAGCTCGGGTTAGGACACAGCAGACTATTAACCCATAACAACTTCTCCTTCAACTCTTTCCACTTCCTACAGACTAACGGTTGGCCATGGGAACCCGCATGGACCCAAGCTATGCCTGCCTCTTTGTAGGATACGTGGAATAGTCCCTCTTCCGCTGCTACACTGGCACTACACCCCACATCGATGACTGTATCAGCGCTGCCTTATGCTCCCACGAGGAGCTTGAACAGTTCATCAACTTACTAACACCTTTCACCCCAACCTCAAGTTCTCCTGGACCATCTCTAATATCTCTCTCCCCTTCCTGGGCGCCTGTCTCCATCTCTGGTGACCACCTCAAAACTGATATCTATTTCAAGCCCACTGACTCCCACAGCTACCTAGACTACACCTCATCTCACCCACCTTCCTGCAAGAACACGATTCCCCTACTCCCAGTTCCTCTGCCTCCGCCGCATCTGCTCCCAAGATGGGGCGTTCCACTCCTGAACATCCCAGATGTCCTCGTATTTCAAGGACCGCAACTTCTCTCCTTCAGTGGTCAAAAATGCTCTCGACCGCATCTCTTGCGTTTCTCACACCCCTTCCCCGCAACAAAAACAAAGACAAAGACAGAATCCCCCTTGCCCTCACTAACCTCCAGATTCAACGTATCATTCTCCACCACTTCCACCACCTGCAATCTGACCCCACAACGAAGGATATATTTCCCTCCCCACCCCTACCTGCCTCCTGTAGGGACCACTCTCTCCGCGAATCCCTTGTCTGCTCCACATTCCCCACTAGCCCCACCACCTTTCCCTGCAACCGCAGGAAGTGCTACATCTGCCCCTACACCTTTCCCCCCGCCTCCCCCCCCACCTCCATCCAAGGACACAAAAAACCTTCTACATCAGACAAATGTTCACCTGCACATCAGCTAATGTGGTCTATTGCATCCGCTGCTCCTGAGGTGGCCTCCTCTACATTGGGGAAACCAAGCAGAGGCTCGGAGACCACTTTGTACAGCGCTTGCGCTCAGTTCGCGACAAACAACACCACCTTCTAGTCACGAACCACTTCAACTCCCCCTCTGTGGGTGACATGTCCATCCTGGGCCTCCTCCAGTGTCACAATGATGCCACCCAGAAACTGGACGGGCAGCATCTCATATTCCGCCTTGGGAGCCTAAAACCCAATGGTCTCAATGTGGACTTTACTAGTTTCAAAATCTCCCCACCCCCAGCCTCATCCCATGACCAAACCTCCCCCTCATCTCCGCCTCATTGACCTGTCCATCTTCTCTCCCACCTATCCGCTCCTCCCACCTCACTGACCAATCCCACCACTGCACTCACCTATCACAATCCCACCTACTTCCCCCAGCCCCATTCCTCCTCCATTTATTTCCGATCTCCCTTCCCCATCCCTGAAGGGTCCCGACCCAAAACGTCAGCTTTCCTGCTCCTCTGATGCTGCCTGGCCTGCTGCGTTCCTCCAGATCCATACTGTTATCTCTGGCTCCAGCGTCCGCAGTTCTTACTGTCTCAGACTATTACATGCAGTTTCAGTCAAGACACTTCAGGAGGAATATGAATGTCCTTGGAGGGTGTCAAAGCAATTGCCCACAATAGTTCACACGATAAAGGGATTTCAGATGCTAGGTTAGGTTCAAGCAGCTAGGGGTTGTCTTGGAGCAAAGGAGACTCAGCTGAGATTTGATACAGGTGCACACAGTTATGGCAGGTTTAGACAAGATAGTCAAAGAAGCACGTTCCCATCAACTGATTGCAAAGGTCAAGGGGAACATAGGCTCAAGGTTCTGAGCAAGTGATGCAGGGGGATGTGGGGAAGAACATTTCTTCTGTGCCGCGAGACGTGATTACGTACTACCCAGGACAGTGGTACAGACACAGAGAGAGAGGACGGAAGGACGGAAGGACAAAAGAAAATTGGAGAGGCACTCGAGCGGAATACATTTGCATGGCTACGGGAAATAAGACTGACAAAATAGCGATGTGGGATGGACACTATGGGCCAAATATCCTTTTTCCATGCCATAAGTGGAAATTCTCCCTTCTCTTTCATCACAAGTCTTTTTCTATTGAAAATTAATCAACCACATAGCCCAAAAAGATGAAATTTAATTTATTTGTATTCTTATTTCATTTGTGTACCCATGTGTGCATTTAAAACTACCCAGTTATTCAGTATCCTTCCTCCCTCTTACAGCGCCCACTGTACATCATGCTGGATGGTGGAGATGCTAAACGTTTGTGATTTTTATCAAATTTATTATCATTCAGCATGATCTGTTGTCTCTATATCAGATGGTCATTAACCACTGGTAGACAGGGTGGTTAAGAAGGCATGCTTGCCTTCATTGCTCAGATCACGGAGTATAAGAGTTGGTACATCTTGTTGATTATGTACAGGATATTGGTGAGGCCTCTTCTGGAGTACCATATGCAGTTCTGGTCGCCCTGCTATAGGAAGGATATTATTAAATTGGAGAGAGTTCAGAAAAGATTTACCAGGATGTTGTCAGGAATGGAGTGTTCGAGTTGTAAAAATAGGCTGGACTTTTTCCACTGGAGCGTAGGAAGTTGAGGGGTTACCTTATAGAGGTTTATAAAGGCATACACAAGGTGAATTGTAAAGGTCTTTTCCCTAGAGTGGAGGAGTTCAAACCAAGGGGACATATTTTTAAAGTGAGAGGAGAATGTTTTAAAAAGGACACGAGGGGCAACTTTTTTTTTCTTACAGGGAGTGGCTCATGTGTGGAATGAGCTTTAAAAGTTTTTGAGAAGATTTGTAGCTCGGGTTTTTTTTTCATAGAATTGCTAGTGTGGAAAAAGGCCCTTCAGCCCAACAAGTCCATACTGACCCTCAGAGCATCCCACTCAGACCCATCCCTCTATAACCCACCTAATCTACACATCCCTGGACACTATGGGCAACTTAGCGTGGCCAATCCACCTAGCCTGCACATCTTTGGACTGTGGGAGGAAACCCACGCAGACATGGGGAGAATAGGAAAACTCCACGCAGACAGTCGCCCAAGGGTAGAATCGAACCCGGGTCCCTAGCGCTGTGAGGTATCAGTGCTAACCACTGAGCCACCGTGGATGAGGTTGTAGACTTGCTCGTTGAGCTGGAGTGTTTGGTTGCAGACATTTCGTCAGCCTGCTAGGTAGCATCGTCAGTGCATCTCTGGTGAAGTGTTGGCGTTCTGTCCCGTTTGTTATTTATATACCTCGATTTGATGGGATGGTCAACATTACTTCCGATTCTGTTTTTCGGTGATTTCTATATACAGTCCAGTTCAACGTGTTCGTTGATGGAGCTCTGGTTGGAATGCCAGGCCTCCAGGAATTCCCTGGCATGTCTCTGTTTGGCTTGTGCTATCCCTGTCGAATTCGTGTCCTTCTTCGTCTGTGTGTATCGAGACCAGTGAGAATTGGTCGTGTCTCTTGGTGGCTAGTTAGTGTTCGTGCATTCTTATTGTCAGTTTTCATCCGGTTTGGCCTATGTAATGTTTCTCACAGTCTTTGCATGGTATTTTGTATATTACATTAGTTATATTGGTTGTGGGTATGGGATACTTTATGTTCGTCAGTAGCTGTTGCAGGGTGGTTGTTGGACTACCTTGATACCTAGGGGTCTGAGTAGTCTTGTGGTCATCTCTGATATACGGCTCAGCAAGCCTATAGCCTCAGAAGTAATGGTGGATGTTGGTACAGTTACAAAATTTAAAAGACATTTGGATAAAGTACTCGAATAGGAAAGGTTTGGAGGGACATGGGCCAGGAGCAGGCAAGTGGGACTAGTTTATTTGGTCATGGTCTCCATGGACTAGTTGGACCAAAGGGTCTGTTTCCATACTGTATGACTATGACTATGACCCTATTACCTGGCCTGAGAGTCAACTAGTGCCTGAAAGGCTGCCAGAAGTTACATGGCTCTCTTAACTGACTTGGCAATATTCCCACATCTGCATCAGAGTCACGGGTTGAAAAATTCGAGCATCAGGCTAAAACCTGGCATCTGAGTTGACATCTTCAACAGCAGTTTCAGGAAAGTCAAAATGGCTTCATCCTATGGGAGATTTAAAACACAGTCTCCAACTGCTCATTTAAGTCCGTTATTCAGACAAGAGGAAGGAATCCTCTTGGGATCCTGGCCAATCCCTTCTCAAAAGACACCAAAAAGCAGATTGATTTACTATGAACCTCACTGCCTGCAGTACACAGCTGACAGGGCAGTCATCATATTGTAACACTTTCATGTGGCAAATGGTAAATGAACATGTTATTAACTCAGGGTACATACCTTACTCAGGCCCAAATAAGTGACCATGGAGAGCAGAGGTGCTGCCAAAGCAAACACCAGAAGGTGTTTCCTGATTCGATTCCTTTCAAGGCCTGCATGCATAAGAAACGAAACCAGACCAAAAGCAGCAGGAGCCTAAAAACAGGAAGAGGAGAGGAATGCTGGGATAAATTAAGTATGCTTTTCTACAATCCTATCATTTTACTCCTCATCCAAAATGCAGACCCGGGTTCCCATGTTTGATTACGCCTTCTGCCAAAAACTGCACATGACCACGTCAACTTTGGCTGCTGGTGTGGTACTGTGTCAGCTATGGCTCAATTGTTACCACTCAAGCTGAAGGGTTGCAGGTTCAAGACCAATCCTAGAAATACCAGCATGAAACCTAGAAGGAACCTCTAGGTGGGAATGCTGCACTATTGAAGCAGCTGTCTTGATTGATGAACACGAAATAGAGACGCCAATTGCTGTCGTGTGAAGATAAAGGGTTTCACAATGTTTTATTGAAGCAAGTTCTTCTGTTTCCTGGTCAAGATTTAACTCAACCATCAGTACAAAAGAAATTGTCTAGTTATCTGCTGTTTGTGGCTAATGTGGCACCGAGTTTCCTACATGGCAGAAACAGGATTAAATCTCATTAGTTGAGAAGTGTTTCTACATGGTCTGAAGCAGTGGAAACTGTTAGATAAATTCAATCCTTTCATTCATGGTCAATAGCCAACATGGTCTACACACGTACATTACAAGAGGGTTGCTGGATTAACTGAGGTTTGCAGTAATACAGGAGTTCTGTCACATTCCAGGAGAAAAATATTGACAGTTGGCTGGTGCCCTTTAGGTCATTTTTGAAGCAAGAATTTTCGATAGTGTCAAAAACTAGAATTCCCAAGGATTGTCAGGATGCTGTTTGCATGGACTTCACACAGTGACTTTTTAATGATATAAATTATCTACCTGCAGTGGAAAGTCTGTTAGTGTTCCACATCACTTTTAGAAATTGGAAGGGACGGGGCAGAGGTAAAGTAATTAGTAAGAAAAGCTCAGATTTATATAGTGTTTTTCACTATCATACAGCATTTAAGACACTTCACAACAAATAAAGTCTTTTTTGAAATTTCAGCCAAATTGCAACGCCCCCAAAAAGTACAGGTGAGGTGGGGTTGGCAGAACTTTCGATACTTCCATGGATTGAGCCATGACGTGGAGGTGCCGGTGTCGGACTGGGGTGGACAAGGTCAAAAATCACACAACACCAGGTTATAATCCAACAGGTTTATTTGAAAACACAAGCTTTCAGAGTCTCACTCCTTCTTCAGGTGTTAGTGAGACAGGTGGTATCAGACACTGAATTTATAATTAAAAGATCGAAGGGTCACACAACTGCTGAGGATGTACTAATAAAACCTAAGACGCTGTTAAATCTTTAATCAGTTAGAAGCCTGTTCTGAGTTCGGGTCACCAGACCCAAAACGTTAACTCTGATTTTTTTTCTTCACATGCTGCCAGACCTGCTGAGCTTTTCCAGCAACTTCTGTTTTTGTTCCTGATTTACAACATCTGCAGTCTTTTCAGTTTTTAGAAAGTTTTAATTAAAGTAACTGATTAAAGATTTAACAGCATCTTAGCTTTGTTTAGTACATCCTCAGCAGTGGTGTGACCCTTCGATATTTTACTTATAAATTCTGTGTATGATACTAGCTCTCTCACTAACACACAAGGAGTAAGAGTCCAAAAGCTTGTGCTTTCAAATAAACCTGTTGGACTATAACCTGATGTCATGTGATTTCTGATCTTATCCACTGATTTACAGAAGTGCACTTTTGCAGCAAGCTTTATGTCTGCAGGAGCAGCCCTAAATGAATCAGTTTAAATAACTGGCTAAGGACCATGCAAACAGACAAAGGTCAGGTGCTGAGAGGTCCTGGTGGGACTATGAGCATGGGCTCCCACAAGACCTTTCTGTTGGATGACAACACCTGTCAGCTCCCTGGAGTGCCACTGCAATTGTAACAAATCTCTCAATGGTTGTTGTTACGGGGCCAGAAGATCCGAATGACTAATTGTTACTGAGGACAATCTTTCAGGCTAACCATGCTTGGGTAAATTTTGTCAAGTCTGGTGGCCAAATTAATGCCAGGTAGTCTGAGATTATATTCTTATTGGACTTTTATTTTGTAATGTTGAGTACAAATGAGTAGCTTGCTAGGCCATTTCAGAGGGGAGCTACATGTAGGCCAAGCCAAAGAAGAATGGCAGGTTTCCTTCCCAAAAATTGCATTTGCTGGGTTTTCACAAACAGTTTTTAAAAATATAGCAGAATTTAATTTCATAAGGTTCCTTGATAGGATTGCAAGAGAACTTCCAAGTTATTAATCTAGGCCTCTGGTAATTCCAGAACCATAGCCATTATAATCCAGACCAGGGCTCATTATCAGTTACACCAGTGAGAGAGATATATGGTATACCTTAAAGAAAAACTAGGAAATTCAAGATTTGAAGACTTACTTTGTGCAACATAATAGCTACAAATACAATCAACTGTACACTCGTCTGTGATGTAGAAGCTGCTGCACCCAATGCAATGCCATCCGCTATAAGGGAAAGGAAGAGATAAGACTGGGTACTGCAGGGGAACACAAATAAAATAACTGCTTCAAACCCAATAACTGCCCAGAGCAGGCAAACCTGCAACTGAAATGGTTAATCTTACTTCCAGTTACTCAATGTTTAAAAAACTGACTAGATGATTAGAAAGTTAAACTGTTTTTCACAGATCATATTGATTGAGAGGCTGTACTGTGTGGTCAACACAGTTACTACACAGGGCAATGTACAAATAGTGCAAAACTGCAAAATTAGATTGAAAGGAAACAATGGCTTAAAATATTAGGCACAATTTGTTGTAGATACCCTTGGTTGTCATTTCTACTATCTTGGCTCATAGCAAAAGGTCATCGGGGTCAGTGGTAAAACAGCACTCTTTTGGATTTAAAATCATGCACTTTCTGCACGAGGATATTGAGCAGCAGTGATAAACATTAGGGATGATACAAATTGTCTGCAGCAATACAAAGTTAGCAGAATGGGTGGACAAGTGACAGATGGAACCTGCTGCAGTACAGAGATGCGAGGGGTCACATATTTTGGCAGAAGGTACAGGGAGAGACATACTGACTTAATGGCACAAGCCCAAAGAATGAGCAGGAACAGGAGGGGCTTGTGGTACATGTTCACTGATTCTTTTTTTAAGATGACAAGACAAATTGAGAGAGTGGCGAGTGAAGCATATGGGGCCTTGGTCTTCATAAGTAAAGGCACCAAGTACAAAAACAGAGGGGCACGCTGAATTATTACAAAGCTCTGGTTAAGCTGCAACTGGAGTATTGCATACCAGTCTGATCACAACAGGGTAGGAGGGATACAAAGTTCTGAGGGGTTGACTGGGATGAGGAACATTTGTTACAAGGTTAAATTGGAGAAGTTGGGGTTGTTTTCCTTGGAGCAAAAGAAACTGAAGGGAGATTGGATAGGATTATGACAAGTTTGAATAAGGTTGGCAAGGAACCGCAGGAGGTTGAGAGGCGATCCGATAGAAGTTTATAAGATTGTGAATGGCATGGATAGAGTGGAAAGCAGAAGACTTTCACCCAGGATGGAGGGGACAATTACTAGGGTACACAGGTTCAAGGTCCTTGGTGGTGATGGTGACACCGATGTGCAAGGCACATGTTTCACACAAAGGGTGGGGAGTGCCAGGAACGCCCTGCCAGAGATGGAGGAGGAGGAAGCGGAAGCAGACACAATACGCCTGGACAAATAGGAAGGGAATAGAACAATACAGATCCTGTAAGCGAAGACTGTTTTAGTACGGAAGGGCAAAATGTGTCAGTGCAGGCTTTGAGGGTTGAAGGGCCTGTTCCTGTGCTGTATTGTTCTTTGTAAAACTGTTTTGTGGACTCATCTATTAAACGGCATCTGAACTGCAACCAGAAAACTCTTTCATTACAAATGAGACAAAGAAATGGAATGGAAATGAAGTTATACAAGAAATAACAGCAGGCCCAGTATTGGTTAAAATTTAAAAAAAAAAAATGCTCAGTACCAACATTTCAGCTGCATCAGATATAATGATAAAATGGGGTGGAAAGAGCCATCACAAAAGACTGTATAATAACAGCTACTTTGAAAACATTTTGTACTGTAGGATTACACTTTGATCAGGTAGCTGATAAAAGGCGTAGTGAACTGGAAATATTTTGGAGTTCTAAGCTTAGATTCAGTTCACGGTTTGCTTTAACAGATTACACGTCAGTAGTCTGAACAATGAATCGAGCTGCAGGAGAGCACCATCAGTTCTGAGATTGCACCATCAGCTGCTTTTATTCAAAGCCTGACTTGCATTTCAGAGGTAAATTGGGCAATACTAATGTGGTACTATTAAACTTATCACACAACATGACAAATTCAGTATTACCTGCTGCGTGGACCACCAGCCCAAGCGTGGTGGTGATCTTGGTGTTGGCTGTTCTTGCAGCTTCTGGATCTGAAAGACAGGTCAGAAACAAAAATTGTGCAGGGAACTCCTTCAAATTTAACTGCAGTCTCTGTTGTGTCAGTAAAATATGTTTACGTTTAGAAACAAACCATTCCTTTGATCCTTCCATTCTTCTGTCTATTTGGATGCCATTGGTTTCTCTGGATCCGTCTGGCTTCTCCAAACTGGACTTCAAGTCACGTTTCTGTCCTTGTTAGTCCATTGGTGTCTAGTCTCTTAGATAAGGCATTTACATAATTTTAACAGGGTGGGAAGAGATTTGAATGGTGCGTAAGCACCGACACGAGCTAGTTGGGAGGAATGGTCTGTTTCTGCATAGTATATCCTATATAAATCAGCCGAAAGTTTGCAACCAGAGTCAGCAATGTTATTCCAAAGGCTACTGCATACAAATATTGAACTATAAGCTTATCTACAACAAATATAAACAAATTATTTTTTCATTGCAACACTAGTTGTCAATTATGTTTTTTGTGTAAAGGGGCCAACATTAATTTTAGTAATTTAGAGAAAAGTCAGTTGTGTCTACCAGGAAAATCCTGAAGTCAGAAAAATCAACCCTCAGGTTTATAGGCCAGAGCAGCCTGTTGTTTCATACCGCATAATTCAATATGACCGTTTCACAAATTCACAAATAAAGCTAACAGGCACAGAGGTGCTAGTATTTTGCAGGAGCTTTGATGTGTGGAAGTGGAGGAAGTGTCATTCCAGTTATTCAGATCTTGGTCAGAACCCATTGACTGAACAGTGTTCACTTCTGGACGTTATATCTAGGAATAGAGATACCTTGGAGGGCATACTCCAAGATTCATTAGTTTCATTAGAACAATACCAGAGGTATTAAGCAATGAGGATGGTTTCTATGAAATGAGCTGTATCCTCGTAAGTTTAGACAACTATGGGATGACCTAAGTAAGTTGTTTGAAACGATAAAGTATTTATAAGGTAAATATAGAGAAACTATCTCCTTTTGTGGGTGAATACAAAGCAAGTGCAAGTAATTTGAAAATTAGAGTAGGCTACTATTCAGGAACAAAATCAAATACTTCCACCAAGTGCTAGGAATGATGTAGAGGTGCCGGTGTTGGACTGGGGTCAACAAAGTCAGAAGTCACATGACACCAGGTTATAGTCCAACAGTTTTATTTGAAATCCCAAGCTTTTGGAGCGCTGCTCCTTCATCAGGTGAAGTACTAGGAACGCAGGTAAGAGTCTTCAAATGCAATACAAACTTCTGAAGGTCCTATTCTTTTCCACTGCAGAAGAATCAACTTACTGGGATCAGATGGAAGGACAATTCTAGCTGGTATACATCATTAAACTGGGCTTGGATACACAGTTCAAAGGTTACTCTAATACAGTGAAATGATAGAAGCTTAATATTAGACTTCAAGAAAGCAGAAACAGACTGGTGAAATGGACAAAAACACTAGATGAAATGTAACACACTGAGGGGGAAATGATTCACATTGGTAGGAATAATGAGGCCTTTCTAGTGGCAGAAAGGCTGATAGCCAGAAGTCTCAGACATAAAGTAATCTGCAAAAGAAGCAAAAAAGGAGTTGAGGACAAATTTTACGACACAGGAGTTTTTACAATCTGGAATGTACTGATTTAAACGATGGTGCAATCAGATTCAAATAACCTGCATGGCTTTGGAGAAAAAGCAGGAGAAAGGAACTAGTTGAACAGTGTTTTCAAAAAAGTTGGCAGATGCACATGGACTGAATAGTATTTGTAATGCTGTTTGGTTCTGTCACATTCACAGCTTTATATCAAAATCAAACCACAACTCTACAAATTGATTCACTCGACACATTTTTCAGAAAACAGGGCATATTAGAGAAAATCACCATCCTGTCACTAACTTTAAAACACTACTTTACAAAGCTGTGGTAGAAATGGAAGCTTTGGGGTGGTAAGACTGCACTAAATATATGTTTATCTGGGACAGTAGTCGACAAAAAGTCAGAGGGATTGAAGTGTGCTCCTACTGCTGGCTAACTATAAAACTGACCATTCCACTACCCCAGCAGCCTCCTGGCTAGACCATTCCCTACCCTCTACTCTAACCAGATCCAATTCCTCCATCTCCCAACTGTAACGCTCTACACCAATTCTGATTAGACACTCCTCTGCCCCAACAAAATACATCTCCTCACTCTGACATAAACCCCTCGCTCCCCACAAGGCTGAACAAGATTTCCTTTCAAGCCCCATGATTCACCTCTATATGCCACTCCTGGCCAACATGCCTCCATCCCCTTCCCCCTGCTGTCTTCACACCAGCCAGCAATACTCATCTCCCTGCCCAGCATGGCAAGTGGGCTGCATTCTGTCTGACATGAATCATAATTAGGGATGCCAACCAAGATCAAAACATTCAAGCCTTAGGTACTAGCTCACTGGGTCTCTGCATTTTCTGAAAAAAAATGAATGAGTAAGATTTGAAGTGCCTCTTACCATCACTGGAGTGCATGTGAGAACTGCCTATTTGGTCAACCAGCAGCATAAAAACAAATCCCAGGACCAATGAAACCCCAATGTAGGCATGCAAAGCAATATGCTCATGATCGTGCTCCGTCTCTGCTGATTGTCCTGTTTTTAAAGATTCCTCCACCTTTTCTGCTTCACTTCCATGGGTATGTTTATCTGAGAAAAAAAAAGGAAAACACTTTAACGAGAGTGCGAGCCTTCCTTTAGCACATACACAGCAATGTTCAAACTTTGCATGGCTTCATGAACCACAGGTCACTCCCTAATCAAATGACTTGGCATATCTTCAATCACATGCACAGGCCAGAGCTGTGGTTATTGTGAATCTCAGCAACAACCCTGCTACCTTTCAGTTGTGAACACTGATGCCTGTAGCACCGAGTCTAGTTTTTTGACTTAACACCAGGCAGTCCATTGTCAGGACAGCAGCAATTCCAAGTATCTGCCAGTGCACAAATTATTTCACTATGATTAGCCTCCGTCATCATTTCCATTTTTATAATGTCAAGAATAACATTCAACTTATAAGGGGAATATTTGTATCGCTATGGAAAAAGGGTAGGAGAGTTTGAGCTCTTGAATAGCTGTTTCAAAGAGACAGAATAGGCACAAAGGGTTGAGCAGTCTCTTTTTCTGATTCTATGAGTGTCATTAGAAGTCTTAAACAATTAAAACAAAAGGCTGCATTTTCAGAAACTACAGAACCAGTTTAGTCCACTACAATGACATTAGCCCATTAGCCTTGCTTTCCTTCCCCCAGAGCACTGCACAAGAAACCCCAGTGAGGGAGCAGGCCATTCAGCCCATTTTAGTCCACACCATTGCTCTGGAGTGACCCACCCTGTCCCTGTAGCTCTGTACTGACCACAGTTAATCCACTATTCTGTACATCTCTGGACACTATGAGCAATCTAGCATGGGGTCAGACCACCTAATTTGCACATCTTTGGACCATGACAGAAAACCGGAGTATCCGAAGGAAACCCCACACAGACTCAAGGAGAACGTGCAAACTCCACACAGACAGCTGCCAGAGGTTGAATCAAACTCGGGTCCCTGGCGCGGTGAGACAGCATTGCCAGCCACCAAGTCACTGTGCCGCCCACACCAATACTAGATTGGCTTTTTCAATTTTTATTCTTCCATAACTGACTTTGAACTGATGGTTTGTTAGGCATTTCAGAGGGCTATTAAGAGTTAACCATATTACTGTGGATCTGAAGTTATGCCTAGGTCAGACCGGGAAAGGATGGCAGATTTTTTTCTTCCCTAAAAGGACTTTAGTGAACCAGATTTTTTTTTTTTTAAATTAACAATTGTAATCATTTCCAAGCCTAGCTTTTCATTCCCAATTTTATTGATGCAATTTAAATTGCAACAGCTGCCATGGTGGGACGTGAACTGATGTCCCCCATGCACTGTCCTGTCCCTCTGGATTGCAAGTCTAGTGACATTACTGCTATGTCACTTGTGCCCCTGCAGTAGTTCAAGAATGCAGCTCGCCACCATCTTCAAGGGCGCTGGGGATGGCCAACAAATTCTGGCAATGCTGGCGACACTCATGAAGGATGAAATTTTTAAAACAATGGAAAATAAAAACTATCCACTAGCTCATTAACCACCTCTTAAGGCCCTATGATGAAGGCTAGCTGGAATTGGATCATTGTCAGCTCACAGCTCCAGTTTGCTTAGTACCCACTTCCTTTGTGATTGCAAATTCGCTAAATTCCTCTCTTCTTTCCATCTCCTGATTTAAAGTTATTACTGGGAATTCTGTTGAGTCCTTCATAGTGAAGACAGAGGCAAAATGTATCCTAACTTAATTGATCAATTCCATATTATCTGCAATCAACTCCCCATTCTCACCCTCTAGAAAATCGACATTCATTTAGTCTTTTCCTTTTAAAATATTTGTATAAAACTATCCATTCCTAGCTTACTTCCTCTCATACTCTAGTTTCTTCCGCTTGATTAATCTTTTAGTCATACTTTATATTTTGATCATTCATCTGACCTGCTTTCATTTTTGTGTAGTAAAATGCTTTTTCTTAAGTGTGATGCTTTCCCTAATTACTTCTTTACTTAACCACAGATGGTGGATTCTCTTTTCTTTATAATGGAATATATTTATTCAGAATATTATGAAATACTCCCTTTAATGGTTGCCACTCTGTCCCTATTTATCTATCCTCCAGCCTAGTATGTCAGAATCACAAGATGTAGCAATACCTAAGTTTGATTGAAAGGTTATGATCACGAGGTATGGACAAACCAAATATGGTATACAGTACTGCTCATTTACGCATTGCCAAATGGACCGCTGAAATGCATAAGCAAATGAATAAGCAAGGAACAATCAAGTGAAGCATTACATTAAAAACCTTTGAGCTTTTCCAGCAACTTTGTTTTTCTTCCTGATTTACAGCATCCGCAGTTCTTTCGGTTTTTATTAAAACATTCCCCTGGGTAATTACGACATTTCTGTTATTGAATTTTTACTCCTTCTTAGACTTGGCAAGATTGTACTTTACCAATAGTGTGACATTGATCTACTGTGCAAAAAATTCTTCCCCTGAAAATTATTCTGTATATTGTCATCATGTTTCTGGCTCAAGCTGTGCATCAGGAATTTATAGTGGTAAAACCTACATCAAATTAACAGAAATATTACTCTAAGGTTTTTGAGTAGATTTGTAGCTCAGGTCATGGATGTTGTGGTTAGTTGGCTCGCCGAGCTGGTTCGTTGTATCTTCCTGATGGTTGTTTGTGTAATAGGCATCTTCGGAACCAGTTTTTCGCATATCCATTGTTCTTGAATACTTGGAAGAGGTAGTCTTCTTTTTGACGGGCAACAACACACTGCAGCAACACAGAACTATGCCAAAATGATGATACTACACGCCCTGACATGCTCCTGATGCTACCCTACATCAAGAACACATCACATCTGAACTGACCCCAAGACTCCTACGACCACTGGGCATCAGAGTAGCACACAAACCCATATCAACCTACGCCAACTGCTAACCTGAACCAAAGACCCATTACCCACTATGGACAGGACCAATGTCATATACAAGATTCCCTGCAAAGACTGCGACAAACATTACATTGGACAGACAGGTAGAAAATTAACCACAAGAGCACACGATGATCAACTAGCAACAAAAAGACACGACCAAAACTCACTCATCTCCATCCACGTGGATAAGGAAAACTACCAGTTCGATTGGGACAACACCAGGATCCTGGGACAGGCCAAGCAGAGACAAGCACGGGAATTCCTAGAGGCCTGGTTCTCCACTAAGAAGTCCATCAACAAACACAGAGCTAGACCCTATATATACTCCATCGTGAAGAAAAACCAGAAGTAAGGTAACCCAGCTCATTGGTAACCAGAGTTTAAATAACAGGCGGGAAAACACAACAGCACTTCATCGGAAGCTGCACTGATGATGTTACCTAGCAGGGTAATGAAACGTCTGCGGAACAATGAACCAGGTCGACAAGCGAACCAACCATAACAAAAACGTCGCATGTAAACTTGTAGGAGGGTGCAATTACTAGTAATAAATGGTGGTACTCTGTTTTGCATCTAGCCCTTCATCCAATACAACTATGAAATAATCCAGCTTCAATCAACTCCATTTCTCTAAGGGCATTACAATTTTTCTATTTAAACTATAATTAATTTAGACAAAGCATCATGCAAATATTGAAGACAAAATGTTCCAACTTGAAAGCGTTGACTGAGTTACATTATGTGCCCTGGTCAGATTGTTCATTGCTCTCTTACCCTATGTCATTTGCACAAGACACTTAGTCTTGAACTCTGCACAGTGTCAAAGTAATTCAGAAAATTGGATTTTAGGTGATCCAAATTCACCTGTACCAGCTCTCATATGTTTTTAACCTAAAAACTGTCATCTAAATTCTGGCATGCAATGGATCAATCAGAAGAATGCAGTCATAAGGCAAACAAAGTTGTTCTTGATTCATGATTTACAGGGTGCCACTTTGCTTTCATTCTGTGCTCTGCAGTACTTTCAAACAAGACTGGGATATGGATCTATAACTTACCATGCAGAGCATCCTCATATAGTGCATGAACCCCTTCAGGAACAATGACTGCTAGAGCAGTGCCACACAGAAGTCCAGCGCCAAGAACCGTTACCAACTTCAACCTTTCCTGGAGAGGAGTAAGCAAAAACACTTTCAATTTTTTGCATTACAATAGAAAAAGACATAAGTATGGAATCACTGATACAGGAAAAAGTTACTGTGTTTGTACTCTCTCTTACTGGAATAATTTCTGGAACTGGGACAAAATTTTTAATAGTTAGCCAGTTCCTCTTTAAATATTATAATGACTCAACATTGAAAGCTATCTATTTTAAGAATCTATATGCCAATATAAACCAAAGAACCCCGGATGCTGGAAATCTGAACCGAAAACCAGAAATTGCTGGAGAAACTCAACAGATCTCTCAGCATCTATGGAGAGGAAGAGTTAACATTTCAAGTATTTCAGACTAATAGCCTGTTATGTGAAGAAGTTCTTCCAAAAATCCCTTTAACATTTGTGAACTCATCAGGAGTTTATGTCCCTTTTCAATTCACCAACTTGGCAACCAATGGAAATAACAGATGGCAAGCAGAAAGTGTATTACACCAAGGGGTCGCTCTAAATAAGACTGAATCAGTCACACAAACAAGCCAAGCACGAACTAATAGCTTCACAGCCAACTTATATCTTTAACAGTCTGAATCATAACCCAGTTTCAAGCGTTGTATCGATCCATTCAGAAATTAACAGCATGGGCTGTTTTTCTCCCGAATGCATTGTGAACGATGACGGGTAATTCACTGTCCCACTGCAGTTTGTGGGATCTAGCTGCATTTCCCACAATATAATGACAACTACACAGCAAAAGTGTTGAACTGGTTGAAAACGGTTTGGGACATCCTCACGTAGCAAAACACTCTGGAAACGTATATTCTCTCTTTCAGATGATTCCCACAGAGAAGGTATAAATAAATTGGTCTGCCATTAGATTGTCACACTGGAATGTCGAGGGGATCCCAGGGTCCTCAGATTTCTAAGATTTCAGTAAAAAGTGGATCACGAGCTGGCTATTTTGCTACCGCTTCTGAATAATAATGCTCTCCAATGGCAACAATACTTTGAATTGATGGCACTTCCATTGGATATCAAACGAGGGTTAACAACGAGCATGCCAATATTTACTAAGGTCTGTGACAGGAAAATGCAAAATAACTACAGATGTGCGTTTAATCCTTTATAACCATACTATTATCCAGGACATAAAATTTCGACCACTCCGGTTTAATTTGGAATCATTCATGATGCAGGATGTATCTTGCGTCAACCCACAATGTAGGAGCTTGTCTCCTTGAAGCAAAGGAGATTGAAGGGAGATTTGATTGATAGGTTTGGATAAGGTAGATAAAGAAACATTGGCTGACAGTACAAGAAAAAGGTGACACAGGTTTCAAGTTTTGGGCAAATGATTAAAGGGAACAGTGAAGGTGATTTTTTTTTTTAAAAACAGCATGTGGTAATAACTTGGAATTCTTCATCTACCATAGGGAAAAGACCATTGCTGCTCACCTTATATCTATGCCCCTCATGATCTTTTAAACATCAATAAGGTCACCCTTCAACCTTTCCAGTGAAAAAAGTCCCAGCCTATCCCTACAACTCAAATCCTCCAGTCCCAGCATCCTGGTAAGTCTTTCCTGAACCCTGTCCAATTTAATAATATCCTTCCGATAGCAGGATAAGAACTGTACAAAGTACAACAATAGTGGCCTCAATGTCCTGTACAATCTCAACATGACATCCCAACTCTTTTTCCCAACTCTTATACCCAACGGTCTGAGCAATAAGGCAAAACGTACTAAACGTCTTCTTAACCACCCTGTCTACCTGCAACGCAACTTTCAAAGATCTATGTACCTGAACCCCAAGTCTCTCTGATTGACACCAGCACTCAGGGCCCTACTATAATCTACGCAAGTCCTGCTCTTTTTCACTTTATCAAAATGCAATACTGCGTGCTTATCCAAATTAAACTCTATCTGCTACTCTTCAGCCCATTGGCCCAACTGATCAGAATCCCTTTGTAATCTTAGATAACCAAATTGTACTTCAAACATCAGTTTCCACCTTTCCCTAACCAGAAGGAACATCTGCTGCCACTAGGCGGTGGTGGAGGGAGTGGATGCTTGTGGATGTAGTGTCAATCAAGCAGGCTGCTTTGTCCTGGATTGTATCAAGCTTCTTCTGTGTTTTTGCAGCTGCATCCATTCAGGCAAATGGAGAATATTCCATCAGACTCCTGACTCGTACCTTGTAGATAGTGGACAGGCTTTAGGTAGACATGAGGTGGGTTACTTGCTGCAGGATTCCCTAGTCTCTATGCGGTTGGTCCAGTTCAGTTTCTGGTCAATGGTAATCCCTAAGATATTAATACTGAGATAATCAACGATGGCAAGACCCTTGAATGTCAAGGGCAATGGTTATTTGTTCTCTTGTTGGAGATAATCATGGTATTGCATTTGTGTACATGGATGCTACTTGCCACTTATCAGCTCAAACCTGTGTAAAGTCCAGGGTCTGCCGTATTTGGAAATGGACTGTTTCTGGTGAATGCAGAATGTTAAGGCATAGAACTGACTGCTGAGCCCAGCTCCGAATGAACTATTCCATTTAAACTATTGCCGCTGCACCACTAACGATAACTACACACTGTAGGAATGGTGAACTGACAGAAACTGGCCGATCCCCAGGTGTTTTAAAATGGACGAGCAGACTATTTGTTTGCAAGCACTATTTCCACTAGTTCGAGAATGGAACCAAGGATGGGCACTAGATACTAGAAAACATACTTGCAGACAAGTTTCAAATTACAAAGTCTTCACTGCTCAAAGAAAATACAAATTCAGGGAGATCAGAGATTTTAGTTCAACAGAACTGGAGACCAATGTGGTCAAGGAATACGGAGACAGTGCGAGAAAAAGTCATTGAGATGACAGGCACAACCTAGAATGGTTAGTTAGGCTCAATGAGCTGAATGGTCTGTTTAGTAGAATATATTTTTGAGGTATCTTTGCCAATCACCAACATTCCCAGTAAGCTACACGGTTGCATGGATAGGCAACAACCAGACAGCCATAAATTTATTACAACAATTTTACTGCTGCAGTGTAAAACTTACCCTGAAAAGTGCAGTTTTTATGAGAGTTCTTCAGAAGAACTAAAAGACATCACACTTTGGATAGAATACACTACTCAATGTCTGTAATGGTGATTAGACTGGGGCAACAATAACTATACAGTGGAGGACGGGAATATTGGCAGGATTATACTGATGAGCTAGCCTATTGTGTTTGTATATGAGCAAAAAGCAAGAGTAGGTCACTCAGCCCTTCAAGCCTGCTCTGTTATTCCATAAGACCACGGCTGATCCGATTTAACCTCAACTCTACATTCCTGCATATCTCCGATAATCTTTCATCTCCATGGTAATCAGGGATCTATTCACCTCTGCCTTAATAATATTTAAAGATTCTGTATCCACTGCCTTTTCAGGAAGGGAATTTCAAAGACTCTCAAACCTCAGATGAAAAAAATCTTTCCTCATTTGTCTTAAATGGGTGATCCCTTACTTTTAAACTACGACCCTTAGTTCTAGATTCTCTTGCAAGTGAAAAGAGTTTTCCACATCCACCCGATCAAATCCCCTCAGGATCTTATGTGTTTCGATTAAATCACCTCCGATTCTTCTAAACTCCAGAGTACAGAGACCTAGCCTTTCCTCATAAGGAAACGCACTCATTCTGGGTATTAGTGTAGTAAACCTTCTCGAAATGTTTCCAATGCATTACATCCTTCCATATGTACAGTGGCTAACACTGTCCGCATAACTCCAGATGTAGTCTCAACCTTGTCCTTTATAACTGAATTATAATGTGCCTACTCTTGCATACAATTTCCCTCAAAAAAATCATAACATTTATTAGCTTTCCCAATTACCTGCTGTACCTGTGTTCTAACCTACATACATTAGGACACAGAGAGCTCTCCGATCATTTAGATAACACGCTTTGATTATTTCTGCCAAAATGAATATTCTCTCATTTTCCCACATATTGTGGTTGGTTCACTCACCGAGCCGGTTCATTAGTTCGTAGACGAACCAGCTCGGCGAGTGAACCAACCACAGCATCCACGACCCAACCTACAGATCTACTCAAGAATCCCATGTATTCATTTGCCAGACTTTTGTCCACTCACTTAGTAAAGGAAACTACAGAGGTAATAGGTTATCAATCTTTATGTCATCAGCAAATTTAGCTATCATACCTTCAGTCCCTTAAAGCAAATCATTTACAAAAATTAACTTCTAAAATTATGAAGAGTTGAGGCCCCAGCGCTGATTGTGGCACACCATCTGTGACATCACATCATCTGAAAAAGATCCATTTTTCCTACTCTCGGCTTCCTGTTAGCCTCATCTATCCATGCCAATATGTTACCAACACTTAGTTTTTTCCACAATAACTTTTGAAGTGGTACCTTATTGTCTTCTGGAAACTAAGTACAGTACACCCCTTGGTTCCCCTTTATCCATGGCTCAAATTGCCTCTTCAAATAACCAATAAAATCAGTTAAATATGATTTCCCTTTGACAATACCCACGTTGGCAAATTACCATGAAGCTAACCCCATGCCCTGTTATAACATTTGGTTTCTAACGTTTTCTCTAATGACAGATGTTCAGCTGTTTTCTGCCTCCCTCCCTTTTTGAATAAAGGAGTTACATTAGCTATTTTCTAATCTAAAGGAACATTACCCTAATAAGTTTTAGAAAATTAAAACCAGCAGATCAACTATCTCACTGCTGACTTATTTTTAAGACCCTAGGATGAAATCCATCAGGATCCAGGAGCTTGTCAGCTCGCAGTATTACCTCCTTGATAACTGCAATTTTCTGCAGTTCCTCCATCCCTTTAATTCCTGATTTACAGCTATTTCCAGGATGCCACTTATCTTTCTAGTGAAGACTGACCCAAAATACCTGAACAATTTGTCTGCCATCTCATTATTGTTAATTGCCAATCCATTGCTAATTCCCCAGACTCATTTTCTATTGGACCAACATTCAAATATCAAAAGTTTCACAAGTTTCAAAATCTCCCCTCCCCCACTGCATCCCAAAACCAGTCCAGCTTGTCCCTGCCTCCCTAACCTGTTCTTCCTCCCACCTATCCCCTCCTCCCACCTCAAGCCGCACCTCCATCTCCTACCGACTAAACTCATCCCGCCCCCTTGACCTGTCCGTCCTCCCTGGACTGACCTATCCCCTCCCTAACTCCCCACCTCCACTCCCCTTTACTGGCCCCATCCCCGCCTCTTTGACCTGTTTGTTTCCTCTCCACCTATCCTCTCCTCTATCCATCTTCTATCTGCCTCCCACTCTCTCCCTATTTATTTCAGAACCCCATTTCCCTCCCCCTTTTCTGATGAAGGGTCTAGGCCCGAAACATCAGCCTCTCTGCTCCTATGATGCTGCTTGGCCTGCTGTGTTCATCCAGCCCTGCACCTTGTTGTCTCTTGATTCAAATATCAAACTTATCCTATTTGCTTGTACATTTTTGGCTAGCTTTTTCCCATACTCTGATTTTTTTCGTCCTTACTAATCTTTCTCTAATTCTTTGCTGCTTTTTTATATTCTGTTCAATTTTCTGACCTTCGACCTATCTTTGCACAACTGTGTGTCTTTTCTTTGAGTGTGATATTACTTTTGACTATTTTAGTTAACCACGGACAGGTCTGTCCCTTAAATTTCTTATTTGTAGGAATATATGCTGCACTTTGGATTATCCCCTTAAATGTCTGCCAATGCAACTCTAATTGCACTAGGTCAGTACATGCTGACATCCTTGCTGTTGATAGATTGACTGTGTGGTGGATGGAAATAAGTTTCTTGGGAAAGGAGAGCCAGATGTTAGGATAAAAGGCCAGTACTCTGGGGTCAGCATGCTGTTGGCAGATCTCCAGGTCCTCCATGTTCTTCTACGCCATTAGTCCTGCAGGAGGCCCAATTTACCTCAGATTACCATGGGAGGGGAAGGTGTCTTGAAACTCTAAGCAACAGGGAAGCTAGCCAACTCACACTATAATAATTCACAGATCTACAGATGGAGGTTTGAAGCAAACAAAAACAGAAATTGCTGGAGAAACGCAGCAAGGCCTGACAACATCGGTAAAGAAAATACAGTTAAGTTGAAACAATGTTTCAAGTCCAGTGAAACGTCTTCAGAACTGATAGAAGCTAGGAAAACATGGTATTACGCAGATGGTTGGGGGTGGGAGTTGGACAGTGCCAAGAGGGGGAGAGAGAGTGCAAGAACTTGCAAGCGCGAGACAGCAATGCAACATCATGACAGGACCTAAGACATGGAGGTGGGTAATAGACATGGTAGAAGGGCTTCATGCTTTAAAATTATTGAACTCAATATGGAGTTCTGAAGGCTAGAAGGCTCGCAAGCAGAAGATGAAGTGTTGATCTTCCATCTTGTGTTGAGCTTTGCTGGAGCACTACAGCAGGCTTGAGACAGAGACATAGGCATGGGTACATGATTGCGGGAAGTGGCAGCCAACTGGATCCTTGGGGTCATTTTTACAGTATCCCGCAAAGCAGTCACCCAGACTGTGTTTCATCTCTCCAATGTAGAGGAACCACATGTGAGCAGCAAATATAATAGACTACATTAAATGAAGTGAAGGCAAATTGCTACTTCACCTAGAAAGTGTGTCTGGGACCTTGGATAGTCAGGAGGGAGGAAGTAAAAGGGCAAGTGGTGCATGGGAAGGTGCCTCAGGGGTGTGCGGAGGTATTGGGAGCAGAAGTAGACCAAGGTGTCCCAGAGGGAACAGTCCCTGCTGACAAGAGAGGGGAATGTGTGCCTCATGGTGGCATTCTTTTGGAGGTGGCAGAAATGGCAGCTTATGATTCTTTGGATGTGGAGGCTGGTGGGGTGGGAAGTGAGGACCACGGGGACACTTTTGTTTTTGTGGGAATGAAAAGGTGAGCGCAGGACTGCGGGAGATGGGTCGGACGTGGCTGAGGGCCCTGTCAACCACGGTACAGGGGAGTCATCAGTTGAGGAGAAAGGTGGACATTTCGGAGGTCCCCTAGTCGAAGTCAGCATCATCAGAACAGATGCGCCAGAGGTGGAGAAACTGGGAGAATGGAATGGAGTCCTTAACAGGAAGCAGGGTGTGAAGACGTATAGTCGAGGTGACTGTGGGAGTTGGTGGGTTTGCAGTGGATATCGGTGGCCAGCCTAATGGGGAGAAATGTCAAGAAAGGGAAGGGAGGAGTCAGAAACGGATCGGGTAAAGGGGAGGGAAATCAGAAGCCAAATTGATCATTTTTTCCAACTCCAAGAAAGTGAAGCAACACCAATTACATCATTGATGTAGCACAGTTGTAGGGAGGGACCAGAGTATGCTCCATGTACGCCACAAAGAGATAGGCAAAACTGGGGCTCATACACATACCTATTGCCACACCCTTGACCTGAAGAAAGTGAGAAAGGTTAAAGGAGAAGTTAGATTCAGGAAGATCTGCAGCACAGGTCGTGTCCACACCAGTCAACAACGACCTCACTTTTTTAATCTCATTTTCATTAGCCTTGTATGCCTCGATATTTCAAGTGCACATCTAAATACTTCAATGTTTGAGGGTTTTTGCCTCTACAAGCAGGGAGTTACACCTTCCCACCACCCTCTGGGTTGACAGGTTTTTCCTCACATCTCCTCTAAACCTTCTATCTTAAATTTATGCCCCCCAGACATTGGTCCCTTCATCAAGGGATAAAGTTTCTTTCTGTCCAACCTTTCAATGCCCTTAATTTTATACTTCAATCATGACCCCTCTCAATCTCCTCTGCTCTAAGGAAAACAATCCCAGTCTATCCAATCTCTCTTCATCACAAATTCTCCAGCCCAGGCAACATCTTGGTAAAGTTCCTCTGCACTCCAATAGTCACATCCCTCCTATAATGTGGATTCCAGAACTGGACACAATACTCCACCTGTGTCCTAACCAACATTTGATACAGCATAACCTCTATGGCTCAAATATTAAAGGCAAATATCCCCTATGCCTTCTTAACCACTTATTATCCACCTGTCCTGATACTTCAAGGGACCGGTGGACATACACACCATGTCCCACCGATCCTCAATGTTTGTCAGGGTCCTACTGCTCATCGTGTATTCCTTTGCCATGTTTGTCATATCCAGGTGCACGTATCAGGATTAAATTCCATTTGCCATTGAGCAGCATCTGTATCCTATAATACAAGTCTATACTCCTCATTATTTACTACCCCAACAATTTTTGTACTGTTTTGAACTTACTGATCAACCCTCCTACGTTCAAGTCTAAATCATTTCTCTAAACCACAAACAGCAACAGGCCGCAACACTGACCCCTGCGGGACTCCACTGAACACAGACTTCCAGTCGAAAGACATCCCTCAACCAACACCCTCTGCTTCCCGCCACCCAGCCAACTGTTGATCCAATTTGCCAAATTTCCTTGGATCCGATGGCTCTTACCTTTGCTATGTCTCCCATGTGGGATCTTATCAAAAGCATTGCTGAGTTCCAAGAGACTACATCAAAAGCTTTAACCTCATCCACACGCTGAATTTTTCAAAGTGATCAAATCAAGTGAGTCACGACCTCCCCTTAACAAAACTACGCTGACTTTATGTTCTTGATTAATCCCTGCCTCTCCAAAATGCAGATAATTCTGCCCCTCAGAACTGCTTCCAATAGTTCCCCCAACATCCAGATTAGACTGACCTGTAGTTTCCTGGTTTATCCCTTGCTCCATTCTTGAATAAATTGTTCAAAATGAGGATGAGCTTGGCAAGATGGAGGAGGGTAGTTATGGATGAGGACAGTTGTAGGCCTTCTTTCAAGATGAAATGGAGACCTCCAAGATCATCCTAATAGGGGATGGGCATGTACAGAAACTGATATGAAACAGACATAAAAGCGTTACAAGAATCACAAATGTAAGTGGGGAAGGATTGGGCAATGAGAGAAAAAAATTGAGTCAAGGTTGGAAGAGATAAGTTCCATGGGACAGGAACAGGCAGAAACAATGAGCATCACTGGGCAGGCCTGTTTGTGACTTTGGTAGGAAGGTAGAAGCTAGGATAGTGGAGGTGGTGGTAGAAATGGGGTGAGGGAAATGTCCAGAAGAAGTGAGGTTAGTGACACTCATGAACACAATACCTAAAAGGTCCAAAGTCCAACTTTGGAATTATGCTAAGTTAGTCAACCTCAGCCAGATCAGCAATTAAGAATGATCCAGTGGAACATTCATGGCAGCACTCCCCACTACTATTCGGCGATCTGTGCAAGAAAGCTTTGTTGGGTAGCCACTGGACAAAGACAGGGTCATATTTAGCTGTGACAGCTTACATTGCAAAAAACCTGGCACTCATTGTCCAAGTACAAAGTATGAAAGTATGGCTGCAGTGCCAAAGACGATCAGTATTTGCAAAACTACATCTGAGCCTCTATGACTGGAGGGGCAGTAAAACAAGGACCACTGTCCTCATTATACACAGTATACACCTGGTGGAGTACCCTAGAAGTGTGATACTGGAGGGAGAGAAATAATGGTCAAGATTTTTCAACAGCTTTGAACAGAAGCATCCAAATCTTTTAATTCAAATGTTAATCAAATGATATCAAGTTATGAATTCATTAGCAATTCAGTTGCAACACACTTATCCCTCAATCATTAGGTTGTAGATTCAAGTGCCAATTATGCCAAGGTGCAAACAGTGAAGTTCATGCTTCAGACAGTTGCCAAGGAAAGGCAGAAGACACTGGCTTTGGTTTGTCTGACATGTAACTGAAGAGTGGTTTCCATCAATTACACAATGTTGTTTAAGTACTGACAGTGGAGGGGTTGGGGCATGGTGAGGTAGAGCTGGGTGTCATCACCGAGGGTATGCCCAGCACGTAGATAAGGATACTTGAGGAGCTAATAGTACAACAATAGGAAGGGAAGCCATTACAGGTTTGTTCTGGCCAGGATTAGAGATAAGAATGAAACCATCACAGTTGGAGGATGGCATGGTCAATCATATAAAATTCTACAGACCAGGTCAAGAAGGACAAGGAGGGAAAGTCTACCCTTGTCACTGTTGCATAGCATGTCTCTGTGACCTTGACAATTCATTTTACTGCTACAGCAGGGGCAGGAAACCTGATTCGAAAGGATTCAATCAAGAGTTTCAGAAAAGATGGGAATGCATTTGGGAAGCAACAGCACACAACAACTTTGGAGAGGAAAAGGAGGCTCTTTCCTTGCTTGTGCAATAACAGTTAACACAATATCAATTGGTTTTGAATTCAAAGTTAAATAAAAATCCTCTAAGAGACTCAGTGCAGAACTTCTACCAATGTAAAAAGCTCCATTAAAAACAGGTTTAGCAACTACGCCTACATATATCACAACTAGTTAGGGTTTGACTTCCATGCCAGCTGAGTAAGAATAGAGCCTACTTTTCCTCTAGAAATTAGAAGAGAAAGAAACATATTAGGTATTTAAAAAACACGAGAGGGACAGACACAGAGACAGAGAAAACAAATAGCAAGTGACCAAAACTTTAGCCAGAGAAGGATTTACAAGACTGGAAAAAGAAGGGTAAAGCCAGAAGTTCAGTGTCAGAGAGGATAAAGGCGATAGAAAGTGGAGAACAGAACACAAGGAAAGAAACAACTAAAGAGTAAGGTTTACCTACATTTGCCCGTAGCACAGCAACAAGAGATTAGCTCATTTTGAGTCATTTTTCTGCAATTCCTTTCCTGTTGATTGATAATTGATGTCAGCTTTAGTAGAAAATAAGATGACATTGGTTGAGGAAGCATTCCCCTAGTCTGGATTACCATTCAGTGATCTGTATAAAATCTGCATGTGGGTGAGGAACGAACTTGCTATGAAGGACCCCTAGGTGCCTGAACATTTTTGGCACTTACTGCCTTGTCTCACGGCAGAAACGGCAACTGGAATCAAGTATTGGTGGGGAACCACATGTTCTCAACTAGGAAAAATTTCCCCAGTATAATACTAACATGAGCATAAGTACGGAGTATAGTATTTCAAAGCAAACATTGAGGGTGGAGGTAATATGGCTCACTGTGCCTGTGCTATCTGTTTAAAAGAGCTATCCAATTTGATACCACACCCTAGCTATTTCTCTCCAAAACCCTGAAAATTAACCCTGTTCAAATCGTATCGTTCTAATGTTCTTATGGAATCTGATTTCACTAGACATTCTGCTAGTATTCTTGAGATCATAACAGCTTTCTGTGCAATACAGTATTCCTTTCCCGTCCAGCATCAATTATTTTAAACCTTTTGTCTGTCAGAAGACACTTTTTCCATTTTCCTTACCAAAACCACGTCATAATTGGGAGTATTTCCTAGTTTCTACATTTTTCTCTTCTAATAAGAACAATTCCAGCTTCTCTCAACTTAAAAATAGAACGGGCAGACAATATAGGCACCTGGATTTGTGCTCTTTCCTACAGAGAACTGAGTCCTGCTCCTATGATGCTGCTTGGCCTGCTATGTTCATCCAGCTCGACACCTTGTTATCTCAATCTCTGTACTACCCAGTTAGCAGTACACTCCTTTTAACACCTCTCTTTTGAATAGTTTCCTGTAACATGGTAGGTGAGCTGGCTGACCACAACACTCTTCAGCCACTCTCACACAAACTAGCTTAAAGAACCCCAGGACAGTCGCAGAGAATGACTGCTGAATTCCAAGGTGCAGAAGGATTTAGATGTCCTAGTGCATAAGTCACAAGTAGTTAGTATGTAGGTACAGCAAGTAATCAAAAAGGGTTATGGGATGTTACTCTCTATTACAAGAGGAACTGAAGTAACAGGAAGTATGTTGTACTTCAGTTCTCCAAGGCATTGATGAGAGAATATCTTAAATGTTGTGAGCAGGTTTGATCTCCTTATTTAAGGATGGACGTGAGTGTTGAGGAGTGGTTCTGAGGACTAAACTGATAACTAGAATGAGAAGACAGATGCTGGAAGCCAGAATATATAAGTGAGAGGCTAGAAAAGCACAGTAGGTCAGGCAACAGGGGAGCAGGAAAGTCAACATTTCGGGTTGATACCCTTTGTCAGGACTGGGGAGGTGGCGGGGAGCCCAAAAATAAATAGAGGGAGGGGGATGGGGCTTGGGCAAGGGTAGGAGAGATGGTGAGAGGTGGATGCAGGTATGGGGTTATTGTGATTGGTCTGTGGGAAGGCTGGAGCAGATAGCTGAGTAGGAAGATGGACAGGTTAGGTTAGGTCAGGGAGGTGGGGGGGGGGGCGGGGGGAGAAGAGGGCTGGACATGGGATAAGTCTGGGGGTAGAGAGATTTTGAAGCTGGTGAAGTCAATGTTGAGTCCATTGGGCTATAAGTTCCCAAGGCAAAATATCAGGTGTTGTTCCTCTAGCTTACATTTGGCCTCTGACTGTAGAGGCCAAGGATGGACATGTCATCAGGGGAGTGGGAGGGGGAAATTAAAATGGATGGCAATTGGTTGATGTGTGCAGAGCTCAGATGCTCCGCAAACTGGTCCCCAAGTCTACATTTGATCTCCCCGATATACAAGGAGCCACATAGAGAGCAACGGATGCAACAGATAAGGTTGGATAAGGTGCAGGTGAATCTTTGCCAGATTTGGATTGAGCAGTGTCTTATGGAGGTTAGACAGACTGATTTGTTTCCACTAGAGTTTAAAACAAAGAGGGGTGAATTGATTGAATTGCATAAAATCCTGAATGACCTCAAATGGTTACTATGGGAATGATTTTTCCTCCTGTGGGTGAGCCCAGAACTGGAGGCACTGTTTAACAATTAGGAATTGCCTATTTGAGGACAGATGTAAGTTTTTTTTTCTCTCAGTTGAGAGACTTTGGAACGTTGCTTCAGATCCTCGTGGAAGTGGGGTCATTAAGTATTTTTAAGACAGATAGATTCTTGTTAGCAGGGATTCCAGGGTTAGACAGGGTAGATGGGAGTGTGGAATTCTAAACACAAACAGATCATCCACGATCTTATTAAAACGCAGAGAAGACTCGAGGCGTCAAATGGTCTACTTCTGCTTCACTTTGTATATTCATTTGCAAAATGCTGAGGCTCCTATATTCTGGTTCCTTGGGTCCCTTTGCTTGCCTCATTCACAGTCACACGGTCCTGTCTCTGATCACTGACCAGAAGGTCCTAGCTTAAGAGATTACTGTCTCCTGGTACAAAGAATCCAGAGAGAGTGTTCTCCTTCTTTGGTGCGTTGCGGTGTCTGTTGTTCAGCCTCCAGCTCATAAGCCGAGTCAAAGCTGCTGAGCATCAAACACTTATTGCAGATTTTTGCCCTAAATTAAGCAAGAACTCCCACATGCTGCAGCTGTGGCACATCATCCATCTTAACGTCAGTTGTTATTTCAACACTGGTAATGCAGTACCCTTTTCTTTTTTAATTGTGCCTACGTCATTGGTACCTAAAGAACCACAACATCAGAACCCTCCCAGTCCCACTGCAAATTTGTCTCCAACCTCCAGGAGATGTCCCAAACCCTGGCACCAGCCAGGAAAAACAGCTTTGGTATTTTCCAAATATGTTTGTTGTGTGGGACATCATTAGACATCTGTAGAAAGTCTAGACATAGAACATCTACCTCACCATATTCATCAATGCTGTTACATCGAATAATTTTTGATGCAGAACCTCTTGAGCATGGGATACTTTGCTACAGAATGAATGGGGCAGAAACCACTGCTCCTTTTAATGGAAAGCCGAGTCAGACATGACAATTCTAATTCAAACAAACACTAAACTAAGAATGGTTCAGTCAGATCCTAACTAAGCAGGTCTTCAAGATCAGAGCCTAGGTGCTCATAGAACTACTCAGTCATACAAGCCATCGTGTAGGGGCTGGATCCTGCATTATAAATTGAGCCCTCTTACTTGCCAGTACAATAACTTGATCCCTAACATTCCCAGTTGTTCTCTCCAACATTCTACTTTTTAAAAAATTTGCAAGTCATGGGCTCACTGGCAAGATCAGTATTTGTTGCCCATCTCTAACTGTCCTTGAACTCAATAGCTTGCTAGGGCCATTTTGGAGAAAAGTTAAAAGTCAATCATAACCCTAAGTAAGTAAGGTATCATTTAAGGTAGTGTTATTTTGGTGTTTAGAGTGTTGATGTGAAAATGATTGCGTAGTGAGAAATAGATTTCAACATTTGGGCTGTTCAAGACTTTTCCACAGCCTAAAATAACCTCCATTTGCTTCAAAAACACAGCAATGCTAATGGTGTGACAAACTCTCTGAATGCACTTTAAAGCCAACTAAACATTTGTTTCAAATGTAGATAAACCACTTGAAGAGCACTGCAATATCATGGCATAGAAAGTGCTTTACCAATTGCTGAGAGCTAAACATTATACCTGACACAGATTAATTTGGTCAGACACAGCAAAGAATCAATGTTGTGTGAAGCAACGACACTTTGCAGTGATTGAGGCAAGCATCTGACATCTTTAGTTTACTAATTAAATCTATCAACGAGGGTCTTTGGCACAGCGGTAGCATCCCTAATGCTAAGCCAAAAGTTTAAATCCCACCTTAGGATGTGAAGGCATGGAGGTGTGTCATAACACATCCAAATAGCTTGATTAAAAAAGGGAAGAACACAATTTTTAACAGATTCTGGTCTGCAAGGACTGCCACAAGAACGTTGATGTGGCCTTCAAGGAAAACGAGTGAAGAGTTGGGATAGATAGGTAAATTATCTCGCATCCACTCTTCGCTGAAAATATATGACATCATCCAACACAACACAGTGGTATGTCACTGAACTAGTAATCCAAGGTCCCAGAAGAACGTTCTAGGCACGTGGGGTCAAACCGATTTTGAATTCAGAAAAGAAATCCGAGATTCAAAGATGATATACTGGTCATTATGCATAATCATCAGACTGTTTCACATAGAGGGTGGTGCGTGTATGGAATGAGCTACCAGAGGAAGTGGTACAGGCTGGTACAACTACATTTAAAAGGCATCTGGATGGGTATATAAATAGGAAGAGTTTGGAGGGATAGGGGCTAAATGCTGGCAAATGGGACTAGATTAATTTACGATATCTGGTCGGCATGGATGAGTTGAGCTGAAGGGTCTGCTTCCATGCTGTACAGCTTTATGACTATGTGTAAATACCCATCAGGATCACTAATTTCCTTTAGGGAAGGACATCTGCCAACTTTACCTGGTCTGGCCTACAAGTGACTCCGGACCTGCAGCAAGTCAGGTTGGCTATTAACCGCTCTCTGAAACAGCCGAGCAAGCTAGTCGGTTTAAGAGTAATTAGAGATGGCTAATAAAACATTGGTCTCACCAGTAATGCTCATTATATATATAAAAATGTTACAAATGTTGAAAATAGTTTTCCTTTTAGCTCAGGTTAAAGTCAATTAGGAGGCCAAAACTGAATTCCTACTGAAGAACTTTGATTTGCCTTTTTAAAAATTGCTTCAAAACCAAAAGACCATAAGATGAAGGAGAAGTAGGCTATTCAGCTCATCAATGTCATTCAATGCTGTCATTCAATGAGATCACGGCTGATCTGATAAACCATAACTCCACTTTCCTGCTTTTCCCTCTAACCCTCGATTCCCTTAAATGATTAAAAGTCTGCCTGCCTATTTCAGTTTTGAATATACTTAATGACCCACCTTCTACAGAATTCTGCATTAAAGAATTCCACAGATTCACTGCCCTCAGAGGAAATGTTCCCTCAACCCTTATGGAAAGGTGACCACCTTGAGATTGTGCCACTGGTCCTAAACTCTCCCAGAGGGGAAACAACTTTTCCAAATCTACCCTGTCAAGTCTAAGAATTGTGTATGGTTCAAGGTCATCTCTCAAATCATTTAAATTCCTGAGAGTACAGGTCCAACCCGAGCCAACAGTCTCTTCAGACTGTAGAAATTTTTCATGTTTTACTAAAGATTCTAGACTAGTAAACCTTCTCTATAAATTACCTTCAATGCCAGTATCTTTAGATAAAAGGCCAAAACTAGTTTATAGTATTCCAGCTGTAGTCTGACTAGTTCATTACATAGTTTTGTCAATATTTTCACACCTTTATACTCCATTCTCTTTGAAATATGGTCAACATTCCATTTACCTTCCCTATTTCGTGAACTTTTTTGCTAGTTTTTTTAAGCTTTATGCTCGAGGGCTCCAAAATCTATGTTGTAGTCATCTATGGTCTTTCTCCATTTAAATAATACTCAGTTCTTCCTGCAAAATTGCATAACCACACATTTTCCCATATTATATTCCAGGTTTTTACCCACTCACAACCTATCTATATATCTCTATAGACTCAGTCTTCCTCATCATTTGCCTTTCCACCTATTTTTGTGTCATCCAAAAACCATACATTCACTTTCCTTATCCAAAGACATTGTAAATGATAACAAGGTGTAGAGCTGGATGAACACAGCAGGCCAAGCAGCATCAGAGGAGCAGGAAGGCTGACGTTTTGGGCCTAGACCCTTCTTCAGAAATGGGGGAGGGGAAGGGGGTTCTGAAATAAATAGGGAGAGATACAGTCATCAATGTAACGGAGGAAGAGATGGGGTTTAGGGCCAGTGTAGATATGGAAGAGGGATTGTTCCACGTAACCTACAAAGAGGCAGGCACAGCTTGGGCCCATGCGGGTACCCATTGCCACCTCCTTTGTCTGTAGGAAGTGGGAGGAATTGAAAGAGAAGTTGTTGAGGGTGAGTTCGAGTTCAGCTAAGCAGATGAGGGTGTCAGTGGAGGTGGGCTGGTCGGGCCTGCGGGACAGGAAGAAGCGGAGGGCCTTTAGGCCATCTGTATGGGGAATGCAGGTGTATGGGGACTGGATGTCCATGGTAAAGATGTGTTGGGGACCGGGGAATTGGAAGTTCTGGAGGAGGTGGAGGGCGTGGGTGGTGTCACGGACGTAGGTAGGGAGTTCCTGGACCAAGGGGTGAAAATGGAGTCGAGATAGGTGGAGATAAGTTCGGTGGGGCAGGAGGAGGCGGAGACAATGGGTCGACCAGGGCAGTCAGGTTTGTGGATTTTGGGAAGGAGATAGAAGCGGGCGGTGCGCGTTTGGGGAACGATGAAGTTGGAGGCTGTGGGTGGGAAGTCACCTGAGGTGATGAGGTTGTGGACGGTTTGGGACATGATGGTTTGGTGGTCGGGGGTGGGGTCATGATCAAGGGGACAGTAGGAGGTGGTGTTGGAGAGTTGGCACCTGGCCTCGGCAATGTAGAGGTCAGTGTTCCATACTACAACTGCACCTCCCTTGTCTGCGGGTTTTATGGGGAGGTTGGGATTGGAGCGGAGCTTCCAGAACTTCCAATTCCCCGGTCCCCAACACCTCATCTTTACCATGGACGGCCAGTCCCTATACACCTGCATTCCCCATACAGATGGCCTAAAGGCCCTCCGCTTCTTCCTGTCCCGCAGGCCCGACCAGCCCACCTCCACTGACACCCTCATCCGCTTAGCCGAACTCGTCCTCACCCTCAACAACTTCTCTTTCAATTCCTCCCACTTCCTACAGACAAAGGGGGTGGCAATGGGTACCCGCATGGGCCCAAGCTGTGCCTGCCTCTTTGTAGGTTACGTGGAACAATCCCTCTTCCATACCTACACTGGCCCTAAACCCCACCTCTTCCTCCGTTACGTTGATGACTGTATCGGCATCGCCTTGTGCTCCCATGAGGAGATCGAATAGTTCATCCACTTCACCAACACCTTCCACCCCAACCTTAAGTTCACCTGGACCATCTCTAATACCTCTCTTTCCTTCCTGGACCTGTCTCCATCTCTGGCAACCACCTAGAAACCGATATCCATTTCAAACCCACCGACTCCCACAGCTACCTAGAATACACCTCCTCCCACCCACCTTCCTGCAAAAATGCCATCCCCTATTCCCAATTCCTTCGCCTCCGCCACATCTGCTCCCAGGATGAGGCATTCCACTCCGATACATCTCAGATGTCCTCGTTTTTCAAGGACCACAACTTCCTCTTGCTCCCCGCCCCCCCCCACCCCGTGGTCGAGAATGCCCTCGACCGTGTCTCCCGCAACTCATCCCTCACACCCCCTCCCCGCAATAACAATGAAAACAGAATCCCCCTCGTCCTCACGTACCACCCGACCAATCTCCGGATCCAATGCATCATCCTCCGACACTTCCGCCATCTACAATCTGACCCCACCAAAGACATTTTTCCCTCCCCACCCTTATCTGCTTTCAAGAGGGACCACTCTCTCCGTGACTCCCTTGTCTGCTCCATACTCCCCTCCAGGCCCCACCACACCTGGCACTTTTCCCTCCAACCGCAGGAAGTGCTACACCTGCCCCTACACCTCCCCCCTCACCCCCATCCCAGGCCCCAAGAAGACTTTCCACATCAAGCAGATGTTCACTGCACATCTGCTAATGTGGTATACTGCATCCGCTGCTCCCGTTGTGGCTTCCTCTACATCAGGGAAACCAAGCGGAGGCTTGGGGACCGCTTTGCAGAACACCTACACTCGGTTCGCAATAAACAACTGCACCTCCCAGTCGTGAACCATTTCAACTCCCCCTCCCATTCCTCAGACGACATGTCCATCCTGGGCCTCCTGCAGTGCCACAACGATGCCACCCGAAGGTTGCAGGAACAGCAACTCATATTCCGCTTGGGAACCCTGCGGCCCAATGGTCTCAATGTGGACTTCACAAGCTTCAAAATCTCCCTTCTCCCTACCGCATCCCAAAACCAGCCCAGCTCGTTCCTGCCTCCCTAACCTGTCCTTCCTCCCACCTATCCCCTCCTCCCACCTCAAGCCCCACCCCCATCTCCTACCTACTAACCTCATCCCGCCCCCTTGACCTGTCCGTCCTCCCTACCTCCCCACCTACTCACCTTTACTGGCTCCATCCCCGCCTGTCTCCTCTCCACCTATCTTCTCCTCTATCCATCTTCTATCCGCCTCCCCCTCTCTCCCTATTTATTTCAGAACCCCCTTCCCCTCCCCCATTTCTGAAGAAGGGTCCAGGCCCGAAACGTCAGCCTTCCTACTCCTCTGATGCTGCTTGGCCTGCTGTGTTCATCCAGCTCTACATCTTGTTATCTCAAATTCTCCAGCATCTGCAGTTCCTACTAGCTCTGAAACATTGTAAATGATTATGGCTCTGCAATTCCACAGATGGTCTAAAAACTACGCAGCTTTTTCCTGTTATTTTAACAGTCCGCTAAAAAACAAATCAACCTAAAAAAAATGTCACCTCATTACCAGCAGGTAAAACTGTCAATACGGCACAGGTGCTAGACCTACATCCAAACAGTTGAACACTGAAGCCAGCACACTATTATTTGATTGTTTCAGGCATCACAAGCCAGGTATCAATGTCCACACTTTGAAGCATATCTCACACCTATCCCCTTCCTAACTCCCTACCTACACTCACCTTTCCTGGCTCCATCCCCGCCTCTTCGACCTGTTTGTTTCCTCTCCACCTATCCTCTCCTCTATCCCTCTTCTATCCGCCTCCCACTCTCTCCCTATTTATTTCAAAACCCCCTTCCCCTCCCCCTTTTCTGATGAACGGTCTAGGCCCGAAACGTCAGCCTCTCTGCTCCTATGATGCTGCTTGGCCTGCTGTGTTCATCCAGCCCTGCACCTTGTTGTCTCGGATTCTCCAGCATCTGCAGTTCCTACTATCTCTCACTAGTCAGCAGTTCAGGACACTGAACATGGGCATATCTATACCAACACTTAATTATGATACTTCAGCAAAGTGCAGCAGAAAGTGAAAAAGGGAGGCCAAGTTGAAGATTGATTTGGACAAATGTTAAACGTGAATGAACAGAATTCAAATACAAACACTCCTCATTTCTGATGCCAGATGGAAATACTCAACTTTCAAACTTTAGCCCACAGTCACAAATATATAGATTCGAAGGCCCTTGGCACTTGCATACATAGCATTACACAAACATGTGGAGGTGCCTCATTATACTGTAAAGTATGAGCAAATTGAGTCAGTAGGACAAACATTTACACTTAACTGTAACCTCAGAACACAAGCTGCAAACTGGTTTCAGATCAAGAAGCAAACTATGCCTTTTTGCTTGTGGATTCCTTCGGCCACAGTTCCTGAGAATTTAACAGAGCTTCTGACCAGATTTCTGGCACTCAGGTTATAATCCAGTAAACTCGATGTGGCCCAGTCTTAGTTGCAGGTAAAGGCAGAACTGCCACAAAATACCAGTTTGATAAAGGAACAATGAAATCCTACTCTTGTTAACTATATGTCATATTGAAACTGGGTGGATAATATTTCCAAACATAAAAGAGATAATCAACAAGTTAAAGTCAATCTTGTTTTTTTTAAAAGAAACGGGGCAGTAAAGCAGAATTTTAAAAGCACGTAGGTCTGTTTTGAAAGAAGAGTGGGTTAAATGGCAGTGAATGGTGCATGCAGAGAGAGGTCAGCCAGGCCCTCTGCTTACCTCAGAGAAGTTGAATGCCAAGGGGATGGTGCCTGCCACGTAACAACCGATCAGCATGGCCAAGGAGAGAAGGCTGATTGTGCTGAGGTCATCCATCCTACCCTGGGAGGGGGTGGGGGTAAGGGGGCTAAAGAGAGAGAGAGGTGGGGAGAAAGTGGTATGGAGCACTGAAATACAGGCTAGGTGGTGAAGGGAAGGGAGAGATTAGGGGTAAAGGAATTTTTTGGGGGGAGGTAGGTTGGCAAGTAGGGGGAGCAGACAGTTGAGGGGAAGAAAGGGAAGAAGGCTTCGAGGGAAGAGGAGAAGGTGGATTAGGGGTTT
>NC_063339.1:79601216-79648465 GCF_021869965.1 Rhincodon typus
CCCTTCATCAGAAAATGATGAAGGGTCTAGGCCCGAAACGTCAGCCTCTCTGCTCCTATGATGCTGCTTGGCCTGCTGTGTTCATCCAGCCCTGCACCTTGTTGTCTCAGTGACGCCCAGTTTGGGTTCCGCCAGGGCCACTCAGCTCCTGACCTCATTACAGCCTTGGTTCAAACATGGACAAAAGAGCTGAATTCCACAGGTGAGGTGAGAGTGATAGCCCTTGATATCAAGGCTGCATTCAACCAAGTGTGGCATCAAGGAGCCCTAGCAAAACTGGAATCACTAGGTATCAGGGGAAAACTCTCCAGTGGTTGGAGTCATACCTGGCACATAGGAAGATGTTTGTGGTTGTTTGGAGGTCAGTCATCTCAGCTCCAGTACATCTCTGCAGGAGTTCCTCAGGGTAGTATCTTTTTATTTGTTTTTTTTTTAATCCATTTGTGGGATGTGGCCATCACTGTCTGGGCCAGCATATATTGTCTGTCCCTCATTGCCCTTGAGAAGTGAGCTGCCTTCTTGAATCTGCTGTCGGTTGACCTTAGGGAGGGAATTCCAGGATTTTGACCCAGTGAAAGTGAAGGGACGGATATATATTTCCAAGTCAGGATGGTGAATGGCTTGGAGAGGAACTCACAGGGGTTCCCATGTATCCGCTGTCCTTGTCCTTCCAGATGGAATTAGTCATGGATTTGGAAGGTGCTGCCTGAGGATCTTTGGAGAGTTTCTGCAGTGCATCTTGTAGATAGTACACATTGCTGCTACTGAACGTCGGTGGTGGAGGAAGTGAGTGTTTGTGGATGTAGTGCCAGTGACGTGGGCTGTTTTGTCCTGGATGGTGTCAAGCTTCTTGAGTGTTGTTGGGGCTGTACTCGTCCAGGCAAGTGGGGAATAGTCCATCACGTTCCTGATTTGT
This sequence comes from Rhincodon typus, assembly GCF_021869965.1. Classification (NCBI taxonomy): domain Eukaryota; kingdom Metazoa; phylum Chordata; class Chondrichthyes; order Orectolobiformes; family Rhincodontidae; genus Rhincodon; species Rhincodon typus. Next base: position 79,602,133 of record NC_063339.1, read on the forward strand.
GCCTTGTAGATGGTGGGCAGGCTTTAGGGAGTCAGGAGGTGAGTTACTCACCGCAGTATTCCTAGCCTCTGACCTGCTCTTGTAGCTCTTGTAGGCCCAACCATCTTCAGCTGCTTCATCACAAGGTCAGAAGTGGTAATGTTTACTGTGCAATGTTCAGCTGTCTTCATAATAGTCGTACGAAATAAGAACAGAAGCAGACCATTTGGCCCCTCGAGTCTGCTTCAGCATTGAGTAAGATCATAGCTAATCTGTTTATGTATCGAGTTCCTATCTATCCCAATAATCTTTAATTTCCTTGCCTAACAAGAAACTATCTATCTCTGATCCTGCTTCCATCTTTTAAGATAGAGTTCCAAAGTTGACTAACACTGGGAGGAGATTAAAAAAAAGCTCCTCATCTCTGTCCTAAAAGGGAAACCTGTAATAGTAACATAGTGTCCCCCTAGTTTTGAACTCCCCCACTAGAAGAACATTCTTTCCACATCCACCTTGTTAAGACTGGTCAGGATCTTAAGCTTCAAACAAGTCATCCCCTACTCTAAATTCCTGTGGAAACAAGCCCAGTCTGTCCAAGCTTTCCTCAAGATAACTCACTCAATCCGGGTATCAATCTGGTACACATACTGTAATTCCCCTCCAATACATTTACATCCTTCCTTAAATAAGGAGACCAAAACTGCACACAGCATTCAAGATGTGATCTCACCAATGTCCTGTATAATTGGAGTATAACATCCTCACTTTTATATTCGATTCCTCTCATCATAACCCAAACTCTATCTCATTAGCCATCTTGATTACAAGCTATTCCCCCACACTCACTTGTTTTGACTCATGCACTGGGACATCTAAAGCCTTTGGGATAAAGCTGGGGGCTGGAGGAACAACCTGATATTTTGCCTTGGAAGCTTACAGCTCAATGGCCTTAACGTTCACTTCAAAATCCCTCCACTCCCAGCCTTATCCCATGTCCAGCCCTCCCCCTTCTGACCTGACCTAACAGGTCCATCTTCCCGCTCCACCCTTCCCATGGACCAATCACAATAACCCCCTACCTGCATCCACTATTACCATCTCTCTTACCCTTGCCCCAGCCCTACCCCTCCATTTATTTCTGGGCACCCCTCCTCTTCCCCAGTCCTGACAAAGGGTTTTGGCCGGAAACGTTGACTTCCTCTTCCCCAGTCCTGACAAAGGGTTTTGGCCCAAAATGTTGACTTATCAGCCTCTCGGATGCTGTCTGACCTGCTGTGCTCTTCCAGCCTCTCACCTATAGACTCTGGCTTGCAGCATCTGCGATCCTTACTGTCTCCAATTGAATCTAGCAGTTATGAGGAATTTGAACAGAGTATCTGACAACCCTCTTTCGCATATGCAGCGACAGACAGTGACTAATAAGAATTCAAAAGTGGAAAGCACAACATCATAACTGTTAGCAAGCCTCTGGTGGAACTGAAGTCGTATCCTTAATTTCCAAATGTTCCCTGGTGTACATTCTTGGTCTGGTCGAGGTCTTGTGCAAACTTAAGGGTTGGAGTCCAGAACCAATTTTGTTAAAGGCTGCAATCACTAACACAGCTATATTGACCTCTATGAGAACCAGGTAACCATTTTAACCCGACATTTTGACTGGTTCTGAACTGGATGTTGCTAAGCAATTTAACTGTTCCAACCCACGGGGTGTGCACTCTCCTGGGTACTGGCCTATGTGTTCCCTTACACATGTCAGGTCTCGTAGGACTCTTTTGCTGTCTTGAGCCTGCATACGGCAGCAACTACAATGACTTGCCAGCTTGGATCCTGAACAGCATTTTAGCTGTTTGGCCGAGGCTTGGCCTTGTTTTGGGTTTTTCCTATGAGCTGACCTAGGGTCCCTCTGCTCAGACTATGCCCTGCATGAGGCTCTGCAATTGCTTACACTCAAGTCGTGTTCCCAAAGCTCAGTTGGATAGGTGAGGGTGTCCATGTGCATTGGGATGCCCTGTAGCTCACATGCTCCACTTACCTCATTTTCTAACTACAAAGCCAGTTGTAGTGCCTGTTTGAAGTCCAATTGGACTTCAGCTGGTAGGAGCTTTTGCAGGGTTACGTCATTAATCCCACATACCAAATGGTGTCTCAGCATCTCATTCAGAGTTAACCCAAAATCACATGCATTGGCCAGTCGTCTTAACCACGTCCCCAGCACTCAAACTGCCAAATAAAACCGATAGCATCTCAGAATTAGAAAAGGCTTGGGATCGTAATATTCCTTAAATAAATCCATCAACTCTTGAAAGGTTTCAGTATCTGGTGCTTCAGGGAAAGTTTAGGCTCCTAATAACTGAAAATGTTGTGGTTCCACAAACAGTCAAAAGGATTACTTGTTGCTTTTCATCTGCCCCAAAGTCATGTACCAGAAAAAATAACACATTCTTTCCATATACTAGGCCCAGTCTTTGACCGCATGATTGAACGAGTCAAGCTTCCCAAATAAAGGCATGATGCTGGAAGTGCTTAACCCCAACTCAAAGGTAATTGTTGTGCGTGTACTTTCTTCAGGCATGTACTGTTTTCTCTCGTCGCCACTGAAATAACTGCACAGAGGCTGGTATCCCATCACCAAATCACCCTTTCTTTACATGTGCACAGTCCTTGGGCTCTGACTAGCCAGCTCAGAGCCAGTCCCTAGGATAAAGAGACTCTCTGAGCGTCCTGTTTGTATCTGTCAGTCAGGGCTCCCAGATTGGCCCAGGTTAAGAACCCCAATCAAGGATCTCATAGGCAATGAGATCCACCTGGCCTGTGTTCTAGTCACTACAGTTGGCAAATGTAATTGCTGGCCCGGGTTCCTTCTCCACTGACACTGCTGTACGTGCTGAGTGTTTGCAGAGTTTTCAGTTCTTATTCCAGAAAGTTTTTCAAGTTATTATTGCATTGCTGTTTGTGGGATCTTGCTGTGCACACATTTCTTAAAACTGATTATTTTTAAATGCTCCTAATTGGCTGCGAAGTGGTTTGAAGCATCTGAGGTTATAAAAGACTCTAAATGTCATTTTTCTTGCTTTCATAGAGGGCTTTTCTTTAAAATTCATTCAGGAGACAGGAGCTTCGCTAACTGGGCCAGCACTTATTGCCTATTTCTAGTTGTCCTTGAGAAGGTGGTGGTGAACTGACTTCTTGAATAGCCACAATCCATGTTTTGTAGATAGACCCACTAATTAATGAGTAATGTAATAAATAAAAAGGCACCAAAATATTGCAGAGGCTGGAAACTGGAAAGGAAAACATTAGAAGCATACAGCGGAGAAGCAACAGATAAGGCAAACATGTTAACATTTCTGCTGTAATCTTTCATTTTTGTATAACCCTTCATCCCACATAATGTCAAGTGGTTACACCTAAGTTGTTAACTCTCCTTGCACTGATCTGCCAATTGTTTCCAGCGTTTTTGATTCATTTAAGTGTCATAGAAAATAGGCCATTTGGCCCTTCAAGCCTGCTCCACTCTCCCAGCACAGAACCTGACCCAAACCTGAATTCAGACCAAGCTGTCCAATCCACAGGTCGACTTTAAGACTCTGAGGCAAATGTTTCTTAGCAACATATTTGGCAACTTCTCTCTGGGGTGTGCTGCTGTCTGAAATTTCAATGTTCTAAACCTGAAACTGAAACAACCCTGATTTTCTTCACCCTGATGTTTGTTCCCATGTGTCCAACTGCCTGAAATTCCTTTCCTAAATATCTCTGCTTCTCTCTCCTTTCCACTTTTGTTAAAACAAGGTGTGGAGGTGCCAGTGTTGGACTGGGGTGGATGAAGTCATAAGTCACACGAGACCAGGTTGTAGTCCAACCGAGATGGTAGGAACTGCCGATGCTGGAGTCTGAGATAACAAGGTGTGGAGTTGGATGAACACAGCAGGCCAGGCAGCATCAGAGGAGCAGGAAAGCTGACGTTTTGGGTCTGGACCCTTCTTCAGAAATCAGTAGTCCAACAGGTTTGAAGTGGAGGGATGTGCACAGAAACAGAATTTATATGCAGAGAGATAATGGCAACATAATTCCAGGTAATTAAGAATGTCAAAAGATAAATACATATAGTGTGATTGAAGTGTCGGCAGGCTGAATATCAATTCTTTGCAGGTGATCAAAAGTGTCAAACAGCTGAATGGCAAGTGAAGGGATGACCCATTATCTGATTAATTAAGGCAGATTATGTAAATTCTGTGCCTGTGCACTTCCCTCCACTTCACCTGACGAAGGAGCAGCGCTTTGAAAGCTTATGATTTCAAATAAACCTGTTGGACTATAACTTGGTGTCGTGTGACTTCTGACTTCAAAAACAAAACTCTAATCAGGTTAAACAGTATCTGTTTAACACATACTAAGGGTTAACAGAAACTCACTAAATCAAAATGACACTTCCAGGCTGATTGGCTTTAAAGCCAATCTTTTTGTGCAAGCCTGTTCTTGCCTGTTGTAATATCTCCTGCTGTGTATTTGGGTCCAGTGTTATCAGAGAACATGTCTTTGACATGATTAGTGTGATTCACCATATTGAAGATGTTATAGTCGTGCATGTTACTGTGGGATATGTCTCCAAGTCCGTTGTGCGGGAGTCAGCCACACTTGATAGGAAAGATATGAAAGAATTCAGAAAAAATTTACATGGAAGTTGCCGGTATTGGAGGATTTGAGCTATAAGGAGAGGCTGAATAGGCTGGGGCTGTTTTCCCTGGAGCGTCGGAGCCTGAGGGGCGACCTTGTAAAATCATGCTCACCCTGAAGAAGTTTTGCTCTTCCCTCCAACAGGATTCTAGTTGTCTCTTTCTCTTAGCTTTACTTGTTGCATTCTCTATCATCATGGCCTACACACAGACACACGTCCAGTGGAACCATCCATCCCTTCACATCTGGCAGGTAGACACACCAATGTTCTGCCATCCTCACATTCCAATCATTTAACCTGCACTATCAGCACCCTTCCTCCCCCAGCACTCCACCCCCACGCTATTGCATAAATACTGCCCCCTCCACACTTCACATCAGCTCTGATGAAGAATCATCGAGACTCGAAATGTTAGCTTGCTCTCTCTGCACAGACGCTGCCTGACTCACTGTGATCTCCAACTTTTTTTTATTTTCAGCACAGATTCCAGCATCTGCAGTAATTTGCTGATGAATAACTAAGGTCTTTTCTCCAGGGTAAGGGAGTCCAAAACTAGGGGGTGTAGGTTTAAGGTAAGAGGGGAAAGATTTAAAAGGGACCTGAAAAAGGGGCAACTTTTTCACACAGAGGGTGGTGTGTGTATGGAAATGAACCGCCACAGGAAGAGGTGCTGGCTGGTACAATTACAACATTTTAAAGGACATCTGGATGTTATATTAAGAGGAAGGGTTTAGAGGGATGTGGACAAAATGCTGGCAAATGGACTAGATCAGTTTAGAATATCTGGTCAGCATGGATGAGTTGAGTTGAGTTTCCATGCTGTACATGTCCATGACTCTATGACTTCACAGCTGGCCCTTGACACTTGCCCAGCTCTCACCTGTGACTCCTTGTTTTGCAGGGCAGTTGGCCTACCCTGTTAGCTGTGTTGGTTCACAGGCCAAGTGAAGTAGAAGTTCCCTTACTGGTACCAGAATCAAGGTTATGTGATCAGCTGGAGTATTCATGCAACAGGAGCTATTCTCCACATTGAAATCTCTCTAGAAGGAACACTAGTCCGCACTCCACCCCACCCCAGGAAAGTTGAGTATGCAAAGACTGGCATCCACAGAAAGCTCCTAGTCTAATGATATTCCCACTCAGCCACTGCGCCCCCAAAGAATGACATAGTTATAGACCATACAGCATGGAAACAAATCCTTCTGTCCAGCTAGTCCATGCCGACCATGTTCCCAAACTAAAGTCGCATCCACCTGCGTTTGGCCCCAATCCCATCAAACCCTTCCAATTTGTGTACTTATCCAAATGTCTTTTAAATGTTGTAACTATACCTGCATCCGCCACTTTCTCTGGCAGTTCATTCCACACATGAACTATGCAGTATGAATAAAAAAGTTGCTCCTCATGTCCTTTTTAAAATCTTTCACCTCTCACCTTAAAAGTACGCTCCCTAGTTTTGAGCTCCCTCACCTGAGGGAAAAGACCTTTGCTATTCACCTCATGTATGTCCCTCATGATTTTATGAACAGCGTTTAAGGTCATCCCTCAACCTCTTATACTTTCCAGCGAATGGAGAGTTTGAGTTTTAAGGGGAGGCTGGATAGCCTGGGACTTTTTTCACCAGAGCAATGAGAAGAGGAGCAAACAGGCTGGATGTGTAAATACACAAACCACTGGATGTGGTGGCATATGTGATATTGTCACTGGACTAGAAATCCAGGAACACAGGCTAATGCTCCTTGACATGACTTCAAATCCCACTATGGCAGATGGTGAAATTTGAATTCTGAACTGAAATTCAATAAAAATCTGGAATTAAAAGCTAGCGTAATGGTGACCATGTACACCTTGCCAGTTATTGTACAAACTGGTTCGCCTAATGTCCTGTAAAGAAGAAAATCTGCTGTCCTTGTCAGGTCTGGCTTAAACATAACTCCAGACCCATTGCAATGTGGTTGACTTTCAGTTGCCTTCTGAAATTGTTCAGCAAGCCCCTCAATTCAAGTGGCAGTTAGGAATGGCCAATTAATGATGATCCAGACAGAAATCCCAACGTCCCATGAATGAACCAAATAAAAACTAAAAGTATGAATATAAATTAGTATGACCAATGGGCGGTACAGGCTCAGGTGATTGTGTGGAGTTTGCACATCTTCCCCATGTCTGCATGAGTTCAAAGATGTGCAGGTTAAGTAGATTGGCTGTGGGGAAATTGCCGTAAAGTGTCCAGGGGTCTGTAGGCTAGGTGGGTTAGCCATGGTAAAAACTGAAGGGTTATGGGTATAGGATGGGATTCTGTGTCTGGGTTGGATGCTCTTTGGAAGGTTGGATGCTGACATGGCAGGCCAAATGGCTTCTTTCTGCACTAAAGGGATTCTATGATTCCTTAGTTCTAAGAAAAGGGAAAAGCGTTATTCTAGAGGTGTAGAATTGAAAATCGAGGGGTCACGTTAAGATTGTATCAATACTATAGAATACTATGTATCTATAGTCAGCAATGAGGTTATCCCTAACTGGAAAGGTTGGGTGGTTTTTGTTTAAAAGGGGAGATTGGGAGATAACCTACAAGTACGAAAATGTTTGGCAAGAGTTGATGGAGAGTTTTCAGTGGTGGAAAAGAGCATATTTTGAGAATATAATTGTAACTGCTCACTAATAAATCTAATGAAGAATTCAGGAGAAATTCTTCAATGAGTATGCAGAGAACCTGGAACTTGCAACTCCAGAGATTAGTTGAGAACAGTGTCAGTGGATTTCAGGGGAAACTATGTTAACTCAGTGTGGAGGAGAGTGGAATTGATGCCCCCTTCTGACGTATTTGCAAGCAGGGACCAGGTAGAATAAAACAGATGGCTAACCTACCTGCTCTTGGGTACATTGAGAACCTTAACTAAATGGTCAGTGGCACATTAAGGGCTTCATTTCGCCGCAATTTCAATAAGATTCTGTTGTTCCGGCCTGCTGTCTCACATGCTGCCGGACCTGTTAAGTATTTCCAGCATTTGCCATCTCTATTTCGGATTTCATTCATCCGCAGTATTTAGCTTTCCTCTACCCGATTTGGTATTGGCACCCCACCTCTTTTTCCTTTGTATCATTTATTGCGTCTGTGTGGACATTAAGCCACCAGCCGGTCACCGTTTCTGAGTCGCCTTTCTGTTATTTCCACAACATTATATTCCCACGTGGCAACTTCTGCTTGCACATTCCTCCGGATCCCCTCCCCAGTGATAACCGATTGCTGCACGCTGCTCTCAGTGTCAGTTACTGGTACAGAGGGAGGAAGGAGCAGTGTTTTTAAGATGTACGAAGACTATTTTAAGTGAATGAACCAAAGAATCCAATCAATCACGTTCTACATTAACCATCTTTTGATTTCATCGATGATTTGGTTGATTTGAGTTGCCCTGTGAGAGTAGTTTCTCATCATGGCTATTATATGAGCTTCCACTGGGTGACGCACTCACCCAGCAGGCTAGTGCTATTCGACACATCCCATTTGGACAACAGGTTTGCCCTGATTTTCAGGCTCTTGACCAGCCACCTCCTACGTTACATCCTGTAGCTTCACCTCCAAGTGCTTTGGTATTATTTGCCACAACCTGTCCAGCATTCCTGGTTTCAAATGATATATGCCTGTTTCTGTTTAAACATTTTACGGTTTATCTGCTCTGTTGTCCCTTCTAGACGAGAAATATTAAGGATCCTGTTCCAAGTTCTATTAGCTAATTGATATGGGTCCGTTCTGTACAGCGCAAATTCCAGACAGCGCTGCATACTACTTAAAGATAAATAAATATAAACTCTCCCTAACTGTGGTCCAGAGATAAAGCAGAGCTGTTTTGCAGGCCAACACTGGCGAAAGGCCAGTTTGTGCTTTGCAATGCCTTTGAAAGCCCGGCTTTGCGTTCGATGTATACCGTCTGCATGTTCCAATACCCGACCTATGGAGATGGAGCCGTGACAAATTTGTACACAGGAGCCTGACAACCAATCCACTTGACAATCAACCAGCACCTCTTCTCATACAGAATATTTAGGTGCTTGTTGGTCGACAACAGTGATTGTGCATTTATATTGCACCTTTTTTAATGTGAAAAAATATCCCAAAATTTTCCAGGAACATAGTCAGAATTTGATACGTAATGAGATATAGGGATGGGGAAAAAAACGATAGATTTAAAAGAGTATCTCAAAAGAAGGGAGGGAGTGGTCTGATGTCTAAGGACAAAATTCCAAACTGTAGGATCTAGACTAATGTTTCTGAAAATTCCTCAGTTTGAGAGCCCTTTCTCAAATGTATTATTAATCACAAGTTCCCAACCTAAATTATAATCAAACAGCATATCCTTTCAACTGTTCATAACAGGCAAGGTGATGAGGATCAATGAAGCATTATTATTTGCAAACTTAGTATCTAAATTGGAAGAACCATATGTAGCTTTAAGTTTGATTTGTATTTCTACTTCGTGTGTGTTAAGAAGAGAGACATGATTTTAGATTTGTTCCATGTGTTGTGCCAAGGTATCTGAAGTTTTTTGATATGCTCATTTTTAATGAGTGTTCACAGCTTTGGAGTGGAACCTGAGGTGAACAGTTTAATGCATTAGGAATGAAGGGTAGAAGGTAAAAGAAAACTCATTGCCTATCGACTTGAAATCAGTATCACAGAAATACAGAACCATCCAGAAGTTCATAGAGCATATGCAGATTTAATTATTCAGTTAGGGTGAAACATTGCTATTAATTTGGCAGTTTCCAATACAGTCAAGGCAAGGGCAAAAGTTCTGAGTGACTTCAGAGAAGACTTCAGAAAATTGCTGGAAACTGAGTGTAAAGAAAACCCATGTGTTTGCTCTGAAAGTATTTAGAAGTCAGGAGAAAGAAAGTCCAAGGGACCAATTATAGCTGTGTTACTGAACAAAGAGCTTCAAAGTGAAGGTAGGGTGACTCTTTACGATGATTAGAATATCTAAAAGGTGAGGGTAAAAGTTTTGAATCTTCATTTCTGATAAGACTATTTCAAATGGTTATTATATAGAGTAAAATGTTAGCGTTTTTGTCTTTTCCTGCTTCATGGAATCCCTATGCAGAAGGAGGCCATTCAGTAAGTCAAGTCTGCACCACCCCTGTGAAGAGCATCCCACCCAGACGCATCCCCTCACGACCCCCTCATATGGGATTTTTATCATGGCTAATCCAGCTAAACTGTAAATCCCTGAACGCTACAGGGCAATAGCACAACCAATCCACCTAACTTACACATCTTTGGACTGTGGGATGAATCCTGAGCACCCAGAGGAAATCCATAGGGAAAACATGCAAACTCAACACAAACAGTCACCCAAAGCTGGAGTTGAAGCAGAGTACCTGTGAGGCAGCAGTGCTAACTACTTGCTCCACTGTGACTCCCAAAGTGCAATTGAGCCAGGTATGTAGGTATAATGAAGTTTTCCATTATTTTGTTAAAAAATATATTAGCAGTGTCTTGTGAATATATTCACTGACCACCAGAGTTAACAAATACAAAAAAATGTATGCATTTAACCAGGTTAAAATTTGGTTATCAAACCAGGCCTGTCTTTGGGATCTGACTTGTCTATTATTACCATTAGCTGGGATCATAATACTCCTGACCATACTCAACCAGCCTGTGCTTAGAAAACTCAAAATAATTTCTAACATTAGATATGATTCGGTCTTTGGATGACATTTGCTAAATAATTCCCAGTGTGTGAATTAATTTAGGATTGTCAGTCTGGCTCAAGTTTTGGCACACTTGCAAGTACCAGAAGCAACATAAATGAATACAGGGATCTATTTTTTTTCAGATAGAAAGATTATGTACACACACACTGTCTGTTTTAACTCAACAAAATAGGTGACAGCCATTTTCTTGTTCATCCCTCAGCGCAATTCCTGACCAATCAGAGTCAACCTGCCTGACTTAAATTTAAACAAAGCCTGAACTGTTAACTCTCAATCATCATCTAACTGGTGCATTCTCCATGCCATCACCCCTACCAATCAGAGACCACTTGACAACCAATTGTATGAGAAGAGGTGACAATGTAAATGTTGTTTTCCCCTTGAATTGGCAATTCTGAATACATGATTGCAAAACAAAAATCTTTGACAAAATGTGACTGTAAAAGTGTTTAATAACTTGTTTTCTTTAAACAGGTATTTACTTGGCTATGAGAGATGGTATGCCTATATGAAGAGTCTAACTATTATTCCCTCTTCTCCTATTTGAATCAATGGGTCAAATCTATGCTGCACATAATCCGAACTTACAGCTTGCAGGTTCTCTATCTTCAGTGACACATTGAGTTTCCAGTATGGAATAAACTGCCATTGGAAGTGATGGAAGCTGGTACAATTACAGCATTTAAAAGGCACCTGGAATGGGGTTGTAGACTTGCTGGCTGAGCCAGTCTGTTTGGTTGCAGACATTTCGTCACCCTGCTAGGTAACATCATCAGTGTACCACCGGTGATGCGTTAGTGTTCTGTCCCGCTTGTTATTTATATGCTTCAGTTTGCTGGGTATATAAACAACAAGCAGGACAGAACACCAGTGCTTTACCAGAGGCGCACTGACAATGTTACCTAGCAGGCTGACGAAACGTCTGAAATCAAACACAGCAGCTCTACAACCTCGTCTACAACCTTGGCTAGAAATCTTCTCAAAAACTTTAAAGCACCTGGAATGGGTATATGAATAGGAAGGGTTTAGAGGGATATGGGCCAAATGCTGGCAAATGGGGGTAGATTAATTTAGGATATCTGGTTAGCATGGACGAGTTGGACCAAAGGATCTGTTTCTGTGCTGTACATCTCAAGAGCTGTTCAGCTAAACATGCACATACCATTAAACTAGCCTCTCATGAAACAATGCTTTACAAGGGGGTTTCAGTTTTCCATGAACGCAGATGTTGTGTGCACACCCTAGTGACTGTGTTTCTGTTTTAACCCATTCTCGAATGAATCAGGACTGTCTGTGCAGTTCTGTTGAATTTAGTAACCCAAGCCTTTTGACAACTCCAGACTGCAGTGCTGACCCCTGACCTGCCCTCTCTTCTAATTGAGGCCATGCTTGTGCTTTCACGTGCTCTTCACTGGGTCCTGTAGCTGCTGTCAATTCACGTTTCTGTTTGCTTTCCAGATTTGCAGCAGTATGGGTTCCGTGTTTTATGTTTTCACATTTGTTCGCTACTGCCCTCCATAATAAGCCATTTCCTGTGTAATTAAAACTGAATACAGCATTTGAAAATCTGAGAGAGAAAGACAGCAAGCCCAGCTTCAAGTGCCTTCATTGGGACGACATCCTGTTGTGTGGACTTCATTACATAAGTTTGACATAGAAACAGACTGTAGCCTTGCCCTTTCCATACTTCTGGATGGGATTCGTAGAATCATACAGCATGAAAGTAAACCCTTTGGTCCAACTCGTTGGCACTGACCAGATACCCCAATCTGCCTAGTCCCATTTGCCAGCCTTGCCCGTATCCCTCTAAACCCTTCCTATTCATATACCCATCCAAATGCCTTTTTAAATATTGTAATTGTACCCAGCTCCACCACTTCCTCTGGCAGCTTACGTCATACACACCTCACCCTCTGTGTGAAAAAGTTACCCCTTAGGTCCTTTATAATTTTTTTCCCTTTCACTTTAAACCTATGCTGTCTAGTTTTGGACTCTTCCCACTCCAGAAAAAAGACCTTGGCTATTCACCCTGTCCATGCCACTTATAAACTTCTATAAGGTCACCTCTCAGCCTCCAATGCCCTATGGAATAATGCCCCAGTCTATTCGGCCTCTCCCTTTAACTCCAATCCTGTCAACATCCTTATAAATCTTTTCTGCACCCTATCCAGATTAACAACGTCTTCACTACAGAAGGGTGACAACAATTGAATGCAGTAATCTGAAAGTGGCCTCACCAATGTCCTATACAGCCACAACGTGACATCCCAACTCCTATGCTCAATGTTCTGACCAATTAATGCAAGCATGCCAAATCTCTTCTTCTCCACCCTATCTACCTGTGACTCCACTTTCAAGGAACTATGCACCCAGGGCTCCAAGATTAACTATATAAGTCCCACCCTGGTTTGCCTTACCAGAATGCAACACCTCACGTGTATCTAAATTAAACTCTGCCTGCCATTCCTTGGCCCATCTGATCAAAGTCCCATTGTACCCTGAGATAATTTTCTTCACTGTCCACTACACCACCTATTTCGGTGTCATCTGCAAATTTACTAACCATATATTCGCATCCAAATCACTTATATAAATGATAAAAAGCAGTGGACCCAGCACTGATCCTTGCAGCACACTGCTGGTCACAGGCCTCCAGTTCGAAAAGAACCCCCTACCACCTCCTTCCATCTCCTACCTTCAAGCCAATTTTGTATCCAAATGGCTAGGTCTCCCTGATTCCATGTAATCTAATCTTACTAACCAGTCTACTGAGCGGAACTTTGCAAAACACTTTGCTGAAGGCCATATAGGCAACGTCTACCTCTCTGCCTTCATCAATCTTCTTTGTCACATCTTCAAAAAACTCAATCAAGTTAGTGAGACACGATTTCCCAAGCAACCCCTAATCAGTCGGTTAGCTCAGTTGGCTGGATGGCTGATTTGCAATGCAGAGTTATACCAACAGGATGGGTTCAATATCCACATCGACTGAGGTTGTCATGAAGGTACCGCCTTTCAGTCTCAGGTTGGTGGTGACCCTCTGGTTAAGCTCATCACCAGTCACTTCGCTGTCTCTCTAATAAGAGAGTAGTCCTATTGTCCTCAGGGACTCTGATTTTATTTTGTTCTGCCTGTCAAGGCCATTTTAATGTCACAAACTGATCCAAAGTTACTTGGATGTAAATTGCCCCTCGGTTGTGAGTGATTTTGATCAAAGGGATCCATTGGAGACTGTGTGCTTCTGAATAATGTGACCTTTTGGCCTCTCAGGTTATTTGGTCCCTGACTGGTAAGGATGTACCACACAATAAAGGATCCTGACCATTACATTCAAATCAGGTACCAGACCCAGGGCCATCCTTATGGTGTTAACGTAGGGACAGAGTAGCGAAGTAGTAATGTCACTGGACTAGTCATCCAGAACCCCAGCCTAATGTTTCAGGGCCATGGGTCTGAACCGACCATAGCAAACAATATAAGAAAATCAAGTATCAATAAACCAAATGGTGACCATGCTGATTGTCATACGAGCATCCAGATTACTAATGTCCTACAGCAAAGGAAATACAGTCCCAGTGAAGTTACAAGGTTAACATAATTCAAAAAAGAGACATGAATAAAGCCAATAGGAAATTCAGGAGAAATCTCTTTACCCAGACAGTGGTTTGTATATGTACCCATGACCACATTGAATAGTAAAGGCCAATAACAGGGATATATTTTAAGGAGAAGCTGGATAAATGCACGAGGGAAGAGTACACATAGTTTCATAGAGTCATACACCATGGAAACACACCCTTCAGTCCAACCAGCATCTGTTCCTACACAGAATTACCATGTTCATAGAACAGAAAGACAGCACGTAGCTCCTCAGGACAATGTTGCCCCACACTGGCTTTCTCTCACTCACAGACGCTGGAATCTGTACTGAAAACAAAAAATGCTAGAGATCACAGTGGGTCAGGCAGCATCCATGGAGAGAAAGCAAGCTAACGTTTCGAGTCTAGACGATCAGAGCTAAAGTGAAGTGTGGAGGGAACAGCATTTGTGCAATAGTGGTGGCGGGGGGAGGGCGATTGGAGGAGAAAGAATGTTAATATTTCAGATTAAGTGATCGGAATTTGGGAATGGCTGAACAATGGTGCCCACTGTAGTTGACAAGGCCTCAATCACATCTGACCTATCTCCCATGCTATTGCCCTTGCCCCTTCCCGTCATTCACAACAGCGTGATCGTATCCCCCTTGTCCTCAATTTGCATCCCACTAGCCTCCGCATTCAAAAGATCATTCTCTGCATTTCTGACAATTCCAGCAGTACGCCACCACCAAACACAGCTTCCCCTCACTCTTCCTGTCTGCATTTCACAGGGATCATTCCTTCCGGGACACCCTAGTCCATTCTTCGACCACCAACACCACCTCCACCTCCACCTTCCAACGGCACCTTCCCATGTAACTGTAGAAGGTGCTACACCTGCCCCTTTTACCTCCTCCAGCTTACCATCCAAGGGCCTAAACAGTCTTTCCTGGTGAAGCAACATTTCACCTGTATCTCCTCCAATCTTGTGTATTGTATTCGCTGCACCCCATGTGGCCTACTCTACATTGGAGAAACCAAAGGCAAACTGGGTGACCGCTTTGCAGAACACCACCTGTCCATATGTGAGCATGAACATGACCTTCCCGTAGCTGGTCATTTTAACACAGCATCCTGCTCACATGCACACTTGTCTGACCTTAGCATGCTGTAATGCTCCAGCGAATCACAGCAAAAACCAGAGAAACAACATCTCATCTTCAAACTAGGCACTTTACAACCTCCTGGGCTCAATGTTGAATTCAACACCTTCAAATTGTGAACCCATTCCTTCCCTTTCTTTTAGCTTTGCTTGTTGCATTCTCTGTTACCATGTCGTCTCTCCCCTTCACCCCCACCCCCCAACTTCAGTGAGACTGTACTTTCAAGTCTAACAGTTAGACACACCGTTGTTCTGCCATTTTCATATTCCAATCTGAACTATAAACATCCTTTCTCCCCCAACACTCCAACCGCGCCTCCCCCTTGCCACTATTGCATAACTGCTGCCTCCTCCACAATTAACTTCAGCTCTGATGAAGAGACATCTTGATGCAAAATGCTAGCTTGCTCTCTGCCCATGGATGATTTCATAGAATCCCTGCAGTGTGGAAACAGGCCCTTCGGCCCAACAAGTCCACACCAACCCTCAGAGGATCCCACTCAGACCCAACTCCCCCATAACCCATCTAATCTACACATCCCTGAACACTATGGGCAATTTAGCATGGCCAATCCACCTAGCCTTCACATCTTTGCACTGTGGGAAGAAACTGAAGCACCCGGAGGAAACCCACGCAGACACGGGGAGAATGTGCAAACTCCACACAGGCAGTTGTCCAAGGGTGGAATCAAACCCAGGTCCCTGGTTTTGTGAGGCAGCAGTGCTAACCACTGAGCCACCATGCTGCCCCCTAATGCTACCTGACCTACTGTGATTGCCAGCATTTTTTGTTTTCAGCCATGGTAACTCTGTGTACTGCTGCTGAAATGCCTCTCTGGAGCTGGTTGATTGCTGTGACTTGGTGGAAGAAGACTTCCTGCGATGATTGGGTTTCCCCATTTCTCTAAGCTCTCCTTCCCCTCCAAATCTAGATTGGTGTGCGACCTGTAAAATCCAGAGCAGCTCTGTCCAACTTCAGTCAGAAAGTCCATGAGCAGTATGTAGCACTGGATCATTCCCCTCAGATTCTCTGTCTGTGCAGCCTTCTTGGTAGATGGAAGGGTGGAATGGCTCGTGTGCGTCAGCAGCATGGTTTCTACCTGAATAGCACCTTTAAGGTGGATGGAGAAAACTCACTGCCTATCCTGATAACATTTAAGAAGTATTTATACTTACAATGTGGTAAAAAATGTAGCTATTTGTGGGAGATTGAGAGGAATACCCAATGCCATGCTGACGGTCTCATCGGGGACTCGCTGCTAAGAAGTTCAAGCTTCTGTTTTAGTTTCAGCCAAAAATGGAGTCTAGTTACTGAAGGAAATGGGCTAATGAATGCATAACCCATGGTAATTCACCTCCCTCACATTAACCATCGCCCTTCAATAATCGAGGTAACTATCTAACTGGCTGTGTGTAAATGACTGAGTAGAGAATTAAGAAGACGGCATGGTGGTGGGTAGTTCCCCTAGGGTTGAGGATTTTAAAACTAAGGGGCATATTTTTAAGGTGAGAGGAGCAAGATTTTAAAAAGACATGAGGGGCAACTTTTTTTACGGAGTGGTTCGTACATAGTGCGAAGTGGTGGATGCAGATACAGTTACAACATTTAAACGACATTTGGATAAGTACGTGAATAGGAAATGGTTGGAAGGCTATGGGCCAAGCGTAGGCAGGTGGGAAAAGTTCAATTTCGGAATTATTGGGACTGGTTGGACTGGAAGGATCTGTTTCCATTCTGTATGACTCTGTCTGTAAGTAAAATGATTGGCAACACATCATTTGCCTTTTCTGTGCCACTCAGGAGAGTTCTGTAAGAATACACCTAGCTGATGACCATATTGGATAGATTTTCAAGGAGTCCAGGAACAAGGAGAGACCTACATCGTTTGAGTTTGGCAGGATATGTTTGTTTTTTTTTTAAACAAAGTGTTTTTAAACTACTTGGCGAAATCTTGGGCTGTATCGATAGAGTACAAGATCAAATTACGGTGAGCCTTTGCAATATA
This sequence comes from Rhincodon typus, assembly GCF_021869965.1. Lineage (NCBI taxonomy): Eukaryota > Metazoa > Chordata > Chondrichthyes > Orectolobiformes > Rhincodontidae > Rhincodon > Rhincodon typus. The sequence continues at coordinate 79,619,239 of NC_063339.1, forward strand.
CTTGACGAGCCACAGCTGGACTTTGCTGTTCCATTTTGCACAGCGCACCTTCAGAAGAATGTGAAAGTGCAATGGAGATTGACTGGAATGACACGGAGAAACTAGAGAAGATTGTCTGCCTTACAATAGAGGCAGTTAAATAAAGATTGAGTAGAGCTGCTCAGTTTTATAATGGGTTTGTACAAGTGGATACCACTAGGTGTTAATTCTCATAGTCATAATGTCTTAGAGATCTAGAGAATAGAAAAAGGCCCTTCAGTCCATCATCATCTTAAAAATATAAGGCATGTAGAGAGGCCAAATAGCCAAGGTCTTTTTCCCAGGATAGAGGAGTCCAAAACTAGATTCAAATTGAAGGGGAAAGATTTAAAAGGGACCTAAGGGGCAACGTTTTCATGCAGAAGGTGGTGTGTGTATGGAATAAGTTGCCAGAGGTGGTGGTAGAGGCCGATACAATTACAATATTTAAAAGGCATCTGGATGGGTATGTGAATAGGAAGGGTTTAGAGGGATATGGGTCAAATGCTGGCAAATAGGACTATATTAATTTAGGATATCTGGTTGGCATGGATGAGTTGGACCAAAGGATCTGTTTCCTTACTGTACAACTCAGATGACTCTATGACATCTGCATCAGTCAAAATAAAACACCTACCTATTCTAATCCCATTTTGGCCCATAGTCTTGTATGCCTTGGCATCACAAGTGCACATCTAAATACTTAAATGTTGAGAGTTTCTGCCACTACCACCTTTACAGGCAGTGAGTTCCAGGTTCCCACCACCTTCTGGGTGAAAAAGATTTTCTGCACATCTCCCCTAAACCTTAAATCCATGTCCCCGGTTATTGATTCCTCCATCAAGGGAAAAAGTTTCTCCCTATCTATGCCCATCATAATTTTATACATCTCAGTCAGGTCCCCCTCAACGTCCTTGGCTGTCAGCAAAACAACCCCAGTCTGTGCAGTCTCTCTTCATAACTGAAACTCTCGAACCCAGTCAATATCGTGGTAAATCTTCTCTGCATCTTTCCAGTGCTATCACATCCCTCCTGTAATGTGGATTCCAGAACTACACACAATATTTTAGCTGTGCCTAAGCAATGGTTTATATAGTTCCAACATAACCCCCCTCCCCCACCCCAACCCCAATCTCTTATGCCTTGACTAATAATGGCAAGTATACCTAAAAGTAAAGCCAACGTAGTCTTACCAGACCATAAGGCTGGTCTCTCATTAGAAAGAGATAAATGATGGTGGTTTAACCTGAGGGTCACCAGGCCTTAGGCAAGGGAAAAGGTTGTGAAGAAGAATGTTTCATGGTAACCTCAGACAGTGCAGGAATGAACCCCTGTTGTTGGCATCACTCTGTGTCACAAATCAGTCATCTAGCCAACTGAGCTAAGTATACCATATGCTTTCCTAACCACTTAATCCATCTGTCCTGATACCTTAAGGCCCCTCTGATGCTTGATGCTTATAAGGGTCCTACTGTTTAACATGAATTCCCTTGACTTGTTTGTCTGCCCAAGTGCATTACCTCACATGTATCCGATTTAAATTCCATTTGACCCAGACTTCTAATCAGAAAATTATCCGTCCACTGTCACCCTCTGCTTCCTGCCAATCAGCTAATCACAGACCCAATTTGTCAAATTTTCTTGGATTCAGTAGGCTGTTACCTTTTGTTATCAGTCTCCCATGTGGGTCCTTATCAGAAGCCTTGCTGAGGTCTATGTAGACTACATTAAAAGCATAGTCCTCATCTACACCTCTTCAAAAAAAACTCAGTCAAGTTGGTCAGACGTTAGGTCCCCCTAACAAAACTCTGCTGACTGTTCTTGATTAATCCCTGCCTCTCCAAAATGCAGATTAATTCTGTCCCTCAGAATTGCTTCCAATAGTTGCCCAAGCACTGAGGTTAGAATGACCAGTCTGTAGTTTCCTGCTTTATCCATGCTCCTTCTTGAATAACAGTACCACATTGGCTGTTCTGCAGTTCTCCTGCACCCCTCCTGTGGCCTTAGAGGAACTGAGAACTTGTGTAGGCACCCCTGCTATTTCCCTTTTGTCTCGCTCAATAACCTGGGATACATTTATCTACTCTTAAACCTGTCGGAACACTCAGCACCTCCCCTCTGTCTATAATTGTATCGCTGACCTTCTCTCTGGTTTATATACTGATAATGTCCTTCTCATCAGTGAACACCGACCCAAGGTATTCATTTAGAACTCTACCTACATCCTCTGTCTCCATGCGCAAATTAGCACTGTGGTCCTGAATGGGCTTTGCTGTCATTATCCTTTATTACCTTCATTATCCTTTTACTCTTAATATATCTGTAAAACAACTGATGATGTTTCTTTAATTTACCTGCCAGTATCTTTCATATTCTCTTTGGGCTCTCCTAATCTCCCTTTTAAGACCCTTCTTGCACATTCTATACTCTTCTAGGGCTGCTGCTGATTTGAGCCCTCAGTATATGACATAAGCCTTCCTTTTTCTCTTAACTCGCTGTTGTATATCCCGTGATATTCAGGGTTCACAGGATTTGATTGTCCTACCCTTTTTCTTTATTGGAGTACGTTGACCCTGTACTCTCCATATTTCCTTCTTGAATGCATCCCACATTTCTGAGACAGATTTACTTGAAAGTATCTGTTCCCAATCTGCTCTGGCCAAATCATGTCTGATCTTATTAAAATCAGGCTGGCTCCAGTTGAGAATTTTGGTTTCAGGCCCATTCCTGCCCTTTTCCATAATAATCTTGAATCTAACAATCTTATTTCTAGAGCAATAAAATTGTGAGGTAAGGAAAGTATTCTAAACCTGTAACAAACCCTTAATTAGATTGTGGTTACAGCATAGTGTATTACTGGTCTCCATGATATAGAGGGTACAGAGAACATTTAGAATAGTATCAGGAATTTGTTGATATATGTATCAGGGAAGGCTTGACTGGTGGGTCTCTTCTATCTTGACAAAACAAGCCTGATGGTGACCTAAGGTTTTAAAGTTCTCAGAGATTTTAATTGTATGGACCTTGAGATAATGATTCCTATTGTGTTTAAGAGCAAAATTCGAGGCCTTTCTAAACTAAATACCTGTTTCCTCCACATGGTCCATATCCCTCTATACCCTGCCTATTTGTATATCTGTCAAGATGCATGTTAAATGCTGTTATTGTATCTGCCTCCACCATCTCCTCTGGCAGCACATTTCCAGACACTTGCCACCCTCTGTGTAAACAAAAAAAAACTTGCTTCTCTCATCTTTAAACATACCCCCTTTTACCTTAAACCTATGTCCCCTAGTAATTGACATTTCTACCCTGGGAAAAAGACTCCGACTATCCATTCTATTCCTCTCATAATTTTGTAAACTTCTATCAGGTTGTCCCTCATCCTCTGATGTTCAAGTGAAAACCAACCATGTTTATCCAATCTCTCCTCATAGCCAATAACCATTCAAACCAGGCAACATCCTAAAACTGTTTCTGTACTCGCTCCAAAGTCTCGACATTCTTCTGGTAGTGTGGCAGAATATCCCAAATATGGCCTCACTAAAGTTCTATAAGGCTGCAACATGACGTGTCAATTTTTATACTCTGTGCCCTGACCACTATATGCCTTTTTGACCACCTTATTCACTTGTTTGCCACTTTCAGGGAACGGTGGACCTGTACACCTCGATCCCTTTGTATGCTGATGCTACTAGAACTTCTGCAATTTACTGTATACTTCCATCCTGTATTAGATCTTCCAAGATGCATCACCTCACATTTGTCCGGATTAAACTCTGGAAATCTGCTATTTCTCCACTCGTGTCTCCAGCCTTTCTATAGCCTGCTGTATCCTCTGGCAATCCTCCTCACTATTCATTGTACCAAACCATTTCATGGGAAAATAGGCAAGCCATTGAAGAGGAAGAAAAGAAGAGGTGACGACAAGAGATTTGGATGAGAAAAGACAGGAGAAAGCTCAAGATGAGGAGGCTATTTTACCACTGGTGCGGGTTTCTACAGTGAGGTGGGGAATGTATGGGGAACATAAATAACTGATAAAGGGAGCAAGGAGATAGGGAGAATAAAGTTTTTTTCTTCATATAGCAAGTTGTTGTGATGTGGAATGCACTGCCTGGAATGAAAGATGGAAGCAGATGCAATAGGAATTGGAATAACCTGCTGAGTGGAACTGATCAAATTGGGCTTCCAAAGGGTCACAGTGTGGAGCTGGAGGAACACAGCAGGTCAGGCAGTATCAGAGGGGTAGGAAAGTCGACATTTCAGGTCAGGACCCTGCTTTCTCCGAGTGGGCTTCCAAAGGGCCAGCAGAACTGTGATGATCTGAAGGGACTCCTGTGAAAGTCTATGATTTTATTTTCTGCTTCACTGTGGATGGACAATATTTTGGCCGTCTGGAACATCCATGTCCCACGATCCTCTTACAGTTTATTGAGGTCATTATCCAATTGATTGGCAGACTTCCTGGTCTTTGCTGGGGAGGACATCTCAAGCCTGGGCAGAGACTGCCTTTGGTGTGTCTGGGAGAGCAGCCTTGGCACTGCTGCAAATTCATAGAATTCCAGCAAAGTTGGCAGGCATTTGGTGGGCAGTGACCTGGAGACAATAAGGACTGCAGATGCCGGAAGCCAGAATCAATATATGTGGAGCTGGAAAAGCACAGCAGGTCGGACAGCACCTGAGGAGCAACAAAGTCCATGTTTTGGGCTGAAACCCTTCAGTTATGGAGGTTGATAACACAGTGTGGAGTCGGAGGAACACAGCAGGCCAGGCAGCATCAGAGGAGCAGGAAAGCTGGCGTTTCAGGTCAAGATCCTTCTTCAGAAAAAAAAGTCCATACCTCTCAGTATTCTGTAAGTTTCAATCAGACCCTGCCCTCATCCTTCTAAACTCCATTGAGTGTAGACCCCACTCCTCATATGACAAGCCCTTCATCCCTGGGATCGTTCTTGTAAACCTCCTCTGGGCACCCTTCAAGGCCAGCACATCCTTCCTTAGATACAGGGCCCAAAACTACACATAATATGCTACAATACAGTATACTATCTGACCACAGTCCAATACAACCTCAGCAGTACATCTCTGCTCTTGTATTGTAGCTCACCCTAATGTAATGAACGCTAACATTACATTTGCCTTCCTAACTGCCAAATTAATCTGCATATTAACCTCCAGAGAATCCTAAACTAGGACTCCCAAGTCCCTTTGTGCTTCAGATTTCCGAAGCCTATCCCCACTTCTAGGGTGTGAGAGGGGGCAGGGAGAGGGCGGGTCAGTGGGAGAGGGGGCAGGGAGAGAGTATGTCAGTGGAAGAGAGGGGCAGTGGGATCGTGAACAATGTGCACTTGTGTTTGGTGGTGGGGGGGGTGAGTGGTTGGGGGAGAAATCTGCCTGTTTCTCTGACTCCATTGCTGTTGAGCCCCCTCAGGTTCCACATTTGAAGCAATTGACTGAATTTGACAGCACAGGTTGACTGTCACCAACCTGCTGAATATTTCTGATTTATTCTAAAATGGGGAGTGAACTGGTGAGTCTGTTCTTCCCTATTTTAACATGAGGTTCATTACCATTATTGAAGTATGTTACATATCAGTGAGGTTTATTGGTGTTAGTTAATTCATATTTGTTAGGTTTTATGTGTAATGAAGTGTATTAATATTAATCAAGGCATATTCACAGTAATAACGTTTCTTCAAAGTAACTCAGTTATTTACTAGCAGACAAAGTTAAGGGCCACTGAACTCTGGAGAATGTGGAATGTGGGAACTCTGGGATGATTCCAGTGTCCTGAACAGCTGTTTGTTCAGGAAGTGGACCTAGTTTCAGGAGCTTCAGCAGCAGCCGGTGTCACTTCAGTACATCCATGAGGCTGAGAGCTAGCTCCACGGAGAGCAGGTTTTTTGAGATGCTTACCCTGCAGCTTCAGAGTATGCAGGGAGAGATCGAACCAGGCAGTTGAAAAGAAACCGGCAGGTGGTGGAGGAAACCGTTCAAGTGTATCTCTCCCTGCAGGCAGCACTGGAATGTGAATGCCAATGGAAGCAATGGTTTAGCTGGGGAGTGCGGCCAGGTCTGACCCAGGAAACGCATCCCCTGAGGGTAAACACGTGGAAGATAAGCGCAGCATGAGTGATAGCGGATTGCATTGTTCAGGAAATATATGGGCATTCCTACGACAGCAGACATGAAACCAGACCAGGTGTGTTGTCTCCCTGGTGCCAGGGTTGAGGATGTCACTGGCTGCAGAGCCCTCTGACGGGCAGTGGGCAAACATCCAGCTATTGGTCTGAATGGCACAGGTAGAAAGAATGGATGTAATCCTGCTGTCAGAATTTAGTCAACTAGGTCAAAGGTGAGCAAGCCATGCCTCAAATGTAGTAATCCGTAGATTACTGTCAGTGCCATCTGTGTGTGGGTATAGGAGTAGGAGGATAGGATTGATAAAGGAAAGATGGTGTGGGAGGGAGGGTATTCCTGAGACAAACTCAGGGTGGGATGGGATCTGTAGTGGACAGATGGATTGCCCCGATGAATGCTGGAACTCATGTCATCTTGGGGTGTTCCATTAGTCCTTCTGGGGAGGGGTTTCAACTAACTTAGTCGGGGTGTGAGGCAATAAGTAGCAGAAAGAATTACCAAGGTTTACAGAACACTGGGAGAGATTTTTGGATCTTGAATCCAAAGTTAATAGATAAGATCAGAATAAGGGAGAAAGCGATAGAGCCTAGGTCAGGTTTACTGCGTGCCTATGTGAATGCACAGAGTACAGTGAGTAAAGTTGGTGAGTTATAAACACATATTGCCAGGTGGAAATTACATAATTTGGTTATTTAGAGACATGGAAAAGAAAGGTAGGACTAAATGTTAAATATTCCTGGATATAAGGTGTTCAGGAAGGGCTGTAACGGCAGGGAGGGTGGAGGTGTTGATTAAGAAGAGCATTACAGAGCTGGAGAGAGAGGATGTCCCAGAGGGTTCAAGGGCAGAATCTTTTTAGCTAGCCCTTAGGAACAAGGTGCAATTACATTCCTCAGTGTGGTCTGTAGGCCACCAACTAGCGGGAAAGATGTAAAGACATACATTTGCGTGGAAATTACATAGAGATCCAAGCATTTTAGTGTAGATATAAGGGAGAACTTTAATTATCCAAATATAGACTGGTATGATAATGGTGTAAAGTACAGAGAGCAGCAAGGGTTCCTAGAGTATGTTTAGGGAAATTTCCTACAGCTGTGTGTTTCCAGTCCAATGACAAAGCAGGCTTTGCTGCAGCTGATTTTCGGGAATCTGTGGAATCTCCAATTATTTTAAGAACGTTTGAGATAGATTCCTAAGATCATTAAGCTTTGCGTGATCACAGGAGAGATCACACCTGGAATGAGGCACAGCCTGAGTAAGTTTGTATCTCTGGGATTTTGGAGCAACATGGGAATTTGGTGCAGAGGAGAAGAGGTGCTTTTTGTTTTTTACGTTCGTAGTCTGTAAGTTTGTTTTTAACAGGATCAATTGAAGCGCAGGCTTGGGGGCCCAGCACAAAGCAAAGAGTGACATCAGGAAAGCTGTAAGTTCATTGGTTGGCAATAGCTGCTAATTTGACTACTTATTATCATTTTGTTTTCAGATTGAAGGTAAATAGGAGAAACATTTAACAAATTTATAACTGTAGGAAATTCAAATAAAAACAAATTAAGTAAATAAATAGAAATTCAGCTCAGGCGATGTGTTGGAAATGCATGATGTGGGAGCTTGTGGACCCTATTGTGTTTCAAAGTGATCGTCAGTAGCAAATGTTGGTTGTTTGAGAAACTCCGGCTCAGAGTTGATGAACTGGAGACTGAGCTTCGACTCATCAGGGAGACTATGGGACATCAGGGAGGGGGAGAGTTACCTGGATGCTGTGTTTCAGGAAGCAGTCACATCTATTAGATTAAATACCTCGAATTCAGCCTGTGGTCAGGGAGAGGAGGATGTGACTATGAGTGGAACAGACAGAGAGATCCAGGAGGTAGGGAGGATAAGCAAACCAAAGATAGCACTGTTGGACAGGGAGCCATTCAAGAGGGGGAGGGGGGAAAGAAAAGAGAAATGAAGTTGCAATTGGGGACAGTATAGTCAGGGGAATAGACATTGTTCTCTGTGGCCAGGATCGAGATTCCTGAAGGCTGTGCTTAGTGCTCAGGTTCAGGATATTCCTTCTGGGCTGCAGAGGAACTTGGAATGGGAGAGAAAAGATCCAGTTGTCGTGGCCCACGAAGATACCAATGGTATAGGTAGAAAGAGGAAAGAGGGAATATGAGCAGCTAGGGGTTAAATTAAAAAGTATAACCGTCCGGATTACTACCTGAGCCATGAGCTAATTCGAACAGGATCAACAAGACTGAGGAGCTCAAAGATTGGTGTGGCTTTAAACTAAGTAGTGGGGTAGGGGGTGAGTTCAGTTGCATGGAAAATGAGAAAAGGTAAAGGACAAGGTAAGATTCCAGATTAGTGATTCCAGATTGGGGCTGATTGTCACCTGAAGATAAAAGGAAGAGAGAAAATGTGTGAAAGTCATACTGCACCAAGGAACTAGAAAGTATAGGGAAATTTGATAAGAGAACAAACTTAAAGGCTTTGTATCTCAATGCACTAAGCATTCAGAATAAGGTTGACAAACTGATGGAGCAAATCGACGTAAATGGATATGACCTCATAGACATAATGGAAATATGGTTCCAGGAAGATCAAAATTGGGAACTTAACATTCAGGGATATTTGGCCTTTCAGAATGGAAAAGATAGTAGAGCAGCACTGTTAATAAGAGATAGAATGAGGGCAGAGATAACGCAGAAAAGAAAGGGTCCTGACCTGAAACGTCAACTTTCTTGCTCCTCTGATGCTGCCTGGCCTGCTGTGTTTCTCCAGCTCCACACTGTGTTATCTATGACTCCAGCATCGGCAGTTCTTACCATCTCATAGAATGAGGGCAGTTGTGAGAGACAATCAAAGCTCAGATGATGTAGAATCCATTTGGGTGAATGTTAAAAAACAGCAAGGGAAAGAAGACATTATTAGGAGTAGTGTACACTCTCCCAAACAGTAGTCACTCTGCAGGAAAAGCAACAAATCAACAAATAATAGGAGCATGTAAAAAGAATATAATAATAATAATAATAATAATGAGTGACTTTAATCTTCTTGTTGATTAGGTTAATCAAATTCCTAAGTGTAGCTATGACAACAAATTCAGAGTGCATTAGGGATAGTTTCCGAGAACAATATGTCCTGGAGCCAACCAAGGATCAGGCTATCTTGGATCTGGTATTGGGTAATGAGGCACGTTTAATAAATGACCTCAGAGTAAAAGATTCCCTCAGAAGTAGTAATGATTAACACAATAGAATTTGATATTCAGTGTGAGAATGAGAAACTTGGTTTAGAAAAGCTGTGTTTAACTTAAATAAAGGGAATAACAATGAATGAGGATAGAGTTGCCTAAAGTGAACTGTGCAGATAGATTAGCAGGAAAGACAGTAAGCAAACAGTGGCAGATACTTAAGGAGCTAAATATTCTGAAGGGTCACTGGACCCAAAATGTTAATTGTGATTTCTCTCCACAGATGCTACCAGACCTGCTGACGTTTTCCAGTAATTTGTTTTTGTTTCTGATTGCCAGCATCCACAGTTATTTTGTTTTTTTTTAATTTAAGGAAGTAATATATCCCAGTAAGGAGGAAAGATTCTAAGAGAGGGATAAACCAACCATGGCTAACCAAGGGAATTAAGGAGAGTATTAAGTTGAAAGAAAAAGTATATAAGGAGGCTGAAGACTGGGATAAATTCAGAATCCAGCAAAGGAGGACTAAAAAGATAATAAAGACAGAGAAATTAAATATTGTGGGAATGCTTGCAAGGAATATAAAAACTGACAATAAGAGCTTCTTTAAATATATAAAAAGGAATAGAGAGGTCAAAGTAAACACAGGCCCCTTAGAAAATGAATATAGTTAGATAGATATGACGAACAAGGAAATGGCAGAAGAGTTAAACAGATATTTCACATCAGTCTATGACTCTATAATGAGCTGCCAATGGATGTGGTGGCAGTTTGTACAATTACAATATTTAAAAGTCATCTGGATGGGTATATGTAAAAGAAGGGTTTAGAGGGATATGGGCCAAATGCTGGCAAATGGGACTCAATCAGATTGGGATGTTTGGTCAGCGCAGACCAGTTGGATCAAAGGGTCTGTTTCCATGCTGACTCTGACTCTGTGACTCAGTCTTTGTTGTGGAAGCTATTTTGAACATTCCCTTAATACTAAAGAATATGGGGGAGGAAGTACCATCACCATCACCAGGGAAGTAGTATTAGACAAACAAACAGAACTAAAGATAATTTCCCAGGTCTTGATGGCTTACATCCTAGGATTCCAAAATAGGTAGCTATATAGATAATGGATGCATTGGTTATAATTTTCCAAAAATCCTTGGAATCTGGAGAAGTACCAGAGGACTAGAAAACTGAATGTGTCTTTGCTATTCAAAAAGGCAGGCAATTATAGGCAAATAAGCCTAGCTGTTGTTGGAAGTGTATTGGAATGACTTATTAAGGAAGTAATAACAGAACGTTTGCAAAAACATAATCTAATCAGCACAGTCAGAAGGCTCCATGAGAGGAAAATTGTGTCTGACTAATTTAATAAAGTTTTCGAGGAAGTCTTAACCAGAATGGATAGAGGTGAACCAGTAGATGTGTTGTATTTGGACTGCCAGGTGGTGACAAGATATCTCATAAAATCTTAAGTCATATGAGCCCCTGGTGTTTGAAGTAGTACATTGGCAAGGATAGAGAATTGACTAATGGGCAGGAAAATCAGGAAGGCTAATGGAATGCTGGCCCTTATTATAAAGGGAGTATAAGAGTAGGGAGGTCTTACTGCAGCTGTACAAGGTGCTGGTGAGAGCACATCTGGAGTTCTGTGAGCAGTTATGTTCCCCTTATTTAACAAAGATATTTTATTGGAGGCAGGTCAGAGCAGGTTCACTAGGATGATCCCTAATATGGAGGGATGGCCTTATGAGCAAAGGCTAAACAGGTTGAACTCTACCCACAGGTGTTTAGAAGAATGAGAGGTCATCACGTTGAGACATATAGGATTCATAAGGAGCTTGACAAGGTAAAATGCTGAGAGGATGTTTCCCCTCATTGCAGAACTAGGACCAGAATAAAGGGACGCCAATTTAAGGAGGAATTTCTTCTCTGACAGTTATGAGTCTTTGGAGCTCCTTGCCACAGAGAGCTGTGGGGACAGAGTCCTTGTGTATATTTAAGGCGATGATAGATTCTTGATCAGTGGGTCAATCAAGAGTTACTGGGAAAAGGCAGGAAAGTGGATGTGGGGAATATCGAATCAGCCATGACCATGTTAAATGGTAGAGCAGGCTCGAGGGGCTGAACGGCCACACCCTGGGATCTTTTCCTCTGAACACACTACGAACTGTTCCACTTGCTCCTCCTTTGTGAACAACATAAAAAAGTAGTATTTCCCAGCTCCTTTCAATTACAAAGGAGAGTCATGCTGTTTCCCTCTCCACATGTGCTGCCAGGCCTGCTGAGTTTCTCCTGCATTCTGATTTTATTTCAGGTTTCTAGCATCTGCAATATTTTGCTTTTATTTCACTTGCTTTTCCCAATTTTATATATCAATGATCTAGGTCTTGGTGTATAGGGCAAAGTTTCAAAATTTGCAAATGATGTAAGTATTGTGAGAAGTATAGTGCATAACTCCAAAAAGACAAGTCGGTGGAATGTGCAGATGATGTTCAGTATAGAGAAGTGTGAAATGATACATTTTGGTAGGAAGAACATGGAGAGACTGTATAGAAGGTACAATATTAGAGTGGTTGCAGGAATAGAGGGATCTTTTTGTAAATGTGCAGGACAAGTTGAGACAGCAGTTAATAACCTATACAGTATCCTAGGCTTTATTAACAGGGCTACAGAGTAAGAGCAAAGGAGTGGATTTTAATAAAAATAAAGATCTGCAGATGCTGAAAATCTGAAATAAACATAGAAATTTTTGGAGAAACTCATCAAGTCAGGCAGCAACTCTGAAGAGAAACAGAGTTAATATCAGAGTACTTGTATAAAACACTGCTTCAGCCTCAGCTGGAGCACTGCATCGTGTTCTGGGAGCCACACTTTAGAAAGGATGGGAAAAGATTGGAGAGGGTACAGAAAATATTCACGAGAGTAGCTCTAGGAATGAGGTATTTCAGTCACACAGATTGGAGAAGTTGGGACTATTCTCCTTGGAGACAAGATGGTTACGAGAAGATTTGAACGAGATATTAAAAGCCATAAGGAGTCTGAACAGGATAGAGAGGGAGAAACAGTTCGTGTTGGTGGAAGGATTGAGAGTGAGAGGGCACAGATTATAAATTGTTGGAAAAGAAGCAAAAATGATATAAGAGAAAGCTTTTTATATACCTCATAGTTAATCTATGAATATACCGGAGGTAGGTTCAGTTGAAGCATTGGCCATTAGATTGTTGTCAGCAAGGGAATATCGTGTAAGTTTACAGGAAGAGGGCAAAGGGAATTACTCAATGAGAGAGCCGATGTGTGCATGATAGGCCAAAAGGCCTCATTCTGCGCTGTCACATTTCTGTGAATCAAATGGCAAAATAGCCACTCAGCCAAGGGCCAATGAATCTCAGGAAGCTATCCGACCGCGGGTGGAGTCCCATTCCTTCAATCTTTCTCTTGCCCACCGTGCCTACTGTTAACAATCTGCATCAGCGTCTCTTTTTCCTACATTTCCCTCTCCTAGGCCAGAGCTATCATTAGTTAAAGAATTGTTACAGTGAGAGAGGAGGCCTATTTGCCTTAGTAAAATTAGAATTAGCTTTATTGTCACGTATACTCACATGAGTACAGTGAAAAGTTTACAAGTCACATTTAGAGATCCATCTTAGTACCAAGGTGCCTAGATACAGATTCTAAAGTACAAATTCTTAGGGAAAATAAATTAGAAAAATAAAGGAATAGAAGTCCGTGGTAAATTTTAAAAATAGAGAAATAAGAGTTCAGAATAACGGTCCTTCCAACCTACATGTGCTGGACTTCACCTCGAGGCCAGGAATGCAGGAAGTTTGGGTCCACGCTGAGGCCGGGAGTTCGGGTCTGTCATTCTCTGGAACCAACTTTGTGAAAGCCCATCATCTGTAACTGTCTGTGATGAAGTAACAGTGGCCTAATTAACAGTAATCATGAGAACATGAATGAGAGTGTGGCCTGATGCCCATCGATCACCCGTTGCTGCTGATCCATCACTGCAGTCTTGTAGTTGATTGTAATCTGTAATCAGTCATCCTCTGGCACAGCACTTTGATCAATATTGTGCATTCTAATGAACACAGGAAAACTGGGTCTGTGGCTGTTAGGATGATTCACCACTACCTTCACAAGGACAAACAGGGATGATAAAATTGACAGCCATTCTCATTTCTGAGAATGTTTTTTTTTAAAACCGTGATCCATCACTTCTGTTATGTTTGTTTCAAAAATGACTGCTATCGGGTGATGTTCTGAATCTTGGATCGACAGAGTACAGCCAATGAGGAACAACTGGCTGAGAAGGGGGAAATGTGGAAACCTGCCTGATATTGCATTTATTAACCTGAAATGGGTAAAATGAGGCTATTTTGTAAGTGTGAAAGGATTCTCATCTTGGAGAGGATGTTAAAAAAAGTCAAAGTGCATTTCTCTCCTAGAGATAACAAGATGTAAAGCTGGATGAACACAGCAGGCCAAGCAGCATCAGAGGAGCAGGAAGGCTGATGTTTCGGGCCTAGACCCTCCTACCATGTTTATCCCTCAAGCAACAATACAAACCAGATTATCTGACCATTTTCACATTGTTTTAGACTGAATGCTGGCAGTTGTTAGATAAGAAAGTCTAATTTGTTTTTGTACAATTCTAAATCTAAATTGCCAGCCTTGAGCAGGGCAAGGCCTCCATTGGAAGAGCAGTTGGGCTTAATCAAACAAAAAAGAAAACCAGTCCTCTGCAACTAAATCAGTTGGGCCTTTTGTGTTAGAAGCATATAAACTAGCCAATTTAGTGTGATTTCGTACTTGACTACAACTTAGATTAGAGTGTTAGGGTTGGGTGATTAAGGGAGGAAGGGAAAGAGGTGCTCTGTTGCTTTATCGAGTCTTTTAAGCCTCTGGAAATTGATTCATACTCTGCTACAGAAGAGGAAGCTAGTTATTTAGCTAATAAATTGCTAATGTTTATTCTATTTCTCAGTTTCTACATTGTACACCAACTAATTTGTAAGGCTAATAAAATATTTTTTAAAAATAAGTAAATATAAAATTGAGTGAAATAATTAATTAGTTAATAAGACCATATTTATGATTTCAGGATTGGTGGTGGGTCACAGCTGCAGCATATGGGAGCTGCTGGATGTGAGTTTAGACCAGGACAAACATGTCTGTGGTTAGTATTTGAAGTTAGAGCTGCTTCAGCTCAGAGTTTATGAGATGATAGATAAACTGGAGGCACTGCGATGCACCATGGAAGTGAAAGATAACTTGGATACTTTGCACCAGGACGCAGCAGCACCTTGTAGGATTGGGTTGGGTCGTTTAGTTTGGTCAGCGCTCAGAGACAGGAGAATGTGACTGTCAGTAATGCAGGTAATGGCATTCAGAGGGCAGGAACTTCATCCTTCATAATTGTCCATCTGGTTTGGTGTGCTTGCAGCTTGTCTAGATGAGAGTAAATGTTGATGAGCTAACTGACCATGGCACCATGGAACTCACAGCCTTTCAACTGGGGCAACAAATGAAATAAATGCACTGATAGTAAGGGACAATATGATCATGAACATTGGCACTGTTTTTTTGCGATGCAGATTGCTGTGTTGCCTGCCCAGTGCAAGGGTGTGGAATATCTGTTCTGGGCTGGAGCGGATCATACAGTGAGAGGACTACCTTCCAGTCATTGTGGTCCATGTTGGCATCAACTACATAGGCAACAGCAAGTTGGGCATTTTGCATAGTCCACAATGAGGAGCTAAGCATCAAACTAAGAAGCAGAACCTGAAAGGTTAAAATGTCTTGATTATTACCTAAGCTGTATGCAAATTAGCAGAGGGAACATCAGCTGAGAGAGCTGAACACATGGCTCAAAGACTGATGTGGGAGAAGTGGGTTCCAGTTTGAGGGAGCATGGACTAGAGTGCTGGAAAGAGTGGGGTCTGCATCATTCTTACAGTCTCCATCTGAAATAAGCTTGCGCTGGTGTTCTTGTAAATTTTGGAAGTAAAGAGATTTTAACCTGAACAGTGAGGCAAGGGATTGAATTTTGGGAGAAGTGGGAAATCAAAGCAAGTTAAGGCCAAGGAGAAATGATTAACAGTCTATAATGGGAAGGGATAGAGAATAGAGTAAATCAACGCATAAAACTAAAAGTTACAAAAAAAAAGAAAGTAAAGACTTGATTCTTTTTTCATGGGACATGCGTGTTGCTGGCTGACCAGCATTTATTCTGGAGTCTTATTTACCCCTTGAGAAGGTGGTGAGCTGCCTTCTTTGACCACTGCAGTCCATGTGCAGTAGGTTGACGCACAAAGCTATGAGGGAAGGTGTTCCAGGATCTTGATCTGGTGACAGTCAAGAAACAACCATATATTTCCAAGTCAGATGGTGAGTGGCTTGGAGGGGGTGGGTGTCCCATGCATTTGTTGCCCTCGTCCTTCTAGATGGAAGTGGCTGTGGGTTTGGAAGGTGCTGTCGAAGGAGCTTCATGCACAGGGCCAGCCAGATCTCTCTGCATCTTGGAACTCTATAATCTCTCACCTCTTTGATAATATGTTTTTTTATCTTGTCATTGTTCTCTTCACTCTTTTAAAAATATTCTTTATAGGAACCCTTAAGCTCTGTCTTTATATTTATGCTTAGCTTTTTATAGTACTTTTCCTCTTTACTAATTTTTTCTCTTTAATTACTTGGTCATTCGTTGCTTTTGTTATATAGTTTATCCAATCTTCTTATCAGCCACCTGCCTTTACACAATTATACCATCTTTCTTTATACTTGATATTATCTTTAACCCTTGTACTTAAACACTTTGCTGGATTTATCCTTCAGAAATTTTCTTACTCATTGCAATAGATTTCTGAAATGTTCTGTACCCTTCAAGATTCAGGTCCCAATCAGTGTCATCCTGTAGTCATTTCTCTGTAATATCTACAGATCATACTTATTTGTTACAATTTATATTTCAGTTCATCCACTTTGTTTTGTATACTACGTGTGGAAAGTAACTCACCTCCTGACTCCCCAAAGCCTGTCCATCACCTGCAAGGCTCAAGTCAAGAGTGTGATGGAATACTCCCCACTTACCATGATGGGTGCAGCTCCAACAACGCTGAAGAAGCTTGAGACCATCCAGGATACAGCAGCCCGCTCGATTGGTACCACATCTGCAAGCATCCACCTCCGACATTCAGTAGCAGCAGTGTGTACTATCTACACAATGCACTGCAGAAATTCACCAAATATCCTCAGACAGCACCTTCCAAATGCACGACCACTTCTATCTAGAAAAAGGGCAGCAGATACATGGGAATACCACCACCTTCACATTTCCCTCCAAGCCACTCACCATCCTAGTTTGGAAATATGTCTCCGTTCCTTCAGTGTCGCTGGATCAAAACCCTGGAATTCCCTCCCTAATGGCATTGTGGGTCAACCCACAGCAGCCGTACTGCAGTGGTTCAAGAAGGCAGCTCACCACCACCTTCTCAAGGGGCAATAAATGCTGACCAGCCAGCAATGCCCACATCCCACTAATGAATAAAAGAAAAAGTTTGCAGTTCTGCTGTTTAAGTTCCCTAGAGATAGTCATCTCCCAAACAGCACACTTCAGCAGAACTTCATTCGCTGGATTCCTGATAGTACTAAGGGCACAGTTTCTTTAGAGAGTTCTTTATCTGACCTCTTTAATAAAATTTATTAACTGATCTCGTCAGCTCTGACAACTGAAGCATAGCTGTAGAACTGTATGTTTCAAAATCTTTAACAATGCTCTAATCCTGTCATTAGTTTTTTGTCCTTTTTGACTCTAACACACAGGTTCTTCTAAATGTGTTTTTTTGAGTTGTTCCTAAGCTACATCTCTTGTTTGGTTCTTCTGGTCTCCAGTGACGTGGTGGCTCAGTGGTTAGCACTGCTGCCTCACAGTGCAGGGACCTGGGTTTAATTCCAGCCTTTGGTGACTGTCTGTGTGGAGTTTGCAGTTCTCCCCATATCTGCGTGGGTTTCCCCCAGGTGCTTCAGTTTCCTCCCACAGTCCAAAGGCGTACAGGTGGATTGGCCATGCTAAATTATCCTTAGTCTTCAGGGATGTGTAGTTTAGGTGAATTAGCCATGGGGAAAAATGCAGGGTAACAGGGTTAGGATAGGGGTGGTTCTAGGTGTGATGTTGTTCGGAATGGTTGGTGTATCCTCGATGGGCCGAATGGCCTGCTTCTATGTGCCCTCCGCTTCTGTTGCCTAATGCTTCTGATCACATGGACCGATATGTCTTATCATTCAGGAAAATTAGAGTGGTGCCTTTACAGTTAATATAACACTTAAAAAATCCTTCTCCAACGTTCTTAAAACAATTACAGATTCCACTGACTTTTTCAAGAAATTACAAATTTTCTTTAGTATTGCTTCGAGGTCAAAGGTTATCGCCTTGCAAAAGTACTTCATTGGCACTTTGAAACATTTTGAAGTTGTGGAAGGTGCTATATGTATGTACGTTATATCATTTTAATCTGTTAAATGCTCAACCTCAGAATACATGGGTTTCATGCCTTGTTTATTAGAACCATCTTTTCATAAATATTTCTTGGATTGGCTCATTCCCAAAACATTTGGTTGACTCTTGCTTTCTGGGTTCTTCTGAAGTGGTCTAGCAAGCTCTCCGTTGTATCAAATGGTTCAGCAGTTGAAGAAGGCAGCAATCAGGGATGGGTGATAAATGCAGCCTATGAATGAATTATTTTATACAGCAGTGACCTTCTACTTCATTAATTGCTGAGCTGACTCTGCCCAGAAACACACTCTTCAAAGGATCAAACCTGAGCTGTTGGAACCCTTGCTTTTACCATACTTGTTGTCTGAACCTGAAGCAGGTTTGTCTTTGCTATCATAATTCAGAAGAGTGGTTAAGTGCCTTTTCTGCAGTCAGTGCAATTAAGCCAGAACCTTCACTTCACATCTGATCCATGATAAACTTCCTCATATCATTGCCATCAGTGACACTGTCCATTTTCATCTCTGTAACTTCACTTAACTCAATGCCTGCCTTGGCTCATCTGCTGCTCCAGTTCTCACTCTCGTTTTAATCCTGGCCATCTGTATTCAGCCTGGCTGGGCAGGCATTTATTGTCCATCTCCAGTTAACCTGGAGAAAGTGGTGGAGAGTTCACAGCTTTGAGTATACGAGTTGGGATGTCATGTTGAAGTTGTAGAGGTTGTTGGTGAGGCCTGTTCTGGAGAACTGTGTACAGTTTTGGTCTCCCTGTTAAAGGAAGGATATTATTCAACTGGAGAGGATTCAGAAAAAATTTACCATGGTGTTGCCTAGAATGGAGAGTTTGAGTTATAGAAATAGGCTGGATAGGGTGGGACTTTTTTCACTGGAGCATAGGAAGTTGAGGGGTTATAGAGGTTATATAGAGGTTTATAAAATCATGAGAGGCATATATAAGGTGAATGACAAGAGTTTTTTTTCTCTAGGATGGGGGAGGTCAAAACTAGGGGATATATTTTTAAGGTTAGAGGAAAAAGTTTTGGAAAGGACATGAGGGGCAACTTTTTTTTTATAGGGAGTGGTTCATGTGTGGAATGAACTTCCAGAGAAAGTGAATGCAGGTACAGTTACAATATTTAAAAAAACATTTGGATTCATTCATGAATAAGAAAGGTGTAGAGGGATATGGGCCAAGTGCAGGCAGGGACTAATTTAGTTGGTGTGGACTAGTTGGACCGAAAGTTCTGTTTCCATGCTATTTGACTCTATGACCTTCTTGAACTGCTGCAGCCCATCTGCTGAGGGTGAACCTATAGTGTTGTTAAGGAGCGAGAGCCAGGATTTTGACCTGTGAAGGAACAGCCAATATATTTCCAAAGTCAGAATGGTGAGTGTTTGGAATTGAAATTAAAAGATCTCATGGCACTAAACAAAAAGGAACAAGGACGTTCTTCCCAGTGTGCAGCATTATCCCTCAAACAATATCACAACAGCAGATTTTCTGCTCATTATCTCAGAATGTGCAGTGTACAAATTAATTGCTGTTTCCTTCATTATGACATTGATGACATTTCACAAACTGTAAAGTGCCATAATGCTCTGACGATGTGTTGGGTAGTATAGAAATCTAAGTTCTTTCCCTCTGGTCTCTTGTTTCCGTTATTCTGAGGTTGTGAAGGGCACTTTATGAATGCAAATCCTTTTAGCTTTACCTGTTTCTGTCAGTGTGAATTACACAGAGGTGGGTGGAGCAGGCTTCTAACATGGTACTGCCCAGTTTCCAATCCAATCGGCACCAACAAGTAAAGCATTTATGACAATGAAGGTTTCTAGTTAAGGAATGTTTGAGCAGGTTTGATTAGAATCGGGAGGCACAAAACTAGTCACAACAAAACATTAATAGGTCAGGGATAACAAGGTGTACAGCTGAATGAACACAGCAGGCCAAGCAGCATCAGAGGAGCAGGAAAGCTGACATTTTGGGTCTGGACCCTTCTTCAGAGTGCTCAGCAGACTTGGCCTGCTGTGTTCATCCAGCTCTACACCTTGTTATCTCAGATTCACCAGCATCGGCAGTTCCCACTATTAATTGGTCAGGGTTGGGAAATGGCTTTTCCATTTAAATGTGACAACCGCAGTGGGAAACAAGCTCAGCACAACATTCCGAGGTCCAGATGTTATTCAAAGCAAAGCAACATTGTGATTTGCTGTAGTGTAGCAGTGTGCCATTGCTGGATGCTGTTCGCAGGTGATGTGGTGGGTGAGGAGAGAAAATTGTTACCATTCCTAAATATTCCTTTGTTTTAGTAAGTTTTTTTTTAGTGGTGAAGGTTTGCTTATTAAATAGGTAAGTGAGATACAGTTGCAGGTTTCTTTTGTTTCCTTTTTCTTTGTGACATAAGAGTGTAAGAGCAAGAAGGTAATGTTGGAATTGTATAGAGCGTTGGTCAGGCCATAACTGGAGTACCGTCTGCAGTTCTGGTCACTTCACTATGGGAAGAATGTGATAGCACTAGAGGGGGTACAGAGGAGATTCACCAGGATGTTGCCTGGGATGAAGAAACTGAGCTGTAAGGAGAGACTAGTTAGGCTTGGATTGTTTTCTTTAGAGCTGAGAACACTGAGGGACGATGTGGTTGAGGTGTATAAGATCATGAAGGGTATGGACAGGTTGAGTAGAGAGTAGCCTCTCCCCTCGTTTGAGGGGTCAATCACGAAAGGGCATAGTTTTAGGGTAAAGGGCAGTAGATTCAGAGGGAATTTGGAAAAAAAGCTTTTTTACTGAGCAGGTGGTGGGGAATCTAGAATGCGCTGCCTGAGAAGGTAGTGGTGGCTGGAAACCTTTCAACCTTTTTAAAACAAAAAATACTTGGATGAGTACTTCAAATATCATGACATTCAAAGATATGAGACAAGTGCAGGATATTGGGATTAGAGCACGTTAAGTGGTAGTTATGTCGGTTCAGACTGGATGGGCCGAAAGGCCTTTTTCTCGCTCTATGAATCTTTCAGAGAATGGCTAGTCAGGATCCTAACATTCACACCTCTTCTGCATACATCTTTTGTTGCTTTACCTGTCCCTTTATCATTCCTTCTGGCTATGCACCCTGAAAACTTTTTGTCAACTAAGGCCATACTAATCCATATTCTGTTCTCTGTAACTTCGAGGCCATCCACAACTCTGCTTCCTGTGTCTTAACTTTCACGCACTCCTGCTCCCATCATTGTCCTTGTGCTTGCTGACTAAATTTGTAGATATCAAGCTCTGGAATTCTGTCCCTACACTTCTCTACCTTGCTTTCCTCTTCTAATATGCTCCTTAAAAATACTTCTTTGGTCAAGTGTTTAGTCATCTCACTTACTTCGTTTTATACTGCTTGTGTAAAGCAGCTTGAAATGTTTTATTAAGTTAAGGCACTATGCAAATATAAATGGCTTCAATTAAGGAAGGAAAGTGAAGGCGAAGTTGGGAAATAACGATGAGCTGATCCCACCTTTAGCTTTTAAGTACTTGGAAGGCTTGGTGAGCCAGAGAAGGCTGGAATGAGGGTCAATGGTAAGAGAGCCACATGGTGAGGGGAATTTTTCAGAATATTTTTCAGGCTGGATGTTTGTAGTGGAATTCCCCAGAGGTCAGTACTGCGACCCCTGCTTTTCCCGATTATGTATTCATGATCAGGATCTTGGTGTGCAGGGAACAATTTCAAAGTTTGCAGATGACATAAAACTTGGGGGATTTGTAAACAGTGAGGTGGAGAGTGTGGAACTTCAAAAGGACGTTGGTGGAGTGGGCAGGTAGGTAGCGGATGAGGTTCACTGTGGATAATTATGAGGTGATGTACTTTGGTACAAAATTCATTAGAGGGACAATTCAAAAGGATATTATTCTAAATGGTGTGCAAGAGCAGAGAGACCCAGGTTTATAAGTACATAATCCATGAAAGGTGGCTAGAAATTTAGAGAGAGCTGTTAATGAAGCAAACAGTATTCTCAGCTTCATAAATAGGATCATTGGGTAGAAGAACAAGGAGGTATTATTAAACTTGTTAGACTCAGCTGGAATACTGTGTTCAGTGTGGATACCACGTTATAGCAAGGATGTGAATACTTTGGAGAGAGCGTTAAAGAGGTTTACAAAACTGGTTTCAGGTGTGAGAACCTCAGTTATGAGGACAGGTTGGAGAAATTTTAATTATTTCTTCCTGGGATGACAGTGCTTGGACCGAAACCATTCCTGCTTGATGTTGCCTGGAATAGAATGATTCAGCTATGAAGAGACTAGATAGGCTGGAGTTGTTTTCTGTCTGCGACTGTGTGGAGTTTACACATTCTCCCTGTGTCTGTGTGGGTTTCCCTCTGGGTGCTCCGGTTTCCTCCCACAGTCTGAAGGAGATAGCCTCTCAAGGGAGTATAACAACAGCAGCCAGGCCTGTGGCACCACAACTGGCTCTGCTGTAGAGCAGGGTCGAGCAAGATCCAAGCGAGCAATAGTGGTAGGAGACTCGCTAGTTAGGGCCACAGACAGGCGTTTCTGTGGCTGCGTTCAAGACTCCAGGATGGTGCTAGGGTCAAGGACGTCTCTGAGCGGTTAAATGAAATTTTTAAGGAGGAGGGTGAGCAGCCAGAAGTCATTGTGCACAAAGACGTAGGCAGAAAGAGAGATACAGTCCTACAGAATGAGTACAGGGAGTTAGGAAAGAGGCTGTAAAGCAGGATCTTGAGGGTAGTAATCTCTAGGTTACTACCAGCACCACGTGCTAGTGAGGCAAGGAATAGAAAGATAGGAGAGATGAAGATGTGGTTAGGTTTCTGGTGTAGGGGTCAGGGTTTCAGGTTCTTGGATCATTGGGACCTCTTCTGCAGCAGAGGTGACCTGTACAAGAGGGACAGGTTGTACCCATACTGTAGGGGAACCAATATCCTCGCAGGCAGGTTCGTGAGTGCTACTTGGGAGGATCTAAACTAGAGTGGTAGGGGCCTGGGAACCAGAGCAGCAGGTCAGCAAGTGGAGGGATTGAGGGGAAGGTAGATGTTAAGACTAGTTAGTCAGAAAGGAAGGACAGGCAGAGAAAGGAAAATGAACATGCTGATAATAATGGGCTAAAGAGTGTTTATTTCAACACAAGGAGTATTGTACATAAGGCAGATGTTACAAAGTTGTGTAGGGTACCCATGAATTGGAAGGCAGAAAGCAAGAATTTGTTTGCAAAAATGATAGGGGGGGAAGAGTGTGTGGTTCCTTTTAAGAGGTAAAGTGCTTTTCTAAGCTTGGAGATTTACACAGAAAAATGTGTCTGTATGTAGCTGAAGATATACAGCCAGTTCTGAAATTGAAACATACATCAATTAGCTGTGTGATTGGAAACCTCAGATTTGTTTTGATGTTTTGGCAAGTAGTTTGAATCAGCCAATTAATTTAAACTAAGCACTTAGAGATTGAAGACTAATTGAATTTAAATCTGATGGTTTTGACAATCTCTGACCGATGCTATTGGAAGAAAATTGATATATTATCCAAGGTATATAAGAAGTGGGTTTTTGAAAGTCAGGGTAGAACAAACCGCCATCTGAAGAATAAACCTCTAGCTCTCACAGAAATCTCTAAGCTGTCTGAGAAAGCACCATCAACCCATAAAAGGTACCAATGGCATTTTTAGCTAAAAGTCTTCACAGAAGAAAACATCCTTGATAGAAGGATCAGCAGAAGAAAGATGCTTATGAGTGGAGAGACAGCGGAGGAGAAGACAGAACATTCCGGAAGACACACGCTGTATGGACTTCGAGAGTCTAAGTTTTAATTTAGTTTCTCATTACTTGGGTTTATATGAGTGGGACAAATGTTTATTGGAACAGCATACCAGTAGAATTTTGTTCACTTAGGGAATAGTTAGTAGTTAGCGGGGAATTGTTCAGTTTGTTAGTGGTTCTGTTAATTTGATCACTGTTAAGGTTAAATAAATAAATTGTTACTTGTTGCTTATAAAGAGAGTATTAGGGATTTTCTTTCTTGTAACCATTTCTTTTTAACAGATTAGGCAAGGTTAGGTGAGCTTCTCTGGGTAATTCAGATTATTAGAAGAGACCTCTACTCCCGTGGTAACAGATTGGGGGCTTGTGTTTCAATTTTAGATATGAGAGGGATTCGGCCTCTTCTTTATAACAGTTTGGGGGCTCAAGTCCAGGATCTTGCCGGTTTGTGCACACGATCTGAATGGATCTGAACGGATTTGGACAGATTTAAATAGACTTGGGGATTAGTGTCCTAGATATTTAAATAAAACATGGGTGAGAAAAATCTGTTTAATTTTGGTTACTTGTGGTTGGTTAAATCAAAAGTGAGGGAAATGGCTCTTAACCTTGCTAAAGAGGTTCTGGCGTTTGAAGATGCTTCCCAAATTTGCCAAGCAAGTTGAGAAAAACAAAGGAAGGCTATACTCTTAGACTTAGCAAACAGGCCAGAATTGGGTTTAACTAGGAATAAGAGGAAAGCTGAAATTCTAATGGAGTTGGTCAAGCATTTAGGTATGTCAGGGATACAGGCAAGTGTAGTGGAGTTAGAAAAGCTTAAATTGAAAATTAGACGATTGGAGTTAAAAGATAAAGAAAAGGAAAGAAGAGCCAGGGCAGAAGAGGAAGAAAGGCAATTGAACAGTTTGAATTATAGTTAAAAGTAGAGAATAAAGAAAGGAATTCCTCTGGCCGAACGAACTGAAATAGAGAAGGGAGGGAAAAAGCGAGAGTTTGAACTTCTGAAGTTGCAGATTAAACAGGCTAACCAATGTAAAAGCATGGAAATGAAGATAGAAGATAGGTTATTGAGGAGGAGAGTGATGATAAGCAGACCTATCGTAGCCAAAAACCTGATACGGATATATATATATATAAAACATTCCTAAAATTCGATGAAAAAGATGTAGAGACTGTGTGGGCAATGTTAATTCAGACCAAGTTGGTAGGCAGGGCTAATGAGGTGTTTGCAGCGCTGTCAGATGAGGTGTCAAGAAATTATGAAGATGTTAAACAGCCTATTTTGAGTGCCTATGAATTGCTACCAGAAGCATATAGACAATGGTTCAGAAACATAAAGAAGGAACCAAGTCAGAGTTATATGAGTTTGAAAGAATAAAACATAGAAATTTCAATAGATGGGTGATAGCATTAAAGATCAAAAAGAGGATCTTAGAGAGATTATTCTGCTGGAGGAGTTTAAAAAAAAAACTCACTTCCAGAGATAACAAGGTGTAGAGCTAGATGAACATAGCAGGCCAAGCAGCATCAGAGGAGCAGGAAAGCTATGCCCTAGACCCTTCTTCTATCACTATCACTACTACCACTTCCAGAGATGTTGAGAGCTCATGTTGAGAAACAGAAAGTTCAAACAGCGAGAAGAGCTGCAGAGATAGTGGATGAATATGTATTAAATTGTAAATTGCAATCTAGCTTCCGACAGTAACTTCATTCCATGAGAGATAGAAATTGGGAAAAAGGGAGATCCTTCAATGAAAAACAAAAAGTAGATCACACTGGGAACAGTGTACCACAGGTGAAAAAAGAGACCCAAGAGGGTGAAAGGAGGTGAAAGGCCTCAGGTGTTTTCACTGTAATGGACTAGGGCACATAAAGTCACAGTGCTGGTAGTTGAAGAAAGGCACTGGAAAGAATGATTTGGTAAAAAAGGCTAAATCAGTGGGATTAGTTGAGGTAGCGAAGGAAATCCCAAGAGAAGTTGAGGAGTTGCAGGAAAATGCACATCATAATCATGGGCTGGATAGTAAGATAGTGCCCGATCTCTACAAAGACTTCACTTCTGTGGGTAAGGTTTACTTAGGAAGAATGGGGGAGAAGATAAAGAAGTTAAAATATTGAGAGATACGGGAGCTGGTCAATCTCTAATGGTAATGGATGAAAGTATTTGCATTCCTTCTGAAATGTTACCCGAGACAGTAATAATCTGTGGAATAAATGGAGAGAGATTTAGCGTTCCCCTGTGTAAGATAAGGCTGGAAAGTCCAATCAAGAGTGGAGAAGTGACAGTGGAAATGATTGAAAGAGTGTCTATTCTAGGAGTACAGTTTGTTCTTGGAAATGACTTAGCAGGATCAAAGGTTGGAGTGATGCCCCTTGTAGAGAAGCTAAAGGAAAACTAGCGAACTGAGGAGTTAAAAGAAAAATACCTTGGAATTTTTCCAAACTGTGTGGTGACAAGATCTCACAGACATAAGTTAAAGCAAGAAGGGAAAACTAAAGAGAAAGATAAAGGAGTTGAGGTCCAGTTAGCTGACACCTTGTATGATGAAATGGTAAAGGAAAAATCTGAACAAGCAGAGGATCAGGCAGAGGGGTTTAGTTCTGAAAGATTAATGGAGTTACATTAAAAAGATGAGACGATAAAAGATTTTTGTTATCAAGTCTACTCAGAAGAGGAATCAGAATGTATTCCCAAATGTTGTTATCTTAAGGATTACAATCCTAAGGCAAAAATGGAGACTGTGGCAGGTTAGTGCAGAGGAGAAATGGGCGAACGTGCACCAGATTGTGTTGCCGGTAGTGTACAGACAGGAAGTAGTACAGGTAGCACTTGGATTACCTGTAGGAGGTCATCCAGGAGGGAGTAAGACTCAGGCTAAGATACAAAAGCACCTGTATTGGCCTGGATTCCATAAGGATGTGGTTGAATTTTGCCATAACTGTCATATGTGTCAGATGGTAGGAAAGCCACAGGCAGTAATAAAACCAGCATCTGTGATGCCAATTCCTGCATTCAAAGAACCTTCCATGTGGGTTATGATTGATTGTGTAGGTCCTCTTCCTAAAACCAAAAGTGGGAACCAGTATTTGCTAACCTTAATAGATGCGTCTACCAGATTTCCAGAGGCAAATCCATTTTGGAATGTCAAAGCAAAAAAGATTGTGGAAGAGTTGCTGACTTTCTTTACCTGTTATGGACTACACAGGGAGATTCGGTCAGACCAAGGGTCCAATATTTCTGCCAAACTATTTAAAGAGGTCATGGATAGTTTAGGCAACCAATAGTTTAAATCAATTCCGTATCCTCCTGAATCCCAGGGAGCATTGGGAAGGTGGCATCAGACCCTAAAGATCATGCTGCAGGCCTATTTCCGGGATTACTCAAATGATTGGGATAAAGGTATCCCATTTATATTGTTTGCTATTAGAGATGCTCCAAATGAATCAACTCCGTTTACTCCATTTGAATTCATATTTGGACATGAAGTAAGAAGGCTTTTAAAATTAATGAAATGTTGATGGGTCTAAAGTCAGAGATCTCACAGTTGGATTATGTATCTGAGGTGAGAGAAAGATAAAATAGAGTAGATGATTTATTTAGACAATATTTGAAGGTGGCAAAGTATCTAATGAAGCAAGAAGCAGATTATAAATCTAAAATTTGTACGTTTGTCCATGAGGATAAAGTATTGGTGCTGTTACAAGTGATAGGGCATCCTTTCAAAGCAAGGTTTAATGGTCCCTCTCAGATTGAGAAGAAGTCGAGTCAGTTGAATTATCGGGTAAAGATGCCAGATTAAAAAAAAAATTATTGGGTATCTCATGTGAATATGCTGAAACCTTACTGTGACAGGGACAGGGAGCCAGAGAAACGGGTATTAATTACAGCCCCTCAGAGTGAGGAATCAAATCTGAATGATTTGGATTTTGATGTGCCTCAAAATAAATTAAATAATGAGGAAGTCCTTAAAGAATGGGATAGTGAGCTATCTGTCTCAGGAACAGAGAACTAAATTGTTGGGCTTGTTGCAGCAATATGAGGACATATGTAGGAATAGAATGAGGAGGACTAATATCATTTGGGTGAAGTGGGCAATACTGTTCTGATAAAACAACACCCCTACAGGCCTAATCCTCTCAAAGCAGCACAGGTACAGAAGGAAGTGCAAGCGATGCTCCAAGAAGACATCATTGAGCCAAGTCACAACAAGTGGAGGTCGCCAATCACGTTGGTTCCCCAACCTGATGGTACTCAACAATTCAGCATCGATTATCGGAAGTCAGGCTGTACTGAAATTGGTCTTGTACCCAATTCCAAAGCTGGAGGATTGTATGGAAAAGTTGGATAAGCCACTTGCATCACAAAGTTTGACTTACTTCTTGGTTAAAGGCAAGTTCCTTTGTCGGAGAGAAAAAGAAGTTTCTGCATTTACAACCCCAAGTGCGCTGTATCAATTTAAAGTGATGCCCTTTGGAATGAAGAATGCACTAGCCACATTTATAAAGACTTACGAACAGAGTTGTGGCAGGATTGACTAATTGTGCCGTCAACATAAATGACTTAGTGATCATTAGCCATTTGTGGAAAGATCACATGGTGCATTTGGCAGAGCTCTTTGAGAGACAGCAGAAGGCAAAACTTTTCATAACTTTAGCAAAAACTGAATTTGTGAAGGCGGAGTATTGTGTCTTGGGACACAATAAAAAAGGACTTGGAAGGATGACCCCAAGAAACGTGAAGACGAAGGCCAATGACGAATTTCCAAGACCATCCTCAACGAAAGAGGTGCTTCGATTTTTGGGACTGAGCAGATTCTACCGGAAGTTTGTGCTGAAATTTAGTAGCGTGGTGGCACTGCTGATGGATTTGCTAAAGAAAAACACAAAATTTCAGTGGACAGACAATCCAGGAGGCATTTTGAGAATTTAAAAGCTGTGTTAACCACTGCACCAGCTTAAGCTACACCAAATTTCTTGAAACCCTTTAAAGTCGCTATTGACGTAAGCGATGTAAGGGTTGGAGCAATGTCGATGAAGGAGGATGATGATGGAATTGAAAGACAAATCAATTATTTTTCAAAGAAACTCCATACCCACCAGAGAAAATATTCCACCATTGTAAAAGAGTTATTGAGTTTGGTACTGGCCTTACAACATTTTAATGTTTATGTTACAAACAATGTGTCAGAGATGGTATATACCGACCACAACACACTCACATTTTCGGAAAGATTTAAGGGCAAGAATACAAGACTATTTCATTGTAATCTTATGTTACAAGCATTTAATTAGCAGATTGTCCAGTTATGGGTCACAAAAATATTATTATGGATGCGTTATCGCAGGTTTAAAAGAAAAATGTATATATAGCTTTGAACACTACTGGTCCAATGCAATGTATGTATACAGAATAGTCTGAAATGTGTTACTTTAGATTACTGACCTATGTATCTCATGATAATGGTGTTAAGATCTTAAAAAAATAAGGCCATCATTTCATCACCATGGTTCTTTTTTACTTAAGGTGGGGAGGTGTTACAAAGTTGTGTAGAGTCCTCGTGAACTGGAAGGCAGAAAGCTAGAATTAGTTTGTAAAAATGATAGGGGGGAAAGAGTGTGTGGTTCCTTTTAAGAGGTAAAGTGCTTTTCTAAGCTTG
>NC_063339.1:79653465-79670293 GCF_021869965.1 Rhincodon typus
AACTGCAGATGCTGGAATCAGAGATAACACAGTGTGGAGCTGGAAGAACATGACGGGTCAGGCAGCATCAGAGGAATAGGAAAGTCGATGTTTTGGGTTTACACCCTTCACCAGTCCTGATGAAGGGTATAAACCCAAAATGTCAACTTTCCTGATCCTCTGATGCTGCCTGACCTGCTGTGTTCCTCCAGCTCCACACCAAATAAAAGAGGGAACTTGTGCTTGGAATTATACAATGTGGGTGAGATCCTAAATGTGTATTTTTTGTCCGTATTCAGCCAAGTGAAGGATATGGAGGATAGTGAGGTTTGTATTGCGCATGCTAATTTGCTAGGGCATTTTGAGATAAGAAAAAAGTGGTATTGGGTCTCTTGAAGAGTATTATGGTGGATATGTCCCCAGGGCCTGATTGTATCTACATCAAGTTATTGAGAGAGGCAAGAGAGGAGATTGCTGGGGCCTTGACCAAGATCTTTGTATCCACCCTAGCCACTGGAGAGATCCTGGAGGACTGACAAGTGCCTGATGTTATTCCTCCGTTTAAGAAGGGAAATAGAGACAAGTCAGGAAACTATAAACCAGTGAGTCTCACGTCAGTGGTTGGACAGAATTCTTGGGGATAGCATTTACACACATTTAGAAAAGCATGGCCTAATCAGGGACAGTCAGCGTGGCTTTGTGCAGGGCAGGACATGCCTTACTAACTTGAATGAATTTTTCAAGGAGGTGACAAAGGTAATCGATGAGGGTAGAGCAGTGGATGCTGTTTACCTGGATTTTACTAAGGCTTTCAACAAGGTCCCTCATGGTAGGCTCACCCAGAAGATTAAGATGCATAGGCTCCACAGAGACTTGGACGCATGGATTCAGAATTGGCTTGCCCGTAGAAGACAGAGGGTATTGGTGGAAGGTTGTTTTTCAGGCTGGAGGTCCGTGATTAGCGGTGTTCTGCAGGTATCCATAGTGGGGCCTCTGCTGTTTGTGATATACATAAATGACTTGGATTAAAATGTAAATGGGTGAGTTAGTAAGTTTGCAGGTGATACACAAATCGGTGGAGTTGTAGCTGGTGTAGAAGGTTCTCAAAGAATACAGCAGAATATTGATTAGTTGCAGATACGGGAGAAGATGGAGTTTAATCCAGGTAAGTGTGAGGTGCTGAACTTTGGGAGATCAAATGTTGAAGAAAAGTATACAGTTAATGGCAGAACCCTGAAGAGTACTGATGTACAGAAAGATCTTGGGGTTCAACTCGATAGCTTGCCGAAAGTAGCCACACACATAGATAGAGTGGCAAAGAAGGTGTATGGCATGCTTAACTTTATTGGTCAGGGAATTAAGTACAAGAGTCAGGATATCATGTTGCAACTTTATAAAACTTTAGTTAGGCCACACTTGGAGTATTGCATTCAATTCTGGTTACCACTTCACAGGAAGGATGTGGAGGCTTTGGAGAGGGTTCAGAAGAGGTTTACCAGGATGCTGGCTGGATTACAGGATATGCGCTACAAGGACAGGCTGGAAAAACTTGGATTGTTTTCTCTGGAGCAGCTGAGGCGAAACTTGAAAGAAGTCTATAAAATTATGAGATACATAGTCAGGGTTGATGGACAGAATCTTTTTCCCAGAGTTGAAAAGTCATGCATTTAAGGTGGGGGTGGAGGGTTCAGAGGAGATGTGAGGGACGAGTTTTTAACACACAGTGTGGTAGGAATCTGCAATGTGCTGCCACGGGTGGTGGTGGAGGCGTTTAAGGGACTTTTAGATAAGCACATGAATAAGCAAGGAATGGATGGATATGGACCAAGGGCAGGCAGAAGGGATTATTAAATTTGGCATCATGTTTGGTACAAAATCGTGGGCCGAAAGGCCCATTCCTGTACTGTATTGTTCTATGTTCTATAGTCAGGTTAAGTGGATTGGCCATACTAAATTGCCAGCAATTTAGTGTCTTCTATGTCAGCAATGTGGAGGTTAGATGGATTAGCCATGGGAAATACAGGGTTACGGGGATAGGATAGGGGGTGGGTCTGGATGGGATTCTCTTCGAAAGTTCAGTATGGGTTTGATGGGTTGAATGGCCTGCTTCCACTCTGTAGGGATTCTATAATTCTTAGATCAGAGAAGGCTAAGATGGGTCCTGATTGTCATGAACAAAATGATGAGGGGTATGTCTAGGAGCTCTTAATAGAGGGGTCAATAACTGGGGCAGGGGATGGATATAACTATAAGAGAAGGAGCAGGATGTTATGGGGGAAAAGGCATGAGTTTGCCATGTGGTAATAGCACCAGTACAGGCCCAATGGGCCAAGTGACCTCCTTTTGCGATAACAATTCTGTGAAGTTAGGGGAATCTAAGGACGTTTTGTTTCCACCCAGAGTGTAGTAGATATTGGGAACTCACTGCATGAAATATTGATAGGGCTGGACCTATTGCAACATTTAATAATTATTTAGATAAGCACTTGAAATGCGACAGCACACAAGGTTATGGGCCAAGTGTACAGGGAAATAGGATTAGAGTAGGTGGATGCTTGATGACTGATGAGCTAAATGGTCTCTTTATGCATGGTAAAACTCTGTGGATGTATGATAGTGTACTAAATATGATGATTTAAATGTCAGAATTACCTGCATTACTCAGTACTGACATTTTCACCTCTGCCAACATCTGATTTGCTCTACTCGTTGAGCATGGTGAAAGTTTTATTTTTGTCATCAATCAGGACACCTTTGCAAGTACAGTTTGGAGCACAGTTTGTTCTCCTCGATTGTTGTTGCTGGAAGATGTGTAAAATCTGATTTTTGTCTTGCTGTGTTTCTCTCTCCCCTCTCTGGAGAGACACCCAGACATACCAGTCCCACGGTAAGGACTGGATCAAGAATAAGGTCTGTATCCTGCTGTGTAGACAGGCCCAGCAAGTGGGGTAATAGCTGGTCTTGGGAGGTTATATAGCAGGCTTGTCTAGAATACTCCTCACAAGTCTTCAAGCAGAGCAATGTGTCCTCAGTTCATCAGAAATAACAACCGTATTAGGCAGCATTTGAACAGGTGATCAGTGAACAGTAAAAGATATTTTGTGCACAATTATAATAGGCGTCAATGCTAGACTCTGGTTTAAATGCAGTTTTGAGACCCTCATCAGTGAACAATGCAAGCACGGTGTGATTCCATACCCTGTATTCATTTAGTGGATATTTGGAAAGTTAGGCTTAGTTTGGGGGCCTCGATTTAGAATGCACTGCTACAGTGTATCCATGGTGATGGTGTTTCTCCTCGTAAAGCTCAACATCTCTCTCTCCTCTCTCTCCATTCTCTCTCTCTCTCTCAATCGACCTTCTCCCTCTCTTTCAGAGTCTGAAAGACTCCCCTCTCTGATATATGTTCTCTTGCACTGTGATCTTTTTGTAAAAGTGAGCACAAAATAATGTTGTTAATGAGCTCTGTATACTGCCTACAGTTTATTTTATGTAACCATTTTGTAATTTTTGACTCAATAATATTTTGCAAAACACCATTTCTGCTTCAATGTTTTAAAATGCACTGAATTGGTTGTGTTTTGTGGTTGGAACTCGTGTAGTCCTCTTCTACCTCTCCCACACAGAATTACTTGAGAGTGACAGCTTTTGGAAGAGTTTGTTAAATTTTCTCTGTTAGTTGCTGTGGTGGAAGGGGGGAGGCTGTCTAGACAGCAGTAGTAACTGTCTCATTCAGTAAAGGATGGGGAAAAAATTAAGTCTCCTATTAATGTAGTTGCAGTCTAGTTTGACCAAGGGAGTAAGTGGAGACCATTTGATGAACCAGATTTGTTACATTTGCACTTCCAGAAGGTGTTCAACAAAGTACTTCTTAAAAGGTAAAGTCATAACATAAGGACCCACAGTGTTGGAGGTAGTAAATTAGCATGAACAGAGAATTGGCGCATGGGCAGGAAACAGCCCAAGTAAGGATAAGGAGTTCTTTTTCATGTTGGCAACCTGTAACCAGTGGTGTTCCACAGGGATCAGTGCTGGGACCGCAACTGTTTATAAAATATAGTAATGACTTGGAGGAAGGAAGTGAATGTACTGTAGCCAAATTTGCAGAGACATAAAAATAGTTGGCAAGACAGGTTGTGAGAGGGATATAGTTTGCAGAGAAATTTTGATAGGTTAAGTAAGTGGGCAAAAAGTTGGTAAACAGTGTATAATGCGGGAAAATGTGAAGTTGTTCATTTTGGAAGGAAGAACAAAAGAACAGGGTCTTATTTAAATGGAGAAAAACTGCAGAAAGCTGCAGCACAAAGAGACTCAGGAGAATGTGCATGAAACATAGAAAGCTAGCACACAGGCAACAGGTAATCAGGAAGGCTAATTGAATGTCATTATTATATCATGTTATTTCAAGAGGTTGGAGTATAAGAGTAGGGAAGTCGACCACATGTGGAGCACTGTGAGCAGTTTTAGTCCCCTCACTTAAGGAAAGGTACCAGAGGCAGTTCAGAGAAGGTTCACTAGGATGATCCTGGAATAGAGGGATTGTCTTATGAGCAAAGGCAAAATAGGTTGGGACTGTACTCAGTGGAATTTATTAGAATCAGACGTGATCTCATTGAAACATATAAAGTACTTAAGGGGCTTGACTGGGTAAATGCTGAGAGTATATGTCAAGATAGAAACAAGAGTTGACTTTTCAGGTCCGTGCCCTACTATTAGTTAGAGATGTAAAAGGTTTTGAGCAAATGGAGTGGGATCTGGTGTGGCTAGGTTTGAAGTTATTGATTTTTGTCTTGATAACGATCATCACAGCAAGAGGAAAAATGAGACACACACACGCACAAAACATATGGGTAGCACCATCTTCATTTGAGGCAGCTGTCAAGCTGCCCTTGTGCCTGTGTGCTTTATCACCTAGTGGTGGCACTCATAATAGGCACAGCCTTTAGTTGACAAAACATTTTATGGTACATGGCCAAAATCAGTGAAAAAGGGACAAGTAAATCAACAAAAGATGTGTCCAGAAGAGGTGTGAATCAGTGAAAAAGGGAGAAGTAAATCAACAAAAGATGTGTCCAGAAGAGGTGTGAATGTCAGGATCCTGAATAACCACAAAGGACTTGGGAAAGGGGAAACAAAAGAAACTTGCACTTGTATCTCACTATTGTATCAGGTAATCAATCTCTGCATCATGATGTAGGGCAATACTTAACAATGGTAACAATTTTCTCTCTTCACCCACCACATTTGTGTGTCACCTGCTAACAGCATCCAGCAATGGCACACTGCTTCACTAAAGCAAATCACAATGTTGCTTTGCTTTGAATAACATCTGGACCTCAGAATGTTGTGCTGAGCTTGTTTCCCACTGCAGTTGTCACATTTAAATAGAAAAGCCATTTCCCAACCCTGACCCATTAATGTTGTGTTATGACCAGTTTTGTGCCTCCCAAATCTAGTCAAATAAGCTCAAATGTTCTTTAACTAGAAACCTTTATCATCACAAGTGCTTCACTTGTTGGTGCTGATTGGATTGGAAACTGGGCAGTACCATGTTAGAAGTGTATCACAGATAGTAGGAACTGCAGATGCTGGAGAATCTGAGATAACAAGGTGTAGAGCTGGATGAACACAGTAGGTAGGAAATGGGGGTGTGGCTTGAGGTGGGAGGAAGAACAGGTTAGGGAGGCGGGGACGAGCTGAGCTGGTTTTGGGATGCGGTAGGGGGAGGGGAGATTTTGAAGCTTATGAAATCCACATTGATACCATTGGGCTGCAGGTTATCCAAGCGGAATATGAGTTGCTGTTCCTGCAACCTTCGGGTGGCATCGTTGTGGCACTGCAGGAGGCCCAGGATGGACATGTCGCCTGAGGAATGGGAGGGGGAGTTGAAATGGTTTGCGACTGGGAGGTGCAGTTGTTTATTGCGAACCGAGCGTAGGTGTTCTGCAAAGCAGTCCCAAGCCTCCGCTTGGTTTCCCCGATGTAGAGGAGGCCACAACGGGTACAGCGGATGCAGTATACCACATTAGCAGATGTGCAGGTGAACATCTGCTTGATGTGGAAAGTCTTCTTGGGGCCTGGGATGGGGGTGAGGGAGGAGGTGTGGGGTCAGGTGTAGCACTTCCTGCGGTTGCAGGGAAAAGTGCCGGGTGTGGTGGGGCTGGAGGGGAGTGTGGAGCAGACAAGGGAGTCACGGAGAGAGTGGTCCCTCCGGAAAGCAGGTAAGGGTGGGGAGGGAAAAATGTCTTTTGGTGATGGGGTCGGATTGCAGATGGTGGAAGTGTCGGAGGATGATGCGTTGGATCCGGAGGTTGGTGGGGTGGTACGTAAGGATGAGGGGGATCCTTCTTTGGTTGTTATTGCGGGAATGGGGTGTGAGGGATGAGTTGCGGGAAGTGCGGGAGACATGGTGGAGGGCTTCTCGACCACTGAGGGGGAAAAGTTGCGGTCCTTGAAAAACGAGGACATCTGAGATGTACGGGAGTGGAATGCTTCATCCTGGGAGCAGATGCGGCGGAGGTGAAGGAATTGGGGATGGCATTTTTGCAGGAAGGTGGGTGGGAGGAGGTGTATTCTAGGTAGCTGTGGGAATCGGTGGGCTTGAAATGGATATTGGTTTCTAGGTGGTTGCCCGAGATGGAGACAGAGAGGTCCAGGATGGTGAGAGAGGTGTTAGAGATGGTCCA
Organism: Rhincodon typus; assembly: GCF_021869965.1. Lineage (NCBI taxonomy): Eukaryota > Metazoa > Chordata > Chondrichthyes > Orectolobiformes > Rhincodontidae > Rhincodon > Rhincodon typus. The sequence goes on from NC_063339.1 coordinate 79,660,131, forward strand.
GGTGAACTTAAGCTTCAAAATCTCCCTTCCCCCTACCACATCCCAAAACCAGCCCAGCTCGTCCCCGCCTCCCTAACCTGTTCTTCCTCCCACCTATCCCTTCCTCCCACCTCAAGCCGCACCCCCATCTCCTACCTACTAACCTCATCCCGCCCCCTTGACCTGTCCATCCTCCCTGGACTGACCTATCTCCTCCCTACCTCCCCACCTACACTCACCTTTACTGGCTCCATCCCCGCCTCTTTGACCTGTCTGTTTTCTCTCCACCTATCTTCTCCTCTATCCATCTTCTATACTCCCCCTCTCTCCTTATTTATTTCAGAACCCCCTTCCCCTCCCCACTTTCTGATGAAGGGTCTAGGCCCGAAACGTCAGCCTTCCTGCTCTTGTGATGCTGCTTGGCCTGCTGTGTTCATCCGCCTCTACACCTTGTTATCTCAGTACCATGTTAGAAGCCTGCACCACCCACCTCTGTGTAATTCACACTGACAGAAACAGGTAAAGCTAAAAGGATTTGCATTCATGAAGTGCCATTCACAACATCAGAATAACGCAAGCAAGAGACAGAGGGAAAGAACTTACATTTCTATTGTACCCTACACATCTTCAGAGTATTATGGCACTTTACAACTTGTAAAATGTCATCAATGTCATAATGAAGCAACTAACTTGCACACTGCACATTCCCACCAACAGCACTGTGATAATGAGCAGAAAATCTGCTCTTGTGATATTTGTTTGAGGGTTAAATGTTGTACATGGGGAAGAAAGTCCCTGTTTCTTTTTAGTTAGTGCCTTGGGATCCTTTAACTCCAATTCCAAGCCATTCACCATTCTGACTCAGAAATATATTGGCTGTTCCTTCACAGAGACTGGGTCAAAATCCTGGCTCTCCCTCCTCGACAACAATGTAGGTTCACCCTCAGCAGCAGTTCAACAAGGTAGCTCTCCACCACCTTCTCTGGGGTGACTGGGGATGGTCAATAAATGCCGGCCCAGCCAGCAGCCCCCATATCCCTATAAGTGAATTAAAAATAACAGAGGACAGCCTGATTCAGTAGTTTAACCTCTCACTGTAAAATGACACCACTATCCCAACCCTTACACTGCAATAACCTCAACCTCCCAATCACTTGCCATTTCAATAAACCACCTTGCTCCCATGCTAACATTCTGACTTGTGACTGGGCATTTTACAGCCAGCTGTTTTCAATCTGAATTGTTTATGGAGAGGCAAGCAAATCTACTTGATATTTATCAACCCTTCCATATGATCAAGCAGTTGAAAAGCTCTGGTAGTCAGGTCAGTAACTAGAGCACACAGATTTAAGATAATTGCTAAAGAACCAGAGGAGAAGATTGTAATCTTTATTTTGTTGTGATCTGGAAGGTGCTGCCTGAAAGGGAGTTAGAAGCAGATACACCAGAAGCTTTGAAAGAGAATAGGGGAAATGGCTGAAGAAGAAAGGTTCACGTAAGAGTGGGGTTGGTGCGAGAGCAATTGGAACTAGTCAGATAGCTCGTTCAAAAGGCTAGCCCACCTTCTGTGCACTGCTTCTACATTTAAAAGGCTTGAGCTGAAATATTATTTGGAATGAGTGAGTCACAGCTGCATCTGTTTTCCAGCTGACAGGCTCCAATTTATGTAATGAGCCACTCTGTAAAGTCCAAGTATTTTACACTCTTAGAAGCTCCAAGTCAGGCAGTTTTTTTTTTGATTGAGTGAATCTATTTGGAGGTTCGCCAATAAAATGTGCCTGATGTTCATGTCCTGTTGGAATTGAATAATGAGCTACATCAATGATTCAGGCCCCATATTTTATAAAGTTCCATTTGCTCAAGTAATGACCTGTTTGTCGGCTGATTTTCAGGGGAAAAAACGACTGGTTCAGGAATAACAAGCAGAAATGGCAAAGAAGAGTCAATGTTACATTTGATTTTATTTCCCCTCATGGCACCATCCTCCCCTTGGTGCCCAGTTGCAAGTCCTTCTTCATTCTTGTGATTGAAGCTGCCTGCTACTATCTCGCCTAATACTTAAATTGTGTGGGTTAGTCAACAATGGGAAGGATCAAAACCACATGACCTAATATTTGTGAGTGGGATTCCCAGTCGTGTTAAACAGCAAATTGTGCACTAATTTGGGGATGCACTCCATCACCTCTCAATCTCCTGTCCCGTGCCACATTACCCAAACAAAATTCAACTCTTCTTTACGTGGGGGCTCAAAGTAATTTAAAACACCTTTTGACTTTTATTTTAAGGTTATTTGCTCTGTTCCTGGTTTGAAATGTGAAGACACTGTCTCGAGGAAAATCAATCCCAATTCACGTATACACATCAACTGGAACATTCCCACCACTTTTTTTTTCCAGACGTGAATCACTTGTAAAATTAATTGTACAAAAGATAATAAAACAATGAACTGCAGATGCTTAAGATCTGAAATGAAAACAGAAAGTGCTGGAGAAACTCAGCACGTCTGACAGCATCTGTGGAAGGAAACAGCTCTTGCTTTCTTCAGATCAAAAGAGTGGCCATGGGTATCCACAAGAGTCCCAGTTATTTCTGTCTCTTTGTGGGGTACATGGAACATCCCTTGTTCCAGAGATACCCCAGCCTCTACCCACAACTCCTTCTCCAGTACATCAATGATATCATCGGTGCTGCTTCCCTCTCTTGTCCGGAATTGGAAATATTTATCAATTTCACTTCCACCCTCTTCTCAACTTAGCCTGGTCCACCTCTGACTCCTCCCTTCCTTTCCTCAACATCTGTTTCCATTTCTGGGGACAGGCTGGCCACCGATATGCACTGACTCCCCCAGTTACCTGGACTATACAGCCTCACACGCTGCCTCCCGTAAAAACTCTATTCCATTCTCCCAGTTCCTCCAACTCCGTCGCATCTGTTCCAATAACGCTAGCTTCTCTACACAGGAGCCTCCCAAATGTCCACCTTCTTCCTCAATCAAGGATTCCCCACCACCACAGTTGACAGGGCTCTCAGCCGTGTCTGACCCCTATCCCACACTTCTGCCATCACCCCTTCTCTTCCCTCCCACAACAGCAATAGGGTTCCCCTTTGTCCTCGCTTACCAGCCTCTGCATCTATAGGATCGTAAACCACCATTTTCTGCCACCCCCAGTGGGAAGCCACAATTGGACATATATTCCCCTCCCCTCCCTTGTCAGTGTTCCACAGGAACCATTCACTCCAGGATACCCCAGTCCACTATCCCCCAATACCCCCATGGCCTCTTCCCATGCAATTGCAGAAAGTGTAACATCTGCCCATTTACTTCTTCTGTCCTCACTGTCCAAGGCCCCAGACACATTTTCCAGGTGAAGCAGTGATTTACCTGAGCTGCACTCAAGCTGGTCTACTGTACTCGCTGCTCACAATTTGATCTCCTCTACGCTGGGGAGATGAACGCAGACTGGGCAACCGCTTTGCAGAGCACTTATGTTCTGTCTGTAAAAATGGCCCTAAGCTTTCAGTTGCCTGCCACTTCAACATCCCACCATGTTCCCTGGCCAACATCTCTGCCTCAGACTTGCTGCAGTGTTCCAGTGAAGCTCAGCCGAAGCTGGAAGAACAACATCTCATCTTCCACCTCAGTACCTTCCAGCCCTCAGGGCTCAACATTGTGTTTAACAATTTCAGAGTGTGAACCTCCATGCTCATTACTCTCCTCTACACCCCCAGGTCTGTTCCGTACATGTTGATCCTAGCACAGCTAATACATTTTCAACTATTCATGCTTTTCGTTAGCACCGATTCAGCATTTGCTTCTTTCCCAGTTTATCAGCAATCCCTTTTTTCTCTCATTCTCTGGCACTGTCTCCACCTATTCATCTCACACCCTTCCCCTACCTCCTTGCTGTCACAGCATAAATACCTCCCTTCCCCAGCTCCTTTGAAGAAGGATCGCTACACTCGAAACATTAGCTCTGTTTTTCTCTCTTCACAGAAGCTGCCAGACCTGCTGAGTTTTGCCAGCAATTTCCGTTTTAGTGTCATATTATACAGAAGCCATTTGCAGTAAATTGGTTGGGGGAGGTAGAGTAATGTTTTTCTTTTTTTCCTCACCTAGTTTGTAAACAGCATACCTATTTGATGGTTGTGGAAGTATTTGAGTTGTTCTGACCAGAATAGCAGGATTCTTTGGTTAAGCGAAGGTCCCTATTCATTGAGTTCCACCCTTCATTTGTGTCTCTACAGAGTGCCTCAGCAGAAACCCCATACTGGGACCAGTGAACATTGGGATTTCCTAAGGTTGTCTAAGGGGAGATATACAAATGCAGATTTTCACATTGAAAGAAGGTTGCATGCATATTCCTGTACATTCAGAACGTGGAGAAGTTCAAAATCTGTAATTGTGACAAACAGTACTATTTCAATGTTATAGACATCAGCCTAGAAGAGAAGCTTAGAAAGACTTGGGAAAACAAAAAAGTGCTTTTTGGAATGATCAATGTCCAATACATTTACACAAAACATAACATAAATAAACATGTGATATAGTCACACACACATCTTCCTTTATTTCTTTATTCATTCTCAGTACATGGGCATCATTGGTAGTGTCAACATTTATTTCCAATCCCTAGTTACTCTCAAGAAGGTTGGTGCTTCAGCAGCTGCAGTGTCTCTGGTGTAGGTACACTCAGAATATTGTGAAGATGGGAGTTCATCAACATTGACGCAGCCAAGGTGACCCATACGGACGATGATGGGGTTCTCCTACATCACTGCAAACTAAACCTGGTGCTGCTGCTTGCTCATACTGCCAGGAAGGAGGCTTGAGGGAAGTTTTGGAGCTTCTGTAGAAATTCCTTTAACCTTAGCAGGGGAAATTAAACTCTACCACTCCTGGTTTGATCTTGAATTATCACTTTGCCTGTTAGACAGAAACTTCCTGAACAAATCTGTCTGAATCAGTAAGAGGCAAGAGATAGCACTCAGGGGAAAAAAAATTAACAGTAACATTTCTTCTTGAAGCCATCTATTCAAACCTTCTCCAATGCTCTTGTTTCAATCTTAATTCGGGGCGGCGCTAAATAATGTTAACAAGGTGATTAACCACTTCCACACACTCAGCTTGACAGACACAGAAGTGAACTAAAATGCTGGTGTCTATTTGAAAGGGCAGTGAAAGCAGATTTAATGGTAACTTTCGAAAGGGAACTGGTGAAATGCATAGCCTATGCATTAAGAGCAATGGAGCCAGAAATAGATAATACTATCAAAGGACTGAATGGCCTTCTATGCTATGTCATTCTGCAAAACTCAAGGAAGTGTTTTATTTTTATTCACTCGTGGGACGTGGCCATCGCTGGCAGACCAGCATTTTATTGCCTGTCCCTAGTTGCCATTGTTTAGAAGTAAGTTTTAGTTACTCAAACAGGGAAATTCGTGGGACAGCTGCCCCATGTGACAAGGAGTAAATCTTATTTAGTTGGCAAAAGTGCTTAACTGTTTTGGAATCCTTTAATGTTTTTATGCTCCATTCCCCCACCCCGCCTATTTCATGATAACCAAGTTGGAAACAATATTTAAATTATTGTGACAAGTTGGACCGTCCAGCTGAATGAGCTACAGTCCCTCTGAAGTACAAACTGAAAAACAGAAGTCCACTTATCTTTGGAAAAATTATTGAAGGCCCCGTTTTGTGGTGGTTTTAACTGCCTGAATTGCATGGGGATTTTTTAGGATTGTTAATTTTAACTAATCTGATACTCGGTGGCCCAAACTCTGGGTCTCTGCTTACTGCTGGGATGGTACAAATTGTGGAAGTTTCTCGATTGATTTTCAAAAATGCTCTCAAGTCCAGCCATGATCTCTCACCCCTGTTCAGTTTTGAATTTACCAAAAACAATCACAGGCATGTCTGTTGTTCACAAGAACCAACTAACTAGTACCGTGTAGACACCAGTGCTGAAGGGGTTTTGTACTGCCTTTATCTAGAATTCCACTTCCTCACCTCCTCATTACGGTTACTAGCCCAGAATCCCCAAGATATGAAAATTAAGCTCATGGACAGTGTCACGAAACAAAAATTGAAGCCACGAATTAAAAACAGAAACTTGTTGAAAATACCCAAACAGGTCAGGAAGCACCTATGGCAAGAGAAACAGAGTTAATTTATTACGGGTATAATAGAAAAAGTGGAATTCAAAACACAAAGAGATTGGTCACTCTCTTACTGAATAGTGGAGCAGACTTGGAGGGCTGACTGGCCTGCTCCTATCTTGTTAGTTGTCAGTGTTTGTCCTCCCCAGAGAAAAATGGAGGCTGGGCCACTGAATATATTCAAGGCTGAGATAGACAGATTTAAGGAAGTCAAGGGTTATGGGGATAGGCAGTATAGCCATGATTGTATTGAATGGCACAAGCTCAAGGGCCTTCTCCTGGTCTTACTTCTAATGGTTTTATTTGCCTTTAAAAAGAAGTTTTGTTAACTCCTCTCCCCCATGTCTCCTGTCTGATGTGCTGAGTATTTCCAGCATTTTCTGTGCCCATTTCCAGTGTTAAAATGTGCAAGTTTCCTCCCTAGTGCAGGCTCGAGGATGCCACTATGATGTGTGAGCAGCCATCGCTCCCAATGCCAAGAGGTGGCAACAGGGATGAGGCCCTGAAGACAAACTTTTAACTAGTCAGGAAATAAATTAGAAAGCAGGGTCCTCCAAAGTTCTCCTCTGTAGATTACTCCCAATGTCACACACCATTGAGTAGGAGGATAGAACCGCTAAATAGGTGGTTGGAGAGACGTGGCAGGAGTAGGGCTACACATTCCAAGAGAAACACAGAATACAAGCAGGAGTAGGCCATTCAGCCCTTCAAACCTGCTCTGCCATTCAACGTGATCATGGCTGATTATGCAACTCAGTCCCCTGTTCCCATTTTCTTCCCCATACTCTTTGACCCCTCTAGCTCCAAGAAATAGATATAACTCCTCCTTGAACAGGTGGATGGATTCACTCTCAACAGATAGCCTTGCTGGGGGTGATTGCTAGTGCTGCAGCAGGACTAGCTGGTTAGAGGAAGGGGAAGCAAAGGCTACAAAATGGACAGTTAAAAAAGTCGTTTGGAGATTAGTGGTGTGTATTCCAAAATAAAGAGTCAAGTGAGTAAGCAGATGAGGCTGAGGGCCACAGGTAGGTGCTTGCAAGTGTGGTTTTGTTATTACCGAAGGATGAGCAATTGACAATCTTGGTGACAGGGTTGAGAGTTGGGATAGATAGGGGATACAAAAGAAAGGAGGAGTGTTGTGAGAAAGAACCACAGCTGTGAGGAAGAATAGGTGTAAGGATCATCAAAGGAGACCATACAACCCATACAGGGACTGTCAACTAAGCATTCGCCTAGCAGGGGGCATACGATAGATCCCAGTACACTCGGAGGCGGATAGAAGAGTAAATCTGAAGGGAAATTGATAAGACATGCAAATGTACCAGGATGTTGCTGGGAATGGAGGGTGTGAGATATAAAAATAGACTGAAAAGACTGGGATTTATTTCACTGGAGCTTAGGAGGCTGAGGGATGACCTTATTCAGGTTTATAAAAGCACGAGTGGCATAGATAAGGTGAATAGCAAAGGTCTTTTCCCCAGGGTGGGGTAATTCAAAATGGGAGTCATATCTTTAAGCTGGGAGGACAAAAATTTAAAAATGCACGAGGGGCAACTTTTTTTTTTAAAACACAAAGCACAGTTAATGCATGGAATGAACTTCCAGAGGAAGTGGTAGATAGAGATACAGTTATAACATTTAAAAGACATTTGGATAAGTTCATGACTAGGAAAGGTTTGGTGGGACATGGGCCAAACATAAGCAGGTGTAACTAGTTTAGCTTGGGAATATGGTTGGCATGAACTGGTTGGACCGAAGAGTCTGTTTCCGTACTGTATGACTCTATAAACAAAAAAGCAACAGGAATTTCTGCTACGCTACGGAACTGGGATAGAATCAGCGTGAACAGAATGAGCACGAGGGTGTGGAATTCTTCAAAGGTGTTCAGGAAGACTGTGTTTTTGACCAGTATGATGCAACCCAATGAGAGGGGACCAGTTCCAGACTCAATTTAGCAAATCATTGTGTTCAGAATGTCAGTAAGACAGCTCGGTGTTTGAATGGGGAATGGGGGTAGGATTTCTATGGAAGGATATGCTTGAAACGTGGAGAGGCTTTTTGAAGCTGTCACACTGTATGCTGCAGGGAGTAAACTCACTCGAGAGGATGTGGACAAAGAATGATTGTACCCCTTAGGCACAAACAGCCTGGAGCTTTAATTTGTTTTAAAGGTGTGGCTGAGGGAAAACAGTTTAAAGATCTTTGCTTGATAAAAACCTTCCATAATTTTAGATACAGTGACTATGATGGTGGGGTAAGGGGACAGCAAGTCAAAAATAAGACAGTCACCAAGAAATCAAACAGGGAACTCAGGAGAAGCATCTTCACCCAGAGATTGGGGAGAATATTCAGAGAATGTGACTCGGGAGAAAGATTTTCACCCAGAGAGTGGGGAAGTGTGTGGAACTTGATCCCACAGGGAGAGGCTGAGTACAGTATAGTTACAGGGGGAGTAAGGGAATACACTATAGAAGTATGGGTCAGTTATTTTGAAACAAAAACCTTTCATTGCTAATTTATGCCTGTGGTCTTATGCCAGGAAATCAATGTTTTTCCTCATGTGTAGTGGCTTTCAATTTAATGGGGTTGACAATTATTGACGATATTGATGCTCCTGTATGAGTCCAAAAAGCTATATATGAACATGAATATAGAAAGAATATTATGAAATGACTGGAGTCGGTGAGAATGTTGTAGCCTCTGAAAACCAAAAGGTGGTCGTCAAGAGGAGTCCTGGGGTCAGGTGGCAGTGGGGGGAGCGGAGGGAGGCAGTGGGTGTTTGGTATTTTCTGCTGTGCTGGTCAGGTCAGTAGAAAAGTGCAAAAATAAAATTCAATGTAGTGAACTGTCACATAATGTATTTGGAGAAGCCAAACAAGGCAAAGCAATACATAATAAATGGCAAGACACGTAAAGGACCAGAGGAACTTGGATTGTGTGCCTACACAACCGCGCACCCTGCAGTACAAAATGATAAGGTAAGACCATAAGACATGGGAGCAGAAGTACACCATTCAGACACATTGAGTCTGCCTTGCAATTCAATGAGATCATGGCTGCTCTGATTATCCTCAATCCAAAACTGTTCACAATATTCCAGCTGGGGTCTGACTAGTGTCTTGTCTAGTTTCAGCAAATCCTACTTTCATAATTCACTCCCTTTGAAATAAAGGCCAAATTGGGAAGGAGGATCTATGTTCCTTTTCAGAGAAGTCAATAACCAGGGTTGGTGTGGGCATAAATTTAAATCCATTCGCAAAAAATTGGAGGGACATTAAAGAATAACTTTAGTTTCACCCTCAGTATGACTGCCTAAACGGGTGGTACAGCAAAATCCCTCATCACTTGAGAAGATGGTCACAAAGTTAAAGTGCAGTCATCTACAGAGCTATGGACCAAGCTAGATAAATGGTGATACACACTGGACAGCCCCTTTTACGACTTACACTGACATTTGGCCACATCTATGCTTTTCCATATTTCTATAAATTACACAGGCATTTAAAAAGATGGTTATTGTATTATTTACAGTTTCATTGACTGGTCAGTAATACTGGAGCTGAGCTTTGGGGGTGAGAGATGGCCACTTGACTGGACTATTCCTGACTGCCAATCTTGTGAAGAATCTGTTTGCTGTCCAATCAGTGTGGGGAGGCAAGGCACCAGTGAGGGGGGAACCAATAGTGGGACTCATGGGGCTGGGCTGTTGGTGGCAGTAAGTCATGTGATCAGCAAAGCAACTGGGCAATCTCTACCTGAGCCCAGCTCTAAAGGGAAGCCAAGTCAATGAAGGGTATATCTGCTAGTCAACTGACAGGAAAAGTGTATGGGAATGAAGTGGAAAAGAGCTTGGCCTTGGAGAAAAGGGTGGGACGTCATCTGTTTTTGCAAGATTGTGCCTTTGGATAGCTCCAGCAGCATCCGTACTGAGTCATGTTGAGCTTCCGGTCCAATTGTTCCTTCTCAGTTGTCTTTAGCCAGCAACTGTGCAGGTCTCTGATGATTTCTTCAAGTAACCTCTGTCCGGG
>NC_063339.1:79670693-79723858 GCF_021869965.1 Rhincodon typus
GGGTGGGTGGAGAAACCATATTTACATACATTTGAACCCCACCCCACGCCCATGTCTCTGACATCCATATGGGGTGAATGGAGGAGGGGGTGGGGTTGGTGTGTGATGTCACGTGACCTGCAGCCTCTCCCACTGCTGACTGCCAAGCTCAGGGTGACAGGTGGTGGTCCCCACCCTCCCAGATTCGCTGTCCAGGCAGGCGCCAGTTATCAGCTGTTGGATGGCCGACCCCTTCAGCTTCCATTTCTGAAATGAGCAACGGAGACATGGTTACATGTGCTATGTGTTAATGCAGTGCCTTACATGATGTCAAGATGGGCCGTGGTCACATTTCACATTTCTAAGGTTCTCACTCCGGGTTCAGCGACTTCACAGAATCTAAATGATCCCTTCCCACATTCCACGGTAGGATATGAACTCATGTTGCCCAGTCATTAGTGCAGCTCCCCATTCCCTGTAATGGCCCCACTGTATCCTTACTGTACCCTCACCACTGTAAGGAGATGCCAAAGTGAAAGCACACTTTGCAAGCTCTAGCATATCTAGATGAATTCATTTAAGAAGGGATAAACATTGCCAATGCCTTGGAGAGAGCTCCCCTGCTTTTCTGTGGACGTGTCAGCCTTTATGTCAAGCTGACAAGATGGTTCTGAGCAGGAGAGTCATATTAGACTGGAAACGTGAATTCTGTTTTTCTCTCTCTCTGCAGAAGCTGCCAGACCTGCTGAGTTTCTCCAGCATTCCCTGGAGTTTTATTTCAGATTGGTGGCTCCTCGTTTTGAGAAACTGACTGTAAGGCGGTGCTTCTGACAACAATGCAGCACTCCCTCAGCCCGGCTCACGTGCTCTGGAGTGGGGCTTGAAGTCACAACTTCTGACTCTGGGGAAAGAGAGCATCATGTGCTCAATCGCAGATTATCACGTTCACGTTTGTTTTATGATCTTTAAATCAGAAGTGAGTTTGTAAAGCATTGGCTAAATTTCGGATTCTACTCTTTAGTTTTGGAATTCTTGGCGCCCGGAATCCCATTGAAAATACCACTCTTGATCCTAAAATCCATTAAAACAATTCTCTGGCTTGTTAGTTGTAAATAATATTATACAATTCAAATTGTTAGAGCGCAGAGAAAGGGACTTGCTTCAGTACAGTACTAGATTTCAGGAAAGCTAAGTTTTAACGGGGAGGTGACAGCCTCGTGGTATTATCGATGGACAGTTAATCCAGAGCCCCAGGTAATGTTCTGGGTACCAGGGTTCGAATCCTGCCAAGGTGGATAGTGGAATTTGAATTCAATTTTAAAAAACTTTGGAATTAAGAGCCAAATGATGACCATGAAACCCGTGTCAATGGTCAGGAGAAACATATCTGGTTCGCTGATGTCCTTTAGGGAAGGATACAGCCATCCTACATGTGACTCCAGACCCATAGTAATGTGGTTGGCTCTTAACTGCCCTCTGGGCAATTAGGGATGGGCAATAAATGCTGGCCTAGCCAGTGATGCCCTCATCCCATAAATGAATAACAAAAAAAGAAAGTGACAGGACAAGATTGAAATCGACAATTGCAAATTGATCAAAAACGTGACCAGGGAAACAACAGCAGTGGGAGATGTTTAAAAACAAAATAACTTAATTCAGGGCACTAGCATACCGTGCTAAGGGGACCAGAGCTCTACTTCTCAAACAAACCAGATACGGTCAACAAAAAGGGTAAGAGATAACAGAACAATAAAGGAAAGAACATATAAAAATGCATTGAATAATGTAAAACCGCAGAGCTGGGAGAGATGCACAGAGCAAAGGAAGACAGTCAACAGCTGCAAAGCAGGAATATGAAAATATATGGAATTAATTTTGAAAATAAGGAAATGATCAACCTGTTCAATACTTTATGTCGGTCTTCACAACTGGGAAGAGATTAATATACTAGACATTCCAACGATTCTAAGAATAAATCAAGGACTGGAATTCACCATAGCTAAAGCAAATATGGAAAACCAAATACAACCACTACTATAATACTCCTATTACATACTGCTACTACAAAATACTGATCACCAGGACCTCATGGCTTTTAAACAAAATAAGTGATGAAATTGCACATGTCCTAACCATGTGTTCAAGTTTTTCTTATTCAGGAGTTGTCCCTTTAGATTGGACAATTATGCATGTAACCTCATTCTTTAAGAAAGGCGAGAGAGAAAAACCTGGCAACTACTAACTCATGAGTATACTAAAGGTTGTGTAATTAAGAGTGATCGAGTCTTTCAAGAAATTTGAGCTGACCAGGGAAAGAGTCAACATGGATTTGTAAAGAGCGATGATGCATCATGAAACTAACTGAATTGTTGAGGGAGTAACCAAGGTAGTGGACAGGGAATATCTATGAGTGTAGTTTAGGTGGACTTTGTGTAAACAAATGGGCTGTTTGCAATCCTGGTGTCATTCAAACTCTGAGATGAGCTTTGTACCATGTGTCCAGATCATCACTGAATGCCCATTTCAACCTCTGGCACATAATCTGAACCATTGGCTACACAGAACAATGTCCATCATCTCCTTTCCAATTACAACTACGTTCCTCTATTGAAGAGCACGTTCATGATCTTTCAACAAGTTGATAATGAGCTTACCAAAATGCTTCCTTGCTATTCCCCAAAGCGGAAAAACAAATAACAAAGAACAGTACAGCACAAGAACATGTTTTATGACCCACAAACACTGTGCCAACACATGTTTTAGCTTTTTAAACTAAACACCTTTAACCTCTATGTGGTCTGTATCCCTCTATTCCCTGCCTATTCATATTATATGTCAAGATGCCTCTTAAACATTGCTTTCGAATCCATCTCCACCATCTCCTTTGGCAGTGCATTCCAGGCCCTTACTATCCTCCGTGTAAAAATACTTGCCCCTCACATCTCCTTTAAATTTGCCTCCCTTTACTTTATGTCCTCTAGAATTTGACATTCCAACCCCCGGGTAAAAGACTCTGACCATCCATACCTCTCATAATTTTGTAAGCTTCTATCAGGTCGCCCCTCATCTTTCAACAATCTCCTCATAGCTAATATCCTCCAAACCAGGCAACACCCTGGTAAACTGGTTCTGTAACCTCTTCAAAGCCTCCACATCCTTCTGCTGTTGCGATGATCAGAATTATATGTAATATTCCAAAAGTGGCCTAACTAAAGTTCTATAGAGCTGCAACATGCCAACCCTGACCAATGAAGGCAAGCATGCCATATGCCTCCTTAACCATCTTATCCACTTGTGTTGCATAGAAATTCCAAGCAAGCAAAGGGATGGACATATAAAGAGGAGGGTGTTTTGCTACACAGATGCAAAGCCCTAGTTAGATCATATGTGGAGTACTCAGGTCAAATCAGGACAGCAGAAAGGGTACAGAAAAAATTTACAAGGATGTTACCGGGATTGGAGGGCTTGAGTCATAAGGAAAGGCTGGATAGGCTGGGATTTTTTTCCCCCCTGGAGCATAACAGATTTAGGGATGATCTCATATGTTAACCCAAGGTGAATAGCCAGGGTCTTTTTCCAAGAGTAGTGGAGTTCAAAATTAAAAGGCATAGGTTTAAGTTGGGAAGGGAAAGATATAAAAGAGACCCAAGAAGCAACTTTTTCGCATACAGGGAATGAGCTACCAGAGGAAGTGGTAAAGGCAACATTTAAAAGACATTTGGACAGATAAACAAACACGAAAGGCTTAGAGTGATATGAACCAAACAACCAAATGGGACTTGATTAGTTTAGGAAATCTTGTTGGCATGGACGATTTGGACCAAAGGGTCTGTTTGCATGCTCTATGATTTCTTAGGAATAATATACAAGCCTTCACACTTAATGAGAATGTTAGGTAACAAGGTGTAGAGCTGTGTTTCTGATTTCTGAAGATGGGTCCAGACCAGAAACGTCAGCTTTCCTGCTCCTCTGATGCTGCTTGGCCTGCTGTGTTCATCCAGCTTTACACCTTGTTATCTCAGATTCTCCAGCATCGGCAGTTCCTACTATCTCTAATGAGAATGTTAGTAAGGTTTTAAAGGTTACATTGTAAGGTGGGAGCACAAAAACTCAGTTTGTACTCTCGGATTCAGGCAGTTAAAATGGCTGAAGTGAGATATTTAGGTTTTGAAAGAAACTGGTGAGCTGGAAGAAGAGAACACTTTTGCACTGGCGAGAGTATGTCTAGGACAAAGGGTCATGAGCTGGAAATCCAAGCCAAGCTTTTGAGGAGTTGAGTCAGGAGGCACTCCACGATAAGACTGGTAGAAACGTGGAACTTTTCTTTATTCTTTTATGGGGTGTGGGCATCTCTGGTAAGGCCAGTGTTTGTTGCCCATCCTTAATTTGTTTTCAACTTGAGGCATTCAAGAAAGGGATCATTTGGATAGAAATAACATGCAAGGGTATGGGCAGAAAGCAGGCACTAGTTAATGATGCTCATTTAACTAGCCAGTACAGGCACGATGGGTTGAGTGGCCTACTTCTGGGCCACTCTGTGATTCTGTGAACATTTCCGAGGGCAGTTAAGAGTCAAGCACATTGCCATTGGTCTGGAGTCACATGAAGGCCAGACTGGTTGAAGATTTCCTTCTCTGAAGGACATTAGTGATCCAGATGGGGTTTCACAACTAACTTTTTTAATTCCAGATTAACTACCCATTGGATTTAAATTTAATTACAGGGATTTGGACCCGTATCCCCAGAGTATCAACCTGGGCCAGCAGCTAGTTCAGTGACATTAACACTGCACCACTGTCTTCCCCGTCCCAAACAGTAGGCTCTATCTTATTTAAGCATTTTAAATCTGAGATCAATAGTATTTTGCTAGCCATGTAGAATATTAAACCATGGAGGGTGAAGCCTTTGAAATATAGACCAGCTATGTTCCCAGTACATGGTAGAACACACTCAAGGCTGAATGGCCTCCTTCCTGTTCCTATTATGAATGTCAACAGGACAGTTGCTGGTTTGTAAGAACACAGAGTGCAACATTCAGTGTTTGTATCTCCCCTTCCATCCCATACAAATGCAGCATTGTCGAAAAGTGTGCCACTCTTCTGTGTAATAGCCTAATCATATAGTGGACTATTAATCCACAGAATATATTCAAATTCGATCACAGCAATCTGCCATTTTAAATTTAGTTTAAATAATCTGGGAATAACGAAAAAAAAAGTCTCGGGTCAAAACGTTGACAGTGAGGCTGCTAGATTGTCATTGTTTTGTATAGAAAAACTGATTCACGTCCCTTAAGGCAGGAGATGTGCCAGTGTTTGTAAGTGACTCCATTTCCACACCAATACTTGTAACTATCTTTAATCATAGAACAGAATCATAGAATCCCTACAGTATGGAAACAGGCCCTTCGGGCCAACAAGTCCACACTAACCCATCCCCTTGTAACCTACCTAATCTACGCATCCCTGAATATTATGGGCAATTTAGCACAGCCAATCCACCTAGCCTGCATATCTTTGGATTGTGGGAGGAAACTGGAGCACCCAGAGGAAACCCACGCAGACACAGGGAGAATGTGCAAACTCCACACAGACGGTGGCCCGAGGGTGGAATCAAACCTGGGTCCCTGGCGCCTGATGCATTCTGAAGTGGTCAGTATCACGAAGCTCTTCAAGGGTTGGCTTACAAATGCCAGCCTTGTCAGCTACACTTCCTTAAATGCTTTTTCTGGCAGTGGGAGGAAGTGCACAGCCAAACTGTTCAAGCATGTGGCCCTTTAAATTCTGTTGTGTAGCCTCATGCTGTGTAATTTAAAGGGGCTGGCTTGTGGCTGCCTCTGTTTTGATGGGCTTTGTGACTGCTGCATAGCTGAGAGGGTAAAGTTGCTGATAGGTGGCATTCACGCCCCGAGAGTGAATGGGTCACAGTGGGATCGTGGGAGGTGGGGGAAGTGCTGAGCAAGAATCGACCTCACTCTGTGTTCCTGTAGTGATTATAATAAGGTCAGCCAAGTGGTCGTCATAGTATATGAGTTCCCTGATTGGGACTGTTAATCAGAGAAACCTGGCTGACAGATAAGAACAGGAGTGTCAGAGGTTCTGCTCACACTGAGAGCTGGCTCCAACTGGATCAGTCTCAAAGACTCTTCAGGTGTAAATAAAGGGTGACTTGGTAACGGAATAACAGCCTCTGTGGAGTTAGTTCAGTTCTATGTGTGCAGGAGGCAAGTTGGCAGCTGTGTCGGGAAGCCTGAAAGAAACCCTGCAAGGTGCTTCTGGAGCTAGAATATGCAGTGAACCCTGCTGATGTTTACAGTTTAGTATCGCCGCTAAGTAACCATTTTCCATTGTAAACTGTAGTCTTTAAGTATGTCTCCTGCTGATATGTGATGGGATGTTTTATTCTAAATATAAACCACAGGTGAATGCTTGGAGCTCCTGCCACATGGTTTCTGTTAATAATTAGAATGTTCTAGGAGGAAGTATCACTGATATTGCGGGGAATAAGCTGCTCTACGTTTTTATAATACAGCAAACATATATGCAAACCAATTAATGGCAACTCTGCATTTTCTTTTTTTTTTTTAAATGAGTTCTCCTACTTTCCAAGATTTCTTTTGGCAGGTCCACCTCCACTGTGTGGCACTTGCTCTTGAAATAAGCCTCACCCAATATTGGCATTCTCAATGAATATCAGAAGGGGCGATCTCCGGACTGTTGAGCGGAAGGTGTGACAGATGTGGCTGAGACAGAAATTGTGGGTTCGTGTCATAACTCTGGAGACTCAAGCACAAAGGTGCAGTACTGAGAGAGTGGTGCTACGTCAGAGATGCCATCTTGAACTAAAGCCTCATCTTCCCTCTCAGTTCAACTCTGCGAAATAGAGGCCAGTTCTCTCTTGTGGTTTGGTCTGTACTTATCTTTCAATCAACAGAATACCAAAATACAGATTATCTGCTCATTGTTATACGTGTACTTTGCCTTTAAAGGGAGCTCACCTTTAAAGGACTTCATGTGCTGTATGTATACAATGTTGTGACTCTGCCTGACTGCTCACCTGCTTTGTGTCTGCGAGCTGTGCACACACAAATCAGCTGGTTTGCTGCAATGTCTGCTTCATAACTTGTAATGTGTTTTACTGTGTTAACTAAACTAATGCACAGAGTTAATCCATCTCTGATGAGTGATTGATTATCAGGCACTTATCATTCACAGGATGGTCATTAATCATGTTACATGCAACAAGATCCCACAAACACAGCCTTACCTACTCTAAGTTTCCCCATTTCAACAGTGACGACGTTTCCATAGTATTTGATGGGTCATAAACACTGGTGTGATGCAGGAGCGCAGGAAGGTTGGTGCGGGAAGTTCAAGACTGCCTGTTAATGGGACTGAAATCCCAGCCTCAACCCCTGACTACCAGAAGCTCTGCAGGTACACATTGCCAAATTCTCACCTGTCTGCCATCCTCCTGATTACATGGTTCGAGTACAACTTGGGAAGCTATGGAGAAGTTTGTAATCGCCATGCACTTGTCCTGCTGCTTGATCTGTGCTCCGGAAAACACCCATTCCTGCAAATCATCAAAAACCCAAAAATCCAGTCACAGTGGTCAGTTTCATCAGAGAGAGGATGGAAGCAAACTGGAAAATATTAACAAAAAAAAATCACTCAACATCGGTGTGATTATGTTTCCCTGTAAATCACAAATGTTATCCTATTTTGAGTGGGACAAAGGTAAACTCTCCCTCCTCGTCTTTCTCAATATCACCTATCAAAATGTTGACCAGACCATCCTCCTCCAACACTTCTCCACCGTCATTCAACATTGTGACACTGCTGTCATCTGGTTTATTCTGATAGAATTGAACAAAGCAGGATCACAAGTAGACCATTCAGCCCCTGGATCTCCCTCTGCCATACAAGATCGGAACTGATTTGTCTGTGCGTCGAATTCCACATACTCTGGTTAACCGTTCATTCCTCTGCTAAACAAGAATCTACCTACCTCAGCCTTTAGTCTCACAGCATAACGTTCTCACCTCTGCCCTAATAGGGCGGCTCACATTAAAACTTCTGGCCTGATCCACAAGAGGAAACGTTCTTTAACCATCCATCTTAAGACCATTCAGGATCCATCAAGTCACCCCTCACTCCTCTAAACCCCAGTGGAAACAAGCCCAGCCTGAGCAACTCATCATCATAAGACAACCCATTCATTCCAGGTATTAGTCGAGTAAACCTCCTCTAACCTCCTTCCAATAGAGTTACACTTGCTAAGATAGATAATAAATGTTTAACCTACAATGGTTGCCCTTTCTGCCCCCAAGACCTTATTCTTTAACTCGCTTACAATTCCTCATTGACGTGTTGCTCCTCAGGAAACCAAGTGCCATTCACCCATCGCCTTGTGCCGTGTATTAGTTCCTGCTCCAGTAACCTCTCTATTTTACAAGTCTACTACTCCCACATTACCTCACCTCTCCCTATCTGAGTAGTCTCCTCCGGCCCTGCTACCTTCCAAAACTATCCGTGCTTCTCCAATTCCAGCATCCCAGATTTTTAAACGCTCCACCATTGGTCCCTTCAGCGGCTGAGACCTTAAGCTCTAGAATTCCCTGCCAAAACTGCCTTTTTTTTTTAAGGTTACCTGTTGTAAAAGTGCCTTATATGGTGCAGTGTCGAACCAGGTTAGATAACAATCCTGTGCAGCATCCTCAGCAGTTTTATATATTAAAGACATTGCACAAACACAAGCTGTTCTTGAGGAAACAAGGCCACTGGTTTTTGCCTCTCACCTGGTTGTAGGGAATGCTGCTTAGTGTCTCTGTGCACTGCCCCAGGCCAATGATGATATCATCTGTCTTGTAAGGGGCCTGAGATTGCATACACTTTCCTCGCTGTCTCAGCACAACTGTTTCAGATGCCTGCTTTTCTGGAATTCTACAGTAAAAATAAAGATGTGAAGACCAGGTAAAGTGACACACTCGGTCACGACAAACTGAATAGAAATCAGTACTTGAAATGCATTATTTAAATTTCATTTCTGAGTCAATGGCTAGGCCAACCTTTGGTGCCCATCTCTAACTATCCTGGAGAAGGTGGGCTATCTAAGGAGCCTTGGTAAATTTCTGCAGTGCATCTTGTAGATAGTACTACAACAGCATCGGACATGGAAGGGCTGATTGCTTGGGTGTCCTTGTTCCTGAGTCACTGGAAGTTAGCATTCAGGTGCATCAAGCAAGTAGGAAGGCAAGTGCTACATTGGTCTTCATCATAAGGGGATTTGAGAACAGGAGTACAGTTGTATAGAGCCTTGGTGAGACCAACCTGGATTACTCTGTATAGTTTTGGTCCTGTTATCCAAGGAAGGATCTACTTGCCTTAGAAGGAGTGCATTAGAAGTTCACCAGATTAATCCACATGACTGTCTATGAGGAGAGATTGAGGAGACTGGATCTGTATTCTCTAGAGCTTTGATGAATGAGGGCTGACCTCACTGAAACTTAAAAGTTCTTACAGAGTGTAACTGAGTGGATATGAATATTTCCCCAGGCATAATCTCAGGATAAGAGGTAGGCTATTTAGGACTGGAATGTGAAGGTGGTTCTTCACCCAGAGGGTGATGAATATTTGGAATTCTCTACCCCAGACGGCTGTGCAGACTCAGTCATTGAACAGGTTCAAGTCAGAAATCAATAATGTTCTCGGGACTAATGGCATCAAGTGATGTGTTCTGTTGGTGGTGTTCCACGGTGGCTCAGAGGTTAGCACTACTGCCTCGCAGCACCGGGGACCTGGGTTCGATTCCAGCCTTAGGCAACCATCTGTGTAGAGTTTGAAGGCTCCCCCCGTGTCTGAGTGAGTGCACCAGTTTCCTCGCACAGTCCAAAGATGGGCAAGTTAGGTGGATTGGCCATGGGAAATAATGCGGGGTAGGGTCTGGGTGGCTTGCTCTTTGGAGGGTTGTTGCAGACTCCATAGACCAAATGACCTGTATTTGCACTGGAGGAATTCTATGACTCATCTGGAGTCCACGTTGTTACTGTTACATGGGAAGGATGGTTGAGAATTGTAAACCTCATCGATGAACAGAGGACGAGAGAGGAAAACACAGTAAATCCTCTGTATCCATGCGTTCATAACTCGCAAATTTGCCTATTTGCATCAAAAAATAAATAGCAACAAAATTCAACATCTGTGGGCAAACTTGCATATCCGTGATTTTTAACCTGTATTTTAAATGAGCTCCACCCTCACGAACTTCATCATTCAGCGGAGTTCTCAGAAACAGAACCCTCCCAGACACAGAGGAATGACTGTAACTGGAAGCTGGAGGGAATCCTACCTGAGCTCGGGGTAGACATTTTGTAGGTACCACTGGAAAGATTTGCACTGTAGCTTCTTCCGCAGCTGAACTCGATCTGCAACACTGAAATAGACAGTGCTAAGTTCAGGATCTTCAAGTTAAGTGTCACAGTTTAATCGAAAGGGATGTAACCGTTGAGAATCCAGGCTGTGTTTCTGATCACAGATGGCCAGGTTTTACTTGCACTCATGGGAAGAGGCTGGACAGAAATTCACAAGGCCCTTGTACTTTGATACAATGGGGATGCAATTCTACCCTCCGATTCGAGGTTCAAATCCCAATTCAGATGCCTGAGCTCACAATCCAGGCTGATAGCACAGTGCTGAGGGAATGCTGCGCTGCTGGAGGTGCTGCCTCAGAGGTGAGGTGTGGACTTTAAAGCCCCTTTGCATCTTTGAGGAAGAGTATTCCATCTTGTGTGCCCAGGCCATGGTGCCATGAAGAAATCCCAATCATCTTATTGCTGAGCTTGGCAGGATGTGGAATTGCCAGGGAATTAAGGTCTCTCCACTTTGGAGGAACTCATCAGATGGAAAATTCTTTGAGACATCACCTGGTGCTCTATTGGAACAGGAGACATAAGTGGAAAAGAAATACCTGGAGATATCATCAACTTACTTTCCATAGTGCCTTCCCACAGCAGACGGCCTGGCTTCGTAGTAGTACTGTTTATAGTCATCCATCCACACTTCCACTGTACGTTTGGTATTCCTTCAAAAACAAAAACCCACCATATCACAACTTCAAATACAACACAGGAGCAACACAGTGGCCCAGTGGTTAGCACTGCTGCCTCACAGCGCCAGGGACCTGGGTTCGATTCTATTCTAACACAAGCTTGGTCACAAACCATGCAGTGTCACCTGATTAGTGATGACAAACAGCCTAAGCTAACTCTTACCAAATCAATCATTTCTCTCTTTTTTTCTTGAATGACAAGACCATCAGAGTCACGCTCTGACTCACTCCACATCCTTCTGTTTCCTCTCACCCTCCCCGACATACCACAGTAGAAATCTGTGCCCGAGATTCCGGGATTGGGGCACTGTAACCCTCTTGCATTGTTTAGGTGGACCGCTTCCTTGATTTCTGGTCATGCTTCAGTCTCGTACTGCTGCCTTTGCCCCAGTCAGTGCAGAGGGGAACTGGACAGATAGAGGAGCACCCCACAGGGCAGCTCCTGGGCCTGACTGAGGTGGCCATGCATAGATCCTAGATACCGCCCTGAGATCTGTATAAGACTCATCTTGTAGACCTAAAGATGGGAACACCAGTACATCCAGTGCGTTCATTCCCCATAATCTCGGAATTGTAACGGCACAGAAGGCGGCCTTTGGGCCCATCGTGCCCGCATGAGCTAGTCAAACGAGCTTCATTGTCTAGAGCCAATCTCCTGCATTTTCCCCATATCTTTGTACACCATTTCTATCCAAGTAACCATCCAGTACCCTCTTGAATGCCTCCATGAACCTGCCTCCACCATATTTCCAAGCAGTGCATTCTGCACCCCAACTACTCGCTGCATAAGAAGATTTTTTTTTTTTCACTTCACCCTTGCTTCTTTTGCACATCACTTTAAATCTGAGGAAGGGCCACCGGACCCAAAAGGTTAACTCTGATTTTTCCTTCACAGGTGCTGCCAGACCTGCTGAGCTTCTCCAGCAACTTTGTTTTTGTTCCTGATTTACAGCATCCACAGTTCTTCGGTTCTACTTTAAATCTATGCCCTCTTCCTCTTGTTCCTTTTTACAAACAGTTTCTGCCTTTTACTTTACCCAGCCTGCTCATCATTTTGAAAATCTCTATCAAATCTCCTCCCAGCTTTCTTCCCTCCAAGGAGACAGACCCAATGTTTCTGATCTATCCTCATCATTGAAGTCTCCCATTCCTGGAACCGCTCCTGAGCTCTCTTCAATGCTTTCACATTTTTCTAGTTTTAATGTTTTTATTTCTCTGTTAATGAGCAGTGGAGGAGGATTGTCTCATCTGACTGACTCTCTTCGACTGCGATGAGTGTCCCTGGAAAGGAACCGTATTCTCACGAGAATAGGCAAAACAGTGGTGGGGTAGCTCTGATGATAAAGTGTGGAGCATCATATCATGAAGTGGAATCAGGTTGGGTGGAAATAAGGAGTGGTAAGGGTAAGATGTCATGGGTTAGAGTAGTTAAGGATTCCCTGGGAGATATGGTAGAATTTCAAATTTAGTTTGAGGGAGAGCAAAGCAGGTATCAAACCAGTGTCCTCAAATTAAATAAAGACAATTACAGAAGGACGAAGAAGAGTCTATTTTCCCAGCCCGTTTAAACAACTAAGGAGAAAGTCAGTGGATGAGCAGTGTCAGGAATTTAAGCTGATGTTTCACGATGTTCAGCAAAAATGTACTTCAGTAAAAGGAAGGACTGACTGAGAAGGATGGGCTTCTCGTGGTTTATAAAGGTGATCAGGAGAGTATCCAATCAAAAACTAAGGCACGCAAAGTGGTGAGATGTAGGCCAGAGGTCTGGGATTTCTTTTTAGGAAGCAGCAATCGATGACTAAAAGCCAAAAAAGGGAGAAAATTAATTATGAAAGTGAACCAGTAAGAAATATAAAAACAAACATCAAGAGCTCCTACGATATACAAAAATAAACAAACAGAGTAGCTAAAGTAAGTGTGGGACTCTCATAGGATGCAACTGGAGAATTAATAATGGGAACAGGAAAATGGCAGATAAATTAAACCAATATTTTGCATCAGTATCATGTGGAGAATACTATAGATAAAAGAGACATCAGATAAGTAAGGTGCTCACACGAGGAAAGACCATGTAACAACCTCTATCACAGAGGACAAAGTATTTGACAATCTAATGGGACTATATTTAGATTTCCAGAAGACATTCAATAAGGTGCTATATAAAAGACTATTGCACAAGATTGGAACTCACAGTACTGGGGGCACTGTATTAACATGGATTGAGGATTCATTAAATTACAGAAGATGGAGTGTTAGGATTAATGGGTCTTTTTCAGGTTTAAAAGATGTAACTGGTGGAGTGCCACAAGGATCAGTCTTAGGGACTCCAATTATTTACTATCTGTATTAATGACCTGGAGGACAGGGCTGAGTGTTATATATCCAAATTTACTGATGATACAAAAATAGATGGGAGAGTGTGTTGTGATGAGGACATAACAAATCTGTAAGGGGATATAAACAGGTTGAGTGAGTGGGCAAGGACATGGAAGATGGAGTTTAAAGTAGCAAAGTATGGTGTCATGCACTTCGGTCACAAGTATCAAATGGCAGACTATTATTTACAGGCAGAGACTCCAAGAAAGTGTAGCGCAGAGGGATCTGGGTGTTCTTGTGCATAAAACATAAAATTTTAGCATAGAGATGCAGCAAGGAATTAAAAAGACAAATGGAATTTGACCATTCCTAGGAGGTTGGAGTTTAAAAACAGGGAAGTCCTGTTACCACTGTCTCAAGTGTTAGTGAGGGTGCACCTATATACTGTGTAGTTTTAATCCCTGTATTTAAGAAAGGATGTACTGCAATTGGACGTGGTTCAAAAGAGATTCACTAGGCTCATTCCTGGGATGAAGGGGTTGACTTAACAAGAACAACTAAAAAGATTAGGCCTTTATTTATTTGAGTTTAGAAGAATGAGAAGTTACCGGATTGAAACATCCACATTTCTGAGGGGGCTTGACAGGTAGATGTTGAGAAGATGTTTCCACCTGTGAGGAGTCTCAAGACTAAAAGATGTGGTTAGAGAATAAGGAGACACCCGTTAAAACTGAGATGGGAAGAAATTTCTTCTCCCAGTGGGTGGTGAATGTCTGGAAATCTCTATCCCAGACTGTTGTGGAGCCTGGGTCAGTGAAATAATTTATAGAGGGGGTAGTTAGGTTTTGGAAATATCAGGGAGGTGAGGACTATGAGGAGCAGGATAGAGGAGTTGGCGATCAGCCACAATCTTGTTGAATGCCATGGCAGGCTTGAGGGGCTGAATGGCCTCCTGCTGCTCCTAGTTCTTATAAAGCTAATCTCAGTAGTGGTGCCCATGAAACTATCATCAAACCTTGTGAAAAATGGTTCTGGTTCACTGACATCATACAGGGAAGAAAATCTGCTGTCCTTTCCTAGTTTGGCCTATATGTCACTTCAGACCCACAGCAATTGGCTGACTCAGAATGTCCTCTGAAACAGCCTAGTTCACAGTCAATTCAGGAAGGGGAGAAAATGCTGACACCACCCACATCCGTCAAAGAAAGCTGAGTCTGTTTCTAGCAAGGATGGGGCAGAGCATTCCATCTGGAACTCACTTTCTTAAAAGGTGGTGGAAGCAAAGTTCTTGACTTTTTGTAAAGGCCGAGCGAGGTAGATTCTTGGTGAGCAAGAAGTGAAAGGTCGGTGGGGACGGCAAGGAATGTGGACTGATCAGCTCAGCTACAATCTTATTGAATTGCAGGGCAGGTTGGAGGGGCTGAACGGCCTACCGATGCTCCCAATTCATAAGTTCACTGACACTATACAGTGCTGCACTGTCTCTCCCCTCCGTCACAACGGAGGCCCAGCAAGAGACTGAAACAACTCTTT
The DNA here is from genome assembly GCF_021869965.1 of Rhincodon typus. Classification (NCBI taxonomy): domain Eukaryota; kingdom Metazoa; phylum Chordata; class Chondrichthyes; order Orectolobiformes; family Rhincodontidae; genus Rhincodon; species Rhincodon typus. Next base: position 79,685,631 of record NC_063339.1, read on the forward strand.
ATTTACCAATGACTCTAGCGTTGCCTCATTCAGAGTCAGCTCTAAGAGTGTCAGTATGTCTGACACTCACCTTATTATCTGCCAGCCGATATGTTTCTCCCTCTTGTTGGTTCTCTCACCGGCTACCGCAGATCCCATCTACTGGTTTGCTCCTTTAGGACCCAACCAACCCGATCAGTAGTGCTGCTGCCGAGCCACTCTTGGTGGTGGATATTGAAATCCCCCACCCAGAGTACAGTTTGCCATTTTCAGTGCTTCCTCCAAGTGTTGTTCAACATGGAGGAGTACTGATGCATCAGCTGAGGGAGGACATTACATGGTAAATGCAGGAGATTTCCTTGCCCACATTCAACCTGAAGCAATGAGACTTCATGGGGTTTGGAGTCAACATTGAGGACTCCCAGGGCAACTCCCTCCTGACTGTATACCACTGTGCCACCCCCTCTGCTGGGTCTGTCCTGTTGATGGGGCAGGATATATCCATGGATGGTGATGGTTGTCTGTAGGACATTGTCTGTAAGGTATGATTCTGTGAGTATGACTGTAAGGCTGTTGCTTGATGAGTCTGAGAGACAGCTCTCCCAGTTTTGGCACTAGCCCCCAGATGTTAGTGAGGAAGTTTTTATAGGGTCAACAGTGCTGTTTCTGCCATAGTCTATTCCAGTGCCTAGGTCAATTCCAAGTGGTCCGTCCAGTTTCATTTCTTTGTTGAGACTTCATAGTGATCAATTCAAGTAAGTGGCTTGCTAGGCTGTTTCAGAGGGCAGTTAGAAGTCAGTCGTATATATTGCATATGTAAGACACTTACTTTATATAAGTGAGCTCATGGAAGATGCTTACTTTATATGTCAGCCTATATAATACACAAACCTTATGTATGTGAGCCTATGGAAGACACTTTATATAAGTGAGCCTATAGAAGGCAGTACCTTATTTCAGTGATCCGATTTAAGATGCTTACCTTATATAGGTGAGCTTATACAAGTCTTATATAATTGAGTCTATAGGAGATATGTACCTTGCATAAGTGTCCCTGTAAGACACAATAGCCTTATATAAGTGCACCTATGAGAGATGTTTACCTCATGTAAGTGATCCTGTGTGAGATATATGAGCCTATATGAGGCACTTACTTTATATAAATCAGCTTATATAAAACATTTACCTTGTATAAAAGCCTTTAGGCAATGTTTACCTTGTGTAAGCGAGTCTATGGGAGTCATTTACCATATACAAACAAACCTACAGTAGACATTTACCTTATAGAAATGAGCCTATAGGAAATGTTTACCTTACATAAGCGAACCAATAGGGGACATTTACCTGATATAAGTAAAGCCTATAGGAGATGTGTACCTGATACAAGTGAGGCTATAGGAGACAGTTACCTTATGTAAGTGAGTGCATTGCCCTCAGGGAAGTTGTATGGGTGCCGCTTACGGAAGACGTGTCCCACACGACTGCATGGGACAATCTCCAAACTTCCTCCACACATCCACACACGGAAAGATAGCTCTGGAACGGAGTGGAGAAGTTATGGGATTAAAGAAGACCCCTCAATCTCTCAAGTTCCCCTTTGACCCTCTTGGTAGCCAGCTTGCACAACTGGAATTACTAATATTATTAAACACATATCAGGCGACACGGTGGCTCGGTGGTTAGCACTGCTGCCTCTCAGCACCAGGGACCTGGGTTCGATTCCACCCTCGGGCGACTGTCTGTGTGGAGTTTGCACATTCTCCCCGTGTCTGCGTGGGTTGCTGCCATGTGCTCCGGTTTCCTCCCACAGTCTAAAGATGTGCAGGTTAGGTGGACTGGCCATGCTAAATTGCTCGTAGTGTTTAGGGATGTGTAGATTAGTTGTGTTATCCATGGGAAATGCAGGATTACAGGGATAGGGTAGGGGGACGGGTCTGGGTGGGATGCTGTTCGGAGGGTCGGTGTGAACTTGTTGGGCCAAAGGGCCTGTTTCCACACAGTAGGGATTCTATGATATCAGACAGACAGTGCAGGAAAACGGTGATGTAGACTACTGGCCAGGACAATGGTGCTGCCAGCTCATTGGGGCTGAATGGCCTCATTCTCCTCCTCTTGTTAATGCTTATAATGGGGTTATCTGAGAGCCAATTATAGCAGAGAAAATGGCCATTCAACCTGTCATGTCCACGCTGGCTCTCCAAGAAGCCATTGCAATCGGGTCAATTTCCCCACTACATCCCCACACTCCTTCACGTTTATTTCCTTCAAGTGCCTGTCCAATTATAGGACGGCCCTGCCCACTGCCTGCTTCTCGCCAGTCCTTGACACTACCTTTCGCATTTCCTGGCCCACCCTAGCCCCTGCCCCTCCCCATTCCCATTCCACCCCCTGCTTGCCCCCTTCCCTGTCCCTGCTCCTCCCCACAGCCTGCCATCCCACCCCCTTCAAGCAGAGACTGTGTTCCTCCACTGGGTCTGGAGATGGTGAAATGCCTTGTACCGATTGATATTATCACGGTCACAAAAATGGCAGAGGGAACAAGCTCACAGGGTGGTGACTCCCTCAGCAGCAGCCAATCCATTACAAAAAACATGCCTTTCCTCCCAGACCTGCATCCATAACTCACTTCAATCTAAGAGGGAATCCTCTTATTTACAATAACAAAACACAACTTGCATTTAGATAACATCGTTGACACGGTGGTACAGTCCAAATTGCTTCATGAGAATGACTCAAACAGAACTCAATCCAGGGTCACATAATGTTGAAGTGGTGCGGGAGGCAGGGAGAGACAGAAAACTTTATTGTGCATCCAACAGAATATGGGTGCTGCTGGCTGGGTCAGCACTTCATGCCTGTCCCTAACTGGCTTCAGAAGATGGTGGTGAGGTGTCTTCTTGACCAGTGCAGGTCATGTGCTGTAGGTAGACCCACAATGCCCTTACGGAGGGAATTTGACCCAGCAACACAGAAGGAATGGTGATATAGACTAAAAACAGGGGAGGCCCTTCAGAAGTATACAGAATGTAGGGGGATGCTTAAAAAAATAAATGAGAGCAAAGAGGGACCACGGAATATCTTTGGCAGATAGGATTAAGGAAAACCTCGAAGCATTTTATAAGTATGTTAAGAAGAACAGGATTACCAGGGAAAGAGTGGGGCCTATTAAAGATCAAAGGAGCAACCTGAATATGGAGCCAGAGGACATGGATGAGGTCTTCAGTGAATATTTCTCGTCTGTATTCACAAAGGAGAAAAACATTGTAGCTGGAGACTTCATTTGTGATGGTGAGGTTCGAGAGCGTGTTAAGATTAATAAGGAGGAGGTATTAGATGTTTTAGTCGGCATTAAGGTGAATAACTCACCAGGGCCTGATGAGATGTATCCCAGATACTCTGGGAGGCAAGAGAGAGGAGATTGCTGGTGCCCTGGCAGAGATATTTAATACTTCGCTGGCCACGAGTGAAGTGTCAGATGACTGGAGGATCCTTTGTTCAAGAAGGATTAGGCCAGGTAATTACAGGCCAGTTAGTCTGATGTCAGCAGTAGGGAAACTATTGGAAAAGATTCTGAGGATAAGATTAATCAACACTTGGAAAGACAGGGACTGATCAGGGTTAGTCAGCACGGATTTGTTAGAAGGAGATCCTCCCTGACTAATTTAATTGAATTTGTTTGGAAAGGTGACTAAATATATTGATGAGGGTAGTACAATTCATATGGTTCACATAGACTTCAGTAAGGCCTTTGACAAGGTTCCACATGGAAAGCTGGTCCAAACGTTAAGAGGCCATGGAATCCAAGGCAAGTTGACAAACTAGATCCAAAACTGGCGCTCAAATAGGAGGCAAAAGGTGATGGTGGAGGGTTGTTTTTGTGATTGGAAGACTGTGACCAGCGGTGTACCAAAGGGAATGGTGCTGGGATGCTTTTTTTATGTTTGGCATGTATATTAATGATTTGGGTACGAATGTAGAAGGTAGAAATAGAAAGTTTGTAATGATACAAAGATTGGTGGTGCTGTTGATAGTGAGGGGGATGGTCTCAGGTTACAGTCTGATATTGATCAGCTGGCAATTGGGCAGAGCAATGGCATATGGAATTTAATCCCAATAATGTAAAATAATGCATTTTGGAATAAGGGAATATACATAGTTAATGGTAGGTCCCTGAGCAGTACTGAGGAACAAAGGGACCTTGGTGCACAAGTCCTGAAGGTGCAGGTACACAAGGTGGTGAAAAAGGCATACGGGATACTTAGAGATATTAAGAACTGCCAATGCTGGAGACTAAGACAACACAGTGTGGAGCTGGAGGAACACATCAAGACAGGCAGCATCAGAGGATCAGGAAAGCTGATTTTTCGGGTCGAGACCCTTTTTCAGAAATGGGGGAGGGGAAGGGGTCTCTGAAATAGAGAGTGGGGGTTGGACTAGGAAAGGTAGGTTGGATGGTGATAGCAGGTAGGTAGTGGTGGGGATTGGTCAGTGAGGTGCGAGGAACGGATAGGTGGGAGAGAAGACGGACGGGTCAAGGAGGCGGGTACAAGAGGGAGGATTCATCTTGGGACGAGGCCGGGGATGGGGAGATTTTGCAGCTAGTAAAGGTGGGATGGCAATAGGTGAGTGCTGGTAGGTAGTGGTGGGGATTGGTCAGTGAGGTGGGGGAGCTAGTCTTGGGATGAGGTCGGGGGTGGGGAGATTTTGAAGCTAGTATGGTCCACATTGAGAAAATTGGGTTGTAGGCTTCCAAGGCGGAATGTGAGGTGCTGTTCCTCCAATTTCTGGGTGGCATCGTTGTGACACTGGAGGAGGCCCAGGATGGACATGTTGTCCAGGGAGTGGGAGAGGGAGTTGAAATGGTTCGCAGCTGGAAGGTGTTGTCGTTTGTCGCGAACCGAGCGTAGATACTCTACAAAGCGTTCTCCGACCCTCTGCTTGGTCTCACCGATGACCACATTAGCGGATGTGCAGGTGGTGGAGGAGGAAATGGATGTTTGTGATGTGGTGCCAATCAAGTGGGCAACTTTGTCCTGAATGGTGTCAAGCTTCTGGAGTGTTGTTGGAGGTGCATTCCAGACAAGTGGGGAGTATCCCACACACTCCTGACTTGTATCTTGCAGATGGTAGACAGACTTTGAGCAGTCAGGAGATGAGTTGTTTGCCATAGTATTCCTAGTTTCTGGCCTGCTGTTGTAGTTACAGTATTTGTATGGTGAGTCCAGTTCAGTTGCTAGAATGTTGATATTCAGTGATGGTAATATACGTTGAATGTCAAAGGACGGTGACTGGATGGTTTCTTATTGGAGATGGGCATTGCCTGGCATTTGTGTGGCAGGAATGTTATTTGCCACTTTAAACTCAAGCCTGGATATTGTCCAGGTCTTGTTGCATTTGAACACGGACTGCTTCGGTATGCAAGGAGTCGCGAATGGTGCTGAACATTGTGAAATCATCAGTGAACATCCCCATTTCTGACCTTATGATGGAGGGAAGGTCATTGATGAAGCAGCTGAAGATGGGCACAGGACACTGCCCTGAGGAACTCCTACAGAGATGTGCTAGAGATGAGAATGAGAGCTCAGATCTCTTATATTTATTGGAGTGGGGCTTGTTCACACAGAGAAATGAAGACACATTTCTCTTGTATTTTGGCAGTATTGGAGATTTTGGATCAATTGTTCCAAAAACAGGTACTCAGCAAACTCACTGCTCCCACTCTCACACTATCCATCAGGCACTGGCAGCCATGTTGGACAGCGATGACAAACCCTCACAGACCCTCCCATCAGGATTTGGAGTCTTCACAACTCTTTTCTCTCCCAAGTATTACCAGGCTAGCCGAGGGGCCGTGCTGTCCACGTTCAGAGTTAAGAGGGGCTGGGTGGAAGTCTTACTCACTCGAGGGAGTGCTGCGCTATCAGAGGAGCTAACTTTTTAATGAGAGGTCAAGCAAACACACCGCCTGTTCCCTCAGGTGACGATAACGATTCTGTGGCCACAATTCAAAGAGGATCAGAGGAATTCACCTGGTCATCTGACAGCAGCGGATAAGCTTCCTGCTACAGTTTCTAACACAAACATTCACCAGTGAACAGAGCAACCAACAGCATTCAGTCATTAACCAACACCTCCCCCCAACCACGAGAATAATTATAAACACTCACCAAAATTTTCACCACCCCAAATGTCCATCTGCGTGTCGTATTTCCCAAGGTGGTTGAACCAGGACTTATTGATGACAAATATCCCTCCAGCAATAACTGGGGTCCTACAGAAATAAAACAGTGTCAGTCATGGGCCTTCTTTTACACTTGCATGGAATGCAGACGTTGCTAGTATTTATTGCCTGTCCCTAGTTGCCCCTCGAGAAGGTGGAAGTAAGCTGCCTTCTTGAACCGCTGCAGTCCATGTGTTGTAGGTAGACCCACATTGCCCCCAGGGAGGGAATTCCAGGAATCTGACCCAGTGACACTGAAGGAACGGCGATATATTTCCAAGTCAGGATGGTGAGTGGCTTGGAGGGGAACTTGTCGGGGATGGTGTTCCCATATATCAGCTGCCATTGTACTTCTAGATGGAAGTGGTCACGGGTTTGAAAGGTGCTGTGTGAGGTGATTTTCTGCAGTGCATCTTGTAGATACTACATCACTAATACTACTGAGTGTCAGTGGTGGACGGAGTGGATGTTTGTAGATGTGGTGCCAATCAAGCAGGCTGCTTTATCCTGGAGGTATCAAGTATCTTGAGTGTTATTGGAGCTGCCCCCAACAACATCACACTCTAGACATGTGCATTCTAGATAGTGGATAGGCTTTGGGGAGTCAGGAGGTTAGTTACTTACCACAGTATTCCTAGCATCTGAGTTGTTCTTGTAGCCACTGTGTTTATATCAAATCAATCATAGAAATCATAGAATCCCTACAGTGTGGAAATAGGCCATTCGGCCCAACAAGTCCATACGGCCCCTCCAAAGAGCATCCCACCCAGAGCCATTATCCTACCCCTGCATTTTCCCATGTCTAACCCAGCTAACTTAAACATTCCTGAACACTACGGGCAATTTAGCATGGCCAATCCACCTACCCTACACATCTTTGGACTGTGGGAGGAAACCAGAGCACCCGGAGGAAACCCCCGCAGACATGGGGAGAACGTGCAAACTCCACACAGACAGTCGCCTGAGGGTGGATTTGAACCCAGGTGGCAGCAGTGCTAACCACTGAGCCACTGTGCCACCCCTATGTCACTAGTTCAGTTCAGTTTCTAGTCAATGGTAGCCCCTAGGATATTGTTAGTGGGGCATTCAGTGATGGTAGCACCATTGAATGTCAAGGGGTGGTGATTAGATTGCCTCCTGTTGGAGATGGTCATTACCTGGCATTTGTCAGAGATAAATGTCACTTGCCACTTGTTAGTCCAAGCCTGGATATTGTCCAGATCTTGTTGCATTTGAACATAGATTGTTTCAGTATCTGAGGAGTCACGAATGGTGCTGAACTTGGTGCAAATATCAGTGAACATCCCCACTTATGACCTTATGATGGGGGGAATGTCATTGATGAAGAAGCTGAAGATGGTTGGGCCTACGAGACTACCCTGAGGAACTCCTGCAGAGATGTCCTGAAGCTGAGCTAACTGATCTCCAACAACCACAACCATCTTCCTATGAGTTGGGTGTGACTCCAGCCAGTAGAGAGTTAGTCCTCTGATTCCCACTGATTCCAGTGTTGCCGGGGCTCCTTGAGGACATATGCAGCCTTGATGTCAAGAGCTGTCACTCTCACCTTATCTCTCAAATTCAGTTATAGAGTCATAGACTCAGAGCTGTACAGCACGGAAACACACCCTTCAGTCCAACACGTCCATGCCAACCAGATAGCCTAAATAAATCTAGTTCCATTTGCCAGCATTTGGCCCATATCCCTTTAGACCATTCCTATTCATATACACTTCCAGATACCTTTCAAATGTTGAAATTGCACCAGCCTCTACCCCTTCCTCTGCAGCTCATTCCATACATGCAACACCCTCTGCATAAAAAAGTTGCCCCTTAGGTCCCTTTTAAATCTTTCCCTTCTCACCTTAAACCTATGCCCTCTCGTTTCGGCCTCCCCCACCCCAGGAAAACACCTTGACTATTCACTCTATCCATGCCCCTCATGATTTTATAAATCTCTATAAGGTCACCCCTCAGCCTCCGACACTCGAGGGAAAATAGTCCCAACCTATTCAGCCTCTCCTTCCCTGGCAACATGTTTGTAAATCCGAATTGCTTTCTTTTAGTCCATGTTTGAACCAAGGCTGTAATGAGGTCAGGAGCTGAGTGGCCCTGGCAGAACCCAAACTGGGCAACACTGAGCAGGTTATTTCTAAGCAGGTGCTGCTTGATTGCACTTTACTGATGATTGAGAGCAGACTGATGGAGTGGTAATTGGCCGGTTGGATTTGTCCTGCTTTTTGTATACAGGATATACCTGGGCAATTTTCCAAATTGTTGGGTAGTTGCCAAAGTTATAATTGTACTGGAAGAGCTTGATTCGGGGAGCAGCAAGTTCTGGACCACAAGTCTTCAGTACTATTGCCAAAATGTTGGTTCAAATCTCACTCCAGTATCTTGGGCTTCAGCTCCAGGCTGACAGTCCCAGCACCCTCATAGTTCCCTTTATTTACATTCAGAACCTTAGTTTCAGATCAGACTACTTGACTCTCCATCTTAATGAAGAATTCTACTATATATGGTCTCTCTTTCCCAAGCGATCTCTTATAACAAGACTGCTAATTAATCCTTTCTCAATTTTCAGTATTGAGTCTAGAATGGCTTGTTATATTAAAATGAAGAACTATGGATGCTGAAAATCTGAAACAAAAACAGAAATTGCTGGAGAGATAACGTTTCACATCCAGTGACTCTGGTTCGGTGGATTCTGACGAAAAGTCACCGGATTTGAAACGTTAATTCTGCTTCCTCCCCATAGATACTGCCAGACCTGCTGAGTTTGTGCAGCAATTTCTGTTTTAGAATAGCCTGTTCTCTGGTTGGTCCCATATTGGTCTAAAAAAATAACCCTATCATTTACAAATTCCAGGAATCCTCCTCCACAATACTATTGCCAGTTTAGTTTAAGGTTCTTGAGTAGATTTGTAGCTCAGGTTGTGGATGCTGTGGTTGGTTCGCTCGCTAAGCTGGTTTGTTAGTTCGCAGACATGTCATTACCCTGCTGGGTAACATCATCAGTGCAGTGTCTGATAAAGCGCTGTTGTGTTTTCCCACCTGATATTTAAACTCTGGAGTCCATTGGATTGTCCTTACATTGGACAGACAGGAAGGAAACTGGCCACAAGAATACATGAACACCAACTAGCAACAAAAAGACATGACCAGTATTCACTCGTCTCCATTCACACGGATAAAGAGAACCACCAGTTCGATTGGGACAAGATCAGGATCCTGGGACAGGCCAAACAGAGACAAGCACGGGAATTTCTAGAGGCTTGGTTCTCCACCAACAAGGCCATCAATAAACAGGTAGAATTAGACCCTATATGTACTCCACTATGAAGGAAAACCAGAAATGAGGTAACCAATTCCAACAGACCCCAGAGTTTAAATACTAGGTGGGAAAACACAACGGCGCTTCATCGGAGGCTGCACTGATGAGGTTACCCAGCAGGGTAATGAAACGTCTGCAAACTAACGAACCAGCTCGGCGAGCCAACCAACCGCAACAGTTTAGTTTGTCAAACTACACGTAAATTAAAATCACCCAAGGTTACAGTCACAAACCTCTCTGATTTACTGTTTAATGTCTTCCCTTACATCTCCACTATTGTGTGGGGGCCTATAATCAAGCCCCAACAACAGTTTATGCCTCTTGATGTTTCTTATCTCCATCCATACAGATTCCACAGCCTTATTATCTGAGCCAATACTCTGCCTCACTATTGCATTGATTTAATCCTTTACTAAACAATGCTACTCCACCTCCTTTTCTGATTTGTCTATCCTTCCTAAATATTGAATACTCCTGATGTGCGGTTCCCATCCTCAATCACCCTACAACCATGTTTCCATAACTAACTGTGTCATAACCATGTAACAAGGAGCAGAGAGGCTGACGTTTCGGGCCTAGACCCTTCATCAGAAAAGGGGGAGGGGAAGGGGGTTTTGAAATAAATAGGGAGAGAGTGGGAGGCGGATAGAAGAGGGATAGAGGAGAGGATAGGTGGAGAGGAAACAAACAGGTCGAAGAGGCGGGGATGGGGCCAGGAAAGGTGAGTGTAGGTAGGGAGTTAGGAAGGGGATAGGTCAGTCCAGGGAGGACGGACAGGTCAAGGGGGCGGGATGAGGTTGGTCGGTAGGAGATGGAGGTGCGGCTTGGGGTGGGAGGAGGGGATAGGTGGGAGGAAGAACAGGTTAGGGAGGCAGGGACGAGTTGGACTGGTTTTGGGATGCGGTGGGGGGAGGGGAGATTTTGAAACTTGTGAAATCCACATTGATACCATTGGGCTGCAGGGTTCCCAAGCGGAATATGAGTTGCTGTTCCTGCAACCTTCGGGTGGCATCATTGTGGCACTGCAGGAGGCCCAGGATGGACATGTCGTCTGAGGAATGGGAGGGGGAGTTGAAATGGTTCGCGACTGGGAGGTGCAGTTGTTTGTTGTCCCTCTTCTATCCGCCTCCCACTCTCTCCCTATTTATTTCAAAACCCCCTTCCCCTCCCCCTTTTCTGATGAAGGGTCTAGGCCCGAAACGTCAGCCTCTCTGCTCCTATGATGCTGCTTGGCCTGCTGTGTTCATCCAGCCCTGCACCTTGTTGTCTCGGATTCTCCAGCATCTGCAGTTCCTACTATCTCTCATAACCATGTATATCTGTTTACCATGTTAATTCATCTACCTTATTGCAAAGTGTGCTGTTCTGTTTTTAAGGAGTTTGCACATTCTCCCCATGTCTGTGTGGGTTTCCTCTGGGTGCTCCGGTTTCCTTCCACAGTCCAAAGATGTGCAGGTTAGGTTGATTGGCCATGCTAAATTGCCCGTAGTGTTCAGGAAGGTGTAGATTGGGTGGCTTATAGGGGGATGGGTCTGAGTGGGATGCTCTGAGGTTCGGTGTGGACTTGTTGGGCCAAAGGGCCTGTTTCCACACTATAGGGATTCTATGATTCAAACATTCCATGCTTAACTCACAACGTCTTTAGACTGGTCTTCTTTACTTTGTTAGTCATCCCAACTTTATTTTGCACAATTTCCCCATTTGTTTCCCACCCTTGTTTCTCTGCCTTCCACTTTTGCTTCTTGTCTCTTCTGTTCCTATCCTACGGTGGTTCAGTGGTTAGCACTGCTGCCTCATAGCACCAGAGACCCGGGTTCGATTCCACCCTTAGGCGACCGTCCGTGTGGAATTTGAACGTTCTCCCTGTGTCTGTGTGGGTTTCCTCCCACAGTGCAAAGATGCTCAGGTTAGGTGGATTCACCATGCATATTGTCCACGGTGTCCAGGGATGTGCAGGTTAGGTGGGAAATGCAGGGTTACAGGGACAGTGTAGGATGGTGGGTCCGGGTGGAATGCTCTTTGGAGGGTTGGTGTCAACTCGACGGGCCAAATGGTTTGCTTCCACACTGTAGGGATTCTATGATACTGACTAGCACTAGCAGACACACCCCGAGCACACTGGTCCCAATCCTGCCCTTATAACGTCAGGGAGGGTTTGGGTTCACGATGGGTGCGCTGGGTTCCAGCACCAGTCCTGCTTCCTGGAAATATCCCAGCGCAAGCCCCACACTCCGGCACATCCTCTGGACTCCAGGGCAAGACCCAAATCCCAGAATCAATCCAACATTCCAGGTATTTGAACATCCCTGTGTCACATGGGGGCCATTTTAACATTCGAAGATGGTGTCAACTGGCAGTGCTGAATTGACCACTGATCACCAACACAACCCCTGATTTGTCAAATATCTCTCGAACATCATGGTTTGTTTCTAGACCACACTGTGCTGAATCCAGTGCTTACCGTATTGATTCAGTCGGGTCAGACCGCACCATTTTCTGTTCAATAGGCATCTGCTCCCATTTAAAATGCAAACTCCAGTCAAACCCTATGACGAAATGAGGGAAGGAGGGAAAACAGCAAGATGAACAGAGAGAAATCGAACTGATAAGGATAAGATTGTGCTGAGACAATATCACATTTGAAGTGGAGGCGAAAGCTTAGTGGTATTATCACTGAACTGTTAATCCAGAGACCCAGATAACATTCTGGGGACCCAGGCTCAAATCCCGCCACGGCGGATGGTGGAATTTGAATTCAATAAAATACCTGGAATTAAGAATCTAATGATGACTGTGAATCCATTGTCAATTGTTGGAAAAACCCTTCTAGTTCACTAATGCCCTTTAGGGAAGGAAACTGCTATCTTTATCTGGTCTGGCCTACATGTGACTCCAGACCCACAGCAACGTGGTTGACTCTTAACTGCCCTCTGGGCAATTAGGGATAAACAGTAAATGCTGCCTAACCAGCGACATCCTGATCCTGTTAATGAATACCAAAAGAAATTAAAGAATCACAAGCTAGACACAGAGGAGAAAGTCCTTTGCTCAATCACCGAGATGTTTACATGTCCCCTCTTCATGTTAATTTCCACATCCCCATCACTGGCTAGGTCAGTATTTAATTTATAATTTTTAACCAGCCTGTTACCACACACCTCTGGAGCGGCCTTGAACTCAGGCCTCCTGGCCCAGAGGTAGGGACATTACCACTGTACCACAAAAGCCCTGTTAGGACAGTATTTATTGCCTGTCCCTAATTACCCTTGAGGTGGTGAGCTGCCTTCTTGAACCGCTGCAGGTAGACCCTCAATGCCCTTAGGGAGGAAATCCCATGACTTTGACCCAGTAACACTGAAGGAACAGCAGTACATTTCCAAGCCAGGATGGTGAGGCGCTCAGAGGAGAACTCATAGGTGACATGCTCCCACATGGTTGCTGCCTTTGTTTATCAAGCTGCGAGTACGTGCCCTGAATTAATGCAAGATTTTCTCCTCTCTGAGGACCATTACAAAACCAACTGTCACTCTTTGAACTGAGGGCACCTAAAACCACTGGGGAAATTGAGAGACATTTACATTTGGTCAATTTCTCAACTGCACGGAATTGAAACGGGGAAATCTGTCCCGGTGAGATCGGGCACACAATTAAATTGGCTTGTGGTTCACAAACGTCTAATTTTGTCTTAAAGTTAACAAAAGGGCCTGGCAGTTTTGACAAGCAGAGGAACGAGACTCACCCCTCCACCCCACTTTACCAAACCACTTTGTGATCCCGGCATGAGACTCCTGGCTTTGAAATGAAGCAAAGTGCAACATGCCAAGTTGAACCAATTTAGCCCATCACTACAATCCAGATTTTGAAACTGAGGAATGAAAGGAGGCCATTCAGCCCCCTCATGTCTGTCCCACCATGAAATGACATTGGATCTTGCCTCTGTGACACTTTATATCCTTATTGAGCAACGTCAATACGGAAATGTTTTTCCTTGACCCAGACTGTGTGGGAGAGCTTTCCAGATTTCAGCTTTCCCACTTTGAGTGAAGATGTGATTCCCAGCACCAATTTACAATGTTCGGACTCTACCTTTAAGGATATGCATTCTTTCTATAGACTCCGACACCTGAGTATTAGTTTCTATCGCTCTTACACCAACTCCTTTAATTGCTTTCAACAGCCTCAGAATCACTCCTTAAATACAGCCGCATCATGCTTGGGCCTCTCAGTTACAGTAATGGCCCCAGTCCAGATGTGACGTGAAGTTCAAATCATTAATTACTGGACTGTCAACGTTTCCAGACTTTCACATTTTGCATTCTTTCCACTGGCAGCAAAACATTCTCCTCTCATGTTCAAAACATTCCAAGACCAATGAATGGCACATCCAAGGATCTCTTTGTATTCCGAACTCTTTGAATCAATGCAGAGCCAGCAGTGTAACTGGGGTCTACGGATTCTGCATCACCAAATAAACAGGGGACGATCCCAATCCTGGTTTGCGGTAAAGGGAAAGAATACTGCATCTCAGCCGCGCCTCAGAGTCAGAGGTTCAAATCCTAATCCAGTGATGTCAACACACTGATACTCCAGTGTATTGCTGATGGTGTGCTACACTGTCAAAAGTGATGTCTCTTGGATCAGACATTAAAATGAAAAAAGTGTCTGTTCTCTCTGGGGAATGTAAAAAGATCCTGTGGCACAACCTTATAGAATAACAGGGGAGTTCTCTCTGGCATCCAGGGCTACATTTATCCTCATTTCGAAAAAGACGATCGTTCAAAAGGGATGGGTTTCACTTGAACTGGAGGGGGACCAATATCCTGGCGGGGAGATTTGCTAGTTCTATTAGGGAACCTTTAAACTAGTAGGGAGAGGGGTTGGAAGGATCCTAAGTAGTAGTGAGAATATAGAGTGACAGACAAGGATGGTTTTGAAGTTGAAGAGAGCAAGTTAATTAGACAAGACAGGCAGGAGCAAGTCAGAGAACTCTGAAGAATTAAACTGCATTTATTTCAATGCAAGGGGTCTTACATATAAGGCTGATAACCTCAGCGTATTTATGGGTACATGGGACTGGAACATCATAGCTGTTGCAGAAACACAGCTGAGGGAGGACTGGCAGCTCAGTGTTCTCAGGTTTAGATGCTATGGAAAGGGAGGCAAGTGAGGAGGGGGAATGGCATTTTTGATTAGGGAAAACATTACTGCTGTACTTAGAGAGGATATTTCTGAGGAATCATCCAGTGAATCTATTTGAGAGGAACTGAGAAATAGGTAAGGGATGATTACCTTAACAGGATTGTACCTTGATAGGCATCTAATAGTCAGAGGGAAACTGAGGAGCAAATATGTAGAGAGATCTCAGTTATCTGCAAGAATAATACGGTGGTAATAATAGGGGATTTTAACTTTCCAAACGTAGCCTGAGACTGCATAGTGTTAAGGGCTTGGATAGAGAGGAATTTGTTAAATATTTTTAAGAAAGTTTTCTTTATCAATGTATAGATGTACCTACTAGAGAAGGAACAAAACTTGACCTTCTTGTTGGAAATAAGGCAGGGTAAGTGACGGAGGTGTTAGTTAGGGAGCACTTTGGAACCAGTGATTACAATTCTATTAGTTTTAAAATAGTTATGGAAAAGGATAGGCTTTATATAAAAGTTAAAGTTCATAATTGGAGTAAGGCAAATTTTGACAGTATGAGACAAGAACTTTCAAAAGTTGTTTAGGGTAGTCTGTTCGCAGGTAAAGGGACGACTGGCAAGTTGGAGGCTTTCAAAAGTGAAGTAACAAGTTTGGAGACAGTATACTCTTATTAGAGTGAAGGGTAAGGCTGGTAAGGGTAGGGAACAATGGATAAACAGAGATATTGAGGTTTTAGTCAAGAATAAGGAGGAGATATATGTTAGGTATAGACAACTAGGATCAAGCGAATCTCTTGAAGAGTATAAAGAGTCTAGGGGCATTCTTAAGAGGGAAATCCGAAGGGCAAAAAGGAGATATGAGATAGCCTTGGCAGATAAGGTTTCTCTCCATCAAAAACTTGCCAGGGTCAGTGCTCCATGCTTTCAAATGATTCAATAGTATAGGTGGATCTCTGGCAGAGGCCTTCAGGACAAAGCTCAAGACTGGAGTGAAATCAGGAAGCCCTTTGCCACACAATGACAACCAGGAATCTGGGAGGTTCACCCTCCAGAAACTTCAGGGAACATTGTGAGATTTTCATTGCGAGTATCGAGGGATTTGGAGTGAAGGTCAGGTAACCGCCACCCAAGTCTCACCAAGGGTCCTTAGATAGCACCTTCCAAATACACAACCTCTACCATCTGGAAAGACAAGCACAGCAGATTCATGGGGGCACCACTCACCTGCAAGTTCCTCTCCAAACCACTCACCACTCTGACTCAGAAATATTCCTTCGGTGTCACTGGGTCAAAATCCTGGAACTTCCTCCCTAACGGTATCGTCAGTCAGCAGGTGGACTGTAGCGGATGAAGAAGGCAGCTCACCACCACCTTCTCAAGGGGCAACTAGGGATGGGCAATAAGTGCTGGGCCCAGCCGGTGATGCCCACGTGCCATGAATGAATAAAAGAAAAATGGATTGGAGATACAGATCAAGCACGATTTAAATAAAAGACAGACCACCCTGTGATAGGTACTATACAAATGCAGGACATCTATTTTGGAAACGGCATACAGAGGCTCAATTCGCTCACCTCCCACACTCAAAGAGATATGATCATTCTGAGGAGGGAAGCAGGGTCAACAGGCCAAATGGCCTACTCCCGCCATTGGTTTCTACATATTCTTACCTAGGAAGTCATGCTTTCAGATGGAGTGAAGGTAAGAAACTAGGGTTTAAAAAGCAGAATGGGTGATAGGCCAAAATGGACAATTCCAGTTTCTATAAAATCCAATCAACAACAACCAGTGGAGAGGTTATTTTAATTCAACAGCCCGACAGGAGATTGGGGATTGCCTTCACATAAAGGTTAAAATTTGCACCGGTGTAAACAGGCACCTAATGCAGGGCAGCTGGGTCTAAATTCGCCCCAGTTTCTAAACGTGTACTCAGTGTTCAGACAATTCACAACATGGCCAGCTAGTCAGAATTTCTCATATCGTGTAGGCTCAGGCCTAGTCTTCTCTGCCACGGTTTCTTGACCAGGTTTCTGAAACTAAGCGTTAATAGTCAGAAGCACCTGTGTACCTACCTCCTCTCAGATCCGCAGATGCTGCCAGGTAAGCAAAGTTGTCCAGGCTTATGACATCAATGATGGGACTCGCTACGCGGGTGTAATCCTAGGGGGGGTGGGGAAGACAAGATGGCTACAGTCAACATGGCAGAACAGCAATTGTACAATGGGGAAAAGGGAATTAATTACAGGACACCTCCAATACAAGAAAGCATTCACAGAACATCACTTCCTCACGATGGTCCAAGCATTGTAAAGTCAATGGATTCGTGTTTGAAGTGGGGTCTGGTTCTTAAGACTTGGCCAATCATAGCACAGCAAGATCCGACAGGCAATGAACCGAATGAGTGATCTGGCAGTCTGCCGGTTGTCGTCTAATGCGATTTACGTAAATCATGATGAAAAAAAGAGGATTGGAAAACTGCCAATCCTCACTTTTGCCAAACTGCCAACTCCCTTTATTTGAGAAGGGAAGGAGACAAAAAGAAAAGAAAACAGGTAGCTATAGGCCAGTGAGCTTAACGTCTGTTATTGGGAAAATGCTAGGGTCTGTTATGAAGGATGTAACAGCAGATCGTTTAGAAATGCATAACATGATCAAGCAGAGTCAGCATGGTTTAGAAGAATGAGGTGACCTCATTGAAACATGCAAGGTTCTTACGGGACTTGAAAAAGGGAGATGCAGAAAGGTTATTTCTTCCTATGGGAGATTCTAGGACTGGAGGGCATCATCTCAGAGTAAGGGATCGCCATTGAGTGGTGGAGCAGACTGAATGGACTTACTCCTGCTCCTAATGGCCTTTTGTAACTGACCGATATCGGTAAGACAGAAGACAATAGTCTAAGAGAGTCTCCCATGTAGAGATGTAAATAGAGGAGAATGACAGAACATAAGGATTTGAAAACCCTTACTTAGAGGTGAGGACCAAGTAGCCTCAGGGACAGTGTACGTACTGACACCCACAGTCGGAAATACTCCAGACAAGGACCTCAGCGGTCAGGTGGCAGTGTGGGCTTAAAGTGGCAGGAGGAGGGAAAAATGTCATCCAGAAAAGCAGCAGCATTTATTGTTCTTCAAGAAAGAATACAAAGGAATCTTTCACAGCCACCTGACAGAGCACACTGCCTGAAGTATTGCACTGTTGTTTGTTGCAGCACTCACCCTGAGTCAAAGGGTCCCCTCTGGCAGAGACTAGAGTATCTAATCCAGGCGGACTCCCCAGTGCAGTGCTCTGTCACCGTCTGAGGTGCCATCTTTCAGACGCGCGTCTGTCTGTCTGTCTGATGGCAGTGCTGTAAAGATTCCATGGCACGTGTCTGTAAGGGGGCAGGGGTGATCCCCCCACCACCCCACCTCCTGTGAATGGCCAATGTTTAACCCTCAATCAACATCACAAGAACAAAGGATCACATCGCTGCCTGTGGGATCTTGCTGTGTACCAACTAACTGCCACAGTTCCTACGTTTCATCATTGACAATGCTTTCAAAAGTGTCCTCATTGGCTGCAGAGGATTCTGCAGCATCCCAAGGTTGTGGAAGATGCTATACGAATGCAGTTCTTTCTCTACTTCAACTCGAAACAGCCTCAGTATCTACCCCGAGGAGCAGAGTGATGGGCGGGGTGGCCGGGGCGTGTTGGAGGGAAAGAGAGAAAGCAGAGAGAAAAAATGTTCAACACAATCAGAAAACATATATAGTGCCTTAATAATCACTCTGATCAAGAAACACCTTGCTGAGGGAAATGCACCTCATTCCTCTCTATCTTCACCAGACCAGACCAGTGACATCCCATTCAGCTTGCTCTGAAAATCAGCCGAATTGGTGCTCCTTCGTAGCAACGAGAAGGATTATCTCTTA
This sequence comes from Rhincodon typus, assembly GCF_021869965.1. Taxonomy (NCBI): domain Eukaryota; kingdom Metazoa; phylum Chordata; class Chondrichthyes; order Orectolobiformes; family Rhincodontidae; genus Rhincodon; species Rhincodon typus. The sequence goes on from NC_063339.1 coordinate 79,704,220, forward strand.
CCACTGGCCCTCCACAAACTGATGCACTTCCTGTGAGAGAGACTATCAGGAAATAGCATCCCACCGAGTGGACGAAGGTTCCCTAGGGAAACGGGCAAACTCTGGGAGACAGATCAATGCCAGCCTCCAAAACCCACTACCATCCTGACTTGGAAATGTATCACCATTCCTTCAGCATCACTGGGTCAAGATGCTCGAACTTCCTCCCTAAGGGCACTGGGATGAAGTGCCCCTAGGACTGCAGCAGTTCAAGACGACAGCTCACCCCCACTTTCTCAACAGCACTTAGGGACAAATGCTTGACCATAGGACCATGTGGAACAGGAACAGGAGCAGGTTGTTCAGCCCCTCGAATTAGCTCCACCATTCTATAGCTTTACAACTGATCCCATACTCCTCATGTCCACTTTCCTCCTGTAATCTTAGATTCACGAATAGATCAGGAATCTATTCATCTCAGCCTTATCTCTCTATCTTAGCTTGAGGATGGTTTACCCCTAGCTCTGAGGGTTGTCACTTTAACAAAACCACATGTGTTTTACCCATCGCACCATACCCTCTCTTCTTCCTACCCCTGAACTGCCAACGCCATTCGAATACAAGAATGACTTCCAGAGACTCACGTCTTTCACTCGTTGTAAGAGGGGTTGCAGCCAGTCCGTATTCACCTCACAATGACTGTCAAGGAAGGTCAGGACCTCTGCAGTCGAGGCATCTGCTCCCTTCACCCGAGACCGGATCAGGCCTGTAAACAGAGAAAAATTTTACCCTGAAACGGCCACCACCTGCCTTTTAAGCCACTTCGCAGGAGTTTGGGACGTATCGGACATGTAACCAAAAGTGTGGTCAAGGAAGTAGGTTAAGGATTGCCTTAAAGGAGGAGAGAAATGGGAAAGTGGAGAAATCTAGAAATTCTACAGATTGGGGCCTTGGTAGTTGAAGACACAGCCACCAATGGTGAAATGATTCAAAATCATGGATTAAAATTAAAAAAGGGGCCAGAATAAGAAGAGTACAGGAATTTTAAAGGTCAGTTAGACACTACAATCGTATACTTTTGGTTTTATTCTAATTGACTCATCACAAAACTTAGAACCATAGAAATGATACAGTGCAGAAGTGGTGGGGGGGTCATTCGGCCCATTTTGTCCATTCCAACCCAAAGACATCCAGACACCCTTCTAATCCCATCTTCCTGCACATGGACCCATTGATCTGCAGCTTACACCACTTTAATGTGCAAATCCAGGTACTTTTAAAAAGAGTTTAGGGTCTTTGCCTCCACCACTGATTCAGGCAGTGAATTCCAGACACCAACCAACTAGTTCCCCATCTCTCCCCTCTCTACAGAACCAGCCAAGTGCTCATTTCTTAACTGCCATAGATTCATCACCTACTCCCTTTGGTCTCAGGCATCATTGTCAGACCCTACTAGATGATAACAGGGGAAACAGCAGTGGAGCTTACAGAGTAAAGGGAGGGCTGAGGATACGGAGGGGCTCACAGACCCTGGGCTGTTGAATGGTTGCATCGATCCACCAGTAATTCAGCCTTTCCCCCTGGGCACAGGGACCACCTTTAGAATTGGCGCAATGTCTTTCTGGACCCACACAGCTGGGGGGCTTCAGGTTTGGTCCTCGACTGTGCCAGTTATTTTGATCTTATGACACTTTGGTTGCCCTCTGATAGAAGAAAGGACCACAGGGAATGTAATCCAGACAAATTTCTACAGAAATCGCTGAACCCTCGTGTTCCCTCCCAGAGAACAATCAGCAAGGGAATGGTAATCGGGAGTGGTGATGTGTGTTGATCCTGAGGATGGGAACACAAGAGGGGAGAGGTCATGCTCCGGTTGCACAAAGCCTTGGTTCAATCATACCTGGGTCTGTACAGTGGAAGGAAGTGCTGGCTTTAGAAAGTGTGCACTGTAGTTTAGCCAGAATGATCATGAACTGTAAGGGATTAATTATTAACTGAGATTACATTAACTTTCTGGGGAATACAAGTTTACCAGACACTCAGGGCAACAAGAGAGAAACTACCCTCCTGGTGAGAGAGACTAGGTACGGGAGAATAGTCAAAAAAGATTCAAGATGGCTTCATTTTAAGGGATAATAGTTGGAGTACCTCAAAATCCAAAAGGATGGATTTTGGGGCCCTCTGCCATGAGCAGTAATTGATGCTAGATCAGTTATTAATTTTAAATTTGAGGTTGTTAGATTTCTCCTAACCACGAGTATTAAGAGATCTGCAGCAAAGTTGGATACATGGAGTTAAATCTCAGTGAATAATGATAGGAAAGACTGAAGAGTTGAATGGTCTCCTCGTCTGCCTCAGGTCACAGGACTCCTATAGGGTCTAACCAGAGGTTAATGAACTGTAACTTCTACCTGTTTGTATTATGATTCTCATCAGATAAAGGTCAATACATTTTTAAACAGCAAAGGCATTAAGGGATATGGGCCAAAGGCAGAGTGTATGGAATTAGGCCACAGAACAGCCACTGAAGGCTGAACGGCCTACTCCTGTTCCTATGTTCAATGTTGAAGCTTTATTTTTGTTTCTGTCCACAGTAACTTCAGTACAAGAAATTCTTTGCCTCTTTTCTTATTCCCTCTTAAATATTCTAGCTAGAAAATTAGTTCAGTAGCTGATCTTGCAGACCCCCACACTGAACTCAATCCCACCTCCATTGATTTGCCTAATTTAGTTAACTTACCAATGTCCTTTGTAACTTTCAACTTTCAGCTTTCAGCTACATACATTATTTAGTGCATCAACTAACTTGGTGTCACCAGCAGACTGAGGCAAATGTCTCTCTGGTCCTTAATCTCAGCCATTTGGGTCTGGGTGGGATGATTTTTGAAGGGTCCATGTGGACTCCATGGGATAAATGGTCTGTTTCCACACTGTAGGGATTCTATGATTTCTCTTTAATACAATAAGACGTGTGGCCACTGCACTGGGGGATGAGTCATAAGCTGTTACTTTGAGAATGTATCATCTTCTCCGCACTGTCCATCTCAGTAAGGTTACCTCCAATGCATGCGCTCTCCTGGTTCAGAGGTGAGCCAGAAGATTAAATGGGGACCATATTTGAAATTGACAGAATGACACAGAACAACATCAGTGTATCCTGACTTACCTTCCCTCTTTGTGTTTCTCAAACATTTAACTTTGGGAATCTTCATTAGGAGTTCACAGTCCTCGGCTGAAAGAGAAACGAAGAGAGTCTGAGGAACATGCATGTGCCTGTTTAGTTTTTTAATATATTCAACACTAGAGGTTATTCACTGCCACCGTAAATTCATTCAAATTACCCTGGGGCTATTCACCTTATCGGTGTCCCTCATGATTTTAAAAACCTCTATAAGATCACCCCTTACCCACCAATGCTCTAGGGAAAGAAGTCCCAGCCTATCCAACCGCTCCTTATAACTGAAACCCTCCAGTCCCGCAAAACTTGCATTTATATAGCACTTTTAATGTGACCCGAGGTGCTTTTTGAACAGAGGTTGATACCAAGCCACGTAAGAATATGTCTGAGCAGTCAGAGAAGTGGATGGTTAAAGAAGTGTTGCAAGGATTGCCATAAATGGGGAAAGTGAGGCCAAAGTTTAGGGAGGGGATTCCAGAGTTTAATAGCACCTAAAGACTAGAATACCAATGGTGGAATGATGAAAATGGGCTTGCTGAAGTAGCTAGAGTGAGTGGAGCACTAAGAACCGAGGGGACTATAAGGTTAGAAGAAGTTACAAAGCAAGGGATGGCTAAAGCCACAGAGTATTTGAAATGAAGGATTAGTATTTGTCATGACAGTGGTAAAACAGGGACCATCTTTCTTTGACTTCCAGTGTTTGATTTTAATACCTAGATCTTTCGTGGTTTTAAAAAGGGGAGGCACCGACTTGAAAATGACCACATTGGCTTCCTGGAGTTTGGCTCAACCTAAGATCCAATGTGGAATAATCAAAATCATCTGAACTGAAATTCACTTTTTACCAAAAGAAACTGAAACCAGTCAGGTATGAAGAACCTTGCAGCAGCTCCTATTGTTACTTTACACCCGTATGATAAGTTTCACATGTTGGAGATTAAAAAAAAACTGGCCTGCAATTGTACAGTTTGGAAATAATGACCCAAGACACAGAAATACACAAATGAGCTGTGCTTCAAGTCACTGTTTTGGCACAGCATTGGAGAAGGATTTGTGACAATGCAACTGGAAGAATCTCTCTCTCTCTCTCTACTTTTTCTTAGGAAAAGCATAACAGCTTGGACAAACATTTGAACTCTAAGATGTCTACAAAACTCATGGCTGCTGCTGATCACTAACCAACCATGGTATACAGGCAGGACATGTGGTGCACATTCGGATGGGCTTGGAAAATATCAAGATTACAAAAGCTAGGAGGCAGTACACACTCAAAGTGCTGCAGAAACTCAGCAGAGCTCTAGCAGCATCTGTGGAGAGAGAAACAGAGTGAACATTTCAAGTCCAGACTTCTTCAGAACTAAAAGATGTAAGAAACTTCTTTTGGAGGTAGTAAGAACTGCAGATGCTACACTCAGAGATAACACAGTGTGGAGCTAGAGGAACACAGCAGGCCAGGCAACATCAGAGGAGCAGGAAAGCTGACATTTTGGTTTGGGACCCTTCTTCAGAAACTTCTTTTAATGCTTTTATCAGATGTAGAGTAGGAAGAAGAGGGGCAGATGGTGCAGAAGAGTAGTGCTAAAGACAAAGGAATTGCTACCAGTGATGAAAGAGAGAAAGAGATGTAAAACAGAAGCAAATTAAAGTTGTGAAAGGGGGCAACTGGGTTCTCTCTACTAAGTGCAGAGTTGGGGTGGCATAGTGGTTCAGTGGTTAAAACTGCTACCTCACAGTACCAAGGATCCAGGTTTGATTCCAGCCTTAGGTGACTGTGTGGAGTTTGCACATGTGTCTGTGTGGGTTTCCTCTGGATGCTCTGGTTTCTTCCCACAGCCCAAAGATGTGCAGGGTGGGTGGATTGGCCATGCTAAATTGTCCCATAGTGTCCAGGGTGGTGCAGGCTAGGTGGGCTAGTTTTGGTAAATGTGGGGTTACAGGGATAGGGTAGGGCAGCTGGGTCTGGGTGGGATGCTCTTCGGAGGATCGGTGCAGACTCAATGGGCCAAGTGGCCTCTCTCTGCACTGTAGGGAGTCTTAAAAATACTGTGGGGTGGGGCGGGGCGGTAGTAGAGCAGGACAGAATGGAAGAAAAGAAGAAGAACAGGCAGTCAGTCTCTGAAGTTATTGCATTCGATGTTGAATCCACAATTTCCATAAACAGCCTAAACAGGAAATAAGGTGTTTTCCCTTGCACTTGCATTGTGCTTCATTGGAATATTAGCGAACAGAAATGTTCACATGACAGCAAGGTGGTTTATTGGAATGGAAAGCCAATGGGAGGTCAGCATCATTCTTACGGATGGAATGGCGGTGTTTTCCGCAAAACAGTCACCCAGTCTGCCTTGGTCTCACCAATGTACAGGAAACCACAATGCGAGCAGCCAATGGGATGCTAGGAGTGTTTCATATCTGTCAAATCTAGAGATCACATGCGGATGCTGCAGGTTTCAGCAGAGGATGAGCAGGTGAGCATGATGTGACAAAGTTGAGCAATGTTACAGAGCTGGATACAATGGTGCAAACATGAGATCAGACCCTATCATGGGGTCAAACCTGACAATAAGGTTATGGTGGATTTGGAAAACACAGAAAATGATTTGATTGTAGATGCGCAGTAGCTAGTATATAACAAGGATACGATCCTCTACGACATAAACACAAAGGGTGGTCAACCGTAGTGAACAAAAGAAGCTAAATATTTGCATTATACCAAAGGATGTGCTTTATAAGGATAGTGGGATACCACAAACATGTTAGCCTGATGTCATAGGAACATATTAGAATATTTTATAAATGATTTACAGATTTGGATGAATGGGAAATAGTGGGTAAGCCTGAGAAATGGGATCAATAGAACCTCAAAGGAAGTCCAGTGGACTGAATAAGGAAAGGGAAAAGAGAGTGTGAATGTCATCTACTGAGTAACATAAATGTGACTGTAACAGCTTCTTTAGGTATTGGAGTACTGCATACAATCTGGTTCCCCTGCTATAGGAAGCATGTTATTAAATTGGAAAGGGTCCAAAAAAACATTTACAAAGATGTTACGATTGGAGGGGTTTGAGTTATAAGGAGAGGCTGGATAGGCTGGGACTTTTGTCCCTGGAGCTTAGAGGTGATCTTGCAGAGATTTATAAAATCATGAAGGACACAGATAAGGTGAATGGCAAGTGTTTTTCCCTAGAATAGGGGAGTTCAAAACGAGAGGGCATAGGTTTAAGATGACAGATTTAAAAGAGACCTGAGGGGCAATGTTTTCATGCAGAGGGTGGTCCATTGGTGGAATGAACTGCCAGAGGAAGTAGTAGAGGCAGGTAGAGTTACAACATTTAAAAGACATTTGGGCAGGTATGTGGATAGGAAAGGTTTAAAGGGATATGGGCAAACACAGGCAAATGGGACTAGTTTATTTTGGGAAACCTAGTCGGCACGGACAAATTGGACTAAAGGGTCTAGAATAAACAAAGAACAAAGAAAATTACAGTACAGGAACAGGGCCTTTGGCCCTCCAAGCCTGCACCGACCTGCTGCCCATCACAACTAAAACACCCTACCCTTTCTAGTCATATATTTGTCACTATAGTATCTACTTCCACTACCTCCCCTAGCAGTGAGTTCCAGGCACCCACCACCCTCTGTGTAAAAAAACTTGCCTCGTACATTACCTTTAAACCTTGTCCCTCGCACCTTAAACCCATGGCTCCTGGTAACTGACTCCTCCACCCTGGGAAAAAGCTTCTGACTGTCCAGTCTGTCCATTCCCTTCATAATCTTGTTGACCTCTATCAGGTTGCCCCCTCAACCTCTGTCGTTCCAGTGAGAACAACCCAAGTTTCTCCAACCTCTCCTTACAGCTAATGCCCTCCATACCAGGCAACGTCCTGGTAAATCTTTTCTGCATCCTTTCCAAAGCCACCACATCCTTCTGGTAGTGTGGGGACCAGTATTGAACACAATATTCCAAATGCAGCCATACCAAAGTTCTATAAAGCTGCAACATTACCTGCCAATTTTTAAATTCAATGCCCCGTCCGATGAAGGCAAGCATGCCGTATGCCTTGTTGACTACCTTTTCCACCTGCGATGCCACTTTCAGTGACCTGTGTACCTGTACACCCAGATCCCTCTGCCTATCAGTACTCTTAAGGGTTCTGCCATTTAGTATATTTTCCAACTGGATTAGACCTTCCAAAATGCATTACCTCACATTTTTCCGGATTAAACTGTTTCCATGTTGCATGGCTGAATGAAAAGGGAAAAAAAAACTCAGACAAATATTGGCCAATTTACAGATGGAGACATCAACAGTTATAGTGGAGAGCAGGGAAATGGCAGAGAAACTAAACAGTTGCTTTGCATCTTTCTTCACACAAAATCTCAGGAGAAATACTGGGCAACCAAGAGACTTATAAAACTGAGGAACTGAAAGAAATAGGTTTACTAAAAGGTTGTACTTGAAATGTGAACTGGGTTGAAGGTTGATAAATCCAGATGATTTCATCCCAGGGAATTGAAAGAGGTGGCTAAATAGATAGTGGATGCATTGGGGGTAATCTTTCAACATTGTAAAGTTTCTGGGAAGGTTCCTGCAGACTGGAAAGTAGAAAATGTAATCGAACTATTTAAGAAGGGATAGTAAGAACTGTAGATGCTGGAGTCAGTGATAACACAGTGTGGAGCTGAAGGAGCACAGCAGGCCAGGCAGCATCAGAGGAGCAAGAAAGTTGACGCTTCAGGTCAGGACCCTTCTTCAGAAAAAGGAGGGTCCCGATCAGAAACGTCAACTTTCCTGCTCCTCTGATGCTGCCTGGTCTATTTAAGAAGGGAGGTGGTAGGAGAATGGAGAACCACAAACATATTAGCTTGACGTTAACTGTAGGAACAAATCTGTTACAGATGATTTACAGGTTTATGAATGGGAAATTATGTATGACAATTTTTTTGTGAGTTTCTTTGAAATGACTTGTCTAATAGAAGAAAGAAGAAACCAGTGGATGTCGTGTATTTGAATTTTCAGAAGGCTTCTGTAAAGGTTCACGTGAAGTGAGTAAATAAAATGAAAATGCTCCAGATTGAACAAATTATAGTATTATGGATCGAGAATTGCTTAGCAGACAGAAAATAGAGTAGAAATAAACTGATCATTCTCAGTATAACAGACTGTTATTAGTGGGATAACACAAGGGTCAGTGCTAGGGCTACATTTATAATCGATGTCTATGATTTTCATGTGGGGAACCAACTGTATTATTTCCCGATTTGCTGACGAAACCAAATAGGGTGGGGAAATCAATTTGGGGACTCAAAGAGGCTTCAAGAGGACTTGAACTGGTGAAGTGAATAGGCTAGAACATGGCAGATGGAATATAATGTGAAGTTATTCACATTGGATGAAAAAGCAAAAAGGCAGACAGTGGAGAGGGGTTGGGAAGTGTGGATGTCCAAAGGGACCTGGGTGTACTTATTGCTGAGTCACTGGAAGTTAGCATGTAGGTGCAGCAAGCACATAAAAAGGCAAATACTACATTGGACTTCATCGCAAGAGATTTGAGAACAGGGGTAAAAAATGTTTTATTGCAGTTGCATAGAGCCCTGGTGAGACCTCAACTGCAGATTTTGCACAGTCTCTTTATCTAAGTAAGAATATACTTGTCATAGAGTGCAATATGGGTTCATCGGTTTAATCCCTGGGATTGTCTATGAGGAGAGGAAACACTGTTTAAACAACCTAGAGTTGTGAGGAATGAAACTTACAAAGCTCCTACAGGATGAGACTGGATGGATGCATCTTCAATGGTGAGCCTTAAACCTCAATTCATTATTAAGGGGCAGGCCATTTAAGAGAAGGAGGAATTTCTTCACTCAGAGGGCGGTGAATCTTTGGAATTCTCTGTACCCGAGGGCTGCACAGACATAGTCAGGTTCAAGACAGAAATCAATCATAGGGTTCTGGGGACTAATGACACAAAGGTATATGGAGATAACATGGGAAAAGGTGCATTGAGGTAGATGTTCTAGAATGGTTCGATGGGCTGAATGGCCTAATCCTGTTTCTAATCGCTCTTTCAAAACATCCATCTTTTACAGTTTTTTATATCTTTTACAGAGGGAGGACTAAGGTCTCATTGAAATGGCTCATCAAAACGATGGACCCTCTAACAGTGTGGCACTCCCTCAGCACTGCACTAACACTATCATCTAGAATCTGGATTCAAGCATCTGGAACCCAGAACATCCTGACTCTGAGGTAAATAGCTGGCCCAGTGTGCCACCGGTACAGAAAACTAGACCTCAGACTCCACTCTTTATCATTAAACTCCATACTTAACATTCAGTTCGGTGTTTCTCTTTTGGTGCTACCCCATTCCTAATTGCCTTTCCTCAGACCATTTCAGAGACCAGTTAAGTAAGATCCAACATCATTGCTGTGGGTCTGGAGTCACATGTAGGCCAGACTGGGCAAGGATGGCAGATTTCCTTCCTCAAAAGGACATTAGTGAACCAGATTGGTTTCTAACAACAATGGATGATAGCTTTATGGCACCATGATGGAGAATAGTTTCTGACTCCCAGATTTATTCATTGAATTTAAATTTCTCCAGAGTTGCAGAGATGGAATGTGATCTCCTACCCTCAGTGCATTTGCCTCTAGGCTACTAGTGACATTATCAAAATCTATCCCCAAGTCCCCCAGTCCTCCATCCAAATTTAGACTCTAACTTGCACCAACAGCAGCTCCAGATGAATGCACTGCAGTTCCTTCACGCCTGTTACTTTTTTTTAAAAAAAAGCAGCTCAGTTCTGAAGAGGGAACAGTCACTCACAGTCACTGCTGAAGTCATCGACAAGAATGATTTCCTGGATGAGTTTCGGGGGACTGCGGTTCAGAATGCTGAAAGAAGCAGGAAAGACAAGAGGATTAGACGTTGCAGCTCATTATAGACCAGCAACAGAGATAGAAAGCCCCAAGGCAGTCCCCCACCTCCCTCACCTCCAAACACTAATTGGCAAAACGTTGATTCTGTTGTTAGGGACATCATAGCATAGCACTTAGAAAATCCTAATATGATTAGGCAGAGTCAACATGGGTTATAAAATGGAATTCTGAGGAAGAGTCAGACTGGACTCAAAATGTTTCTCTCTCCACAAATGCTGCCAGGCCTGCTCAGTGGCAATGGTGACTCAGTCGTTAGCACTAATGCCTCACAGTGCCAGGGACCCAGGGTTCGATTCCACCTTCAGGCAACTTTCTGTGTGGATTTTACATGTTCTCACCATGTCCGCATGGGTCTCCTCCAGGTGCACCAGTTTCCAAAGATGGGTAGGTTAGGCGGATTGACCATGCTAAATTGCCCATAGTGTCCAGGGACATGTAAGGGGGCTAGCCATGAGAAATGCAGGGTTATAGGTTAGGGTAGGGGAGCGGGTCTGGGTGGGATGCTATTCGGAAGGTCGATGTGGACTCGATGGGCTGAGTGGCCTGCCTTCATACTGTAGGGATTCTGTGATTCTAGGAGTTTCTGTAGCACTTTCTGCTTGTATTTCAGATCGCCAGCATCCACAGTACTTGGCTGTTATTTATGAAAAGCAGTGCCTGTTTGACAAATCTGTCAAGGGGATTGGTTGTTGAGATTATATACATTCAGGATCAATAAGGGGCAGTCAGTTTAATATTTCCAAACGCCTTCGAAGAAGTACCCTACAAACCTGAGGACTCGGGATTAGTGGGGAGAGGAGCCAGGGAGGTGGTTCCCACTCTCTCTCTCGCGCGAACACACACACACACACACACGACACACACAGTCTGTGCGCTCACCCTCTCCGCAGGGTGACTCTCCGTCTGGCTGCCGGTTCAGGTCTAGCTTTTGGTCACACCGGAGGTAACTTTGTGAAAGAGTTGGACCCGATGCCAGGAGTTTCTCCTCCGTGGGAAGGCCAGGCACGAGCCTGCGGGCAATAGTTCCAAGTTCAGTGGTGCCGGCGGCTTTACTTTCCAGCCACTCTGCACACATCCACGTACCCCATGCCCCTCTGTCCCGCCAGAAGGCCGGGTGCAGTCTTTCCATACTCCCGTGGTTCTCGAGGAAAGGAAGCAGTCGGTCATGCGTGCTCTGTGTGTTCGGGGTGGTAAGGTGCGTTGTGTGCGAGGCTGGCGCGTACTTCATGCCTCCCTCCGCCTGTAGCCTCCCAAGGTATTGCCACTTCATTGTTGGCAGTTCTCCTGCGCCCACCGCGCTGGTCCTCCCCCATTGCCCGCTTGCCTCTGTCGGTTTGGCTACCTGTTTGATCCTGCCAGTAGCATATGCTTGTCTCAAAGATTAAGCCATGCATGTTTATCTCACTTCCTCATTAAGGCCACAATCACTCAACATGACTGCAAGTTCTACATTCTCACCATACTGTGTTCCAAACGGCTTCTGCTGTTTCCCAATTGGATTTAGTCACGACCGTCTTATACTTATGCCCCCTACGTTTTGGGCAGTTGCAAACATCTTCCGTGCATCTACCTACTGAAATCTATCTTAATTTTTACATCATTCCTCCGTGGTGAAAGCCTATTTACTCTTCACAGCTGATTTCTGGCAGCGTTCCTACCAGTTTTAAGATTCATCTCTAGTGTTTCCATGTCCCCTTTTCTGTATTACGCAGACCAGAAATGCACAGTGCACTCCCACTGCGACCTAACCAAGGCTCTGTACAAGTTGAACGGAATGGGAAATGTGATGAGTTCCAGAATCGCAGTCTGTCTGCAGAGATCGCTGACTTGGGGCAAAAGCACACATTCTCAGAGCAATTTCTGGGCCGCAGAATCACTACAACGTGTGAGCAGGCCATTTGGGCCATCAAATCTACACCTACCCTCCGAACAGCATCCCTCGTAGACCCATCCCCACACCCTGTCTCTGTAACCCTGCATTTCCCATGGTTAATCCACTTGCCTACACATCCCTGTGGCCAATTGAGCATGGGCAATCCACCTAACCTGCACATCTTCAGACGGTGGGAGGAAGCCCACAGACACGGGAAGAACGTACAAACTCCAGACAGAAAGTCGCCTAAGGGAGGAATCGATCCTGGGTCCCTGGCGCTGAGAGACAGCAGTGCTAACCACTGAGCCACCTAGAGAAAAGTTACAGCATCAAAATTCAGTGCCTTTAAAGTAAAATGCCTCAAAAATTGAGATGATGTGAACTGCCAATTACACTGACTTGACACGCATTATTCTCCTGGTATTAAAGATGCTGGAAAAAAGAAAATGAACTCCAGCAGCACACCTTTAAACCACTATGTTGTTTAGAGTGCGATGAGGTCTCGGTTAAATTGCTGAACTAGGAATCACATATGTCTGCCAAATCTGAATTCTGGTTTAAAAGATTAAGTTCCGAAGGTGAGTCATATTGAATTCCAAGAGTTTCTCCAGCACCTTCTGGTGTTTATTAAGAAATATATATAAGATTTGTTATATATAGGGCCCTTGCTGCAGTAAGGCCTTTGATCAGAATCCTATACAAGAGAATGCTCTTCCTTATTATAGTACTGACGTAGATCATTCAGTTCAGTTTATGGAATGTGATATTTAATCCATTAAGTGTTAACATCTTAACACAGTTGAGGGAATGATAATGGACTTCCGTGGTTTCTGATTGTAGTGCTATCACTTTGAAAGACGAGTACTGAACGTATACATTGACAGTGACTCAGGCATGCAGTTTGAAACACTTGAACTCGATGCTTTGCTCATTAATGGAGTGCACGTTGGCCTGCCAAACTCTCACTCTCACACCCAACTGCTCAGACTCACATATGTAGAATCACAGTGCTAGAGCAGAAAGAGGCCATTCAGTTTATTGTGCCTGTACTGGTCCATTAATCGAACATCATTACCTTGTGCCAATCTCCTGCCTTATCCCCACATCCCTGCATACCATTTCTAACCAAATCACCATCTAATGTCCCTCTTGAATGCCTCCATTGAAAAAGCCTCCACCACTTTTCCAGGTTGTACGCTAACTACTCGCTGTGTGGGAAAAAAAATTTCTCACATCACCCAATCTTTAATTGCAGATCACTAAGCCTATGCCCTCTCATCCTTGTTTCTATTAGGAGCAGGAATAGTTTCTCCCTCTTTACTCTGTCCAGGCCGCTTATGATATTGAAAACGTCTATCAGATCTCCCTCTCAGCCTTCTTCTCTCCAAGGAGAGCAATCCCAACTTCTTCAATCTATTCTCATCACTGAAGTTCCTCATTTCTAGAGCCATTGTTGTGACCAGCTCCTGCACTCACTCACTCTCTCTCCCCAATGTGTTTAATCTTTCCAGTGATGCTGTTTTCTTTATCCCTGTGTGAACAAGCTGTTGAGAAGGTTTGTACATCACCAACCACACTGAAGATTAGAAAGCCAGAAGGGATAGTGAACCATAATGATAATAATTCCTGAAACGGTGGGTGATATTCTCACTCAGTACTGTATAACACAGCACTCTGCAGTGTGTTCAAGGGCTACCACTCACAAACCGAGGTTGTTAGTCAACTTGAATGGATGCCAGGTTTTAGCCACGGGATGTTTGAAGGTTCCTGTTGGAGCTTGTTTCTGTTCTCTGTAGGGAGAGGGTGCAGGGCCTACAACCAATCACATCCCCACCCCTAACCTTGACAGTGGAACAGCTTTCATTTTCAAATCCTGAACTTTCGAGATCCTGTTACTACTGCAAAAGATTTCAATGCTGAAACTGCATCAGCCAAAGCTCTAGCTTTTCTGTATCCAAATCCCATTCCTTTATAGAATCATAGGATCTCTACAGTGCAGATAGAGGCCATTCAGCCAATCAAGTCCGCACCGAACCTTAGAAGAGCATCTACCCAGACCCAGCCCCAGCCCCCTACCCTATCCCTGCAACCCTACATTTACCATGGTTAATCCACCGACCCTGTATATCTTCTGACTGTGGGAGGAAACCGGCATGAACACAGAGAGTCACCCAAGGCTGGAATTAAACTTGGGTCCCTGGCACTGTGCTGCCCAATGACATACCTTGGTTTTTGGTCTGCTAGCTCCCCCTTCCCGCAGCCAATCCCAGTTAGAGTCATACGGCACAGAAACAGACCCTCATTCCAACTTGGACATGCCAACCAGGTTTCCTAAACTGAATTAGTCCTATTTTGTCTACATTTGACCCATATCACTCTAAACCTTTCTCATCCATGTACCTGTCCAAAATTCCTTTAGATTTTGTAACTGTACTTGCCTCTACCACCTTCTCTGACAGCTCGTTCCATGTACATGCCATTCTCTGTGTGAAAGGGTTGCCCTATAGGACCCTTTTAAATCTTTCCCCTCTCACCTTAATCCTATGCTGTCTAGTTTTGGACTCCCCTACCTTGGGAAAAAGACCTTGGCTATTCACCCTATCCACGTCCGTCATGAATTTATAGGGTCACCCCTAAGCCTCCTACGCTCCAGGTAAAAAGAGTTCTAACCTATCCAGCCTCTCTTTATAACTCAAACCCTCCAGTCCAGGCAACATCCTGGTCATTTTTTCTGTACCTTTTCCAGTTTAATAACATCCTTCATATAGTAGGGCGATGAGAATAGTACTCCAGATGTAGCCTTACCAATGTCTTGTACAGCCACAACATGACATCCCCAACTCCTATACTCAATGTGCTAACCCATGAAGGCAAGTGTGCCAAACCGTCCTATCTTCACTACCCTGTCCACCTGTGATACCACTTCTAAGGAACTTTGTACCCGCGCCCCTAGGTCTCTGTTCGACAGCATTCCCCAGGGCCCTACCATTAATCATGCAAGTCCTGTCCTGGTTTGTCTTACCAAAACACAACACGTTGTATTTATCCAAATTAAACTCCATCTGAAATTCTTGACCTTATTTCCAGTCCCTTCATGGTTTGATTGTCCCTATGTCCCTGTCCAGCTCCACTCCGTGGCTATTACCTGCTCCAGCCCCACAATCACCAGCAGTCCTCAATTCTTGAGAGCACCGTGTTTATTTATTCAGCATGCCATCACTGCTAAGGCTGTCCATCTCTCTGTCCCTTCACCTCAGTGAAGAATTCCCCTCCATCATTCAACGTGGCTCGCTGTCAAATTTTGTCTGCCACATCCTTTGGGCACTTTTATTGCATTAAGGATAAGCAGGTGCTGCTTTACTGCCTGTGGAAGAGGGTCCATGCCGAGATGTGCAGGGGTCTCTGGCGAAGAACGAGGGTCCTGTCACGGCACTACACTTTCCTGGGCCAGTTTACCACATCGTCTCAGAGAGCTCAGTAACCAACCCCAGCCTGTAGCCACAGCTAGGTCACAGTCTAGAATAAAGAGCTTGCATTTGTGTAGCACCTTGCACAACCTGAGGTCATCCAGACATTTTACAGCCGATAACGTCCCCTAGGTGTGCAGTCACTACTGTAATGGGAGGAAATCCTGAAAGCCAATTTGTAAGCACCAAGTTGCCAGAAAGAGCAATGACCAAATTTTCCTATTTAAAAGAAATCTGGTGGCGGAGTGGGTAGTGTCCCAGCCCCTAAGCCTCTGGATTCAAGTCGTACTCTAGGTCGTGCCGGCCAGGGAAGCTGTGTTGGTGGTGTGGTCAGTTATCAACTTGTAAATCCTTCCAGTGACGTACATGTACTCTACCAGCCCCATCCAGCCCATCACATGCACATTGCCACAGAAACCCTGACTCCTCCAGGAGCGGTGGTGGGGGTGGAGCTGGAGCTGGGGGATGGTGGGGTAGTCAGTGGCTGTATGATCAGGACTGACCAACTTGATGCCAACAGTACAAAGTACGATCCCAATGGGGTGGATTAGTAAGGGGATTGAGAGACAGATCAGCCATTATTGAATGGTGCGGCAGACCCGATGGGCTGAATGGCCTAATTCTGCACCTATATCTTATGGTGTTATGGATTCAGGACCTGCCTCCTTGGTCGACCTGAGGTAGAGATTGAGAGTCAGACCAGCTTTCAGGGAGAGGAGTGCAGACATCTGCTCTCATGATCTTGTTTGAAGGATTCAACATTTGATCAGGTCACTGATTCGCCCTCACAGGAGGGCCATTTGATTTGTTACATCCATCCGAGGGAGTCCTCGTTTCAACCTGTTCAAAGAGACAGCGCCCTTTGCCATGGCAGCACACCGTCAAGAGTGCCAACCGCAAAACAAGAGAGCTACCCTTTGAGGCAACTCCAGGTACAGTGCACAGAGTACCAACCATTCCCAAGCCTTTCACACGTGTTTTAATCTGTGGCCAACACAGTTTGATAGGTCGGTCCCTCTTCCCATGCTGCCGCTAATTTTCAGTAAGTATTTGTTTGCCTTGTTCTTTAAATGACCAGGAATCACTTTGAATGTACAGGCCATTCAGTCCAGCTGCTCAGTGCTCATATTTATACACGACACACACACTTCCTCTTCGTCCCCTGTTTACACGTATCGATACAGTTTACCTCAAACTGGGAGCGTTGTTATACAAGAGAGACCTAGGGGTTCAGGTATATAGTTCCTTGAAAGTAGAGTCACAGACAGGGTGCTGAAGGCGGCATTTGGTATGCTTGCCTTCATCTGTCAGAGCACTGAGTGTAGGAATTTTGCGTCTGTACAGGACATTGGTGAAGCTTCTTTTAGAATACCCTCCTAAAGAAACGATATTATTAAATTTGAAAGGGTGTTGAAAAGATTTACAAGGACATTACCAAGACTGGAGTTATAAGGAGAAGCACCCTTCCGCCTCTGACACTTCAGGGAAAATAGCCCCAGCCTATTCAGCCTCTCTCTGTAGCTCTGAGAAACTGAGAGTGTGTGTCCTAGTAAATGAATCACAGAAGTAACTAAGAAACCTAATAGAGTATGAAGGTACAGCAAGTAAGTTAACAGAACATTATCATTTATTGCAAGGGGAATTGAATAAAAAAAGTAGAGAGATTATGCTTCAATTATGCAGGACACCGGTGAGAGCACACACACTCTATACAATATTGGTCCCCTTAGTTCAGGATGCATTGGAAACCTTCTCTGAAGATTTGATAGACTAATATCCGGAATGAATCGATTGCATCGTGAGGAAAGGCTGGGTCTGTATCCACTGCAGTCTAGAAGAGGCAGAAGTGACTTATTTATAACATAAAAGGTCCTGAGGGGACTTAACCAGGTGGATGTGGAAAGGATGTTTCCTCTTTTGGGAGAATCTAGAATCAGGGGTCAAGTTTAAAAATCAGAAGTCACCGAATTAAAACAGAGATAAGCACAAATTATTTATCAGAAAGAGTGGTGGAACTCTCTTCCCAAAAAGGTGGTGGAAGCAGACTCTTTGAATATTTTTAAGCCAGAGGTTTACAGACTTTGATAAGAGATTGAGAAGGGTTAAAGGTCATCATGGATAGACAACAATGTGGAGTAATCAGAACAGCCATGATCTTACTGAAATGGTGGAGCAAGTTTAATGGGCAGAGTGGCCTAGTCTTGTTCCTAATACCTAACTATCAACACACTCATGATTACAAGAAGAAACATCTCTACATTTACTTGATCAACCCCTTTCACATTTTTAATGATCACATCACCTCTCAGCCTTCACTTTTCTAGAATAAAGCAGCCTGGTTTGTTTTTTTTTTAAAACTGACATTTATAGCCTCTCAGTTCAGGTACCGAACTTGCGAAGATCTTTAAAAGTTCTCCTTCCATTGGTCACATGGTACATCCATCCTCATTAGCACTGGCTTCCCAAAAGCCAATTGGATGGCAAACAGAATCTTCATTCTCCAATGTATAGTTCTTGGCCATCAGTCAAATAGCCTTTCTCCCCAGTCGATGGTATTTTCTAACTAATGAACATTTTTGTTTATTCGTTAGAAAATATCAAAGAGAAAAGAGAAAAACACCCTTTGTTAATGCCTATTACCATTTAAATTCATTTGCTGACAAATGCAACATTTATTGCCTGTCCCTAATTGCCCCCAAAAAGGTGATGGTGAGCTGCTATTTGGAATTACTGCAGTCCTTAGGCTGTAGTGACACCCATAATACCCTTAGGAAGGCAATTCAGGAGTCTGACCCAGTGACAGTGAAGGAAATGGTGATATATATTGAGTGGCTCAGAGGGGAACTGTAGGTGGTCGTGCTCCCATGTGTCTGCTGCTCTTGTTCTTCTAGATGGTAGAGGTTACAGGTTTGGGACTGATTTAGGTGATTAACTTAAAGGCACCAATGCGGACCCTAAAATGGACCATCAGTGCTCCTTGACCAGGGTGGAAAACAACCAGTCAGGGATCACACTTCCACTCCCAGTGCCTCATGCTGGAGAATGAGTGGAGGCAGTTGATGAGTGAAGTGGGTTTCTGGTGTTAAGCGCACAACAGTCAGTAGCTTGTTGCCCAGGCTTGCAAGTGAAGAATGGCTACTTGGGTTTGATGCTGGGTTTGCACAACTTGCTAGTGCTTTCAGTGGAATTAAGTCAGAAGTCACGTGACACCCGGTTATAGTCCAACAGTTTTATTTGAAATCACACAAGCTTTCAGAACGCAGCCCCTTCATTGGGGGCTTGTGTGATTCCAAATAAACCTGTTGGACTATAACCTGGTGTCACATGGCTTCTGACTTTGTCCACCCCAGTCCAACACTGGCACCTCCACATCAGTGGAATTAAGGGAGAAAGGTGAAAGATTACTTTTAAAACAGTCTAAACCTGGTGACTCTGCAGAGTGCAAAGTTCGCTCCTAATTGATAACAAACTCAGCAATTGTGACCAGGAAAAGAGCTTAGCTCAAAACCCCTTCGATTCTTTACCTTAATGTGATGTGGATATTACTGGCAAGATAAAAAGGATTATGCAAAGCACTGGTGACCTTTAGGGAAGGAAACTGCCATCCTTACCCAGTCTGGCCTACATGTGACTCCAAACCAACAGCCATGTGGTTGACTCTTAACTGCCTTCTGCAATGGGCAAGCAAACCTCTCAGTTCAAGGGCAATTATGAACAGGCAATAAATGCCAGCCTTTCCAGTGTTGACCACACCCCATGAAAGAATACTTCCACAGACCTAAAGAAGGATCTGTGATCAGTTAATGGCTAGAGGGGAGAAAGTATCGAGAGAGATGGGGGAAGGGATGATCCTGGGGAAAGGATCTGAAGGAGTCTTATTGGGAACATGGCTAAGTTAACAATTCTAAACTTCAGAATTTAATGATGGACTGAGAAGATGCAAGATCCTGCATTTATGTACCACATTTCACAACTGCAGTAACCACCCTCTCCAAAGAAAGTAGTGACATAGAGCTGATTAAGTTCTTTGTAAGTGGCAGCCACTTGTAATCGAGGGATCGCAGTAATCAAATTGCACAAGTAGCAAGCATCAGCAATGACAGTGACTAGACCATCCGTTTTCTGCAATCAATATTGACCAGAGAGCAGTGACAGCCCCATTATCCCACCAACATATACACATACAAACACGCACACAGACATAT
>NC_063339.1:79723868-79750722 GCF_021869965.1 Rhincodon typus
CATATATGCACAGACCCATATATGCACAGACCCATATATGCACAGACAAACCAATACACGCACACACTCAAACATACATACACAGACACAAACATACACTCACACGTGCACACATACACAGACTAACACATATGTACACCACACATACATGCACACTCTAATCTCTTTGAATAGGGTCACGGGATCATTTAGTCCTCCCGAGACAGCAAGTGTGGTTTAAAATCACAACACAGCACCTCCGACAGTGCAGCACTCCAACTTCAACCAGAGGTGTAAATCTCTGCAGCATGCCAAGAACGCTGTAGCTTTCTGACTTGAGGGCACCTGTCAGAACTGAGTTTACAAAGGGACAACCTTACTGCCTTTGTTAGGATGCCAGCCTTTAACCTGGAACTGGGGGACACAGAGCAAGCAGGGATAGCTGAGTGAGAAAGGCTGCCTGAAGAGTGCGGGAAAGATGACCAAAGGGTTTCTAGATACTAGCACTGTCTAGGACAGGAAAATAACGTTGGAGGTAAGTGATGTGCCATAGTCTAGAATAACAGCAGGCCTGAAGGGCTGAATAGCCTTCTCCTATGAAGAGACAGGCAACAATCTGGACATCGAGTGAGAGGTGATGGTGTATTGGTACCTCTTCACGGTGCGGAGCAGTGTGGAGCGAGCTTCATTATGGAAGGTGATGATGACACTGGTGACCGGTAAGTCCTGGCTGTACTGAAGAGAGGAGCACCTGAAAAACACAGAAACAGGGCTGGTTATAATGGAGAGCTCATGAGCTGAAACACAGCAGTAAGACCCTCAATAGAGGATCTTTTCTGCCTTTCGTTACTTTACTATTATCATCGGCGCTCACTTCGACGTCAGCACCACAGAGTATTTCACTAATGAACCTCATCGCAGACCTTTTGTTCTGTTGCTCCCTGTCTTGTCTCCCACTGGCTCGATTATATTTCCTGTCTTCCTCAGATTTGATTAAAGTTCACCCTGTTTCTCTCTCCGCAGATACTGCCACACCAATTGACTATTGCCAGCATCTACAATGTTTTCTATTCAATTTGGAGATGAACGCTGACTTCATTAATGGCGATCACGCCAAATATATATCAGTACAAAATAAAAATGCCCCAATATACATATTATCAGTAACAGTCTTTACACAGTCAGGTAGTAACTCCACTGTGTCAAAAGACACAACCTTCCATCCATTGACTCCATCTACATTTCTTGCTGCCTCGGGAAGGCAGCCAACATAATCAAAGACCCCTCCCACCCGGTTATACTCTTCCACCCTCTTCCGTCGGGCAGAAGGTACAAAAGCTTAAGCACACGTACCAACAAATTCAAGAACAGCTTGTTCCCTGCTGTTATTAGACTTTTGAATGGACCTTTCAAATTTCAGATTTAATGTTGATCTTGCTCTTTGTGCGCCCTCTCTACAACCGTAACATTGTACTCCTCGCTCTGTTCTATTATCCATATGCATGTGGTATGGTATGATCTTCCTATACGGCACGCAAAACAAAACTTTTCACTGTACCTAGGTACATGTGACAATAATAAATCAAATACAAATCATTTGGAAATTAACGACAAGGTTTTTTTTACAATATAACATACATTTCACTTACTGGAAAGCTGCTTTCTGTGGCAGAGAATTCCATAGGCTCACCACTCTCTGGTGAAGACATTTCTCCTCACCTCAGCCCTAAATAGCCTATCCCGTATCCTTAGACTGTGAGCCCTGGTTCTGGATCCCCCTGGTCATTGGGAACATCCATCCTGTGTTTACTATGTCTAGTCTTGTTCAAATTTTGTAAGTTTGTACAAGATTTCCCCTCATTCTTAACTCCAACAGAAAGAGTCCTAACTGATCCACTCTCTCTTCGTACATCAGTCCTGCCGTAAGTCTGATGACACTTACAGATAATTTGGAATAAAGTCTATTTTTTTGCAAAATAAAAGGTTATTTATAGTGAGGCCCACTGGTAAAGGTTACCTGCACAGCGGTCCTGGCTTGTCCTTTGATTATTTAGTAAGGAGAACTCTAACTGTAGTTCAAAGTAGTTTGAAATAAAAACCAAAATAAGCCTGCTTTTTTTAAGCACATGGAGTTTAGGAGAATATATTACAATTACATGCAGTTGTATTGCAGGCAGTTCAGAGGAGGTTCACTCAATTAATTCCAGAGATGAGGAATTTGTCTTATGAAGAGAGGCTGAGCAGCTTAGGTCTGTACCTTCTGGAGTTTAGACGAATGAGAGATCTAATTGCTACATATGAAATGCTGAAGGGGATTGACAAAGTAGACATGGGAAGGACGTTTCCTCAGGTGGGGCATAGGTTATAGTCTTAGGATAAGGAATCAGAGGAATTCACTACCCCAGAGTGCGGTCCATGCTGGTACATAAATTTAAGGAGAGCAACAGATTTTTAATTAGCAATGGGTTGAAGGGTAATGCGGAATGGATGTTGAGGCCAAGATGAGATCATCAATGATCATACTGAATAGTGGAGGAAGCTCGAACAGAGTCATAGAGTTGGACAGCACAGAAACAGACACCACTGTCTAATTCATCAAGATATCCTAAATCAATCTAGTCCCATTTACCAGCATTTGACCCATATCCCTCTAAACTCTCTTATTCATGTACACTTCCAGATGTTATAATTGAAAACACCACTTCCTCTGGCAGCTCATTCCATACACACACTACCCTCTGCATGAAAAAGTTGCTCCTTAGGTCCCTTATAAATCTTTCCACCCTCACCTTAAACCTATGCCATCTAGTTTTAGACTCCCCCGACCCTGGGAAAAAGACCAATTCCTGCTCCTAGGTCTTATCCTTTTGGCCACTTATCACAAAGCAAAAGATGTGAAAGAGTGAACTCAGTCTGATCTAATCCGACATCAATGCAACTTTTGCCTATGTGCTCATTCTTTCTCATGTCTCCAGCTCCCTTGTCTTTACATATTTCTCTCTCTCTCTCTCTCTCTCCATTTCTTGTTTGTGTCCCTCTTCCGTCCTCCCTCCCAATCACATCATCACTCAGTTTTTGAATTTGCCTTGGTATGGAGACAGAGCAGTGAGATTGATGACACAGAACGTGACCCTCTGCCCTCCAGACGAGACTCGGAGCTGTCTCTCTCACAGACTCAGTAAGGCCACTGTCAGATGTTACTTCTGAGCTCAGGAGAACAGAGACCTTTGTAAACAATTGCTCTCGTGGTCCTGCATGGACTGGAATGTCCTGCTTTCAGTTACAGAGGGCCAGACTCCAAGGCGATTCCCAGTACAAGCTCCTAGACAGGCATCGAGCAAGCAAATCAGGAATCCCACACGGAGTCCCAAAGCTGGAGGCCCCGAGTGAACTCGGAACGGAGCGGAACCAACAAAGGCAGCTCCCACCTCGGGTGCCCACCGCAACACCAGGATCCCATGAACTTAACAGTCTCTTTTGCAAATTGCTGGGGGCTAATAAATATCCTTTCACATGAAAGGGCAGGGAGGGACCTGCCCCCAGCTCTGCTCCCCCTTCTAAACTGCAGCCATGGGGTCAGGCTGGCAGGGGGTGGGGGGCGTCTTCATCCCCAGTTGACACCTCATCTGAAAGCCAGCACCTCTGACACTGCAGCTCCCTCCCACCCCCACAGTATTGCATCAATGTATTTGAAGGAAGCTAGCGAAAGGTATGTAGGTTCTGCTGATGGGGAGTCACGTGGAGCTGAATGGCTGGTCTTTCACACTGTGTACTGTCTGTACCTCAGGCACAGTACTGGAGTGTCAGTTGAGTGAGCGAGATGTGAACCTGTGGGCCTTTGACTGCGAGCCACTATTCCAGAGTTCAGAAAGGATATTATCGAGCTGGAGAGGGTTCAGAAAAGATTTACCAGGATGTTGCCAGGAATGGAGGGTTTGAGTTATGGGGGTGGGAGGGGTTGGAGAAAAGCTGGAATTTTTTTCACTGGAGCCTACGAGGTTGACTTATAGAGGTTTACAAAATCATGGTGGGCATACAGAAGCTAAATGGCAGGTGGATTTTCCCTGGAGTGGGGGATTTCAAGACTAGGGAGCATATTTTTAAGGTGAGAGGAGAAAGATTTAAAAAAGACATGAAGGGCAAGTGTTTTTATCGCCCCCCCACACAAAAAGTGGTTAGTGAGTGGAACGAACTGCCAGACGAAGTGGTGGATGCGGGTACAGTTACAATGTTTAAAAGAGATTTGGTGAAGAATGGTTTTGAATAAGAAATGCTTGGATGGGATATGGGCGAAGTGCAGGTAGGTGGGACTAGTTTAGTTGGGATTACGCATCAGCATGAACTAGATGGGCCAAAGGGTCTGTTTCTGTGCTGTATGACTCTACGACTCGATGGGTGACAGTCTAGAGGTTTGCTGCACTATTACACAGGGCAGCGATGCTGGGAAAGATTCGCAGGTTAACCACACCTAAGTGTTGATCTAAGTGCTCCCAAAATCTGACGTGGAAGTGCCAGTTTTACTGAGTGCTCCAACTCTCGTCTGCTGCTCAAGTGTCTAAAAGCTGCTCTGAAACTCCCGAGCAGTGGATGCACTGAACGCTCAAAATGACAAAGGAAGCCATTCCATCCACCACCTCCATACTAGCTTTCTGCAAAAGTGACTCCCCGCGTCCTACAGCCCTCTGCCCTTTTCCCACACGCCTGCAAACATTTCTTCATCAGATAGTGTGGTTTGTGTGTGAAACAAACTTCCAGAGGAAGTGGCAGATGCAAATACAGTTACAACATTTAAAAGACATTTGGATAAGTTCATGAATAGGAAAGATTTGGCAGAACATGTGCCAAGCACAGGCAGGTGGGACTAGTTTAGTTTGGGAATGCGGTCAGCATGGTTTGATTGCACCAAAGGGTCTGTTTCTGTGCTGTATGACTCTTATATTAATCCACTTCCATGTTCTGAAGACTGTGATTGAATCAGCTCACCACCCTCTCACTTACACATCCTTGCCACTCTGTCCAGGTACATCTGTTTCCTCATTTGCCTTTTCTCAATGACCTTAAACTATCACCCTGTGCGTCTTCACCCTTATGGCAATGGGAACAGTTCATTCCCTCCCCGGTTTCCATCCGCTCCTGATATTCGAACAGATCGAACTCAAACCAAATCTCCTCTCAAACCTCGTCTCTCCTCCCAGGGGAAAGAGCCCTGACTTCATCCACATCACTCAAATTCTTCATCCCCTGTAACCATGATCCTCAATCCTGCCTGCACCTTCCTTCCTAAACCTGTGATGCACAGAGCTGGCCACAAACACCCCCCACCCCCACCCCCGCTAAGCTGAAGTGACCCTTTCTCTTGCACAGGTTTCCCATAAGGTCCCTGCTACTTTGCTGTATCGACTGTTTGTTCAAACCTGGAGGTTTGCTCCCTCATCCAGCACAGTAGCCCAATCCAGTTACATTGCTTGTTGTGGGATTTTGTTATCGATTCACCAGAGTGACCTTTCCTTCACTTGAAAGCAGATGGCAACGTAATGGGTACAGTGTAAGCGAAATTTAACACATGGTGAGGCTAACTTGCTTGGTAGAGCGCGGCAGCTTTAGACCAGGCCGAGAGAAGGTTTCCCCAGCTCACGTCTGGGTTGGTCGTAGGCTGAACAATGGAGATTGATCCTTCTAACGAACAAGTTGCTCCATCATTCCACCACTTGATTGTCCATCGATTCACATTTTCCGATGTGGCTAAGTCAGCCACTCTGACGGGAACTGCCACTCAAAAACCTCCAGCATGCCCTTAATGCGTTATTACTGTACCACGTGGAACCAAACCATCAAATGTGGCACAGCCAGAGGCCTGCTCGGCCTGTTGAACTTGCACTGACTCTCTGAAACAAACAGTTACACACCCGCCTCTGGCCGCAAAGGCTCACAAAGGATTCCTCAACCCACTTTCTGTGGCTGCTCAGTCTGCTTCCAGGCGGAACATTCCAGATCACAACAAGTCGCCCACTGAAAAGCCAAACTGAACTGTCTCAATTTCATCCCCACATACCGTGTGGCTTCTGGTGATGCTTTTTTTTTAAATATTCATTCACAGGATTTGGGCTTCACTGACTATTTATTACCCAATCTTCATGACAACAGGGTCAACCACTCATTGCTGTGGGTCTGGAGTCACATGTAGGCCTGGAGTCACATGTAGGCCAGATTGGGTAAGGATGGCAGATTTCCTTCCCTAAAGGACATTGGTGAACCAGATGGGCTTTTCCGATAAATTGATTCAAGGTTAGACTCTTAATTCCAAAGATTTACTGAATTCAAATTCCACCATCTGCCATTTTACTTTGGTTTCTGGATTAATATTCTGGTGCTAATACCACTAGTCCATTCTCTCCCAACTTTCCCGTCAGTGAGAATTGTTTTAGACTCTCAAAACTCCTCATCCCTATTGACTTGTGCAGCCTGTGCTTCAGTGGTTAGCACTGCTGCCTCACAAAACCAGGAACCTGAGCTCAATTCCACCCTCGGGTGACAGTCTGTGTGGAGTTTGCACATTCTCCCCGTGTCTGTGGAGTTTCCTCCAGGTGCTGCGGTTTCCTCTCACAGTCCAAAAATGGGCAGGTTAGGTGGATTGGCCATGCTAAATTGCCCAAAGTGTTCAGGGATGTGCAGGTTAAGTGGATTGGCTATGATAAATGCGGGGTTACGTGGATAGGATGGATGGATGCTCTTCGGAGGCTAGGTGCAGACTCGATGGGCCAAATCAGATTTAATGATTCTAAATCTTGATTCAATCTCTTGTCCACTCAGAAGATTACTATCCCTGTTTCTGCAACCTCATTGATTCACTGGAGTTACTCAGTCTGAGGTCATGATGGACAGTGGAGGGGTGGTGAAGACAGAATTAAATCCTTCAAAAAGTGCAAATATTAAGGGAAGATTTGTTTGGGATTGTGGGGGACGTGAAGGTTTGAGTTTGCAATGATAAGTAAGCTACTCAGTACCACAACAACCACTGACCTGACAACATCACCATGGTGATTGCCATGCCAGAGTTGCTAGGCAATAGAAACAGGATGAGTCCTACGCAGAGAGAAGAGATTGGGATTTCAAAACTGCCAGAAAAGGATGATTTAACTCTGTTGGTTCTGGTCTCGTTTGTCTCGAGACTTTAGGAGAAATATTGAATTTGAGGGAGTAGGGTTACGGAAAATGAGGATGGGTTCACTGTCTCAAGGGCAACTGGGGACAGGCAATAAATGCTGGACCAGCCAGCGACGCCCACATCTCGTCATCGAATTTTTTAAAAACCCTACTCTACCCTTTTTCCAGAAGGGTCATAGAACTCTTCACACCAAGCAGCCCGGGAGACTGGGCATCAGTTCTACATCTCCTCTCAAGGACACCATATTCTACACTGGAGTGTCAGAATGTGCCCATTACTTTAGGTACTGAAAACCTCTGGCACCTACTTTTATTCTGTTTAATATGGTTAATGCGAGAAACCATTTCCTTTAATGAGACATTAACAATATGATGGATCATAATGGGCAGAATCTCCTACACTCCTCCAAAGCATATACCATAGTAATGGGAGGGGGCATTTATTACTACCTCTCCACAGCATTCAAAATACTACACCCTTCCTTGAGATTTCTCAAAGTCCACAAGACGTGGAGCAGAAGTAGGCCATTCAGCCCATCCAGTCTGCTCTGCTATTCAATAAGATCGTGGCTGATCTGATAACCCTCAAATCCACTTTCCTGCCTTTTCATCACAAACCTCAATTCCCTTACTAATGAAAAATCTGTCTCTCTCAGCCTCGAATTTACTTAATGACCCAGCCTCAACTGTCTTGACAGAATTCCACGGATTCACTATTCTCTGATAGAAGGAATTCCTCTTCATCTCTGTCTTAAATGTGTGACCCTTTATTGTGAGAAGTTGCCCTCTGCTCCTAAACTCTCCTACAAGGGTAAACAACCTTTCCACATCTCTCCTGTCTAGCCCTCTGAGATACTTGTGTTTCAATAAGGTCACCGCTCATTCTTCTAAACTCCAATGAGTACAGGCCCAACATTTTCAACTTCACCTCATAAGACAGTCCCTCCATACCTAGGATCAGCTGAGTAACCTTCTCTGGACTGCCTCCAATGCCAGTATATCTTTCCTCAGATAAAAGGCCCAAAACTGTTCACAGTATTCCAGGTGTGGTCTGACTAGTACCTTGTAGTAAAACCTCCCTACTGTTATACTCCTTTCCCTCTGAAAGGAAGGCCAACATTCCATTTGCCTTCCCTATTACCTGCTGAACTTGGGTGCTGGTTTTTTTTGTGATCTGTTCACAAGGACTCCTAAATCGCTATATTCTTTCTGATGTCTTTCTCCATTTAAATAATAGGCGGTTCCTCTATTCTTCCTGCCAAAGGGTCTAACCTCACATTTTGCCACGGTTATATTCCAACTGCCCAAGTTTTGTCCCATTCACTTAACCAGCCTATACATACCCCTTCGCAGATTCTGTATCATTCTCACCACTTGGCCTTCCCACTTCTCTTGCCGTTCTTTGAGTCCTTAACTTCCTCCTCTCCCATGACCCCACCCTTGCAGTTCCTCTTTCTGTACTTTGTGGCCTGATTCTTCCCTGTTGGCACTTCCAGCCTTACTCCCAGCCCTCCCAGACCAACCTCAGTGCCCCCTCTCCCTACTTACAAAGCATCCTCCAACTCATTGCTGTCCCAACCACAGGCTGTCCCTCTCCTGCACTTGTGAGTATATATCTATGTGTGCGTCTGCGCATGAGAGTGGGTGAGTGTGCGTCCGCGCGTGTCTGTGTCTCTGCGTGAGAGTGCGCGTATCGGTGAGTGTGTGTCTTAGAAACTGCTCCCTCTGGTTAAACATGTTCCTGAGGTTTCACTCCATGGCCTCCAGGAGGCCCAAAGGCTCCCCCACAGATACCCTGATAAACTGCAGATGTGTCCACACCCTGCTGTTCCTGTATGGTCCCCAACACACAACGTTCCAATGGCAGTATCAGCTGGTCCCCAGATACCAGGCCCAGTGAACACACAGATGTTCCTCAAGCCCTTGTGCTTGAGCCATATTTAAAAACTCAACATCCTTTGGATGTCCCAAAAGCCCCACAGTTACAGCCAGAAAATCTCTCAGCTCAATCCCTGCTGGGTACAAACAGCTGCTTTCGGGGGATGGGGGTGCTCTTGTCTGTGAGCGACTGAACTCTGCCAGAGATATCCCACAATCTGACTCTTCGGAGCTGAACAGATGAAGTGCTGCACTGTCAGAGGAACCATCCGTCAACTGAGATGTCAAATCCAAGCCCCACTTGCTGGAAAGAATTGTCAGCCAAAAGCTCATTGAACATCCAGGCCACTCTTTATCCCTCAACTAACATCACACACACACACACACACACAAAAAAACACTCTCATTGATCCCATCAGATCTTCAAAGATTCGCTGAAACGTTCCCACATTTTACACTGCATTGAGTGCCTGTTTTAGTCCCTGCTGAGGTTTTTTTTTTTTTTTTTTCGGGGGTGGGGGGGGCGTGGGTGATTACATTTCTTAATTCCTCCCCCCTCCTGCAAATTGACATCCTCTTTACTTTGTCTCTCGAACCCACCCTGGGATACATTTCCGCAGGTCCAGGTGACTCTCCAGTCCCAGGCCATTCGTCCTGCGCAATCCCATGTGGTGACAGTATGAACTGTTCAACTGGGGGAGGCATCATGGTCCACCACCATAAGCCCTGCTGAACAGGGGAAAGGAAGGAGCGGTGCAGTGAACGTGGTAGCGCTAGCGAACGGGGAAATCGCACGTTTTCCTCGCCGCTGACAAACCCCCCCCCCTCCCCGAATGTGGGGCCCCAAGGTCGCCGTGGTGACGCCGGCCAACATTTTTGGGTTAGCGGTGGGTGGCAGAGGTAGGTGCTGCCGGCTACCTGTAATGCCTGGTGTCCCGGATTGCTCGGTCACTGGGGAGCCGGTCACTCTCCTGCTGGTTGAAGGCGTGGCGTCCGTAAGGATCATCCCCAGGCTTCAGTGGCTTACTCGAAAGGTAGGCCTTCTCGTCAAAGGTCTGAGCATGACCCCCATCGAGCCACACAGCCTTGGTCACCTGCAAGAGAAGGAAGACGGTCATTTCTCCAATACCTTCCCACAGCCTTGGCCCCACCCTTGCCGCCTGCGCTGTCCTTTTCTGAAATGTAGCTTCCGGCTCAGAGTGGAGTCAGCAATGTGTGACATATCCATCACTGTCCACCTTTATCCCTTGCTGCCTCCAATTACCCTGCCCAGTCAATCACGTCTATGATTACGTCTACAGACTGGATAGATCAGTGACCCTATCCTCAATTTCATGTTCCCGGGAGATAATGCAGCGGTGCCAGGGGCGGGGATGTGTGTTGGAGTACTGGGGGCCAGAGCAGGAGCAGCCCCGCTCCTGGAGGTCTCCTCCTTCACCAGACGGAATTGTTGGGATTTTCATCTGCATCCTCACATAAGGGATATTTGCCAATGACATCCAATGCAAGAGATGGACAGATCGAAGCACGTAGTGGTGGGCAAGGCAGTGGGTTAAAAATCCTTTGGAGTTAACCCCACGTTGGATTGGAGTATTGACTGGATGTCTGCAGGAGACCAGGGTTAAGGCGTTACACTGTGTGGACCAGGGTCCCACACTCCCTTGAATACCAAGGAGTGAAGGGATGATCTCATTGATTAGGGTTGGGTACAGAAAGTGAGACACTGGAGGAGGAGCCCATAACAAGAGGACTTCAACCTACAATGAAAGATGTCGTCCAGTCAGGGGAAATCTCAGCAAGCACTCCTTCACACAAATGGAATGTGAAGTTCTGAAACTCGCTACCCTGAAAAATGTTCTTATCATCAGAACTAGGAACAAGAGTAGGCCATTCAGTCCTTTGAGCCTGCCCCACCATTCAATGTGATCGCAGTTCCCTGTTCCCGCTTTCTCCCCATACATTTTGATCTCTGTAGACCTAAGAACAAGAACTCCTTCTTGAAAATATTCAATGTTTTGTCCTCAACTGTGGTAGAGAATTCCACAGGCTCGCTGCTCTCTGGGTGATGACATTTCTCCTCATCTCAGTCCTAAATGGCCTACCCCTGTATCCTTAGACTGTGATCATCAGGAACATCCATCCCTGTCTAGTCATTGTCATACAGCACGGTAACAGACCCTTTGGTCCAATTCATCCATGCCAACCAGGTTACCCAAACTGAACTAGCCCCACTTGCCTATATTTGTCCCATATCCCTCTAAGCCTCTCCTATCCACGTACCTGGCCAAATATCTTTTCAACGTTGTAATTGTACCAACCTCCACCACTTCCTTTAGCAGCTCATTCCACTTACGTACCACCATCTGTGTAAAAAAGTTGCCCCTCTAGAATTTTACGGGTTTCTATGAGATCCACCTCATCCCTCCCCCTCCATTCTTCGAATGACACTATTTGAGTTTGGGAGGAAATTGAAACTTCCACATCTGAGATTGATTTTTTTTTACTCAAGGGTAATGATGGCAACAGATCAAAGGCAGCTACATGGGGCGAAGGTCAGTCATAATCTAATGGAATGGCACAGGAAGGTCAGGGAACTAAGGCTGAGATGGCAAAGGTTTAAGGCAGCTATGCACGGAGGTTTCATGTGGACCAGTAAACGGGGATGGTACAAATTATACAACTAAGTCATTTGGCAAACACATTGCTCAGGCTTCCTTGTTGACTGCTGTCCAGGGACAAGATGTACAGCATCGTTTAACAAATGGAAAACTTCAGACAGACTCAGTGTGAATTGACTCATCTCTGCCAAGAAAACAATAAAAGATACAAAATGCTTTTTATTTTTGTGTTTACCGTGCTTGATCTGAGCTCAGCCTTTCGATCTTGCCTTCAGTGGGAGCCTCAGCTACAACAACTGTAGACTCATTATGTGGCACCCCACCAAGCGGCAAAACATATGTCCAGTCACTTCCCAGGGTATTACCAGATCGGTTTTGACACAGGGGCTCAGAATGAGAACTTTACAGCACAGTCAAAGAGGTATTGGTTTCAAATTACATGGCCAGAGAGAGACAGAGAGAGAGAGAGAGAGAGAGAGATTGAGGGAGGAAATTCCGGAGCTTAGGGCCTCAGACACATCCTGCCAACAGCGGAACGATGGGAATCGAGGAGAAGAGGGAGTGGGGCAAGAGACTGGAATCGGAGGAGAGCAGAGATCTTGAAGAGTGGCAGGGTTGGGACAGACAGCTCTGAAGAAGAGTCATCTAGACTCGAAACGTTAGCTTGCTTTCTTTCCATGTATGCTGCCTGACCCGCTGTGATCTCCAGCATTTTTTGTTTTCAGCACAGGATAACAGAATTGTTCTGGTGCTCCAGGAGGTCATTCATACACAGAGTCTATTCCCCAGTGCTAATCTCCTGTGGACATCCCTGTACGCCATTCCTATCAAAATAGCCACGCAAACCAGGGACGGACAGCACGTGAGAACCATATCAAAACCAAAAGAACTGTGGATGCTGTAAATCAGGGAAAAGATTGAGGAAGGGTCACTGGACCCGAAATGTTAACTCTTGATTTTTTTTCTCCACAGATGCTGCCAGACCTGCTGAGCTTTTCCAGCAACTTCTGTTTTTGTACCCGAGAACCATAACCGTTTTACTGAATTGCAATTTTGCCTCAAGACATTTGATGGCCTATATAGGGAGGGACAACAGGGCAAACCTTTTACCATTGACGTTCTGCCCAGACGTTTAGTGAGATAGTGTGGCAAAGCAGCCGGTGCTGGGAGAAACAGTGAAGATTGAGCTGGTTCAAACTTTCTTACTGAAAGGGCAGCTGGGGTTTAATTTCCAGCAAATGTAACCCAAAGCTGCTTGTAACAAGTGAGTGGACGGAAGCCAAAGAATTAAAAGTCTGTAAAAGCTGCCCTGTCAGGAAGGGATCAGCTCGCAAAGCGAGACAGATCGAATGTACAGAAACCGCATAACTTTACAATGGAGTGAGGAAGCTATGGAGAGAGACAGGGAAATTGTTCAGAACGGGTATCCCTGTCAGCCCAATTCAGGACTGGCACGCCCCAGCATGCTCACACCCGCCAACTTCCAGACCCGACTCAGAGTGCCCAGCTTCGTACACTCTAACCTCTGGGTCAGTGTAGCCCACAACTCTTGTGCCAGAAAACACACAGGGCAGAATTAGTAAGAACTGCTGATGCTGGAGTCAGAGAAAACACAGTGTGGAGTTGGAGGAACACAGCAGGCCAGGCAGCACCAGCGCAGGAAAGCTGACATTTCGGGTCTGGACCCTTCTTCAGAAATGGGGAAGGGAGATCTGAAATAAATAGAGAGAGGAGGGCTGGGACTGGGGAAGGTAGGTGGGATGGTGATAGGTGAGTGCAGGTAGGGAGTGGTGGGGATTGGTCAGTGAGGTGGGAAGGTTGGAGGATAAGTGGGAGAGAAGATGGACAGGTTGTGTCAGGTCAAGGAGGCGGGGATGGAGGGAGGGTTGGATATGGGATGCAGCCGGGGTTGGGGAGATTTCAA
The DNA here is from genome assembly GCF_021869965.1 of Rhincodon typus. Lineage (NCBI taxonomy): Eukaryota > Metazoa > Chordata > Chondrichthyes > Orectolobiformes > Rhincodontidae > Rhincodon > Rhincodon typus. Next base: position 79,737,432 of record NC_063339.1, read on the forward strand.
AACTGGTGAAATCCACGTTTAGGCTATCCGTCTGCAGGAGCAGGGGTCCTGCTGAGGGACAGACACTGGAACAAAACAGCGAGCGTGTAAAAAGAATGGGGCATTTTGCCACGATCGGGGAAGAGTCTACTTTCTTCGTTGCGGTGGGCAGCTCAGAAGCCGAATGCGCTCAACGACTGGCAACGTTTGATTTCCATTGTCGGAATGCGAATGAATGATGTAGATTTCAGGGTACATGTCGGCTAAGCTCCTCGCTGGTCCCCCAACTTTCATAGCCCGCCCTAACCTCCTTCAGCTGCCTGGGCCTTGACCTCAGGAAATTCTCTCCCAATCTTCCTTGACACCATCCCCCCTACTCTTTCAGCAATTTCTGGGCCAGCTGTCTAAACACAAATATACAAATTAGGAGCAGAGTGCCTCAGGCCTGCTCCAGTTCAAAGGCAGGCCTGGTCACTTCATTCGACCCGATGACCTCTGTCACCCCCTTCTTAATCAGGAATCTATCTGTGCTGCCTTAACAGCGTTCAAAGACTCTGCCATCACCGCCTTTTCAGCAAGATAGATCCAAAGACTCACGAGCCCCTGAGAGAAAACATTATTTCCTCTCATTGTTTTAAAACATTGTTTTAAATGGAAGGCCTCTTACTTTTAAACAGTGACCCCGCGCTCCCCCCATCCCAGCTCTGGATTCTTTCACAAAAGAAAACACCCTCTCCACATCTACCCCTGGATCACCCTGACCCCTTCTGTCCCCAACAACCTCCTCATCTGTCTCTGATTAAGAAATTCTTTGTTTGATTCTGAGCTGACGGATGTATCTCAGCATCGGCCAACAGACTTAAGAAATCCGCCCATAAACCCTCACTCCTGGGATTCACCTTCCATTCCTCAGGAACACCGCTGTTTTGGAAGCATTTGATTCCCAGACAAAAGAACAAATGGAACGAATCAAGACAGAGGTTTCTAGTCATCTAAGCTTCCTTTCCGGACTAACCAACTGTTCTGGGATCCCAAATTTCCCTGGGACACTTCATCAGCCCCATTATTTTATTGACACTGGTTTTACAAGCTGTAATGTTTTAAAATTGAAAAGACATATACACAGAGTTCTCTATTACTTCTCTTAAAGCAGACATACTTCTGCAAAGGGCTTAGGATGAACCAAGGGAAACCGCAGAATTGTACTTGAAAGTGTCCTTCTCTCATTGAAGAGGCAATGGCCTAGTGGCATTACCACTGGACTAATAATCCAGAAACTTGGCTCATGATCTGGAGACATGGGTTCAAATCCCACCATGGCATTCAATAACACTGAATTCAATGAAAATCTGGAATTAAGGGTCTAATGATGACCATGAATCCATTGTCAATTGTCAATCTAGATTACTAATGCCCTTTAGGAAAGGAAACTGCCACTCTTTACCTGGTCTGGCCTACATGTGACTCCAGACCCTTGACTCTTAATGCCCCTTCTGGGCAATTAGAAATGATTAATAAATGCTGGCACAGCCAGCAACACCTTCATCCCATGAATGAACAAAAATACATTTTAAGGAACTCCCTTTCTGTTCTGTGTCGGGATACTGCTCCACAGTCCAGTCCAGCCCTGCCCTATCTGGTCAAACACGTGCACTGGATAGTTACAGTAAGAGGCAACCATTACTAAGTCCATGTCCAGGCCCTCTGAGCACCAGTCTCCAGTTTGGCATCCAACAATGCAGTACTAAGAGAGTACTGCACTGTCAGCCTGCTATCTTCAGGCTCAGATATTAAACCGAGGTCAGAGCCTACAGACATCATTTCAAATCGCAAGGGTGTTCTGGTATCACAGGCAATACTCAACCACCATCCCCACAACAGCTGACAGTCCTCTGGAAGTACTGCTGGGAAAGAAACCAGTTGTCAAAGCTTTTTGTCTTGCACTCATCAGCACAGAATTGCAAGGATACCAAATCTCAGAGGGAACGACAATATATACCGCACTTTTTAAATTCACTGACAGGATGTGGGCGCCTCTGGCTAGGCTAGCATTTATCGTCCATCTCTAATTGCCCAGAGGGCAGTTAAGAGTCAACCACATTGCTGTGGGTCTGGAGTCACATATAGGCCAGACCAGGTAAGGATGGCAGACTTCCTTCCCCAAAGGATATTAGTGAACCAGATGGGTTTTTCTTTCTGACAATCGACCATAGTTACATGGTCATCATTAGACATCTAATTCCAAATTCTTCTTCCTTTTATTGAATTCAAATTCCACCATCTGCAACAGTGGGATTTGAACCTTGGACCCCAGAACATTAGCCAAGTTTCTGGATTATTAGTCTAGCAATAATGCCCCTAGGCCATCACCTCCCTGAATGAGAGAAGGATGCTGACTGGCTCAGGAAGCAGGCCCTGATTGACAGAGCTGTTATCATTGGAGAATGCACCAGGCAAGGGGTCAAGGCATTGCTATGGGGAATGTGTTCGGAAGGACTTGCCCCCCCCACACACACAATCCGTTGTTTAGGGCACACTGCAAGGGTATTTTCTTGCCTTCTGCAAAGCACAGGGCCCGGCTTGTGAATATCTTCCAGCGTTCAGGAAAACACTGAGCTGAGTTCACTACTGACAGTCTGGAACAGCGCTGGGTCTGAGGGGAGATGTGATCAGTGTTATCTAAATACAGTAGGACAGGTCACCAAATTGTTCAAAATGACTGGAGGCACGCCAACCTTACAGTGGTTAGCAGCCGTGAAGGATTGATTATCCGTGAGATGAAGGGAATGGCAATTCCAGCAGGAAGATGAAAGAGAATAATAGCGTGACGAGGATGGAGTCATCTTCAATGAGAAAAATCAATGCTCTCACTGTCCTCACTGCTCAAAAACAACATCACATGGTGTGGGAATACAGCAGCCAGAGCCAGAGATTTCACCACAAAAACAAAACAGAGAGACTTCAGCTCATCTTCCCATCCCTAGATCAGGGTTCAAATCCCACTCCACACTGCCATGTCTGAGTGTGAGGTACCGGGTTCAATCCCCACTCCATACAGCAGTTAATGATGATTGACAGTTAACTACCAGGCTTTTATTTAAATCTTAAACCAAGTGGGTTGACTCTGATTGGTGAAGTCATTGGCCTGAGCAACGAAGCCAGTGAATGTCCCCTATTTTGAATTGAAACAGACTCAGTGTGTGTTCTTTCTGTTTGCAAAGTACAGGGCCGTCTGTATTAACACGTGTCCTTCAGTGGTTGCACTACACTGTGAGCCCGACTGACAAACCTGAATCGGCCATCCATTTAATTCTCCAAATTATTAAACACATGCTGGCCTAGCGCTGAATCCCGTTTAGTGTCGGGTTCTGTGTTCAGAGTTTTGTGAGTACAGTTTGTGGTTGGGTACCACAATGTGTTTTGAGGAGGTCAAACAAAACAAAGGAGTACACGACAGAATGGGGGCAGGCAGACAGCAAGTGAGGGAGCTGGCAGGGTTGCCACCCACTGTTCCCTGAAGGTAGCAAGTCGGGTAAGTGGTTCGAGAAGCAGATGGAGTCTGTTCCCTTCTTAGCTGTGGTCCAGAACATGAAAGCGGGGTAGTTAGCATAACTCAAACAGTAGCAATGACTAGTTAGATGACCACTTGAGTACCGTGAGAGTTGAGTTACATAGAAACGTAGAAAATAGATGCAGGAGCGAGCCATTCAGTCCTTCGAGCCTGCACCACCCTTCAACATGATCATGGCTGATCATGTAATTTCAGTATGCCACTCCCACTTTCCCTCCAAACCCTTTAATCCCTTCAGCTGCAAGGGCCAAGTCCAGCTCCCTTTTGAATATATCTAATGAATTGGCCCCAACAGCTTCCTTTGGGAGAGAATTCCACAAGTTCACAAGTCTCCGAGTGAAGAAATTCTTCCTCATCTCAGTCCTGAATAGCTTACCCCTTATCCTTAGACTGTGATCCCCAGTTCTGGACTTCCCCAACATTGGGAACATTATTCTCACTCCTAGCCTGTTCCGTCCTGTCAGGATTTTATATGTTTCTATGAGATTCCCCCTCATTCTTTTAAATTCCAGTGAGTACAAGCCCAGTCAATCCGGACTTTTTTCATACGTCAGTCCTGCCATCCAGGGAATCAGTCTGGTGAATCTTCACTGGACTCTCTCAATTGCAAAAATGTCTTTCCTTCATTACGGAAAAGATATGATTGTATTCTAGAGGCTGCAGAGGAGATTGACCAGGATGTTGCTGGGACTGAAAAATTGGTGCTCTGAGGAAAGATTGGTTACACTGAGGCTATGCTCCCTCGAACAAGAGGGGAGATTAGATGGATGTGTCCAAGGTTGGGAGTGATCAGATGGAGCGAATGGATGGAGGATCAGTGGCTTTGGGGTAGAAGGGGGGTGCAGGGGAGGGGGAAGTGAGGGCATGCTTTAAAACTGATTGAAGAGGGTTTTGAGGAACAATACTTCCCCCCAAAGGGTTTGGAACTCGCTGCCTGGAAGGGGGAGTCAAGGCAGAAAGCCTCAACCCTGCTGAAAGACACCAGGGTCTGCCCCTGAACTCCCGTGAGCTCCAGGGAATACAGACTTAGAGCTAGGAAGTGGGAGGAGAATGGGGAGGGGATTGTTTTCCTACCAACAGAGACATGATAGGCAGAGTGGCCTGCTCCTGAGCTGTGACAGATTCTACATTTTCAAACTATTGTAAATACCTAAAGTGGAGGAGTATGCAGGGACGTGTGTGAAAGAGCGGGTGTGGAATGTGGCAACTGCTCCTTGGAAGGGCCAACACGGAATAGGATGGGTCAAACAGCGTTCGCTTGTGCTCTGAAAACAAATTGCTGAATGGACATTGCTTCTTGAACTTTGCCACTTTTGTGGTGCATACTGGGTGAGCAGGCATAAATGGGGTGGGTCATTTCATAAAGATTCTAAGGAACTTTGTTTGCAAGAAATTTTTAAACTTAATTTAAAAGTTTCTCAAATCCACATTGTCGTATTATGCCACAGATTCCAGACCCCACAGGCACTGCACCTTTAAGACATAATTATGATGTAACGACATGTGACATTAAGGGGACCGGTCTCAACTTATGTCACAGTCTCGGTGTGTAATGGAGTTGGAGTTGTGTGTTGAATCAGTCTGTTAAATGTGTGTGAAATACAATAACATCAGGAAGCAGAGAAGCCAGATGATCTGCACATATAAGAGCCATGTCAATAACAAGTATTGTACATAAACTTCAAGGCATCTGGCTCAACAAGAATCTAATTCTCCACGTAAACTTTATGCAGACCAACATACGGACAATTGCAAAGAGCATCATAGACTGTGATTCACAGCTACCAAGAAGGAGCAGGCCTTGCTTCAGGAGAATAGCGAAGGGGCTTCTGATATCTCTATTGCAACATGGGAAAGGGAACTGCTACAGGAATGGGAGTGCAGGCCATGAGTTATGATTCTCAACTTTATCCTGGACTGGAGCTGGGAATGGGAACGGGAATTCCCAATTTGTGCCCACTGATTAAATCCACCACACCCCCTGGTTATTATTCACCGTCACATGGTCCTCAGGCTGATGCTTGCTAGTTCTGGTCCCCTTGGTGAGTATTGTCTTGGCCAAACAAAGCTTTTCAGGTCAGCCCCTCAGCCTTTTGTTTCCTGGGTGACAGAGCCCAGTTCTCCTCCTGTGACTGGGTGAGTGAGCGATAGTGACTACTTTCCGAATCTTTCCCTTTGAGCTGGGTCTCTGAAACCGAGGGTCTGTTCAACAGGTCCTGTGTGGTGCTCATGGAACAACCACAGTCTGTAACAGACCAAGGTCCGCTGGTTTAAGACTGCACTGTGCAAGCTGACCACACCGAGGGAGTGCTGCACTGTCCGAGGTGCTGTCATGTCAAAGCTATGTTAAACTGAGGCCCTATCTGCCCTGACAAGAGCATGTAAACATTCCCCTGACACGAGCACGTAAACATTCCCCTGACACAACAGGAGCACGCAGCGAATCCTGCCCATGTCCTAGCTGGGACATGCATTCAGAGTGTAGCCTTCCCTCAATGTTGCACTGCGCGTGTGGATTGAGTGCACAGGACTCTGGCATTGATAGCCAAGCCCTTCACTTTTGAACTGTATTTATCAATGGTGCTGAGGAGGGGATGGTCAAGAGCTTCAAGTTCCTAGGGGTAAATATCACCAACGATCTATCCACACCAACACCTCTATTTCCTCAGGAGGTTGAGGAAATTTGGCATGTCCACAGTTGACTCTTACCAATTTTTATACCTGCACCATAGAAAGCATTCTGTGCGCATTATAGATTGGTATGGCAACTGCTCTGCCCAAGACTGCAAGAAATTACAGAGAGCTGTGAACACAGCCCAGTTCATCACACAACCCCCAGCCTTCTCTCCACTGATTCCGTCTACACTTCCCACTGCCTCAGGAAAACAGCCAACAAAGACCCCTCCCACTCCAATTATGCTCTCTTCCATCAGGCAGAAGATACAAAAGTTTGAAAACGTGGACCAACAGGTTCAAGAACAGCTTCTTCCCCGCTGTTATCGGACTTGTGAATGGAACTCTCATATATTGATCTTTTTCTGCACCATCTCTGTAGCTGTAACTTTAAATTCTGCATTCTGTTCTATTACTCTGCTGTATTTATGTAAGATTTGGTTTGCCTGGAGACCACACAAAACAATACTGTTCACTGTATCTCAGTACATGTGACAATAATAAATCAAATCAAATAAAAATCAAGAACTTAGAGGCAATGGTGCTGCCCTTTGAACTGGCACTTTAAAAGGTTAAACACGGAGGTGACACATTCTAATGCACAGTGAAGAGCACTGTTCCCAAGGAATGTTTCCACCATGAAACCACCATCATCAGAATCTTGACTAAAGTTTCATGATCATAAAGAGTCTTAGGGATCCGTCTGTGGTGAGACCGCTCCTTAGTGCTTCTCCAATGTTAAATCCCTTTGGCTGTTCTCCTTGTTTTAAATAAAACTTGGCTGGAGACACTGAAACTGGCATCCGGTACTGTCCTGGAGCTGGCATGAATTCAGAAATCTGGAACAGTCTTGGATTAGATCCAAAGCACAATTGTGAATGCTCAAGGTGTTGGGGGATGTTATATATCAGAATGGTGAGCAGATTGGCTCACTACAAAACAAAGAGGAAGCAGAGGCCTCAGATAAAAGAGGCATTTTCAGGAAGGCAACTAGTAGTGTGACACAGGAATCAGTGCTGGGACCACAATTATTCACAATCTACATTTAAACCTTGGACAAGAGGACTGACTGTGTTGTAACCAAATTTGCTGATGACACAATGACAGTTGGGAAAGCAACAATGTCAGAGAGTTCAGAGGGGATATTGACAGGTGACGTGGAGGGCATAAAATCTTGGCAGGGGGAAAACAAGGTAGAAAATGTGAGGTTGTTCACTTTTGTAGGAAGACCGGAAAACCAGAATGTCATTGAAATGGCAAGAGAACACCGCAGTCCAGAGGGATCTGACTGACTTTGTATGTGAATCACCACAAGTAATTATTGAGCACTTGCAGCAAGAGGAGGCTGGATCATTGAACGTAACCGAAGGCTAAGTTGTTTTTTATTCACTCATGGGTCATGGGCGTTGCTGGCTGTGCCAGCATTTATTGCCCATCCCTAGTTGCCCCTTGAGAAGGTGGTGGTGGTGAGCTGCCTTCTTGAACTGTAGTCCACATGCTACAGGTTGACTCTCCAATATCCTTAGGGAGGGAATTCCAGGATTTTAATGCAGTGGCAGTGAAGGAACGGCGATATAGTTCCAAGTCAGGATGGCGAGTGACTTGGAGGGGAATTTACAGGGGTGCGGTGTCCCCATGTATCTGCTGCCCTTGTCCTTCTAATTGGAAGTAGCAGGCCAGCATTCATGATCGGTCGCTAGCTGCCCTTGAACTAAGTGGCTTGCTGGGCCATTTCAGAGGGCAGTTGAGAGTCAACTACATTGCTGTGGGTCTGGAGTCACATGTGGGCCAGACAACGGAAGGCTGGAAGATTAATAAACCAGATGAGTTTTTCCGACAATCGACAATGGTTTCATGGTCATCGTTAACTCTTAATTTCAGATTTTTTTTCTTTTATTGAATTAAAATTCCATCAACTGCTGTGGGAGGATTCAAACGCAGGTCCTCAGAACAATAGTTGAGTTGCTAGATGAATATTGTAGTGACAATACCACTAGGCCATCGCTTCCCCCAATGGAGGGTATTGCAGGAGTTAGACAGATGTTTGATTGACTAAGGCACGAAAGATTATGGCAATTATGGGCTGTGGCGGGGGCAGGACTGTGGAGGATTGGCACGCAGTCAAATCAGCCATGATCTTATTGAATGGCAGTGGAAGATTAAGGGGCTGAATGGCCTACTCATGCTTCTTCCATTGTAATGCTCACTGTGGTGAGCTCTTCCCAGATTCTGGAGTCCAATTAGAGCAAAGAGTGGACAGTGAGAACATTATCTAAGATTACAAAGAGATCTTGATCAATTGGGTCAAAGGACTGCGGAGTGGCAGATGGAGTTTAATACTGGATACCTGTGGGTAGTGTTGTAGAACAGAAAGACCTAATGGTTCAGATACATAATTCTTTAAAGTTTGTGTCACATAAAGATAGGGTGGTTAAAAATGTGTTTAGCACACTTGCCTTCATTTGCTCAGACCTTTGAGTGTAGGAGTTGGGGCTTCATATTGAGGTTGAGGGCATTGATGAGGCCTCTTTTGCAGTACAGTGTCCAGTTCTGATCGCCCATTAAAAGGAAGGATATTATTAAGCTGGAGATGGTCCAGAAGAGATTTACCAGGATGTAGCCAGGAGTAAAGGGTTTGAGTTAAGGAGAGGTGGGATAGGGCTGGGATTTTTTTCACTGGAACATAGGAGGTTGAGGAGTATAGATAAGGTGAGTGGCAGGTGTCTTTTCCCTACAATGGAGGATTTCAAGACAACAGGGTATACTTTAAGTAGAGAGGAGAAGGGTTTAAAAAAAAGACACGAGGGGCAATTTTTTGGTTTGTTGTGGAATTAACTTCCAGAGGAAGTGGTGGACGCAGATACAATTACAACATTTAAAAGACATTTGGATAAGAACATGAACAAAATATGTTTGGATGGATACGGACCAAGCGCAGGCAGGTGGGACTGGTTTAATTTGTGAACATGGTCGGCATGGACTGGTTGGAGCAAAGGGTCTGTTTCCATGCCGTATTACTCTATGATTCACCTTTATACGGTGCCTTTCACAACCTTCGGACATTGCAAGGTATCTCTTGTTTAAATGGAGCAATTTGGAAGCGCATTGCCTGTTGTAATGCAACAAACACCACAAGCTTTGGGAAGCCAGTTCCCATAAACAGCAATAATGGGAACACTGGTCATACAAGTGCTGTTGGCTCAGGAATATACACTGGTGTTTCCAGAACATCCCAGGGCAGATGACAATGTCCTTGAAGATTGACTGCAGACCAGGTCATCATTAACTTGATCGCAAAAGGCTGGTTTTTGAGGAGTGTCTCCAATGGGGAGAGTTAGAGGGGGGAATTCCTGGGTCCAGGGAACAAGTAGTTGAAGGGGCACCTGCCAATGTCAGAAGAAAGGAAACCAGAAACAGGAGGAGAAGAAATTGGAGGAGCACTAGAGATTTCAGGTGGTCAGGGAGATTAGAAAGAAGAGGATTTTAAATTTGAGTGGAGCGAGCTAGGCCAGTGAGACAGGGGTAATTAGTCTTAGAGTAATAGAGATGTACAGCATGCAAACAGACCTTTCGATCCAACTCATCTGTGCTAACCAGACATCCCAATGTGACCGCATCCCATTTGCCAGCATTTGGGTGGCACGGTGACTCAGTGGTTAGCACTGCTGCCTCACAGCACCAGGGACCCGGGTTCAATTCCAGCCTCGGGCGACTGTCTGTGTGGAGTTTGCACATTCTCCCCATGTCTGTGTGGGTTTCCTCCCACAGTCCAAAGATGTGCAGGGTAGGTGGATTGGCTATGCTAAATTGCCCATAATGCCCAGGGATGTTTAGGTCAGGTGGGTTAAACAAGGGGAATTGCAGGGGTAGGAGAATGGGTCTGGGTGGGATGCTCTTCGGAGGGGCGGTGTGGACTTGTTTGGCCGAAAAAACCATTGCAGGGTTTTCTATGACATTCTATGATTTGGCCTATAGTCCTCTAAACCCTTCCTATTCATATACCCATCCAGAGGCCTTTTAAATATTTTGTTTAAATGTTGTATCCTCCTCCACCACCCCATCTGGCAGCTCATTCCATACACGCACCACCCTCTGTGCGAAAAACTTGCCCCTTAGTTCCCTTTTAAAACTTTCCCCGCTCACCTTAAATATACGCCCTCTTGTTTTGGACTCCCCTACCCTGGGAAAAAGACCTGGCTATTCACCCTATCCATCCTCCTCATGATTTTGTAAACCTTTATAAGGTCACCCCTCAGCCTCTGACACTCCAGGGAAAGTGGCCCCAGCCTACTCAGCCTCTCCCTATAGCTCAAATCCTCCAATCCTGGCAACATCCTTGAAAAGCTTTTCTGAACCCTTTCAAGTTTAACAACATCCTTCCTATAGCAGGGAGACCAGAACTGCATGCAGTACTCTAAAAGTGGCCTCACCAATTTCCTGGATAGCCGCAACATGACAGTCAACGGGACTTGATGTTGGTGATACACAGGGAGAGCTGTTTTTTCTTTAAGCTTTCCAGCACTGAACTTGAGAAACTAGGCCCCATCTATCAGGCGTGCCCAGATTACATTTACCCTGTGGGTGAGGGGCAGAAATGGCCAGGGATTGGAGGCACAGCTCTGTCAATAGAAAAGATCTCATTTACAGTGAGCAGCACCAAGGCTAAACAAAACACAGTCTACATCAGAACCTGGTGACAGTCCAATGGATGCCCAACCAAGTCATGGATCAAACATGGGAGCTGGCCACCTGACAGAATAACGTTTAATAAGACGTATCCTTGGCTTAGTGTATATTCCTCCTGTACTGTGCAGCGATAGCACAAGCCAAAAGACACCATGCCAACCTTACCACTAGACTTTTCAGACACAATACTCTTACTTGTTAGTTATTAGCCAGTTCCAGCTCTGTATTTTCAGAGCATCATCATTCACTCACACACATCATTACTTTCCAAAGTTAAATTCTTGGTTCAACCCACTTCTCAACTGTTTCAAACAATGCTTCACAAACCCATTACTCTGTGAGACTGTCCAGAGAACGCCCTCTTTCTCACAATCACACACCCTCCCTTCTCACATTCAGTCCCTTTCCCTCAATCACACACTCAGAGTCTAGCACACGCACACTCCCTCCCTCCCCCTCTCTCTCTTTCTCTCTCACACACACACACACACACACACACACACACACACACTCTCTCTCTCTTACTCATTCACACACTCCCTCCATCTTCCTTACTCACACATTGAGAGAGAGTGTGAGGCACTCACTCACACAGAGAAATAATGGCTGGCGTTTTATCACACAACATCTTGTGACCCAGAAAGCAGTATCCACAGACGGTGAAAGGAGAACTAATAGCAACTTCCCAATAGCTCCACTTTTCGACATTGGTGAAACACCAAGTTTAGAAGAGTCAGAAGCGACTGAACTGAAACATTTAAGATCCTGACCGGGGGATGTGGTAAGCATGGTTCCTCTTGTGACAGAATCCAGAACTAGGGTGTCAGGATTTAAAAATAATGAGGGGTCACCGATTTAAACTTGACATGAGAAAACATTATTTCTCTCAGAAGTTTGACAGCCTTTGGAATTCCTTTCCTCAAAAGGCAGTGGGTGCAGAATCTTTAAATATTTTTAAGGCAGAAGTAAACAGATTTTTGATTTATGAGGGGAAGAAAGATTATCGGGATTGTACAGGAATGCAGAGTTGAGGTTAAAATCATGATCTTATGAAATAGGAGATCAGGCTCGAAGGGCTGAGGAGCCTACTCTTGTTTGTTTGTGCGTGTGTTTTGCCAACATTAAAGGAGCTATACAAATATAAGTTGTTGTCCTTTGTCTCTTGGTTCCCCCAACACCACCTCAGCTCTGGAGAGGTCTGTCACCTCCATTTCTCATCCTGCCCTCCCCCAGTGACTTCATCCTGAAGGTACCATCCCTCCGAGCCCCGTGTACTGCTGACCCACTGTTGGGTCCTCAATCTCTCCCCCACCAACTTATATAAAGATTATTATTTCCATGTATTATAACAACGTCACCTTCAACAGACCAAAAGCAAATCTCAAAAAAGGCCAATCGAAAAGCCAGGGAGGCCATTCAGGCCCTTTAGCCTATGCTATCATTCTCCAATCATCAGCTCGCTAACATCACTCAGGCAAACAGCATTGTGGTCAGACAATGGAGCAGCAATAGTTCAGGGATAAATATTGACCAGGGAGAACACACTGCCTTTGACATTATATCATGCAATGGACTGAAGGCCATCATGGGGAGGCGAGGCCCTTTGTGGACTGGAGGCAAGGCCTCGAGTTTTAAACAAAAACAGGAGTTGCTGGAAAAGCTCAGCAGGTCTGGCAGCATCCGTGAAGAAAAAGTCAGAGTTAACGTTTCGGGTCCGGTGACCGTTCCTCAGAACTGATGGCAGCTAGGAAGGGTCATCAGACCTGAAACATTAACTCTGATTTTTTTCTTCACAGATGCTGCCAGACCTGCTGAGCTTCTCCAGCAACTTCTGTTTGTTCCTGATATACAGCATCTGCAGTTCTTTTGGTTTCCTTGAGTTGTTAAGCCTGGTGTGGGCTAAAGGCTTGGCCTGGTGCAGTTTGGAGGCTAGGTGCCAGCACAAACTGGGGTGGAACAGCTCTAAATGGAGTACTACTTTAAAAAATTTTCCTTTTTCTTATGCCGGACTTTTTAATTTATTATTTTTTCTATTTTATACCAAACACTTAAGTATCTAAACCAGGGTATTGTGTACCTAACTTGAGTCTGGAAGTGGTGACATTGCAAACTTTTCACTACACTCATTTGAGTGCATGTGACAATAAATCTAATTCAATTCAAGCAGTACTGTACGTATATAATTTTCATATTTTTCATACATATATAATTAGACAATTTTTGCATCCTTTGAGAATTCATCACATTCCCTCTTGAAGGCTATCAACCACCCCCATCAATAACCATGTTTCCTTCTTTGCTTCAATGTCAATTTCAGCTTGATTACTTGCCGTGCCATAGAACATAGAACATAGAACATAGAACATAGAACATAGAACATAG
>NC_063339.1:79750732-79755329 GCF_021869965.1 Rhincodon typus
AACATAGAACATAGAACATAGAACATAGAACATAGAACATAGAACATTACAGCGCAGTACAGGCCCTTCGGCCCTCGATGTTGCGCCGACCTGTGAAACCAATCTGAAGCCCATCTAACCTAAACTATTCCATTATCATCCATATGTTTCTCCAATGACCATTTAAATGCCCTTAAAGTTGGCGAGTCTACTACTTTTTCAGGCAGGGCATTCCACACCCTTACTACTCTCTGAGTAAAGAACCTACCTCTGACATCTGTCCTATATCTATCACCCCTCAATTTAAAGCTATGTCCCCTCGTGCTAGCCATCACCATCCGAGGAAAAAGGCTCCCACTGTCCACCCTATCTAATCCTCTGATCATTTTGTATGTCTCTATTAAGTCACCTCTTAACCTTCTTCTCTCTAGCGAAAACAGCCTCAAGACCCTCAGCCTTTCCTCATAAGACCTTGCCTCCATACCAGGCAACATCCTGGTAAATCTCCTCTGCACCCTTTCCAATGTTTCCACATCCTTCCTATAATGCGGTGACCAGAACTGTACGCAATAATCCAAGTTATTGCAAGATAGAAGACATATTAATTAATTGTATGTGCTGTAAGCCATTCCTGCTTTATGTAGGCAAACAGAATCATACACATATTGCTCCTCTTCCATGAAGGAAAAGGGTTCAGGGAAACTGCTAAATTCTGTTACATTCCCATGGCAACATCCCAACCAATCAGAATTTACCTGTCTGGTCTGAGACTGAAGATTGACAGCTAACTGTTCTCACTATATAGAATCATCTGAAACAAACTCTTTGGTCCAACTTGTCCATGCCAAACAGATATCCTAAATTAATCTAGTCCCATCTGCCAGCATTTGGCCCATATCCCTCTAAAACTTTCCTATACATGTTCCCATCCAAATACCTTTTGAATGTTGTAATTATACCCACCTCCACCATTTACTCTGGTAGTTCATCATACATGCACCACCCTGTGTGAAAATGTTGTCCCTCAGCTCCTTTTTAAATTTTTCCCCTCTCATCTCAAACTTATGCACTCTAGTTTTGGATTTCCCTGCCCTAGGAAAAAGACTTTGGCTATTCGCCATGTCCATGCTCCTCATGATTTTATAAACGTCTACAAGGTCATCCCTCAGCCTCCAATGCTCCAGGGAAACATCACCAGTCTGTTCAGCCTCTTCCTATAGCTCAAACTCTCCAGTCCTGGCAACATCCTTGTAAATCTTTTCTGAACACTTTCAAGTTTAACAATATCCTTCCTATAGCAGGGAGACCAGAATTGCACACAGTACTCTAAAAGTGGCCTCACCAATGTCCTGGATAGCCCTGTTTGGGGGATGGTGAGTTAAGACCACAGGGCATATTTTTAAGGTCAGGAGAAATATTTTAAAAAGACATCAGGGTAATTTTTTTTTACTCAGAGAGTGGTTCATGTGTGGACTGAACTTCCAGAGGAAGTCAGTCGATGCAGGTACAGTTACAACGTTTAAAAGAATAAGAAATGTTTGGAGGGATAAGGGCCACGAGCAGGCAGGTGGGACTAGTTTGGGATTACGGCTGACATGGACTGGTTGGTCCAAAGTGTCTGTTTCCATGCTGTTCGACTCTACGACTCTAATTACTGGCCTAATTATTTGAGGTGAGTTTTATGTAGCAACCTCACATTATTCTTGTATCCTAATGACTAGCCAGACAGAAAGTTGCCATTTCTGGTGACATTAACATCAGAGGAATACAATATGGTCTGCAACTTCTATATAATGCGTTTAACTGTGTGTCTGATCCCCACACCAGAAATGACTGTGCCATCTGAGCAGAAATAACAGGCAGTGGTATTAATTTTACTGCCATTACTTTCATGGCAAATTATGGCTTGATTTGATCAAAAGGGCAATACCTCAAACATTGCTTTACTGCAACAATGAAAAGCCACAGATGTCTTTAATCAGAGTAATTGGGCCAACAACTGAAACCACACAATTCCCAAAATCATGGCTTTCAAACAAATGAGAAATAGCTTGCCAAACACTTTTCTCTCTCACTCTCCACGAAGACAGTGGGTTATTTAATTCAACCACAGCTACATATGCCAAATCCTTGCGAGTGAAGCCAGATTGATAGAGCGATTACATTTGCATAAGATTATTTACAAAATGATCCTGACGGAAATTGCAGTCAGGTCAAAGAACTTGTTCTCGCTGCGTTCTACAGAGATCACGTTTCATAATATATTGGTGTCTTTATTAACATGAGGGTTTACAGTTCTCTCCGTCATTACAGCCCAGCTTTACATTCTTACAGATAATGGTATGATACAATGCGTTCCTGCGATGACCAAGTTGAGCCTAATGAAAATATCACTCACTGTAACATTTGGTGACACTTTAAATATTCCACTCCTCCCAACACATATGCACACAAATAAAGCAACAAAAAAAAACTTGGTTGGATTCCTTGTATTTGTCAGCTTTTGTTTCATCCCAATCTTTTCTTTCGTTTGGATAATCAAATGCACACAAAGCTTTAGGATCTCTGCTTTCATCAGCTCTAGACTCTTGCACATATCCCTGGTTCTTCCAACACACCATTGAGTGACCATTCAGATATCAAGGTCCCAAGCTCTGGAATTTTATCCCTGAACCCCATACCCCATACCCCACACCCCACCTCACTATGCACCTCCTCTGGCAAGTTGCTTCTTAAAACTGAGCCACAACTGGCCCAATGACTCAACGTTCATTTTCTGTTCCAGGGAAGCACTATGGAATGTTTTACCACCAAAGGCGCTAGCAAAATGTAAATTAGTGCTGAAGCTGGGAGACATCAGTCAAACACTTACGGTCACTGGCAATGCACAAAATTAATGCAATTTCTTTCCCCTTATGCTTCTTTTTACAAAAAATTGACTTCTCATGAGGCAAACTATTGAGTACATCAAGGACAAGCTAACTAAAGCACCAGTGGAAATTGCCCACTTCTGGATGAGCTGACTCCAAGATCACACTCATATCTTTAAACAACCACAGAATACAAGAGGTACTCTATGATGACTGCGAGAACAAGCAACCACATCTTGTGAACTGAATTCAGCACAAAAAAGACAGCTTTATAAATATAGATCACAGTAAATATCACACGTTTATCTCATGCTATATTAAAGACAGCATTTTTAATAAAATGTTTCATTTACTTTCAAAAAAAAAATCCAGTGAAACATGTGGACACTATTTACTTTACCAAATTCGTAGATTTCTAAGTGTAAAGATATGGGTTTGATTTTATTTGCAAGCCTGATGCTTAGCAGCACTATCTCAGCGACGAGTAACAGGAACCCATCCTGACTGCAAACAGACTCCTCCCTCCCTGCACCCCACCCCCTCACTATCCCTACTCTCCCAACCCCTACTCTCCCCTCTCACCCACAGTCTCTCCCCTTCTCTTTCTCTCACACCCTTTTGTCCCCCCCCCTTCACTCACACCCCCTTACTCTTCCTCCTCCCACTCTCCCTCTTCATTCCCTCTCTCTCCCCCTCCCCTTTCTTCCCTCTCTCGCCCCCCCCTCTTTCTTCCCCCCCCCCACTCTCCCCGATTATTCTCCCTCTTGATTCTTGACATCATCGAGATGAATTCATCTCACATCTTTCTCTCATTGCTGTCTCTCTTTCTCACACACACACATCCCCTCACGTTTCTGTCCCCACTTGCTCTCTCATCTCCCTAATTCTCTCTCTCTTTCCACCCCACATTGTTTTATCAGGCTGGTTTTAATTCATGACAAATGCCTTCAAATCAAACCTTAGAATTCAAGATGGAGAGACAGGAAGATAGATACAGAGTGAGATAGATAGAGAGAGTATAATAGAGAGAAAGACACAGCGAAATAGAAAGATTTAGTCACAGAGATAGAGAAATACAGCCAGAAATAGAGATACAGAGATAGAGAGTGGCGAGGTACAAAGAGAGGTTTAGACACAGAAAAACAGCGACAGAGATACAGAGTAGATTGGGCGATTATAGACAGATGGAGATGGGGAATGGCTAGACGATGGGGGGGGGTGGTAGCGGAGGGGATAATGGAGGGAAATGTAGAGCAGATCGATAAACCATAACCGGATGATAGTGTTGAGAGAGAGAGATGAGAATGCGTGCTATGATAGGAGACGCCAATGTTTGATTCTTCCCCTGCCCGAGCTGGGCTGTACTCACCTCCTGCAGCCTGCTGCTGCCAACGCCGTGCCTCAGAGCACCGGGACTCCGGGGCTCGCTACCCTGCCGCTGGCCCTGGCCCTTGGCCCTGCTGTCCTGCCACCAGAAGTAGAACATGCCCAGGATCCAGGCGAGTGTTAGCAGCGCGGCAGCATTCACCCGGAGCCTCCTCATGCTGCCTGAGGCTTGGAACAGGGCAGGCTATGTCCCAGTGAGAGCCCCCAGCGCCAGGCTGAGAGACGGCTCCAGCCCCGGCTCCGGCAACACCGGGCGGGTCCTAAAGCACCCCGCTCCCTGAGCGCACTCACACTGACTCCAAGTCTCAGGCAGACCCCTCCCTTACCCCCTCAGTCTGCCCACTCCCATCTCCTCTCCTCTC
>NC_063339.1:79755339-79772676 GCF_021869965.1 Rhincodon typus
TCTCCTCTCCTCTCACTCCAAGTCTCAGGCAGACCCCTCCCTTACCCCCTCAGTCTGCCCACTCCCATCTCCTCTCCTCTCCTCACTCCAAGTTTCACTCACTACCTTTCCCTCCCTCTCTCCTCGTCTCGTCTCGTCTCGTCTCGTCCCGTCCCCTACCCACCAACTCGCTTCCCTGACCCTCTCACTCCTGTCCTCTACCTCACTCAGCCCCCTGTCCCTGTCTGTAAGGCCCCTCCCCTTCAGCTCCTCACGCCCACTCAGTCCCCTCCCCTACCTCCCTCAGCCTCTCATTCCCTTCTCACTGTCCCCTATATCCCCCTCAACTCCTCACTCAATCCCCTTCCCGTCCCCACTCAGCCCTTTACTCCCACTCACATCCCTTCCCTACTCCTCTCAGCCCTTCACTCCCATTCTCACTCCCGCCCCTCACTCCTCCATGCCCCTCACTCCGAAGGTCACTTAATCCCCTCCTCTCCCCGATTCCTAGTCTCACTCATATCCCTCCTATAACCCCCTCAGCCTCTCACACCACTCACTCCCTTTCCCTAGTACGTCAGCCCCTCACTTGCTGTCTCACTCTGCCCCCCTCCTATACCCCTCAGCTCCTCATGCCCAGCCTTAATCTGCCACCTGCTCTAACACCTCAGATCTCTCTGAGGCACAGCTCACACCACCCGGTTCTTCAACTCTGTCCACACATTCTCTCTCCCTGCCCCATTCCCCCACTCCACACTCACTGTCTATGCCCCATCTCCTCCGTCCCAGTGCCCCACTCCAACCCTCATCCACTCTGCCCCACCCTCACTTCCTCTGCCCCACTCACCCATTTTGCTCCCTGCCTGTCCTCATCATCTCTGCCCCATTCTCACCCTCTCTGCCCCAACCTCACCCTCCCTGTCCACTATGCCAGGCCACTAATGCACCAAGCTCATAGTGATCAATTGACAGATACAGTTCAGAGTCAGAAAGCTCTCAATCTGTCTCACTCAGTTCCGAGCTGCCATCGTGAGCTGGGCCAATGATACAGGTTTGATTAGGCAAACCCTGTTTAAAACTGTGAGCTGCCCATTCGGATTGGAGTTATACTCTCCTTACCGGTTTACCTGTTAATTCATCTGAGTTCTTGGATAGTTCTTTGTGCTTTGCTCAAACCAAGAAGATTGCAGACAAAGTTGTGAAAGATCCCATGTGCCTGATGATTGGGATGGAGACAGGTAGAAAGGGACTTTGTTGCAGACAAGATTCGCTCGGTTCCCTCGACAATGTGAGGGAGACGGTGGGAAGTTTTATATTAATATATCCGTCCCAGTAGCACCTGTTTCCTGAAATATACAGTGATTCCTGACTTCAAACCTACCTGGTAATTTAAAAATGTGGACATCGTATACTTACTTTTCACGGCTCAGTTATATTTAAAGTTGGTGTCCATGACATAACAACAATCAATCTCTATAATGGCGCAGAATGAATTCCCTTGCAGGTTGAGGGTTCTACAGATCGAGAAGGCGGTCGTGAGCTGCCTTCCTGAACCACTGCAGTCCAGGTTGACCCACAATGCCCTTAGCGAGGGAGTTCCAGGATTTTGACCCAGTAACAGTGAAGGAACGGCGATATCGTTCCAAGTCAGAATGGTGAGTAGCTTAGAGGGGAACTTGGTGTTCCCATGTATCTGCTGCCCATGTCCTAGATGGGAGTGGTTGTGGGTTTAGATGGTGCTATCATTGGATCTTTGGTGAACTTATGCAGGGCATCGTGTAGATAGTACACTCGGCTGCTACAGTGACGGAGGGAGTGAATGTTTGTGGGTGTGGTGCCAGTCAAGTGGGCTGCTTTGTCCTGAATGGTGTCAAGCTTCTTGAGTGTTGTTGGAGCTGCGCCCGTCCTGGCAAGTGGGGAGTATTCCATCACACTCCTGACTTGCGCCTTGTAGATGGTGGACAGACTTTGAGGAGTCATGAGGTGATTTACTTGCTGCAGAATTCCTAGCATCTGACCTACTCTTGTAGCCACTGTGTTTATGTGGTGAGTCCAGCTGAGTTTCTAGCCAATGCTAACACCCAGGATAGTGATATTGGGGGATTCAGTGATGGTAACACCATTGAATGTCAAGGGGCAATGGTTAGATCATCTCTTATTGGTCATTGCTTGCCATTTGTCAGCCCAAGCCTGGATATTGTCCAGATCTTGATGCATTTGAACATGTACTGCTGCAGTATCTGAAAAGACACAAATGGTGCTGAACATTGTGTAATTTTCGGCAAACATCCCTACTTCTGACCTTATGATGGAGGGAAAGTCATTGATGAAGCATCTGAAGATGGTTGGAAGAAGGAAACTACCATGAGGAACTTCTGCAGAAATGTCCCAGAGCTGAGGTGACTGACCTCCAACAACCACAAATATCCACCTATTTACCAGGTATGTCTCCAACCAGTGGAAAGTTTGGTTCCTTTTACTCATTGATTCCAGTTTTGCTAGGGATCCTTGACACCACGCTGGGTCAAATGCAGCCTTGATATCAAGGTCTTACCTCACCTTTGGAATTCAGCTGTTTTGTCCATGTTTGAACCAAAGCTGTAATGAGGTCAGGACCTGAGTGGCCTTGGCAGAACCCAGACTGGGTGTCATTGAGCTGGTTATTGCTGAGCATATGCTGCGTGATAGCACTGTGGATGACACCTTCCATCACTTTACTGATGATCAAGAGTAGGCTGATGGGGCAATAATTGGCTGGGTTGGATTTGTCCTGCTTTTTGTGTACAGGTCATACCTGGGCAATTTTCTGTATTATTGGGAAGATGCCAGTGTTGTAGCTGCACTGGAACAACTGGTTAGGGAAACTGCAAGTTCTGGAGCACAAGTCATAGAGTCATACAGCATGAAAACAGACCCTTCGGTCCGACAAATCCATGCCAAACATAATCCCAAAGTAAATTAGTTCCATCTGCCCTCTCCGTCCAAACCTTTCCAATTCATGCACTTATCTAAGTGTCTTTTAAACATTGTAACTGTGCCTGCCACTTCCTAAGGAACTTCATTCCACATTCAAAACATCCTCTATGTAAAAAATTTGTCCTTCATGTCTTCTTTAAATCTTTCCCCTCTCAGCTTAAAAATATACATTCGTAGGGAAAAAGCCACCTACCATTAACTCTACCTATACCCCTCATGACTTTATAAACATCTATAAGGTCACCTCTCAAACTCCTACACTCCAGTGAAAAAAGCCCCAGCCTATCTAGCCTTTCTTCATAACTCATAAGAAGATAAATAGGATCAGGGGAGGGCCATCTGGCCATTGAGCCTGAACCACCATTCAATAAGATCATGGCTGATCTTTTCATGGACTCAGCACCATTTACCCACCTGCTCAACGTAACCCTTAGTTCCTTTACTGTTCAAAAATCTATCTTTCTTTGCCTTAAAAAATATTCAATAATGTAACTTCCACTGCTTCACTGGTCAAGGAATTCCATACATTCACAACTGTTTGGGTGAAAAAGTTCTTCCTCAACTCAGTCATAAATCCGCTCTCCCTCACTTTCAGACTATGCCACCTAGTTTGACCTGCCAGTGGAAACAACCTCCCCGCTTCTATCTTATCTATTCCCTTTATAATTTTATATGTTTCTATAAGATCCTGAACCCCCCCTTCCATTCTTCCAAATTCCAAAGAGTAAAGCCCCAGTCTACTCAATCTCTCCTCATAAGCCAACCCTCTCAACTTCTGAATCAACCCAGTCAACCTGCTCTACACCACATCCAGTGCCAGTACAGCTTTTCCCAAGTAAGGAGACCAAAACTGTACACAGTACTCCAGATGTGGCCTCACCAGCAGCTCATACAGCTGCAGCATAACATCCCTGTTTTTAAACTCCATCCCTCTAGCAATGAAAGACAATATTCCATTTGCATACTTAATTACCTGTTGCACCTGCAAACCAACTTTTTGTGACTCACGCACAAAGACATCCAGGTCCCTCTGCACAGCTGCATGTTGCAAATTTTCACCATTTAAATAATGGTCCTCAAACCTTCCATACCCAAGAACATCCTGGTAAATGTCTTCTGAGTCCTCTAGCTGAATAATATCCTTCCTATAAAGGGAAGCAGAACTGCACACAGTACTTCAGAATAGGTCTCACCAATGTCCTGAACAACCTCCACATGACCTCCCAACTCCATTACTCAGAGAAGTTAGCAACGAAGGCAAGCGTGCTAAATAGAGACAGTAGGAACTGCCGATGCTGGAGAATCTGATATAACATGGTGTAGAGCTGGATGAACACAGCAGGCCAAGCAGCATCAGAGGAGCAGGAAAGTTGACGTTTCGGGTCTAGACCCTTCTTCAGAAATGAATTATAAGCGTGCTAAATGCCTTTTTAAGTATATGTCCTTATATGTGACGCAAACCTCAAAGAATTAGGTACGTGAACCCCAGGTCCTTCTGTTCCAGAACACTACCCAAGCCCTATCAGTAATTGTATAAGTTCTGCTTGCCAGAATGTTGTCAGGGCCCGTGGCCTTTGCAGTATCCAGTGCCTTCAACCAGTTCTTGATATTACAGATGGAGTGAATCAAATTGGTTGAAGACTGGCACATGTGATGTTGGGAACCACTGGAGGAGGCCGAGATGGATCATCCGCTTGGCACTTCTGGCTGAAGACGGCTGCAAATGTCTTAGATTTATCTTTTCCATTGATGTGTTTGGCAATCAGCAGGAGGTTTGCTTGCCTATGTTTAACTTCATGGAGGTTCAGAGTCAATGTTGAGGACTCCCAGAGCAACTCTCTCCCGATTGTATCCCACTGTGCCACCACCTCTGCTGGGTCTGTGCTGCCAGTAGGACAGGACATATCCAGGGATGGTGATGGTGGGGTCTAGGACTGTAGGTATAGCTGTAAGTTATGACTACATTTCTTTACTGATCTGTTGGTTAAGCCTCTAGATGTTCGGGAGAAGGAATTTTCGGGGCCAACAGGGCTGGGTGTGCAGTTGTCATTTCTAGTACCTAGGTATATGTTGAGTTTGATACAACTGAGCGGCTCACCCATCCATTTCTCTTTAAACTGAGTGGCTTGCTAGGCCATTTCGATGGCAGTTAAGAGTTATCCACATTGCAGTGAGTTTGGAGTCACATGTAGGCCAGATCAGGTAAGGGTGGCAGATTTCATGGTGTTGTAGACAGCAAAGAAGGTCACCTCAGAGTACAACAGGACCTTGAACAGATGGACCAATGGGCCGAGGAGTGGCAGATGGAATTTACTTTAGATAAATATGAGGTGCTGCAATTTGGAAAGGCAAGTCAGTGCAGGACTTATACACTTAAAGAAAAGGTCCTGGAGAATGTTGCCAAACAAGAGACCTTGGAGTGCAATGTTCGTAGTTCCTTGAAAGTAGAGTCGCAGGTAGACGGGATGGTGAAGATGACGTTTGGTATCTTTGCCTTTATTGCTCATTGAGTATAGGAGTTGGAAGGTCATTTTGCAGCTGTACAGGACATTGGTTAGGCCACTTTTGGAATATAGTATGCAATTCTGGCCTTCATGCTATAGGAAGGATGCTGTGGAATTTGAAAGGGTTCAGAAAAGATTTGCAAGGATGTTGCCAGGAGGCTATAGGGAGAGGTTGATTAGGCCGGGGCTATTTTCCATGGAACATCAGAATATGATGGATAGGGTGAATAGTCAAAGTCTTTTCCCCAGGGTAGGGGAGTCCAAAACCAGAGGGCACAGGTTTAAGGTGAGCGGGGAAAGATTTGAAAGGGACATAAGGGACAATGTTTTCACACAGAGGGTGGTGCACGTATGAAATGAGCTGCCAGAGGAAGTGGTAGATGCTGGTACAATTACAACATTTAAAAGGCATCTGAATGGGTACATGAATTGGAACGGTTTAAGGAATATGGGCCAAATGCTGGCAAATGTGAGTAGATTCGTTTAGGATATCTGGCCAGCATGGAAGAATTGAACCAAAGGGTCTGTTTCCATGCTGTACAACTCTCTGACTCTATGGCTCCAGTGAAGCCAGTGGGTTTTCTGACAATTGATAATGGTTTCATAGGCACAGTTACTAAGAAGAGCTTTTTATTCCAAAACTGTTTGCATTATTGAATTCAAATTCACCCACTTCTATGCCATGGTGTGTTTTAAACTCCAAATGGACCTAGTTTGTCAATTTAGTAATGTAACCACTATCTACCTTAACTAATAAATTAGGAAAAATGAACAAAAGTTCGATCCAGAAGAAAGTCTCAAGCAATAGTATCATAAGTGATCAGAGAGAAGAATGGAGGGAAATTTGGTGAGGTCATGACCTGGAAAAACATCAGGCACAGAGATAGTGAGAACTGTCAATGCTGGAGACAGAGATAACACAGTGTGGAGCTGGAGGAACACCTTCTTCAGAAGAAGAAGGGTCCCGACCCGAAACATCAGCTTTCCTGCTCCTCTGATGCTGCCTGGCGTGCTGTGTTCCTCAAACATCAGGCACAGCCTCCAAAGGCAGGGAAAAATGATAAAAATATACAGGAGACCAGAGGTAAAGGAACACAGAGTTATTGGAGGGTTATAAAATATGTGTTAGTCTCTGCAGAGATAAGTACGTTTATAAGAGATGTTAGTGTCTATTAAAATCATTCGCTCATCTGGGCTGCACTGGTTAAACTCCTAGCTTCTTTGCTGAAAGCGATCCTCCATTATTCACTCTCATTGTCACAGAACTGCAGCAGTCCCAATGTTTCCACTCATTCCCTCCAAATACAGGCTTAGTCATCCACTATAAGACACAAAATAGAAATGAGGCCTTCCATAAATGCAGAGCCAGTTTCTGTTGTTAAACAGAGAGAATTGTGAGGCATGGAATTTGTCTACACTCAGAGCAATGTGGATTAATGAGGGATAGTCAGCATGGATTTGTTGAGGGAAGGTAATTTGTGACAAGGTTGACAGCATTTTTTGAGGAGTATTATAGAATCATATGGTGTATGCATGGTGGCACAGTGGTTAGCACTGCTATCTTACAGCGCCAGGGACCCAGGTTCAATTCCACCCTTGGGGAACTGTGTGTGAAATTTGTACATTCTCCCCATGTCTGCATGGGTTTCCTCCAGGTGCTCCGGTTTCCTCCCACAGTCCAAAGATGTGCAGGTTAGGTGGATTGGCCATGCTAAATTGCCCGTAGTGTTCAGGGATGTGTAGATTAGGTGGGTTATAGGGGGATGGGTTTGGGTAGGTGTTCTGAGGGTCGGTTGGGCCGAAGGGCCTGTTTCCACACTGTAGGGATTCTATTCTAATCATGGAGTCATACAGCACAGAAATAGACCCTTTGACCGTAATCATAAGGTAAACTAATCCCACCTGCCTGCTATTGGCTTGTACTTATCCAAATGTCGGATGTAACTGTACCCCACAGCCACCACTTCCTCTGAAAGTTCATTCCACACGTGAACCACTCTCTGTGTAAAAATATTGCCCCTCATGTCTTTTTTAAGTCTTTCTCCTCTCACCTTAAAAATATGCCCTCTAGTCTTGAACTCACCCTAGGGAAAAGACACCTTCCATTCACTTTATTTTTATTTTATAAACCTCTATAAGTTCACCGCTCAACCTCCTCTGCTGCAGTGAAAGACTTCCCAGCCTATCCAGCCTCTCCTTATAACTCAAACCCTCCATTCCCAGCACCATCCTGGTAAATCTCTTCTGAACCCTCTTCAACTTAATAATAGCCTTGCTATAACAGGGCAAACAGAACTGGACATAGTCCTCCAGAATAGGCCTCACCAGTGTCCTGCTAAACCTCAACATGAAGTCCTAACTCCTATACTCAAAGGTCTGAGCAATGAAGGCAAGCATGCTAAATGCCTTCTTAACCACCCTGTCTGTATGTATTGTAAACTTCAAAGAATTATGTACCTGAACCCTGAGGTCTCTCTGTTCTACCCAAGGTTCTACTTGTATTTGTATAAGTCCTACCCTTGCTTGTTTTACCAAAATTGATAGACGTAGCGCGTTTCATGTGGCCTACAATGGTCCCATATAGTACGCTGGTCAAGAAAGCAAGAGGCCTTGGGAACCAAGGCAGAGTGACAGATTGAATCCAAAATTGGCTGAGACGCAGGAAACAGAGGGTGATGTTAGAGAAAGGTTTCTGTGACTGTAAGTCTATTTCGGTTAGGGTCCTGCAGGACTCGGTGCAGGAATCCTTTCTGTTTGTGGAGCTCATTAACAGACTTAAATGCAGAGCGTATGATCAGGAGGTTCACAGATGACATGAATATTGGTTGGGTGGTAAATGGTGGTGGACGACAGTGGGAAACCACAAGAGGATATAAATAGACTGATTACATGGTCGGAGCATTGATAAATGGAATTCAACCCAACAGTGTGAGGTAGTGCACTGGGGGAAATGGGATTCACATAGTTAGAACTTTGTTGATCAGCACAGACAGAGTGGGCCGAATGGCCTCATTCTGTGCTGTGACTGTCCATGAGATGATGAGGAATAGAAAGATCAGCCAGGTGAAACCTTACAGCATTATGAACCAGGTGATTAAAATGATTTTAATCCATCCACCAGCTTGTTGTGGAACACATCGGCTCTAGTAGGTAACAAATGGCAGGAGATATCGGGGTAAACGTGCTCCAAGGTGGCCTTTGGGATACACAACCACGCAGAGTCACAAAGCGACAGCCAAATTCGGTACCTATGAGGACAGCCTCAACAAGGATCTTGGGTTCATGTTGCACTGCAGGTGACCCCACCAAACTATACACTTTCACACTCACATGCATACATACACACAGTCACTTACACACACACACAATCTCACAGATCCTCGCTCATACACGCACACACACAGACACAGACACAGACACATACATACACACATGTGAATCTATGGGGTGAATTTGTATTTGCAGATACAATCTGTTTTGTTCAAAAAGCCCACAATTTATACGGTCAGTCAATGTGACGGTTTAGAAATTCCTACTTTCGAAATTAAATCAGTCTGACTTCAAACCAAAACGCAGATTGTAAACATGGCCTAACATCTAACATGCATTGTCTGATCTAAAATGTCACCTCTTCTATACACTGATAAAACCTTTAGTTCTCTCAGGGCAGTGACTTGAAAGGAATTTGGGGCTTTACATATACACATTAATCAATTAAAACCTTCTAACTGATTAAATATTTAACAGCATCCTAGGTTTGTTTAGAACATCCTTATCAGTGGTGTGACTCTTTGATCTTTTACTTATAAATTCTGTGTCTGATACTACCTCTTTCATTAACACCTGAAGGAGGAGTAAGACTCCGAAAGCTGGTGTTTTCAAATAAACCTTTTGGACTATAACCTGGTGTCGTGTGAGTTCTGACCATATTCAAGTTGATCTTTCTCTGCACCTTCTCTGTAGCTGTAACACTATATCCTGCATTCTGTTCCATTACCCTGATGTATCATTTGCCTGGATAGCGCGCAAAACAATACTTTTCACTGTATCTTGGTACATCTCACAATCATAAATCAAATCAAATCAATAATAACTTAAATCGAATCAAATTTTGAAGACCAAGAGGACAGCTCTCCACATTATGCCAGAATATATTTGAAATTTGCGTCACAGGTAGACAGGGTGGTTAGAAGGTGTTTAGCACACTTGCCTTCATTGCTCAGACCATTGGGTAAAGAAGTTGGGATGTCACGGTGAGGTTGTACAGGACATTGGTGAGGCCTCTTCTGGAGTACTGTGACCAGTTCTGGTCACCCTGCTATAGGAAGGTTATTATTAAATTAGAGGGGGTTCAGAAGAGATTTACCAGGATATTGCTGGGAATGGAGGGTTTGAGGTATAAAAATAGGCTGGATAGACTGGGACTTTTTTCCACTGGACAATTGGAAATTGAGGGGTGACGTAATAGAGGTTTATAAAATCATTAGGGGCTTATATAAAATGAATGACAAAAGTCTTTTTCCTAGGGTGGGGGGAGGGAGATCAAAACTTGGAGTATACTTTTAAGGTGACAGGAGAAAGACAACCTTTTTACACAGAGAGTGGTTAGTGTGTGGAATGAACTGCCAGAGAAAGTGGTGGATGCAGATGCAGTTACAACATTGAAAAGATATTTGGATAAGTTCATGAATAAGAAATGTTTGGAAGGATATGGGCCAAGAATAGGCAGGAGGGACTAGTTTAGTTTGGGAACATGGTCAGCATGGACTAGTTGGACTGAGTGTCTGTTTGTATGCCATGTAACTCCATG
Organism: Rhincodon typus; assembly: GCF_021869965.1. Lineage (NCBI taxonomy): Eukaryota > Metazoa > Chordata > Chondrichthyes > Orectolobiformes > Rhincodontidae > Rhincodon > Rhincodon typus. Next base: position 79,765,609 of record NC_063339.1, read on the forward strand.
ACTCCACATATGTATCCCTCAATACACCTCACTTAAAAATAAATAATTATCCAGTCAGTTACAGTTCCCTTACTGTTTGTGGGAACTTGCTTTCTACCACTTTTGCTGCTGTATTTCCCACAACTGTTATACACTACAAACACAGTCCACTAGCTGTTGTAAAGGGCTTTGAAACATCACGGGCGCTGGGTGAAATTGAATGTGTATTGAGAAGTACCAATCCCAGCTCACTGGTTAAAGTCAACTGATAGAAGGGGCAGCAATTTCACATGTAAATGCAATTAGAGTTTCTATTTTCTACTTTCAGTCAAGTTCCAATTTAACAGTGAAATATCAGTCCACTGAAGCTACAATTGATTTGTCCCAAGGAACTGTCCCTCTCAAGTGAATCAGAATGAACATGAACCTTACAACACCCTTTTGGGATTTGTCATCCACCTTTTGGTGGAATCAGTACTCTACTTCTCAGTGGGCATGCTGCATTGAAAAGTAGCATGAATGTGCAGCTGGGAATAACTAAACTAGAGTGCACACAAGGAGTTCATTCAGCCCATCGCTAGTGTTCTGGCTTTTAAAAGGAAGATTTGCATCTATGTTGCGTTCTTTGAAATGAACAGATGCTCCAAAACTGTTACAGAGCAGGGAACACAGCTGTCTGTTTACCTACAAGCAAAATACCTCAAACAGTATACAGTAAATAACCAGATAAGCAATGTTAGATGATCTGTTCCCATGCTGGCCCACCTTCACGGAAACACAGAGACATAGAAAATAGGGGCAGGATTAGGCCATTTGGCCCCTTGAGCCTGCGCCACCATTCAATATGATCACAGCTGATAGTCCTACTCAATGCCCAGTTTCCAGGTTGTTCAGCATTCTTTGGTTTCTTCAGTAGATTGTGCAGAGGGGCAGCAGATTGTGCAGAAACTTGCACAAACCTCCTAGCTAGTCCAAGGAACCCACAGATCTCTCTCCCCCATTAGGGCAGCACAGTGGCTCTGTGGTTAGCACTACTGTCTCACAGCACCAGGGACCCGAATTAAATTCCACCCTCAAATGACTGTCTGTGTAGAGTTTGCACATTCTCCCCATGTCTGCATGGGTTTCCTCCGGGTGCTCTGGTTTCCTCCCACATTCCAAAGATGTGTAGGTTAGATGAATTGGTCATGCCAAATTGCCCATAAGGTCCAGGGATGTGCAGGCTACGTGGATTAGCCATGGGAAATGCAGGGTTTCAGAACAGGTGGTGTGTCTGGGTGGAATGCTCCTCAGAGGATCAGTGTGGACTTGGTTGGCCAAATGGCCACATTCTACACTGTAGGGATTCTGTAATTCTATGACTTCCCCTCCCATTGTCATGATTAATGCCTTCTTTAGTAACAAAGTGCCTAAGGTACTTTTGTCTGGAAAAGTTGCCTTCTTTCTGGTTTGATTTAAGTTAAACTGTGACAAGTGAGTTAAAAACAACGCCTCATCTTGCAAAGGTCTTCAAAAATGTTGAACCAAAGATGAGTAAGTCAGTCAGACACAAGGAGGGACTGGAAATTTAATTCACTAAAAGCCTAATCTATCATATGCATGAAATTGGCAGGGGCAAACCAGAGACCAAACAGTAATCTTGTGTATTTATAAAGTCCCTCAGGGTCTGTTCGGAATGCTGTTTTTACAATGTCTGGTTCAGCTGGTTATAACTGTGGGCCAAATCAAGACTGAATAAAAAAAACATGTGGCATCTTTGAGAATTTGCAATGTTTCCTCAATCCTAGATAATTCTTTATGATTTTTTGCATTGAGTGCCCAGGGACCAATGGAGATCCTCAGTTTCCTATCATCCTTCCTCATGGGGCAGGGGACTATAGGGGAGGGATCTGGTCTTGAAAATTCTCTGATAACACCTCCCTCCAACAACTTCTGCAGGAAGTCCCTGAGGGGATGCAATCAGTTTACGGTGTAATGAACCTTTACTCAAAGGTCATCTTTACTCACAATCACTATACCCAGTGCCATTGTTTTGTTGTTACTGAGAGTCATCTCCTCCAATTCACAATGTCTATCTTTGGAATGAGGCTCAAGATGCCTCCTCCACTCAGGCCACTGCCCGTGGCCTTGGCAGGTTCACCGGCACCAATGGGATGCTCTTAGTTGTTCCTGAACATGTTCCCTCCCCAATGTTTCGACATTGTGAATCAGAAGAGATGACTCTCACAACAACAATGGCACTGGGTATAGTAAGCTGGTGAGCCACAGCATTGTAAGTAAAGATGACCACCCAGTTAAGATTGCTTACACCCTCCCCATCTCCCTCGGCAGCTCCCAGATTCACATTTTATCAGGGCCTGATGTTGACCAGCTGGAAGTGGCTGGCCTAGCCTTCAGGAACAGCCCAATTCACTCTACACAAACATTTCTAATGTCCCATAGAGGCTGGTACACCTAGAATGCACCAACAAGGTCAAAGACTGCTGTGACATGTCAGTAATGTGCTGCTCATAGCAGTCTTTTCAAGTTCGCTTCAATTTCTCTTAATGTATTTTTTCTTGTATTAATTCATGAAATGTGGTATTACTTATTGCTCAGATAGTCAACCACATTGCTGTGGGTCTGGAGTCACATGTAGGCCAGACCAGGTAAGGATGGCAGTTTCCTTCCCTAAAGGGCATTAGTGAACCAAATGGGTTTTCCCTGGCAATTGAATTTAAATTCCACCATCTACAGCGATGGGATTCAAACCTGGGTCCCCAGAATTTTACCTGGGTCTCTGGATTAATAGTCTAGTGATAACACCACTAGGCTATCGCCTACCCCTGTGTTCTCCAACACCATGGATAGTGTCAATATCCTTCTTTCCATTGGAGCACTGATTGGGTCATAAGCTACCAGAAACCCCGAAGTTTTAGAGTTATAGAATCATAGAGATTTACAGCATGGAAACAGACCCTTCGGTCCAACTCATCCATGCTGACCAGATATCCTATATAAATCTAGTCCCATTTGCCACCATTTGGCCCATATCCCTCTTAACCCTTCCTATTTATGTACCCATCCAGATGCCTTTTAAATGTCGTAATCGTATCAGACTCCCCCACTTCCTCTGGCAGCTCATTCCATATGTACACCACCCTCAGTATGAAAAAGTTGCCCTTTAGGTCCCTTTTATATCTTTCCCCTCTCACCTTAAACCTGCGCCCTCTAATTTTGGCCTCCCTCACTAGCAGAAAAGACCTTGCCTAATTACCCTATCCGTGCCCCTCATCATTTTATAAACCTCTATTATATCACCCCTCAGCCTCTGACAAATTAGCCTCAGCCTATTCAATCTCTACCTATAGCTCAAACCCTCCGACCCTGACAACATGCTTGTAAATCTTCTCTGAATCTTTTCTAGTTTCACAACATCCTTCCTATAGGAGGGAGACCAGAATTGCATGCAATATTCCAAAAGTGGCCTCACCAATGTCCTGTACAGCTGCAACATGACGTCCTAACTCCTATACTCAATGCACTGACCAATAAAGGCAAGCATACCAAATGCCTTCGTGACTACCCTGTCTACCTGTGACTGCACTTTCAAGGAACTATGAACCTGCATTCCAAGGTCTCTTTGTTCAGCAAAACTCCCCAGGACCTTACCATTAAATGTATAGGTACTGCCCTGATTTGCCTTTCCAAAACGCAGCACCTCTCATTTGTCTAAATTAAACTCCATCTGCACTTCTCGGCCCATTGGCCGATCTGATCAAGATCCCGTTGCACTCTGAGGTAACATTCTTTGCTGTCCACTACGCCTCCAATTTTAGTGTCATCTGCAAACTTACTAAACATATTGCCTATGTTCACATCCAAATCATTTATATAAATGACAAAAAGCAGTGTACCCTGCACCGATTCTTGTGGTCAAAGGCCTTCAGTCTGAAAAGCAACCCTCCACCACCACTCTCTGTCTTCTACCTTTGAGCCAGTTCTGTATCCAAATAGCTAGTTCTCCCTGTATTCCATGTGAACTAACCTTGCTAACTAGTCGATCATGAGGAACCTTGCCGAATGCCTTACTGAAGTCCATGTAGATTGCGTTCACCGCTCTGCCATCATCAGTCTTCCTTGTTACTTCTTCAAAAAACTCAAACAAGCTAGTGAGACATGATTTCCCATGCACAAAGCCACGTTTTAAAAGAATGTGGTTTAGGACAGTTAGGGAGAGCTCAATGTGGAGGAGGTGTCTGACCTCCGTGAGGCAGGAACCTGGTGGATGGAAAAGGCATCAATCAACTGACACTTTGTATGTGACCTTATGGAAGTTCACACTCACTGTGGGGCAAACCCCTTTCGTTGACTGAACCTCTTCCTGAAGGAACATTACCCCCTCCCTCACTGAGGCCTGGCTTTCAGAGGGGGGCCCAACTTGTTTAACTCAGGAGCGAAGGCCGTTACACTGGACACAGTCTCAGAAGCTGCTGGCTGTAGTGGCTATTATTGTGGACAGCCCAGAAATGGCCACCCTTTCACAATTCCAACAGCTCTTTGGAGCGTCACAGGGGTAGGAGCAACATGGAGGAAGGATAGCAAGGACTGGAACACTCTACCAGTGTCTTTACTTAGCTATCTGTATCACTCCCTACCTCCCTCTTGCTATGTGTCACACTCTGTTTCTCACCTGCCTGCTGTGAGGTAATCTGTTCCTCCTGTTTTTTTCAGCCTGACGTCTACATTCCTATCCACACTGACAGTCACTTCGCTGACGGTAACCTCTTTCCTGCTCTTAGGAGCTCAATCTTTCCCCGTGATCTGGATGATGCGATTCCCCCACATGCCCCGAGTCAAAGGCTCACAGTGGAGATTTGTCACTCTGAAGCCTCTCAACTCTAAGCAAACATTCCTATCCCTCCCTGCTTTTCAGCTGCCTGTCCCAGGTTGATTGGATGGAGGAATCCAGGAGGGTGATATGATGGAGCAACTTCCCTAGTCCCAGGGTCACAGAGACCAGATCCTTCTCTTTGGATTACCTTTCCTCATAAAACCCCCACTCTAGCTGTGACAGGCTATTCTGTCCCCAAACACCATTGTCAGTCCCTCAAAGATCCACTTCAGACTTCTCTGAACATTTGTACCTCTTCCCATTGCTTTTGATGGGTTTTCCCACACAGATGATAGGTCTCTGGGAAGCACTGAGGATCAGAGGGAACTTAGTGTGTACCAGTCCCTTAAGGTATCAGGACAGGTTGACAAAGTGTTTAAGAAGACTCATGGGATACCTGCCTTTATTAATCAAGGTATAAAGGTTATGTTGGAACTGTATAAAATATTGGTTAAGCCACAGCTAACGTATTCTGTGCAGTTCTGGAATCTATATTATAGGAGGGATGTGATTGCATTGGAGACAGTGTGAAGGACATTTACCAGGATGCCTGGGCTGGAGTGTTTCATTGATGAAGAGAGATTGCACAGACTGGGATAACAGTGTGGAGCTGGAGAAACACCTCACTGCCCAATCCCCACCATTCCCTACCTGCACTCACCTATCACCATCCCACCTACTTTCCAGCCCGAGCCCTCCTCTCTCTATTTATTTCTGAGCTCCCTCCCCCCTTCCCCATTTCTGAAGAAGGGTCCCGACACGAAACATAAACTTTCTGCTTCTCTGGTGTTGCCTGGTCTGCTGTGTTCCTCCAGCTCCACGCTGTGTTATCTCTGACTCCAGCATCTGCAGTTCTTGCTATCTCTTGCACAGACTGGGGTTGTTTTCCTTAGAAAAGAGATGTTTGAGAGGTGACATGATTGAAATGTATGAAATTATGTGGGACGTGGATAGGGTAAACAGGAGAAACTTTTCCCCTTGATGGAAGGATCAATAACTGGTGGCATAGATTTAAGACAAGGGGCAGGAGTTTTAGAGGGGATATGTGAAAAAAACTTTTTCATCCAGAGAATGGTAAGAATTTGGAATTCACTATCTGTAAGGGAATCCTTCATAACATTGAAGTAGTATTTAGACATGCACTTGCAATGCCAAGGCATACAAGACTATGGGCAAAGTGCTGGAAAACAGGATTAGAATAGTTAAGTGGTTGTTTTTGACCAGTGCATACGTAAAGGTCTGAAAGGCCTTTTTCGGTGCTGTAGGTCTCTGTGACTTTGAGATGTACCATCATAAATGAGGCCTACTGACTTGCACTGAGGCCCTTGGATGTCATCTTTTGCTCCACATCCTTAATCCAGTCTTCATGTCACCAGAATAATGGAGTGTTTCTGGTCCATCTCCCTACTCCTCTATAAGTGGAGTATCTAACCTGGTGTAACACCTCCATCCTTTATAGCATCAAAGGAATGCACAAATGGAGCTTTATCTGTTAATGGCCTAAAGGTCTAACTCCCTCTGCCAATGCCTGAGCCTCCAAAGTTCACAGAGCAGCATCAGCCTCCCTCTCGGACATTGCCAATTTCAACTCCTCCAACATCCACCCCATCTCGTCCTGATGTCTTCAACCTCGTTCAGCCTGAATGTCTGTGCTGTGGAATCCCACTAACTACGTCAGAAATGTAACATGAGATTTGATCACACGGATGGCCCAAAGATCGTGAGGGAGGATTACTTACTCCACTGTCATCAGGTCAACACTAGCATGAAGGGAAATTAAAGTTAAGCAAGGAAAACTCAATATTTACATGACATTAAGTTTCTGGTTTATATCTGGTTGAGAATGTTATTTGCCTGCCTGAACCTTCGTTCCATCAGGTCTCCTTCCCAAAAAGACACCTTGTCCTCCAGGGAGTGTCCATTCAACTACTCCAGCTAACACCTCAGTACCCTCCCTCTCTATCGCTACCTACTGCTAGAGTTCCTAGAACAACTACACCAGCTGCACAAACTGTATTTTGGCAGAAAGACGGTGTTAGTGTTTCAAATTACAGCGCGGGGAGAAAGACAGTGTCTAGTGTTTCAGACTGTATTGTGGGAGAAGGACAGTGTTAGTGTTTCAGACTGCAGTGTGGGGAGCAAGACAGTGTCTAGTGTTTCAGACTGTAGTGTGGAAGAAAGACAGTGTTAGTGTTTCAGATTGCAGTGTGGGGAGA
>NC_063339.1:79772686-79807839 GCF_021869965.1 Rhincodon typus
GAGAAAAAGATAGTGTTAGTGTTTCAGAGTGTATTGTGGGAGAATGAGTGTTAGTGTTTCAGAATGTATTGTGGTGAGAATGACAGTATTAGTGTTTCAGAATGTATTGTGGTGAGAATGACAGTATTAGTGTTTCAGACTGTATTGTGGTGAGAATGACAATGTTGGTGTTTCAGACTGCAGTACAGGGAGTAAGTGTTGTCAGACTGTATTGTGCAAACTTAAATATGAATGCACAGCGGCTGATTCACTGCTGGTACCTTCAGGATATCAACACCAAACAGCATTCTGTGTTGCTAAGTGTTTGACAGCTCACACCCTATAATGGAAATGTAATTACTTGGCAGGGACCATGTGGTGTCCACTTCGTGAATTTTGAATCTGCAAGGACAATGGAAGCAGCAGTAGAGGCAGCAGGAAAAGGCCAACCTGCAGAACACTTTACTGAAAGAAAGCTACCCACAATATGACTTTTCACAAAGTAATTTTCTCAGTTTAGACCATAAGATGGAACATTAGGCCAAGCAGCCCATTGAGTCTGCTCCACCATTCGATCATGGTTGATATGTTTCTGAACCCCATTCTTCTGCCTTCTCCCCTTAAACTTTGATCCACTTACTAATCAAGAATCTGTCTTAAATACACACAATGGCAGCCCTCTATGACAATGAGTTCCACAGATTCACTAGCCTCTAGCTAAAGAGATTCCTCCCCATCTTGGTTCTAAAGGGTTGCCCCTTCATTCTGAGGCTGTGCCCTCAAGTCCTAGTCTCTTCTATTAGTGGAAACATCTTCTCCACATCCACTCTATCCAGGCCTCTCAGTATTCTGTAAGTTTCAGTCAGATCTCCCGCGTCCTTCTAAATGCCAGTGTATGCCCAGGGTCCTCAGCCACACCTCATATGACAAGCCTTTCATCCCTGGATCATTCTTGTAAACCTCCTCTGGAATCCCTCCAACACTAGCACATCATTCCCAATACTGGGGCCCAAACCTGCTCACATTATTCCAAATGCAGTCTGATCAGAGCCTTATGCAGCCTCGGCAGTACATCCCTGATCTTGTATTCTAGCCCTCTTGAAATGATTGCTGGTATTGCATTTGCTTTCCTAACTGCCAACTGAACCTGTATGATAGCCCGAAGAGAATCCTGAACTAGGACTCCCAAGTCCCTTTATACTACAGATTTCAAAAGCCTTTCCCCATTTAGAAAATAGTCCATGCCTGTATTCTTCCTACCACAGTCTATGACCTCACACTTTTCCACATAGTATTCCATCTGCCACTTCTTTGCCCACTCTCCTAGCCTGTCCAAGTCCTCCTGTAGCCTTCCCGCTCCCTCAACAGCACCTGCACCTACCTAGCTTTGTGCCATCTGCAAAATTAGCAACAATGTCCTCAGTTCTTTCGTTCAGACCATTAATGTATAATTGTGGTGTCAACACTGACTGCTATAGAACTCCACTAATCTCTAGCTGCCATCCTGAAAAAGACCTCTTTATCCCCACTCTCTGCCTTCTACTAGTCAGCGAATCCTCTATCATTGCCACTACCCTGCCCCTAACATCAGGTGTTCTTATCCTATTTAGCAGCCTCCTGTGCAGCACCTTGTTGAAGGCCTTCTGGAAATCCAAATAGATCACATCCACTGGTTCTCCTTTGTCTAACTTGTTCCTTACCTCCTCAAAGAATTCTAACAGATTTGTGGCATGACCTTCCCTTGACAAAGTTGCGCTGATTCAGCCCTATTTTATCATGCACTTCCAAGTACTCAGCAATATCATCCTTAATAATGGATTCTAAAATCTTACCAGTGGCCGAGGTCAGGCTAACTGGTCTATAATTTCCCATCTTCTGCCTCCCTCCCTTCTTAAACAGGGATATTACATTAATCATTTTCCAGTCCTCTGAGACCTTCCTTGACACCAGTGATTCTTGAAAGATCACCACCAATGCCTCCACAATTGCCTCAGCTATCTCCTTCAGAACTCTGGCTGTAGTCAATCCATTCGGGTGATTTATCCACCTTTAGACCCTTCAGCTTCCCCAGCACCTTCTCCGAAGTGATGACCACTAAACTTGCCTCTGCTCCCTGACTCTCTTGAAGTTATGAAAAGTTACTGGTGTCTACCACTGTGAAGATTGATGCAAAGTACCTATTCAGCTCCTCTGCCATTTCTTTGTTCCTCATTACTACTTCTCCAGCTTCATTCTCCAGTAGTCCAATGTCTGCTGTTGCCTCTCTCTGACTTTGAATACATCTTAAAAAGAGTCTTGCAACCTTCCTTATATTACTAACAAGCTTGTCTTCATATCTCATCTTGCCTCACTTCTTGCTTTTTTAATTATCTTCTGCTGGATTTTAAAGGTTTCCCAATTCTCTGGCTTCCCACTAATCTTCACCACATTGTATGCTTTTTCTTTTGCTACTATGCTGTCCCGGCTTCCCTTGTCAGCTATGGTTGCCTCATCCTCCCCTTAACATGTTTCTTCTTCCTTGGGATGAATTTCTGCTGTTCTTCCCAAATTACTCCCAGAAACTTCGGCTATTGCTGCTCCACTGTCTTTCCTCCTAGGCTTTACTTCCGATCACTTCTGGTCAGCAACTCCCTCATGTCTTTGTAGTTATCATTACTCAATTGTAATACCTTTACATCTGATTCTAGCTTCCCCCTTTCAAACTGCAGGGTGAATTCTATCGTGTTATGATCACTCCCTCCTGGGGGTTCCTTCACCTTAAGCTCCTTAACCTCATTACACATCACCAAATCCAGAACTGCCTGTTCCCTAGTGGGGTCTATCACAAGCTGCTCCAAAAAAACCCACCTGGTAAATATTCCACCAATTCCTTTTCATGAGATCCACAGCCAACCTGATTTTCCCAGTCCATTTGCACGTTAAAGTCACCCATAATTATTGTAACAGTGCCTTTCTTACATGCCTTCTCTATCTCCTGATTTATTTCCTTTCCCGCATCCTTACTACTGCTAGGAGGCCTGTACACAACTCTCATCACGGTCATTTTACCTTTGCGGTTCCTCAACTGTCCCAAACAGATTTTACGTCATCTGACTCTATATCACTTCTCGCTATTGATTTAATTTAATTTCTTACTAACAAGGCAACCCTCCCCTTCTGTCCATCCTTTCAATAGGGTGTGTATTTTTGGATATTCAGTTCCCAGTCCCAATTCCCTTGCAGCCACGTCTTTGTGATACCCACAATATTGTAACTGTCAACTTCAATCTGTGCTACAAGTGTATTTACCTTGTTTTATATACTGTTAGATGTATGTACAACACCCTCAGTCCTGCATTGACTGGCTCACTTCTCATCATTGTCCCCTGCTGTGTCTGAAATTAGATTCCTGACCCCTCCCATACTCTCTGTCCTACTTGTTCTGCAAACTTTAATAACCTCTCCTGACCCCTCCCATTTCCCCCCTTTAATGAGATAATTAGTTCAGTCTGTTTCTGTAAAGGATCAATTGTATCCTGCAGCATGTCACTCTGTAAAATGCAATCTTTGGATGTTTTTACTCGAGGTAAAATGTGTATTGTTTTGGATTTGTTTCACACACTAGTTGCTTGACCTCACTTGTGAGGATCAGATAGAATGGTCGAACAGGCTCAATGTTCTGGATGGCCTAGTTCTGCTCCCTTGTCTTTATGGCCTGGTGGTGAGTGTTTTGAATTGGCACTGGATTTGAGCACCATTTTAAAGAGCAGTGAGCTCCTGTGCCTTTAGGGGGCACCCTTGTGAACAATAGTTGCACCATTACATTTCCATAAATTCACGTGAATTTATCAAACATTCAGCATTTACCATAGTGTCAACAAAACAAACTATGACATCAAACCACTGAAATAAATGTTACAGCCTGTGAACCAAAGCTTGGTCAAGGCGGGAGAAGAGTGCAGGAAAAGAGAGATTGAGAGAGGAAATGCCAAGCAGCAAGCAGTGTATCCATTACAGGGACAATGATTAAAAGCTGGGAAGTTTAAGGCCAGGACTGGCAGAGTGCAGGTGCCTTGGGATCTTACTGAAATGGTCATGAAGAACGTTCACCGAGGGGATTCGGGCTGCAAGCTAAAAGTGTATTGGTGATGCTGGGGCCATTTTCGGGGGTACATGGTTAATTTTGGAGTACAGTGCGTATTTTGGAGGAACAGTGTGTATGTTGGGGAATAAAGGGGGTATTTTGGGGGATGAATGGTGTATTTTGAGTAAAGGGTATATGTTGGGAGCAAAGGGAAAATCTTGAGGGTACAAGGTGTATTTTGGGGGTAAAGGGTGTATTTTGGGGAAGAGATCGGTGGAGCTGTGGATAGTGCAGAAGGTTGTCAAAGGATACAACGGGATGTAGATCAGTTACAGATATGGGTAAAGAAATGGCAAATGGAGTTAATCCAGGTAAGTGTGAGCTGCTGCACTTTGGGAGATCAAATGTTAAGGAAAAGTATACAGTTAATGGCAGGCCCCTGAACAGCATTGATGTACAGAGAGATCTTGCGGTTCAAGTCCATAGTTCCCTGAAAGAGGCCACGTAAGTAGATACTGTGGTAAAGAAGGCATATGGCATGCTTGCCTTTATTGGTGAGGGAATTGAGTACAAGAGTCAGGATGTCATGTTGCAGCTTTATAAGACTTTAGTTAGGCCACACTTAGAGTATTGCATTCAATTCACATTACAGGAAGGATGTGAAGGCTTCGGATAGGGTGCAAAAGAGGGTTGCCAGGATGCTGCCTGGATTAGAGGATATGAGTTATAAAAAGAGGTTAGAAAAACTCAGGTTGTTTTCTCTGGAGCAGTGGAGGCTGAGGGAAGACTTGACAGAAGCCTAAAAAATTAGGAGATGCATAGATGGAATTGATGATCAGAATCTTTTTCCCAGTGTTGAAACATCTAAAACTTAGGGGCACACATTTAAGATGAGAGAAGGAAAGGTTCAAAGGAGATGTGAGCGGCATGTAGGAGTCTGGAATGCGCTGCCAGGGTTGGTGGTGGAGGCAGATACGACAGGGGCGTTTAAGGGACTTTTAAATAAGCACATGAATATGCAAGTAATGGAGGAATATGGACCAAGGGCAGGCAGAAGGGATTAGTTTAATTTGGTGTCATGTTTGGCACAACATCATGGGCTACGTTGGAGTGTAAAGGGCATATTTTGGGGTGGCAAGGTGGCTCAATGGTTAGCACAGTGGCTCACAGTGCCAGGGACTTGGGTTCAATTCTAGCCTTTGGCAACTGTCCATGTGGAGTTTGCAAATTCTCCCCTTGTCTGTGTTGGTTTCCTCCCACAGTCCAAAGATATGCAGATTAGGTGGATTGGCCATGTTAAATTGCTTCATACAGGCCAGGTGGATTAGCGATGGGAAATGCAGGGTGACAGGGATGGCGGATGGGTCTGGGTGGGATACTCTTTGGAAGGTTGGTGTGAACTCAATAGGCCAAATGGCTTGCTTCCACACTTTAGGGATTTTGGGAGTAGAGGAGTATTTTGGGGTAGATGGGATATTCTGGATGTAGAGGATATATTTTAGGAGTAAAGGATATATTTTAGAGATAGAGGATGATTTTGGGGTTAAGTGGGGTATTTTGGGGGTAGACAGTATATTTTGGGTTAAAGGGTATATTTTGGTGATAAAGGGGGTATTTTGAGGGTACAGTTGCTACTTCAAGGGTAAAGAGGTTATTTTTGGGGGTAAAGAAGTTATTTTGGGTGGTAAAGGGGCTATTTGGGAGATTAAAGGGAGTATTTTAGGGAATCCATGGTTATTTTCGGTGTGGAGATGTGTTATAGGGTGTACAGGAGCTATTTTGGTCAGTAATGGGGTATTTTGGCAGTGTAGTGTGTGTGTTTGGGTCTAAGTGGAGTATTTTGTGGTGTATGGGGACTATTTTGTTGGATGAATTGTGTATTTTGAAGGTACAGGGTGCATGTTAGGGAATAAAAGGATAATGATGAGGGTACAAGGGATACTGAATGAAATGTGGGATATTTTGGGAGTATATAGGGCATTTTGTGGAAAAAGTCTATTTTGCAAGTAAAGGGGATATTTTGGAAGTAAAGGGGTATTTTTGAGTATGGAGGGTATTTTGAGGGTACAGGGTATATTTTGGGGTTAAAGGGGGTATTTTAGGGGTAAAGGGTGTATATTAGGGGTAAAGGGCATATTTTACGGATAAAGGGAATATTTTGGGAGATAAGGGGGTATTTTGGGGGTACGGGATTATTTGAGGGGTAGAAGAGTTGTTTTAGGAGTAAAGGGGGTATTTTGGGGGTACAGTGTGTATTTTAGGGTAAAGGGGGTATTTTAGGGGTGAAAGAGGTATTTTAGGGGTAAAGGGGTATTTCAGGGATAAAAGGGGTATTTTAGGGGTTAAATGGGTTATTTTAAGGGTAAGGGGGTATTTTAGGGGCAAAAGGGGGTATTTCGGGTCTCTCGGTTTTCAAGCTCCGCCCCACGTTGCCCGTACAGTAACGCGCATGCGCGCAGCTCCCTGTTTGCCTAGCAACCGCCGCGCGAGCGGAGACTGTCCGGAGAAATGGTCAGTGAGTGAGTGACCACCGGGCCGGTCAGTGAGAGAGAGAGAGAGAGAGAGAGTGACCACCGGGCCGGCCAGTGAGAGAGAGAGAGAGAGAGAGAGTGAGTGAGTGACCACCGGCCCGATCAGCGAAAGAGAGAGTGACCACCGGCCCGGTCAGTGAGAGAGAGAGAGAGAGACCACCGGCCTGGTGTGAGAGAGAGAGAGTGAGTGACCACCGGCCCGGTCAGTGAGAGAGAGAGAGAGAGAGTGACCACTGACCGCAGGGCCTGACCTTCACAACTCTCATAGTAACTACTGATTATTTTTCTCTCCCTGTCTTTGTATCTCTGTTTAGGCCAAAGCGACCACCATCAAAGAGGCTCTGGCCAAGTGGGTAAGTGTCTGCGGGAAGGAACCCCTCACACCTGCTGGGATAGGGTGAAAGGGAGGGTATAGGCTGTGTAGGACAGAGCTGGGGGGAGGAGGTTGGGGATGGTGGGTGTTTATGGGATGAGAGGGAGAAGGGGGGGAGAGCAGAGCGGAAAGAAAGAGAGGGAGGGGAGAAAAGGAGACGAAGTTAGGGAAGAGAATGGAAAAGTGTAGGGGAGGGGGTGGGAAGGGATTAGGGTAGTGGTGGGAGAATGTTTAGAAGGAGGGAGTTTTGGGGTAGTAGTAGTCAGTAGTAGAGTTAAGTGGTGGGGTGCGAGGGTATAAGAAGAGGTTGGGTGTGCGGAAAAGGAGTAGGGGTGAGCGGGCTTGGGAAGGGGTTGGGCATATGGGAGGCATTGGACAGAGACCTGGACGGGTGTCTCCTGTCCTGAAGGTACCTTTTTTATTTCAAAAATATACGTTATTCATGAAGATATCTTTATATACATACATAGTCACTAAAGCTGTATAGTAGCATATGGAGAAACAAACATTTGAGTTTGACTCTACCCAACGAAACAAACCAAAGGCATTTCTTACTTGTACAAGACAATAACATATATTTGATGCACTGCAGGCGGGTTTGATAACTGAACGATGCCGATTTAACTTCAACGGAAAGACATTAGATGGTGGTCTCTCCCCACTGTGCCTTGGCAGCAGTTGCTGCAAGCTTTAGTGTGTCCCTTAGCACATAATCCTGGACTTTGGAATGTGCCAGTCTGCAACACTTGGTTGAGGTCACCTTTCACTGAGCTGATGGTGCTCTAGGTGCAGTCAATATTTATTTTGGTGTGCATCCTAGGGAATAGACTGTGGAACCCAGAGTCCTGCGTCATAGACCTGCTTGGGACGAACTTCAACACAAACCACTGCATCTTTCTCCAGACTTCCTTTGCAAAGGTACACTCCAGCAGAAGATGTTCTCTGTGACAGTCTCTGCCCCTCCTCGCAGCTGCTTTGAGGGCAGCATGCGGTGGCGCACAAGAGTCCGGGTGTGCATGAAGGATTTCGCCCCAGCCAAGTGATGTCTTGGTGCAAATTGTAAAGTTCTGGTGATGAGGCATTCTGCTGAGGGAACAACCTGACAGGATCTACCCTCTCCTTTTCCCACAGGGCCTTGAGGATGCCGAGTGCCGACCAGGAGAGAGTGGGCAGCTGTTCCTGACTCCTGATCTGATCGGGATGCTTTCTGACTCCTGTCCTTTGATTGAGACTGCACTACCAATGTTGGTGTAGAGCAGTCGCTTCCAATTGCGAATTCCGTCCCCAAAGTCGATGTTGGAGAGCATATCCCAAATTAGGTGTGCGATATCCTGTCAAAGGCCTTCTCCTGGTCTGGGCTGATGAGACAGGTGTCCACTCCACCCTGTCCTGCACGTAGGTGAACATAGCCCTGGGGAGCGTGATGCTCTCAGAGATTGTCCTGCCTGTATAGCACCTGTTTGGTCAGAGTGAATCACTAGTCCCAGAGCAGACCTGACCTGGTTGGCAATGACTTTAGACAGGATTTAGTAATCAACATTCAGCAGTGAAGTTGGTCACCAATTTCTAATTTCCTCCCTCTTCCCACTTTCGCTTGTAGGTGAGGGTGATAGTACCTTTTCTCATGGATTCATACATGCTACCTGCCAGAAGCATACTGTTGTACACCTTCAGCAGGTCCTGGCCAATCTAGTCCCAAAGAGTTGAATACAACTTGACTGGTAGTTTTGTTTTTGTCTAAGCACTCCAGGGCCTTGGTGAGCTTATCCAGAGATAATGGCTGGCCAAGCCTCCCCTGTGTGCTGTCGTCTAAGACCTCTGTGATAGGGGACAGTAACAACTAGAAGGCCGTGCTGTCTGTGGGCATCCTGTCATATAATCTGGCATAAAAGAATTTGTGGATCCTCAGGATGTTGGACTGGGATGGTGTTATCAAGCCATCATCTTCCTTCAGGCTGCTGAGTACAAAGTTGTCCTTCTCTACCTTCTGGAAGAAGAAACAGGAACATGTCTCATCCTGCTTCATGATGCGGACCCTGGATGGAAGATTACCTTTGAGGCTTCCAAGGCAAAGACCAAGGCTTGGTGGCTCTTCACCCCCTGGAGATCCTCTGTGACATCAAGCCCCATTGTCTGCAGCAGGAGTAGGTTCTGCATGCTTTTCTGGATTTGGACAGTTTACCCCATCTGTCTAAAGAACCTCTTGATGTTTCACTTGACTATTTCCCACCAGTCTGCTGGAGACTGAAAAAGGGGCTTCATGGGTCTCCAACCTGTGTAACCCCTTTTGTGTTCCTCAGTGTTTTCTGGAGTCAACAATTTCAGATTCAGCTTCCACTTGCCAGCATGCTGGTCATCCTGTAGGTGGCAGGAGGCAGTAGTCAGAGAGTAACACTGGCTATACCTCAATGGATCTGACCAAGAACATGCGGGACACAAACAAGAAATCTATTCTTGATTGGATAGACACCCCCCGGCGCAACCAGATGCATCTACATTGCACTCTGTCTGCAGGGATACTGAAGATGTTGTGCAGCTTGGTGACTTTAATCGTTTCCACCAGGAATCTGGACATGGCATCCTGTTTGCTGTCAGCCCTTCTGGATTGTCCACCTGCATCATTGATGCAGCTGAAGTCTCCGGCCAGCAGAGAGGGACCTGGACCCTTAACACAGAAGGGTAGATTTAGAGTCCTTGACTTCCAGTCCTGGAGGAGATGAGAGAGACCTGGTCTTTTGGTCCAAGTGGGTTGGGAGGGTGACCTGGGCCCCAGGCAGTGGTGAGAAGAGGTGAAGAGAGAGTGAAGTTTTTTTTGAGCCACTTAAAGGAAGAAATGGAAGTTGAAAGTTTGGATGTCAAGCTTGGCACCTAGACATAGAAGTCATGACCTTACGATAGGCTAATTAATGAGGGGGAATATGCAAGAGACCAGGAGTTGGAGTGCAGAACTCTTGAAGGATCGTAGGGATATTGAACATGACAGATTGAGAAGAACGAGGGCTCAGAAGTATTTGGTGAGAAAGTAGCACAAACCTCAAACGGTAATGACAGATTGGATGATTTATTTCTTTCAGGAAGAAAGATCAGGTGAGAAGGCAGCTGAAGCTGTGGAGGTGAAGTTATATGGCCAAGTACCACCGATTGAGAAGATGGATGCGTCCCTCTCTACGCTGAGTAATTGCGAGTAAGTTTTACAAGACTGACTCTTGAGTGTTTGCGGGTGTCTCTTGCTCGTACCCAGTCATTTCTTCCATTAAAATGAGTACTTATATTATGAAAGCCATAAAGTCTCCAGGGTTTCTTTCCTTTCTGTTGTAGCTCCTGACTTGTTTGGGTCTGTTTCCACCATTGTCGCGTATCTTAATTAGTTAGACATTCTTTTTCGTTGAGTCGAAGAGTATTCAAGCCCAATTGTGACTGCCCATCCTTCCCTTTCTTTCCCCCCTTACTCTTTCTTCCCCCTTACCTATTTGTTCCCTTTCTTCCAGCTCCCCAACCCTTCCCCTTTGTTTCCGCTCCCCAATGCCCCCCTCCCCCAGAAGTACTGAGGCTAATTGTTCATCATTCTGCTTGAGATCGATAATCTCTGTGGAATTTTGTCAGCACTCCTGATTAAAAAACATTGTCAATATAATGCATATTGTAAACTTTGAGTTATAA
The DNA here is from genome assembly GCF_021869965.1 of Rhincodon typus. Classification (NCBI taxonomy): domain Eukaryota; kingdom Metazoa; phylum Chordata; class Chondrichthyes; order Orectolobiformes; family Rhincodontidae; genus Rhincodon; species Rhincodon typus. The sequence continues at coordinate 79,783,293 of NC_063339.1, forward strand.
TTTGACCCCAGTACTACCTGCTTATCAATTTTGTTTTAACTATCTCCCTTTTATTTAAAGAACAATTACATCTTTCTACTTCTGCCTCAGTTCTCCATATTCTTTTTACTGATAACTGTGTGACTCCCCAAACACTTTTCATCACCTACAAGATTAAGGTGAAATGAAACATTATCCATTTACCCCAGGTGTATGCAACTGCAAAACACTGGAACCTTGGACTAAGCAGTCATCCATCACCTCAGATACTTTCACATCCAGCATCCAGCACCCACCCCCTAATAATCACCACCACTAATGCACAATGTGCACATCTACCGCGGCCTTTGGCAGCACGTTCCAAACGTGCATTGGAAGCAAGTTAAGACCTTCTGTGTTTTTATTTGTCTTACTTTATCCACAGTTTGTCTGCTACATTACTACTTTAAACAAGTGGAAAATCAGTTAATGCTGAAAAAGAGAAAGGTCCAAGATATCTCAGATGTAAACCACTTCTTTCAACCTTTTTTCAGGAAGTTATCTCTTTCGACAAATTGCATCGAAAAGATAGCAAACTTGAATGGACTAAGTAAGTGTGTCTCTCTCTCAATAAAAGTCAACTTTAAAAAAGTTTCAGTAACATTGCTTTAAGTTTTGTGATCTTCATTAATCACACTCTCAACCTAGGTTCCACATTTATGCGGAGATTGACAAGAAGCAAAAATGTAATGTCAACTCCATTCATGTTAATAAATCTAGCTACTTAATGCTCTTAGCAGAATTACAGATACAAGTGTTTGGCTTTCTGCTGTATCATCCACTGACTTAAACACTTGGTTCACATGTACTGTACAGCACCATGTCCACCGTACAAAATTGGGTATGGTAGGGAAGGGTTTATTTAACCTGGCTAGCAATCCAGAGAACTGGAACTACAATCTCACCATGGCAAGTTCAGAATTTAATTTGGTTTTTAAAACGTCTGGAAACTGAAAATTTGACATCAATAGACTTGATCATGAAACTATTGGAATATTTAAAATCTGACTGGTTCATTAATGTCCTTTAGGAAAGCAGGCCGATTGATCTTTCTCAGTCTGCTAATCTGTGACCCAAGTCCACATTGATATGATAATTCTTCAATGCTATGTGAAGTGGCCTAGCAAGCTACTAGCTGGTAGGGGAGAGATATGTGCCACATGAGGCAATAGATTGCCAGATAAGTGAAATTCCAATATCTGTGGGAGATTTCTTGAGCAGAGTTGAAGTGGGATGTGTTAGCTTGCGTGTCTGTTTAGAGGAGAGGCATCAGTTTTATACTTAGGCAGGATTGGGTGTTAATCGTCTAACATTTCCTGGCTGACTATTAAGGTGAATTAAAAACCAAAAGAACTGCAGATGCTGTAAATCAGAAAAAAAACAGAAGTTGCTGGAAAAGCTCAGCAGGTCTGGCAGCTTCTGTGAATTTCTGAGGAAGGATCACAAGACCCAAAACATTAACTCTGATTTATTTCTTCACAAATGCTGACAGACCTGCTGAGCTTTTCCAGCAACTTCCGTTTTTGTTTATTAAAGTAAATTGTTCCCTTCTAAAGCCTCCAATTCTAACTCTTGAGTTGGAGATTTTCTCAGACTGTTTCAGAGGCTAGGTAATTTGAAATTTATATTTCCTGGGAAGTTACCACTTATCTAGTACATTGAGATTTCTCCAAGGATAGACCCTGACTATTCAGAGACCTATCAGATCTGTGCCAATGGGATTGCTTCACAAGTTACTTATAGAAGGCAACTAGACCAGTAAGTAATGTGTTATTTTGCTGCACATTCAGAGCCACAGTTTTTTTGTTTTTACCTGTTATTCTTTCCTGAGTTAAACAGAAAAATCAAGTGAAGGTCAAGCTAGATTGTAACTTCCAGAAAAATAATGATCTGTCTTCACTGAGTCAGCCACTGAAATGGAATTGATGTGGCAGTTGGGCAGCATCCTCAGTGACTACTATATGACATGTGGCTGAAGGTGCTCTCCACATCGTTGCTGAGAAACGGACTGCTTGTAGCAGCAAACTGTGCAAGTAACTTGTGCATCGCCTTGGGATTGAAGGGGTGCAAACTGATGTTCAAAGTATCACTTAATTTTATATCCCTATCTGATCTTTGGCCTAATAACCATGTTTAGCCCTGAACAGAGTTCAGAATTGCATGGGCTGTATTGAAGCACTTGGAATTTTCTGCAGTAATTTGCTCCTATTGGCCCATGAATTCCCTGATTTTAGTCTTTTTCAAGGGATTACCTGGCTGCAAGATGGGGAAAGGGAGATTTAGTTATAAAATGTCTAGAGTAGCTGAAAACTTTTAGATAAATTTTCTGCATGTCAACCTCGTGTTACTTAAAAAGTGAAATGTTTTCATTTAATTATATTTTCCAGAGAAATTAACAATTCTGTCACTGGGAAGGAACAATATAAAGAATTTAAATGGTCTGGTATGTTAATATAGTTCCACCATCTTCTTCTAAACCTCACTGCTGAAAGCTGCACTTAATGATTTGGAGATATTCTCTGTATAGAAGGGAAAGTTGAGAGGACATTCAGTAGTGGTATTCAAGTCATAGGTGTCTAGACGGGATAGCTAGAGAGAAACTGTTCCCATTGATGCAAGGAGCAAGAACCAGAAGGAACCAATTTTAAATTGATTGATAGAAGAAGCTGCAGTGACTTGAAGAGCTTCTTTTAAACAACAAGTAGTTAGGAATTCAAATGTGTTTAATAGACCAGCATTTGTATGTTTATTTAGGCAATTTGTAAATGTACAGTAAATCTGTAATTTAGCGCAAACACCAGTTTCCATATTCCCCCAAAGTCAACATCGCACTAGGGAAGAACCCAACATTTTTTTAAAAACTCACCAGTAAATCACCTGAATAATCACTTATGAAAACATTAATGCACTGTCCACCAAGACAGTGCAACAATAACAAAAAAGGGGAAGGAAACTAAGGAGAGAATTAAATCAAAATGATGTTGGAGAGGAGAAAATGCACTCCCAACCCCTGCCATGCCCACCCATCTCTAAAGACTTCAAGGATACTGGTGGAAAGAATTTTTAAGCAATCTGTTCAAATTTGTTACAACACACTTCTGGGACAGGAGGGACTTCTGGACCATAGGTTGAAGAGTCCAGCTCTTTATTTTCAAAAACCCATCAGCAGATCACCCAAATGATCAACAAAACATGCAAATTAGAAGAGCTCCTCACCAGGGCAGTGCAATAACAACGTAAAACGAAAAGGTGGGGAACACAAGGGAAGGAGATAAACCAACATGGTGTACAGCAGGGGAGATAATGAAGAAGATCCCAGTTCTTGTATTTATTTTAATCAGCCTGTTCAGATACTTTGTGACATATGCCTGGGGTGATTGAACTTGAACCCAGGCCTCCTGGAAAATTCATTGCATCACCTGCTTTCAATCATCTCTGGAGCTGTTCTAATTTATCCTTGAAGGCTGTTATGGTGCAGTGGTAGTTTCCCTACCTCTGGGCCAGGAGGCCTGGATTCAAGTCCTACCTGTTTCTAATAACATCTCTGGACAGGTTGATTAGAAAATATCTACTTTTAAGGAAGCCTACATTTCAAACACTGACAGAACACAGTCCCTAAAAGGGTGGTGGAAGCAGATTCATAGGACTTGAAAGTAGACCATTCAGCCCTTAGAGCCTGCTCCGCCATTCAACAAAATCTTATCTGATCTAGCTATGATCTCCATTCCACTTCCCTATCTATCAACTCAGCATTGAATAATTTCAATGAACCAGCTGCCACTGTTTTCTTGGGAAAAGAATTCACATTCAAACAACCATCTGACAGAACAATCCTTATCTCATTCTTAAAAACGAAATCTCTATTTTAAATTTCGTCCTGTAGTTCTAGTCTAGTCTCCCTGAAGAGGAAATGCCTGTTGACATCTAGCCTGTCCAATTTTCTTTAGGTTCTTGTATTTTTTAATTAAGTCATCTCTTTTTCTTCTAAACTGCATTGAATATATGTCCCATGTGTTCAGCCTTTCTTTGTAAAATAGGTCCTTCATCTCAGAAATTAGTCTGCTTCTAATACAATTATCTATTTTCAAATACAGAAATTAAAACTGTGCACACACTACAGGTGTAATCGCACCAAGGCCCTTTTCAGGTGGAGTGAACCTCCCCACAAATGTAAGATTACCACAAACCCTTACCACAAATGCCAGCATTCCCTTTGCCTACCTAATCACTTGCTGTGCCTGCGTATTAACTTTCTGCTGTTCATGTTCTTGGACCAGATCCCTCTTTACCTTAAGAGTTCTGTAATGTCTCTCCATTTAAATAATAATTCTATTATTGCTAATTCTATTCTTCTTCAGGCCAGAATTGACAAGTTTACATTTTCCTACATTACACTCCATCTGCCAATCTTTTTGACCACTTACTTTTTCTGTATCTCTCTCTGGACTATCTCTTGACAACATGACACTTCATTTGGACAAATGGGAACTAAGTAATTATCTGAAGAGAATAAAAAAATCTCAGTATTAGGGAAAGAACGAAGGAGTAGAATCAGTTAATTTGCTGTTTAAGAGAGCCAGCTTGCTATGACTAACTGATTGGACTCTCTCTGTGCTGTAACCATTTAATAAATTACCCTATGGCTCTGAGTTTAGCTAATAAAAGGCTAAGCAATGCAGAGTGGAAAAAGTTTCTGAGTTAGTTGAATTATGGGGGGGACAACAAAGGGCATGGTGAATTTACATCAAAGAAAGTAAGATTAGACTGTTCATGTCCTTTACCCTGGGAAAAGTTGTCACCCAATTAATTTAAACTTCTCCTTCAAAATACCACTATCCTACTTTGGTAACATGTTCATCAAAAGATAATTCCAAAGTCTTCTATACATGCATCAATAGTAAAACGGGATTTACACACCAGGGCATGGCTGAGATACTTTGTACTTTACACCTGACTTTACCAAGGAGGTAGATGACAGAGGTGTATCACTAGTGGGGTCAGAGGGGTGTCATTGGAAAAGTTAAAAGTTAACTCAGAGTAAGTGTTGGTTATTTAAAGTTGACAGGGTGCCAGGACTGGATGAGATGCATACTGAAGTAAGCGAGAGTGGAAATTGCAGGGCCGCTGGCAGTAATTCTTCAAAATGCCCTAGAGTCAGGAATTGCCAGAGGACTGGAGAATTGCAGGCATTGTGCCTTTGTGCAAAAATGTTTGTAAGGATGAACCCAGCAATTACAGACCATCAGTTTAACTTATGGGAAAGCTTTTAGAGTCGATTATTTATGACAGAATTAGTAGAAATGGATAAAGTTGGGTTGTTTGGAAAGAATTGGCATGGATTTCTAAAGGGCAGTTATGTTTAACTTGCTGGAGTTTTTTGAAGAGGTAACAGAAGTGGTTGAAGAGGGGAATGCTGTTAATGTGTATATGGACTTTCAAAAGGTATTTGATACAGTGCTACACAACAGACTTGAGATATAAAAGGTATAAGTGGTATAAAAGGGACAGTAGCAGTGTTGTTGTGCATTGGCAAAGGGATAGTAAACAGAACAGGTGGTCAATGGATATTTGTCATGCTGGAAGAAGGTTTGTAATGGAATTCCCTGGGGTCAGTATTGGGGCTCTTGCCTTTCCTGATATATATTAATGAATCTAGACCATGATGTGCACAGGGCAATTTCAAAGTTAGCAGATGATATAAAACTAAAATCATTATTGATAGCTGTAAAAACCCATCCGGTTCACCAGTGCCCTTTAGGGAAGGAAATCTGCTGTCCTTTACCTGGATTGACCTACACGTGACTCCAGGCCCATTAGAAATGCGGCACAGTGACTCAGTGGCTAGCACTGCTGCCAGGAACCCAGGTTTGATTCCACTCGTGACTGTCTGTGTGGAGTTTGCATTTTCTCCGGGTGCTCTGGTTTCCTCAGTCCAAAGATGTGCAGATTAGGTGGATTGGCCATGCTAAATTGCTGATAGTGTCCAGGGATGTGTAGGTTAGTTGAGTTAGCAATGGAAAATGCAGGGTTACAGGGATAGGGTAGGGAGGTGGGTCTGCATGAGATGCTGTTCGGAGAGGTGGTGTGGATTCGATGAGCCAAATGGCCTTCTTCCACACTATAGGGATTCTATGGCTCTTTCTTAACTGACCTGTGAAATGGTGTGGTCAATCATGACCAACAAATACTGGCCTTGTCAGCGAGGTTCACATCTTTTGAAAATATAAAACAAAATTGTCACTGCCTACCCTTCGGTACTTTTCCTGAGGTGTAGTGCCCAAAATTGAGCACTGTTATTTCGGATGCAATCTAACCAGAGTTCTGAACAGATAAACACCAATTCAATCAATTTTCTAGTCCACTGGAAATGGAGGATAACATTCCAATAGTCTTTTAAATTATTTTTTGTAATCAGTTTCACTTTTTTTTTAAGTGTTTTGGCTTGCTAATTGTCTCCAATAATGCAGTGTTTGTTGCTCAATCAATTTGTGTTTAATTCACAAATCCTGTGCTGTGTCAAATTACAAGGAAGCAGACAACATGCCTGGATCTCGGTGAAAATCTGGTGTGTTAATCAGATTTACTTTATTTCCTACAGGAGGCAGTGGGGGAAACACTGGAAGAGTTGTGGATTTCGTATAACTTGATTGAGAAGCTCAAAGGAATTCATGCGATGAGGAAGCTGCAAGTACTGTACATGTCAAACAATCTGGTAAAGGATTGGGGTATGCTTCATTTTGTTTAACAATGGAAGTCTTGCACTTAGAGAGTGTTTCATAATCTCAGTATATCCCAAAATGCTTTTTAACCAATGAAGCATTGTTTTATTGCAGTCTAACGACTGAGGCTGAAGGAATGCACCATCACACTGCTCCAGGGGTCACAACATAAAAAAACATGTTTCAGTGACAAAGATGACCAACTAAATACCATATTATATTAGGTTTTTAACAATAAGATCTGTTCACAATGTTTCTTAATCAACACAATTATTGGTTTATTATCAAATCAAATCTTATTCAATAATGACGCAAGAATTGGTTAAAATATGAACCAAATAAAAACCAAAAGAACTGCGGATGCTGTAAATCAGGAACAAAAACAAAGTTGCTGGAAAAGCTCAGCAGGTCTGGCAGCATCTGTGAAGGAGAAAACTGAGTTAACGTTTCGGGTCCGGTGACCCTTCCTCAGAACTGTGTTGGTTAAAATATGGTCTGAAATATAGAAGTACAAATGCTGTCTCTCTAAATATCCCTAAAAAATACATACACACAATCTTCAAGAAAATAGAAGGGAAAAAGAGCTGTTTTTATTTTTTGCAGCAACTGGCTTTTGGAAAGAAGAACACATTAGCCAACTTTTTTTTTTCACTTTTTTCCCTTTGTGATGCCTTTTCAAGGCTTGGAAATTGTCATCACCACCTCAGTGAGTACTGTTAGAATGGGAAGACCAGCTATTATAAGTTGGTCAGCAGTCCACGGAAACTTTGCTGCCTCAGAGCTTGTGAACTCAAGCTTTCAGTTCATGTCTCCACTTGGGTTCCTAGCCCTCGCTTTTCGAAGCCTTGCTTTGGCCAATGGGTTATTCGTGACAGCAAAAGAATTAAGTGTTCAGACTTTGTTGCTCTGATGTTTTAGCATGTGTGTTCCAAGTCATTAATCATGCACTTCTTGCAGAAACGACTTGCTCAGGATATACAATCTTGTCCTTAGCATGCTTTCCTCTAAATGAACCAAATAAGAACCAAACTAATCACTGTTCAAAACAGTTCCAGCCTAGGGCTCTGAAAAACGGTCACTGGACCTGAAACTTTAACTTTGATTTCTCTCCACAGATGCTGTCAGATCTGCTGAGATATTCCAGCAATTTCTATTGGCCCCAGTCTAAGGCATCAGCCATAAGATAGCACCTCCAACAGTGCAGCACTCCCTCAGTACTGCACTGAAATGTCAGTCTAGGCGGTGGATTCAAATCTCTGAGCTGGGATTTGGATCCACAATGCTCTGACACACAGGTAAGAACAAAATCACCAAACCTCTGTCAATACCTTTGTGATTATTTGAAGTTCAAGCTTCCTGACTTCATCAGTGTGCCTTTTCTGGTGCTGTGATGAGTGCTGGAATGTTCAATACATTGGAAATCTCCACTCAGTGAGTTTGTAATCTTAATGCAAAGTAGCAGATGGATGTCAATCTACTTGTTCTTGGGCTCTAATTATAACCTTCCAAAGTCCTCTCAACTTAGGAACAGTTCCTTCAGCTTGAAACATTGCTAAATTAATTGCTATTTAAGGAATGTGAAAGCCGGAAATTGGGAATTATAGACCACTTAACTGAACATTTTTTATAGAGAAAATGCTGGTGTCTATAATTAAAGATCAAGGACTGAAAAATGTTTTCAGAACAGCGGAGAACCAGAAGAATTTGCAAAGAGTATTGAATTCCTGATTGAATTTTCTTAAGAGATTACAAAAGTAGTGAACAAAGGATTGTCAATGGTCATTGATTGTATCGACTTCCAGAATGTATGTGCTGCACAGGGGTGGAGCAATAAGTGTGGAAATGCAATAGTCATAGAGGGTTCAATTGTAAGTGGTATAGATAGGCATTTCTGTGGCTGAAAATGAGACTCAGGATGGTATGGTGCTTCCCTGGTGCTAGACTCGAGGATGTCTCAGAGCAGCTACAGGACATCCTGGAGAGGGAGGGTGCGCAGCCAATGCTTGTGGTACACGATGGTACCAATGACATAGGTAGAAAAACGGGATGAGGTTTCAACAGCAGAATATGGAGAGTTAGGAAGCATCTGAAAAGTGGGACTTCAAAGGTAGTGATCTCAGGATTGCTACCAGTGCCATGTGCCAGTCAGCGTAGAAACAGGATATATCAGATGAGCATGTGGCTAAAGAGTTAGTGTGAGCGGGACTGTTTCAAATTCCTGGAGCACTGGGGCCAATTCAGGGGGAAGTGGGACCAGTACAAACTGGACAAGTTATACCTGGGCAGGACCACGACTGATGATTTAGGTGGAGTATTTGCTAGAGTGAATGGAGAGGGTTTAAACTAAATTTAGGTTGTTGGGAACCTATGCAAGGAATCAGAGGAAAGGGAATCAAAGGTGTTACTGAAAACTGGAAGGTTTGATTTAAAAGGAAAGGCTGGATTAGGGTTTTGAGTTCAATGATGAGCCATGACCATAATGAATGCCGTCTGAGGGTTCGAATGCTGCTTAATGCTGCTCCTATCTTCTATGTTTTTATGATAGGCTCCCTCAGTAGAAGCTGTTGGAACAGAAGTAGGCCGTGCTACTGCTTGACCCTCCTCTGCCATTCAGTAAGATTATGGCTCAACCGGTTATGGCCTTAACTCCATTTTTCCGACTGCCTGCCATAACAAAATTCATTCAAATACATATTCAATGATCCTGATTCCAATGCTTTATGAAAAAGAGAATTCCAAAGATTAATGACCCTCAAAGAAGAAATTCCTCCCTAATTCTATCTTAAATGGGAAACCTTTATTCTGAAACTGTGCTCCCTTTTTCTGGACTCACCCTTGAGTGTAAACATCCTCTCAGCATCAACCTTGTCAGACATTACAATTTTTGTCTTGATAAAATCACCCTTAATTCTTCAAAACTCTGAAGAATAAAGGCAACCTTTTCTCATTTGTCAATCCTTTTATCCCAGGAAGCAGCCTAGTGGGTGCAGTCTCACTAATGTCTTGAAAAGCTGTAGCAAGACTTCCCTACTTTTATGTCACATTTCTCTTGCAATAGGGCCAATGTTCCATTTGCCTTCCGAATTTCTTCCTCCATGCTGACTTTTTATGATTTGTACACTAGGATTCTCAGATTCCCCTGGACTGCAGCATTCTGTAGTCTCTAACCATTTAAGTACAGTTGTGTTTTCTATTCTTCCCACTCAGTGGACAGCCTTGCATTTTTTTCACTTTGTAGTCCATTTGACAATTTGTTTCCCACTCATTTGCCCTATCTTTTATGTTCCTTTGCAGACTCTTTGTGACCTCCTCACAACTTGATTTCCTACCACTATTTGTATTGTCAATGAATTTTGGCTACAATACAGTTAATCCCTTCATCCAAGTCATTAACATAAATTTTAAAATCTCGAGACCTCAACACTGATCTCTGTGCCACCATTATTTACAGTTAGATATACTATCTCTGCTAATATATTACCTCCAGCACTTTGTGTTCTTATCTTTTTGTGTTCTTGACTTTTATCTCTTATGTGGCACCTTATGGAACATCTTTCAGAAATCCAAATACCACAAGTTCCTCTTTATCAATGGAACAGAGAACTTTAATAAATTTGACACGATTTCCCTTTCACAAAACCCTGCTTGATTTTATTGTAATTGTTTACATGTTTCGCTATTGTCACCTTGGTAATGGGAGTGGGGTGGCGGGAGCATGACTGAGATATATAAAATTGAGGGGCAGGAAGGAATTTTTCCCATTGGAGGGATCAATAACCAGGGGACATAGATATAAGGTAAGGGGCAGGAGGTTTAGAGGGAATGAAGAGAAGTTTTTTTTTCACTCAAAGGCTAGTGCAAATATGAAATTCCCGTGTAAGGGTGGTAGAGGCAAAAACTTTCATAACATTTAAATATTTGTGTGTACTGTTGTAATGCCAAGGCATACAAGGCTATGGACCAAGTGCTGGAAAATGGGATTAGAATAGTCACGTGGTTGTTTTTTGACCAGTGTAGACTCAACTGGTCAAAGGGCCTTTTTCAGTATACTGTAGACCTCAAAGACTCCACGACTGAATAGCTAGAAACAGTGACAGCCCAAAGCAACTTTGGGGTCCAATATAGAAACTGTTAAAATATCACAAACAGACATATACATAAACAAAATGCTTGCTGTAAAGCCAGCCTTTTTACCTAGAGGACTGAATTACAAGGGCGAATAAGTCACATTTCAGTTGTATAAAACCCCAATTAGATCACACCTGGACCTCTGGGCACCACATTTTAGGAATTTTAATTTGGCTTTGCAGAGAGTGCAGTGTTGATTTACCAAGGGTTTAATTACAACGATTACACAACCTAGGATTGTACTTCCTCCAGTTGATGGTTGAGGAGTTGATTGAAATTTTCAAAATATTAAGAAGAGCAAATAAAGTAAAATGGTGAGAAACTATTTCTTCTGATTGCAGGCTCTGTTTATGGGACATGATCTGAAAATTCAAGGCAGATTTTTTTAGGAGTAGAATGAGGACACAGTTTGGAACTCTCTTCTGCAAAGGGTGCATCATGCCAGATCAATTGTTAATTTTTAAATCTGGGATTAACTAATGAAAACCTATCAATGGAATTAAAGGATGTAAGGCAGTTTTAAGGAAAGTAGGTACGGATCAGCTGTGAGCTCACTAAAATGCCAGAACAGGCACAGGGGCTGGTTTCTATTCCTGTGTCTTTGAAATGACTGCAAGCAGTCTGAGTTGCTCTCATGCCATCTGGTGGCCAGTTGCAGAACAGCATTGTTAGAGACCTGGAATCGTGACTTTCAATGTTGCCCACATTAAGGATGTGAGAGGAGTTGGATTAATTGACCAGTTTGTTCAAAGAGTTATCACAGATGCAGTGAGTCAAATAGCAACAAAAACAAAGTTGCTGGAAAAGCTCAGCAGGTCTGGCAGCATCTGTGAAGGAAAAAACAGAGTTAATGTTCTGGGGTAGTAGGAACTGCAGGTGCTGGAGAATCTGAGATAACAAGGTGTAGAGCTGGATGAACACAGCAGGCCAAGCAGCATCAGAGGAGCAGGAAGGCTGACGTTTCGGGCCTAGACCCTTCTTCAGAAATTCCTACTATCTCTGAAACAACTAAATGCCAGGCAATTTTCATGTAGAAGTTTACTACAAGCTCCAGATGGGATGACTAAACAAAATAAATTACTTTTGTGGAGAGAAACTGAGTTCATATTTCAGTCAGTGACCACTCATCAGATTGAAAAAAGTGAAAAGAGGGCAGGAAGGCCAAAGATGAAGGCCTGTGATAAAGCAGAGACCAGGAGAGATTAAATAACAAAGGATTTCATGAATTGCCAGTTAAAAAGAGTGGTAATGGAGATAATGAAGAAACAAATGTTTTGTCCAAATGAGGTGTGACTTGCTACATAAAAACCATCTAATAAAACATGAAGGACTAAAGAAAACCAATAAAGACCAACCTGCAAAACAGAGGAAGAAAAGATGTGTAGAACCGGATGGAGGCAGAAGTTGTGATCAGAAATAGTTGAATTCATTGTTGGGTTCCAAATGCTGTAAGAGTGTCAAGTCGAGAAATGACGTGCTGTTCTTTGAGTTTGTGTTAGGCCTCTCTGAAACAGTAGTAGGCTGAGGACAGCGAGGTCACGCTGGAAGAAGGTGGAGAATCAAAATGATAAGCAGTGGAAAGTTGGGATCATATAGTGATCTGCACCTCGATCTGTGTTTAGTCTTGTCAATGTAAAGAAGATTACATTGTGAGCTGGAGGTACAGTATACTAGATTGAAAGATGTGAATTACTGTTTCATTTGGAAGGAGAGTTTGGAATCTCAGATGGTAGGAAGGAAGGAGATGAAAGGGCAAGTTTGCATTTCTTGTGCTTGCACATCAAGGTGCCATGGGAAAGTGTTGCGGTGACTGGAGAATGGATGAGGGTGTTACAGTGCTGTGCTGGCAGAGGTGGGAGTATGTGCAGGGGAAGATGTTTGGTGCTTTGGGAAAGGATGAAAACTGAAGTGAGTGATCTGGAATGAACATGTTAGAGGATGTTGTTTGGGGTGACCCTTCAGAAGATTATTCTGGTTCTGAAGAAGGGTCACTGGACTCAAAATGTTAACTCTGCTTTCTCTCCACAGATGCTGCCTGGCGCACTGAGATTTCACAGCATTTTCTGTTTTTGCTTCTGATTTCCAGCATCCACAGTTCTTTTGTTTTTTTTTATGAGAAGTTATAGGTGTAGTTTGGAAGAGACTGCACAAGGGAAGAACAGTGGAGTTGAGACACGAAGAAACATGTTTAGAGAGGCAAAAACAGGCTGAAAAGATGGAATGACTGGGGCAACCATGTTTATCGGTCTTGGGAAGGAGGTAAAAGTGGGTAGTTCTGATGAGTATGATCTTACAGTCTGGCATCACCCTCACAAAACCTTTTTGCATCTTTCAAGTGCCTGTACATCCTTTTCATTACATGGTAATCAGAACTGTAAGCAGTACCTCCATATGTATTCTAACTATGTTTAGCAGAATCTCTCTTCAATTCTATCCCTCTAGAAGTAAACTCTAGCCTTTTTTGTTATAAATGGCCTTATTAACGTGTTGCTACTTTTAGAGATTTGTGTATTTGTGCTCCCAGATTCCTTTTTTTTCAGTCTTATTTAAATTATTTTCTACTACAAAAACCATGAAACCTAATAAAATATCTCACATTTACCCCATGTTGAAATGTATTTGACAGTTATATGTCCATTATGCGAATATATTTATTATTTTCTTTGCAAATTGTCATAGTTGTGGAGTCATACAGCATGGAAACAGACCCTTCGGTCCAACCAGTCCATGCCGAACATAATCCCAAACTAAGCTAGTCTCACCTGCCTACTCCTGGCCCATATCCCTCCATCTCTTTCCTATTCCTCAGGAAGTTCATTCCACATGTGAACCACCCTCTGAGTAAAAAAAAACTGCCCCCCATACAGTTTCTAAATCTCTCTCCTCTCACCTTAAAAATCCCCCATCCTATGGAAGAGACAACTACTATTAACTCCATCATTATTTTATAAACTTCTATAAGGTCGCCTTTCAACCTCTTATGCTCCAGTGGAAAAAGGTCCCAGCATATCAAGCCTTGCTTTATAACTCAAACCTTCCATAGCAGGCAACATCCTGGTAAATCTTTTCTGAGCCCTCTCCAGCTTAATAATATCCTTCTTATAACTGGACGACCAGAGCTGGGCACAGAAGAGATCTCACCAATGTCCTGTACAACCTGAACATAACTGCCTAACTCCTATACTCAAAGGACTGAACAATGAAGGCAAGCGTGCCAAATGCCTTTTTATATGTGACACAAACTTCAAAAAAAATGCACCTAAACCCCTAGGTCCCTTTGTTCTACGACACTACCCAAGGCCCTACCATTAATTGTATAAGCCCCACGCTTGCTTCTTGTACCAAAATGCAACACCACTGCCATTTTTCAGTCCATGACCCATTTGATCAAGAACCCTTTGTAATCTTAGAAAACCTTCTTCACTTTCTACTATGCCACAAATTTTGGTGTATTCTGCAAATTTACTAACAATGCCTTCTCTATTCTCATCCAAATCATTTTTATAAATAACAATCAAAAGAGGATCCAGAACCAATCCCTGTGGAACACTGCTGGTGACAGGCTTCCAGTCCTAAAAGCAACCCTCCACCACTGGTCTCTGTCTCTTGCCGTTAAGCCAATTATGTATCCAACTGGCAAGCTCACCCTGAATCCCGTATGACCTAACTTTACCAGTTAGCCTACCATGCTGAACCTTGTCGGAGGCTTTACTAAAATCCAAGAAAACCAAGTCTACTGCTCTGCTTTCATCAATCTTTTTGGTAACTTCCTCAAAAAAACTCAATTAAGTTTGTGAGATGTGATTTTCCTCGCACAAAATCATGCTGACTATCCCTAATCAATTTTTGCCTCTCTAAATATCCGTAAATCCTATCTTTTATAATTACCTCCAACAATTTACTCACACTGAAGTCAGACTCGGGTCTAAAGTTCCCCGGTTTCGCCTTACAAACGTTCTTAAACAAGGGTACGTTATTAGCCACCCTCCGGTCATCAGGCATCACACCTGTAGTTATAGATGATGCAGATATTTCTGCAAGAGGTCTCTAAGACCTCTCAAATCTCCCCAGCTGTAATGTGAACTGTTTTTAAAACATCAAATTTATTTCTCTGCATTCTCTAATCTCCATTTCTTTCTCCACGGTAAAAGCTGACACAAACTATTCATTTAGTATCTGATAATGCTGCAGATTTAAACATTGTTATTTTGATTTGGGAATCTAAATAGTTAAAATAAAACTTTGAAAAGCATTGGCCTGAGTTTTTCTCTTCTGCACTCCAGATAGCTACCTTTTACTGCTGCCACTAGGTATCCATCTTGCTCATTGTCTCTTGACTTAATATGTTCCAATAATATTTGGGATATTTACCCCCTTCCAATTGTGGCCAAATCTCTAACCTCTACAGTATTGTAGTCTAATGACCTAATAATGGGTCTGTGTTGGTACTGAGTAAAAAGATTAGATCATAGTACTCTAAAGCTTCCTCTCCACCATCTTTATAATGACCCAGTCACTTCATGCCTATTTTGAACTGAGGCCCCATTCAAATTGCAATCTGATGGTTTCATTTTATATCTATTCATTGTCCCCCATTTCATTTCCCCAATATTATTCCAGTAGCTACCATCAGTTCTGAGAAAGGGTCACTCTGATTTCTGTCCACAGGTGCTGCCAGACCTGCTGAGCTTTTCCAGCAATTTCTGTTTTTGTTTCTGATTTCCAGCATCCTCTGTTCTTTCAGTTATTATTCCAGTAAGTCTTTTTGCCCCTTTTGTCTATTGACTGATTTCAATAGTCTCTTTTCCCATGCATTAGCAGAGGGATGTTAAATTTTTGCCCTCATTTCACTGTTTATTTGAAGTGATTTTAGCGAACAATGTGCTGTGCTGTTTAATCTTGCATAACTTTGGATTCTTCTCTGGCCAGGCACCAGTACTCCTCTCATTGGTACCTTCCTGTGTTGCAATCTCCATTTTAAGTTGCAATCTGATTACTCATGTCTCTGTCTCTCCATGTGATGGATTCAAAGGTATATTATCACATCTATGTGATAGAATGAGATGTTGACTGTTATATCCCTGAATCCTCTTGGAAATTAGATGAGGGAGGTAGGCATTATTTCCAGTGGTTCATTAATTTAGGTTGTCTGTCAACTCTGATTCTCTAGGTAACACTTTAACTCTCTGTAAACTCATTCACTCAGAGTTAAAATTGGGCCTTTTGTCTCTGACTATCAGAAGTTTTTAACTTCCAAGAGTAAGTGGGCTTGGGAGTAGGATTGAAATCTACAACGCTTTCGAAAGCCAGTTTCAATCTGCCTGCTTCCACATGTAACTGCAGTGCAGGGAGAAGTAGGGTAGTTCATTTCAGTATCTTAATGTCTCATTAAGAGCAATTTTTATAATGTGCTTTATAATTTAATTTCTGTTCCATGTGTTTACTGGACTTCCTGGAACTTGCAAGTGGGAGCAAGACTGACATTACAGCAACAATTGAGGGGGCTGAAGAAATACCCTCAAGTACTGAAACATATAAACTGTTTTCCTGCCTGTGAGAAAGACTTTTGCTCGATGCTTGTTCTTGAGAGGTCACTGACTTTACAGCTGCCTTTGGAAGTTTGTACATCTGATCTCCAGCTATGGTCTATCAGGTCAGCATTGTAGGTTGTTTGTGGTGTTTTCACTTGGATGGACAGCAGGAGCAGAAGCAACACCAAGCTTCTCTTGAACCTGTTGCTTCTCAGGTGGATGAGCAGGAGGTGAATCCCGCAACACCGGATGTTCAGGCAGAAGATCAGCTTGCTGAACATTAGTATCTCAGAGGTTCTGGTTATTATGTTTTCCAGGCAGTCACTTCTTGACAATGTTGCCAGCTTGTGATGTTCTACAAGCACAGAGCGTCTTTAGCTAGATACATGAAGCATTCTAGGCACCTTTCCACCATCCCTCTTCCCCTGGCCTGTTACCATGACGAAAAGTAAAAACACTTTCAGCAAAACCTCACTTCCATGTCTCCATTCACCTTCATCTTCTCATGGCCCATCTGCACTTGATGTTTGTGCTGTTGAACTAATATTTCATCACTTCTGTTTAATGTGGTGCTCAGGGTGTAAGCCATTGGTGAGGCCCTGTGGCTGCATGTACTTGATGTACACGCTTGATTCCAGTGTTAGATACTCTGTAGTTTGATACTGTGCTCTAGAAGTAACCCCTCCATCAATGAATCCTGGATTCAGTACCTTTGTCCAACTGAGCCAAAGCCCCAGTCTCCTCCATCCTCTGTATGGGATCTTCATTATTTTTCTTGTTAGTACCATTCGTTCACTGTTGTTCACATGATAACTGAGACATCAGATGAAAACCCTATCTTTCTTACTGATCCCACTGAAGTGTATGTCTAGGTTGGTGCGTATAACAGTGCACCTTCCAAAATGTGTAAACTCCAAGAAGGTCTCATAGTTCTCCCACCCCATTTCCTGCAATATGTTTGAATGTGGGGGATTGAAGCCATGGATTAAAATTGGTAGGAATGTTCCTCTTCATCATTATGTACGTGGTAATATTTCACTGACATTAAGTCTTTTAGTGAGTGTTGTATACCCTACAGCACTGTGATATCTCATTTCTGTGCTCCCTTTCCTACATAGAGGGAAAGAATACTCCACTGAGTGAGTCTAATGGTGTGTATTGAACAGATTGATGAGAACGTACTTCTTGAGGGTCGCTATGAGAGATTAAGATAAGGTGATTGTCAGTGTGGATGTGAGGAAATATGTAGTCAAAGGATGTGTGCAGCTGAAAGTTAAGTTGGTGTGAGCAGTGATGTGTAAAGGTGGGCTTGAGAAGGCACACTGAGGGGTTGAGGTGATACAGTCACATATAGTTAAATGTGCCACTAAACTTGCCTTTATTGCACTGAGGAGGTCATTAAGTCATTGCTTGCCACTGTATTGAGTGTGGCTTCACACCCTCCAGGCACCCCACCCGATTTCAGCAAATGCTTCCTTTGATTATTAATAAACTGTATCTATTCATGGTATCTTAGTCTCCAAACATCAATCGCATTCAGGGAGGTATCACTAAAGCGAGCTACAGATATCTAATGTTTAAGCGTCTGACAGTTCAATCTCCACCTCCAGAATCCATCAACTTCCACCTTTCTGGGTTATCATCTTGCCCACTTTGTCTAATTTATGAAGAAATCCGGAAGTCTGATGTAAATGATTGGGTAAAAAGCCTTTGATAGTACTGCAGCACTTCTGAGTTTCCCAGGTACAGGACCTTCAAGATCCCATCATGCAATCAAGTTAAAATTCTCTTCTGACTCTGTCTTCCTGTCTTCCCCTGTACGCACACATGTTGATCTGCCCCACCTCTGTCTGTTGTAAGCACACAAATTTGATTGTATCCTTCTTTTAACTTCTAGCTGAGTTCAGCAAACTGGCTGATCTTCCCAATCTGGTCGACCTCGTCTTCGTAGGAAATCCCATTGAAGAGAAGTATTCAGCTGAAGGCAGCTGGGTGGAGGAAGCAACAAAGAGGCTGACTAGGTTGAAGAAGCTGGACGGTATGTTCAGTTTGTCTGCTAACTCTGTTGTAAAGATAAACAATTCATCCACATGAGTTTTGGTCTCCTTTTCTGAGGCAGGATGCTCTTGCCGTCAAGGGAGTGCAGTGAAAGTTTACCAGGCATGTGAGAAGAGATTGTTTTTGCTGGAGTTCAGATGAATGGGGTGGAAGGGGGTGATCTCTTAGAGACTTATAAAATTCTAACAGGACGAGACAGGGCAGATGCAGGGAGGGTGTTCCCAATGGTGGGTGTGTCCAGAACAGTCACATTGAGTCACAGTCTGAGGATTCGTGGTAGACCATTTTAGGACGGAGATGAGGAGCCATTTCTTCATCCAAAGAGTGGTGAGCCTGTGGAATTCATAGTTAATGCCAAAACATTGAATATATTCAAGAGGTGGCTAGATATAGCACTTGGGGCGAATGGGATCATAGGTAATGGGGAGAAAGCAGGATTAGGCTATTGAGTTGGACAATCAGCCATGATCATGATGAATGGCGGAGCAGGATCGAAAGGCTGAATGGCCTCCTCCTGCCCCTATCTTCTATGTTTCTATGAAAGCACCAGTGAACTGTGTTGTATTATCAATACAGTTTAATCTGAATCCTTTCAGAAAACAGTGTAAGTGACATTATAAAACCACTATAAATGAAAAGGGTGAATCAGCAACGTGCATTGTCAATCACTATCACTGCACTAAAACATCCCCAAGATGTTTCACAGAAGCATAGGGTGGCAAAGTTTGGTCTGTGTACATGCGCTTACCCTCTACAGAATGGTCAGCATCACCTCAAGTTTGTTTCATGTTTTTGGAAAGCCAACCAGCAACTTTACTGATGATGTAATCTCTTTTAAATTTAGGGGTGCCTGTCATTAAACAAGTGGAAGAAGAAGCTGAAGACTAATGCCCACATCGTAATGCATGATGTTGGAAAGACCTTCCAATGTTCTCCTCCACCATTGCACTTTCTCCACCCTTCATTGTGAACGAACAAGCTTGCTAGCTGTAGTTTCTCCAATATTCCTAGCATGTTCTTTTGCATTGTATTATGACTTGTTGTTTGTTGAAGCAGTGAATTTACCTGAATCCAGCGACCAGTTCCTAATAACCCGAGTTTTTAAAGGCAAAAGAGATGCTTCAGCTAGAGGAAATAATCATTTTTAAATATAGTTTTGCAATGTGTTAGTTTATAACCATTTTTTGATGAGGGGGATAAACATTTGCTCATTTTTGGTAGTGTATTTGAATTTTTATTTCAATTTTTAATTTAGCTTTAACTTATTTGTAATTATAAATTAACTGTAAAATGTTGTTATAATGCAGTTATGTGACTTGGGAGTGTAATGTTACTCTTGCACTGGGACCTTCCCCTGCCCTTGCTTCTCATGTGCAAAACAGCAATCTTACTTCATGCTTCTCCTGTCAAGATCTGTCCAGGTTTTTAAGTAATTGCCTAGTTTTTGTAAAGTACTTTTTATCTGTTTTATACAGAATTATTTATCAGAAGATGTTGTAAAAATGTGCAATCTTGTGAAAAATGATTTATTCTGGTAACTAATAAAGCTA
Organism: Rhincodon typus; assembly: GCF_021869965.1. Lineage (NCBI taxonomy): Eukaryota > Metazoa > Chordata > Chondrichthyes > Orectolobiformes > Rhincodontidae > Rhincodon > Rhincodon typus. Next base: position 79,803,297 of record NC_063339.1, read on the forward strand.
ACTAACTTTCCCATGTTGTTTTCTCTTACGAATGATTGCAAAGCCCTGACACTAAGTCCTCTCACCTTCATCCTCCTGAAGACAAAGGATAGATGTTGTATACTTGTGCCTGTTTCAAATCTTAATTGGTTGTAATGCTGACGGTTTTAGCCATGAGATGGTCTGTGCATTTTGCACTTTGAAAATTTGTCTTGTTTCTTGGGCAGCCACCTAAAGCAGCTTTCTGGCCCCTTGCCTATGTTACATCTACACTGCAACTAACGACAGGTATGTTTTTATTTCAAATTTATATAAAATCATAGAGTCATACAGTATGGAAACAGATCCTTTGGTCCAACCAGTCCAAGCTGACCATGTTCCCAAACAAAGCTAGTCCCATTGGCCTGTGCTTGGCCCATGTCCCTCCAAACCTTTCCTATTCATGAACCTATCCAAATTTCTTTTAAATGTTGTAACTGTATCTGCATCCACCAGTTTTCTTTTGCAGTTCATTCCACACACAAACCACTCTCTGTTTTTTTAAAAAAAAGTTGCCCCTCGTTTCCTTTATAAAATCTTTCTCCTCTCACTTTAAAAATATACCCCCTAATTTTAATGACCCTTGTCATACACCTTATCTATGCCCCTCATGATTTTATAAACCTCAATAAGGTCACCCCTCAACCTCTTACGCTCCAGTGAAAGAAGTCTCATTCTTTCCAGTCTATTTTTATATTTCAAACACTATATTCCCAGCAACATCCTGGTAATCTTTTCTGAACCCCCTCTCCAATTTATTATAATTTTCCTACAACAGAGTGACCAGAACTGCACACATTACTCCAGAATAGGTCTCACCAATGTCCTGTACTGGTCTCACCAATGTCCTGTACAACCTCAACATAACGTCCCAACTCTATATTCAAAGGTCTGAGCAATGAACGCAAGCATGCTAAGTGCCTTTTTAAACACCCTATCTTCCTGGTGAATGGTGAATAAGGGAATTAAGTATACTGAGCTAAAAAAAATACCACATCAGTGTCTTTATGGGGCGGCACGGTGGTTCACTGGTTAGCACTGCTACCTCACAGCGCTAGAGACCTGGGTTTAATCCCACCCTCCGGGAACTATCTGTGTGGAGTTTGCACATTCTCCCTGTGTCTGTGTGGGTTTTCTCCAGGTGCTCCGATTTCCTCCCACAGTCCAAAGATGTGCAGGCTAGGTGGATTGGCCATGCTAAATTGCCCGTAGTGTTCAGGGATGTGTAGATTCGATGGGTCATAGGGGGATGGGTCTGGGTGGGAAGCTCTGGGGGTCGGTGTGGACTTGTTGAGCTGAAGGGCCTGTTTCCACAGTGTAGGGATTCTACGATGATGAATGTTTGAATGTTTGCTTCTACCTGTGATGCAAATTTCAAAGAATTATGTACCTGAACCCCTAGGTGTCTCTGTTTTACAACACTGTCCAAGGCCCTAGCATTAATTGTATAAGTCCTGTGCTTACCAAAATGCAATACCTCTCATTTATCCAAACAAAATTCTATCTGCCCCTCTTCGTATGTAGATAAAGAGAAAAATAGCACCCCTCAAGACAGAAGGAGTGGGAGTTTGGCATGTCAAATTTGGCTGGCTATGTTCCTGGAGCTTTCATCGTATGGCCTGTTGCCTCAAGCTATCCTGCCCACACAATCCCAACATCAGTCTATCCTCTGAGCATTCTGCTTCCTAGGGCTGATTAGAAATAGAATTGTTACCAAATCTCTCTTATTCGGGAATGCTACTGTTGGTGAAATGGCCTTTGTTCGCTCATCTCCCAATATTACTGGAAAGTAATAAATGGAATGTTTTGAAAATACCTACTTCTGTTCAATATTTTCTAAGGTTTTTCTCCTGCAGTTGCCATATGATTAATCTTCAGTTCTGTAGGGCTCCTTGGGAGTGTTTGCAAACCTCTTCTACTTGGGTCCTGGCCACTCCAGTAAGACATACGGCCTAACAACTGTATTGTTCAAGCTGACTAAACAGATGGTAAACTCCAACAATTCACGTATATGTCAATAAAGCCTGAAGCCTACATCAGGCTCCTAAGTTAGGTGTGTGGGGAGTGGAATACAATCTCTGTGCAGCTCCATGTCTGGTTAAGGTTGGGTCATTAATAATTATTGAAGAGTCAGAGACATTGATTGCTCAATTTTTACTCTCTCCTCCATTCCTAGGCCAGGTGAACTTGGGGCCAGCGTCACACAAACATCAGTGAGTAGCTCAATCTACTCAGCCCAAAGATAAAAGAGCCTCCCTGGTCTGTATGATCAATGTAGGGTTGAATAACTGATCAGTACATAGATTCTGGTAGCACAAATAAAGACATATTCCTTTATGTTTTGTGGGCCCTTCGACACTATTTAGAGCTGGCAATTGTTTATTGCAAATTTAACAACGTGAAACTGTCAAGCCCCAGCACAATGAGTCTGAGGAAGAGTCACCGGACCCAAAATGATAACTCTGCTTTCTCTTCACAGATGCTGCAAGACCTGCTGAGCTTTTTCAGCAATTTGTGTTTTTGTTTCTGATTTTCAGCATCTGCAGTTCTTTTGATTTTTATTTAAGCAGAAGATTGGTGCTTGCTTCTTGCATGTGATCTGACCTGGATATTATTACCTTGAGTTTAGAAGATTGTAAGGTGAGCTAATTGTGGATTTAACAGTATTTAAAGAATTTGATGTGGTAGATAGAAAGAAACTATTTCCTGCAATTGATAGTTGTAAGCAAAGGGGTGTCATTGTAAAATTAAAGTTGAATCATTCAGGGGCGATGTCAGAAAGCACTTCTTTGTACCAAAGGAAGTGAAAATATGGAAGCTTCTCTCATCCAGAAAGACTGGGGAATCGGGCCAATTAAATATTTAAAAATTGATATTGGTTAGATTTTGTTTGATTAAGATTATTCAGGGTAATTGAACCAAGGTGGATAGATGAATTAACATACGGATCAGTCATGATATAATTGGTTTAAAAGGCTGAATGGCCTCCTCCTGTTGCTATGTCTTTCTCTCTTTCGTGCTTCTTCACCTGTACAAGTGGGGCGAGATGGGGAAGCTGAAGGTAAGATCTGATAGGAGCAAGAGAAATTCTTGTGGGTCAAAATTTGTCTGTCTGACTTGCCTACTAACTCTTACTGTTGTGCCTAGCTGTTATTGTATTTGTTCACTTGAGTAACTATTTAATTATTTAATCACTTACTCAAGAAAGATCAAATTTGCAGTGATGGAGTTGCTAATGATCTAAGGACATCCCAAGCGCTTTACAGCTGACCAAGTACTTTTGGAAATGTCATCATTGCTTGAATCTAGGAAAGGCAATAGCTAATGTGTGCACTGCAAGAGGCCATAAATACCAATGCGATAATCAAATAAAATGTCCTACTGCGATGTTGGCTGAGGGATAGATATTGGACAGGATATTAATGATAACTCTCCTGTTCCTTTTCAAAATAGTGCCATAGTTTCTTTTACATCCACTACTAAAGGCCACATTTTAAAATGTCACCTGAGAAGTGATATCTCCAGCAGTGCATGTACATTGTATTGCATAGTGTGAGTCTGGTATATGACCAGGGTTTGGCAGGAGTTTCCCATATGGGCCACAATATATATTAAAAGGAGAGGGAAATTATAGGCTGGATAATAAGAAGTAAAGAATATTGACGAAAGAGACAAGTGTTATTGAAAGTTGGTAAGTCACCTAGTTTGGATGGATCCTACGTTGCTGTAAGAAGCAAATATAGAAATTTCAGAGACATTGGATTCAGCAGTAGCAGAGAACTGGACAGTTGGAAAGGCAAGGGAATAAACCAGGAATCTACAGGCTAGTCTGTCTAAATTTTGAGGTGGATAAGTTATTGGAAACCATACTTTCTTCCCAGGTACCATTCTTAATTAGAATAAAAATCGAAAGAACTGCGGATGCTGTAAATTAGGAACAAAAACAAAGTTGTTGGAAAAGCTCAGCAGATCTGGCAGCATCTGTGAAGGAAAAAAACAGAGTTAATGTTTCAGGTTCGGTGACCCTTCCATCAGTTCTGAGGAAGGGTCATCAGACCCAAAACGTTAACTCTGTTTTTTCCTTCACAGATGCTGCCAGACCTGCTGAACCATTCTTAATTATCCGAGGTTTACTGAACTATAGCTTATAACGTGACTTTACTATTGGACAGGGTGAGGAAGCAGGCCTCAAGACTTCCTTGGTCAGACTAGGAATTGAAGCCTGGGCAGTTGCCATTATTCTAAACTATACACTAGTTGTCTCACCAACTGAAGTAATTGGCACCTCCAGAAGTTGATAGTTGCCAAGAACAAAATAAACTTGCCTTTGGAAAGTATATCCGAGATAGTAGGAACTGCAGATGCTGGAGAATCTGAGATAACAAGGCGTAGAGCTGGATGAACACAGCAGGCCAAGCAGCATCATAGGAGCAGGAAAGCTGACGTTTCGGGCCTAGACCCTAACCTTAACCCTAACCCTATGCTGCTCCTCTGATGCTGCTTGGCCTGCTGTGTTCATCCAGCT
>NC_063339.1:79808239-79853047 GCF_021869965.1 Rhincodon typus
GCTTGGCCTGCTGTGTTCATCCAGCTCTACGCCTTGTTATCTGCCTTTGGAAAGTAACTGGTTAACAAATGAGAGCCAGCATGGATTTACTAAAGGCAAATAATGTCTAATGAATTTGATTAAACTCTTTGAGGGGCAATAGAGAGGGCTGATCAAGGTATATGTTGTTCATATAGACTTTTGGAAGGCATTCGACAAAGTAGAACGAAGGAGAAAATGTTAATATAATTTAAATTGGGCTCAGTGACAGGAAGCAGGAGATTAATGTGTGATAGGTGTTTTTCAGACTGGGAAGTGATTTGTGGTGGTGTTCCTCAGGAATCAGTTTTGGATCCATTGCTTATTTCAGTTAATTTATAAATGACCTAGACATCGGTGTAGAGAGCAGTTTTATAAGGTTTTATAAATGATATGAAATTTTGTAAAGTAGTTGTTCATTACATGGATTATTGTAGTCTTTGAGTGACAGGATGGTGAATTGGGCAGAAGTGTGACAGATGAGTTAAATGCAGGGAATTGTGATGGTAGTGCATTTTCAAAAGACATTATGGCAAGACAATAAATGTCACAATTTTGAGAAGGTTAGATGAGCACAGACACAATCCTTTAAGATGGAATAAGCAAATTGATAAAATGTTTGAAAATACATTTGGACCACTTTGGTTTATAAACGGAAGAATAGAATATAAAAATTCAGGCACCACCCTGCAGCAATGGTATGAAGAAAGTGTACGGGGAAGGTTCATGAGAGGTAACCTGCGACTAGAGACTTACGAGGAGAGGTTAAAAACATTAGTACCCTTTTCCTTGTTTAAGCCCTGATCTAATAGAGACTTTTAATGCAAGGAAAAGTTTTATTTGAGAAAACTTGGAAAAAGAATGTTCCCTATAGAATCACAGAATTGTCATGAGGGTAGAAGGAGGCCATTCAACCCATCATATTTGCACTGGGCAAATGGGTCAACAACATGAGATCATAGATTCACAATGTCAGGATTAGGACTACACTACCTGGAAGCTCATTCCAGAAATAGTTTTAACAGCATGTTGGACGGTAATTGGAAATGAGGAACTCACAGTGTTGCAGAAAGTAAAACAAGAATTGTCGGATTAACTATAACTTCTCTTTCGAAGAGCCAAAACAGACATGGGCTGAAAGGCCTCCTCTGTGCTGTAAGACACTATGATCTTTCAAATTCAAATTGTTGGGAAGGTAAAGGAATAAAAGAATGATCCCAAGTCAATTGGAATGAGAATTGGTAGCACCAGGAGTAACAATAGAATTCAGAATTGGAGAAGGGGGGTGGTTGCAGTGGGGAGTACGATTTGAGTTTCACATATCAGGGAGCTAGGAATTCTTTGCCTTTTTCCTTGCCTCTTATTTGCTGTTTGTGCAGTCCTAGGAAAAGGCAATAAGAATAAGTATAACCAGGGCAGAGATAAAGGGAATATACTTCCAGTCATATGAAGATGAAAGGAACTTGCATTCATATAGATTTGTGAAGTGCTTTCTTGCTATGTGTTGTCTTTAACATAATTTGTGGAGTTTCCCATTGTTCTTACACTCTACCATTATGTCTAGGAAGGGTAGTCGGTTATTGTTCTCTTCTTCTTTTGTGAATTTTATTCCGGTGGGGATGTTGTTTGTGCGTCAGTGGGTTTTTTCTAGTCTTGTGCATTTGATAATCACAAAGGTGTCATCTACGTAGTGGACCCAGTGTTTGGATTGTATAGTAGGGGTGCGCTGTCTGTTCTAATCTTTGCATTACCGTTTCTTCAATCAGTCCTGCTACTGGGGATCCTACTGGTGTTCCGTTGATTTGTTTGAATATATGGTCGTTGAAGGTGAAGTGAGTTGTGAGGCACAGATCCAGCAGTTTCAGGTGCTGTCCTTATTGATGCTGTTGGTGTCGTGGGGTGCCTGCCTACCTGATTCATCCAGCAGTGTGGCAATTGTTTCTTTGGCTAGGTTGATGTTTATGGATGTAAATAGTGCTGTTATCTCGTTCTCTTCTATTCTGGTATCTTTGATTATGTTGAGGAATTTTTAGGAGGAGTGGATGGAGTAGGTAGTGTTGTCAACTAAGTATTTCAGTTTCCATTGTAGTTCTTTGGCTAGTCTATATGTTAGTGTACCTGGTAGTGAGACAGTGGGTCTGAGGGAACCCCTGGCTTGTATGCCTTAGGGAGTCCGTAGAAGCGGGGTGATTTGGATCCCTCTGGCTTCCCTTTTTGGTAGTCTATCTTGCTGATATCTCCTGAGTATGTAATTTCTTCAGGATTGTTGTAATCCGGTTCTCTAACTGGTGGTGGGTCTATCACCATATGTTGGTAGGTGTCGGTATCTGCTAGTAGTATGTTAGCTTTCTCGATATATTGGGCTCTATTAAGGATTACTGTCATGTGTCCTTTGTCCGCTGGTAAGATTACAATGTTTCTGTCTTTCTTGAGTCTTTCCAGGGCTTTCTTCTGTGTTAAATGTGTTCCAGTTACCTTTTCTGCTCAGTGTTGGGACTATCGTCTGTCTGATGGACTGTTGTATTTCCTGCGTGAGTCCGTTGCTCTTTAGCATCAATTCCAGTGCAGTCAGGAAGTCAGTTTTTTTTTGGTCTCTCTGTATTTAGAATTCAGTCCACATACTGGGACGGTCTTCTCAGTGTCTATTAGTGGTGGGTCTGTTTTATGTGTTTATGTTTCTTATAGGGAATTTTTTTTATTACTTTGAAAGACTCAATTGCAAACTTACAGAAAGTGTGCCAAATAAACAGCACAAAGTTTCTGGAATTTACTGGAAATGGGCAAGCTTCCAGATCTCAACAGAAATTAAACTTCCTGCCTTCAAGAGTCACATTCCCTTTGAATAATTTCATATCACATCTGCTGCAAGCTGTACTTTTGTGTTTAGGGTTTTTTTCCTTATCGAAGTATTGAATGTTAGCTATTCCACAGCTGAAGTAGCAAGTGTTTCATTGCAATCTCAGTCCAACGTATTTCCATGCTTACAGCTGATTTGGGGCCTGGGGGATAAATTTTAAAATTTTTTTTAGTTGGACCTTAGCTATAAAGAAAGGCTGTATAAGTTTGCATTGTTTTTGTTTTGGAGCAGAGAAGACTGAGTGGACCACATTGAGATGTATAAGATTATAAGAGACGTGGACAGGGTGAGTTAGATAGCAGCTTTTTCCCTTTAATCAAAGGATCAATAACAAAAGGGCATAATTTTAAGGTGAAAGGGAGGATGTTTAGAGGGGACTTGAGGGAAAACCTTTTTCACCCAGAGGGTGGTAGGGGCCTGGAATGAATTGTCTGGGACTGTGGTTGAGGTGGGAAACCTCACAACCTTTGAAAAGTGCTTGGATGAACACTTGAAATGGCTTAACACTCAAGGCTATGGGCCGAGTGTTGGATAGGGGGACTTGTGCAGATTTAGTGTAACTTTGATGGTACAGACTCGCTCGGCCAAAGGGCCTCTTCTGTACACTGGTTCTATGAATCTGTTGATCCGTTTTGCTTGTTTTCTGGGTTGGTGGCTATGATTTAGATGATTATTGCTCAATCTGCATTTTCGCAGCTATCTTCGGTTGAATATTAAGAACATTGGAACAGAAAGAAAATAGGAATAAGAGTAAACAATTTGACCCCTCCAGCCTGCTATACAGAATCTCGACATCTGGAATCATTGATACCATTGATTTTTTGCTATACCCTTAAGCAGTGATGCTTTTATTTAGAAAGCATATGTGTTTGCATTGTGCCCTTCACACTTTCAGGCTGTATCAAAACTCTTTACAGCCAATTAAGCATTATTGAAATGTGGTCACTGTTGTAATGTATGAAACACAGCAACCAGTCTGCTGGGAGCTTGCTGTGCACAATGTGATAATGACCAAACAATGTACTTTTATTGAGTTTAGTTGAGGAATAAATGTTGGCCCAGACACTAGAAGAACTTCCCTGATCTTCGAAATGTGCCATAGATCTTTTAAATCTCCTGAGAGGCCAATCAGGGCCTTGACTAATGTCTCATCCAAAAGGTGGTGCAGTATACCTCCAAAAGGGCATCAGTCCCTCAGTATGGTACTGGAGTGTTAGCTTAAGTGTCTTGAGTGAGTCTTGAACCAACTGCAACTCTGAGATGAGAGTGCTAACATTGAGCTAAAACATTTCTCTGCGGCATCCAAGTTCCTCATTACACTACCAAAATTCCTTGTCATTCCCCCAAGTCATTCTTCCTTTTCCTGTTATATGAGACTGTTTTGCAACTTTGTCTAGTTGAAAATAGGTGGTAGAGATTAGTATTAGGAAAGGAAAAGAATTTTTGCGGGCTGGAAAAGGAAGACCTATACAATGCAGAAATAATGAATGTTCTGTAATCTGTGGAGGCAGAAATGGAGCTAATGTTTTGAGTCCATGTGATGCTCCTTCAGAACAAAAGGCAAAGGGAGTGGCTGGGTGAAGTAAGAGGGAGGAATAGCACCTCCTTTTCCACTCCACAGCCTTTTGGGTTCAACCATGAGTTACCAATTTCAGACCATGAACACTGTCCACCCTTTTTTTGTGATTCAGTACCCCCCAGTGTCTGTATCTGGTTATCATGTTGTTGCTTCCAGTCACAGCTGACCTATGTTCTGCTATTAACGCTTACACTGAATCTATCCTTCACCACTCCCTTAATCCTTTTGATCTGTGACACCTTTTATTTCTAAGCTAACTTGCCCTCTCTTACCTGTTCTACATGTTTCTTTCCCCACCTTTTTCAACAGCATAAGACCCATTACTTTTACAGCTGTCTTCATTTCTGAAGAAGTCAGATTCCACTCGAAATATTGATTGTTTCTCTCTCCGGTGATAATTCCAGACCTGCTGAATTTCACCTGCACTTTCTGTTTTTATTTCAGATCTCTAACATTCACTGCATTTTGCTTTTGTTTGTATTTGTCCCATACCTGTAAATGCAGAGAGATGATGGCCTCGTATTATTGTTAGACTATTAATATAGAAACTCAACTAATGCTCTGGGAACCAGGTTCAAATCCCACCACGGCATATGGTGGAATTTGAATTCAATAAAAAATGCCTAGAATTAAGAATTCATGACAACATTACAGCAATAGTACTGAAGAATTGTGCCTGAGAACCTGCCACTCCCCTAGCCAAGCTCTACCTGACAATGTGGAAAATTGTCTTGATATGTCTTGTACACAAAGCAGGACAAATCCAGTCCAGCCAATTACCGTCCCATCAGTCTACTCTCAATCATCAGTAAAATGATGAGGTGTCATCAACCATGCTATCAAACAGCACCTGCTCAGCAATAACCTGCTCAGTGATGCCTAGTTTGTGCTCCACCAGGGCCACTCAGCTCCTGACCTCATTGAAGTCTTGGTTCAAACATGGACAAAAGAGCTGAATTCCAGAGGTGAGGTGAGAATGACAGACCTTGACATCAAGATCACATTTGTGTGGCATCAAGAATCCCTAACAAAATAGAAATAAATAAATAGCAATGGCAAAATCTCCTTTAGTTGGAGTCAGAACTGACACATAGGAAGATGCTTGTGGTTGTTGGAGGTCAATCATCTCACCTCCAGCACATCACTGCATGAGTTCCTCAGGGTAGTGTCCTAGACCCAAATATCTTCAGCTGCTGCAACAATAACTTTCCGTCCATCATTAGGTCAGAAGTGGGCATGATCGCTGATGATTGTGCAATTTTCAGCACCGTTCACATCACCTCAGATACTGAAGCAGTCCGAGTTCAAATGCAACAAGATCTGGACAATATCCAAGGCTTGGGCTAACAAGTAGCAAGTAACATTTGTGCCACACAATTGACAGGCAATGACCATCTCAAATAAGAGACAATCTAACCATTGCCATTTGATATTCAATGGTGCTGCCATCACTGAATTCCCCACTATTAATATCCTTGGCATTACCATTGAGCAGAAGTATAACTGGACTTGCCACATAAATAAAGTGGTTACAAGAACAAGTCAGATGCTAGGAATACCGCAGCAAGTAACTCACCTCCTGACTCCCTAAAGCCTGTCCATCATCTACGAGGCACAAGTCAGGAGTGTGATGGAATACTCCCCACTTGCCTGGATGGGTGTAGCTCCAACAACACTCAAGAAGCTCGACACCATCCAGAACAAAGCAAGCCACTTGACTGGCACTACATCCACAAGCATCCACACATCAACACTCAATACACACTACTGCTACTGTCTACAAGATGCTCTGCAGAAATTCTCCAAATATCCTCAAACTTCACCTTACAAACCCACAACCACTTCCAACTAGAAGGACAAGGGCAACAGATACATGGGAACTACACCACCTGCAAGTTCCCCTCCAAGCCACTCACCATCCTGACTTGGAAATATATCACCGTTCCTTCATTGTCACTGGGTCAAAATCCTGGAATTCTATTCCTAAGGGGCTGTGGGTCTACTCCAGCACATGGACTGCAGTGGTTCAAGAAGGCAACTTGCCACCAACTTCTGAAGGGCAACAAGGGACAGGCAATAAATGCTGACTGGTCAACAATGACCACATCCCACAAAAAAATCACATTTGGAATGCAAAAGTCTATTTATCTTCATTTTAAAATTAATAATTGATCTAATGTAGATTTTTGTGTGTGGAGGACAGTTGAAACCTTGCACTCTGTGTGAAAAGCTATCTCCTAATTTCAGTAACAACCCTTCCCCTATAGACCCTTCAGCCAGTGGAAACTTTCTCCTAATCTCCCCTATCTGATCTGCTTCATATCTTGAAAAAGTTGACCACGTCCTTATCCTTCTAAATTTCAAGTTATACAACCAAGTTTATGTAATCTGTCCTCCTAGTTTAACCTTTGGAGTCTAGGTACTATTTGAGTAAACTGCATTCCCTCCAAGGCCAATGTTTTCTTCCCAAGGTGTGGTGCCCAGAACTGCTTTCAGTATGTTATATAAAGGATTTGTCAAAGCTGAGGCATGATTACTATCCCTTTTCATTCCACTAGATATGAAAGTCAGCATTTAATTGTCCTTTTTGATTACTTTCTGGACCTCTTTTTGAATTTTGACAAACTGTGTACCTCGGCCCCTCAGATGCCTTATGACTACTTCTGTTTCTTCCTAAATGATGTGGAGGTGCTGGTGTTGGACTGGGGTGGACAAAGTCAGAAGTCACATGACACCTGGTTATAGTCCAACAGGTTTATTTGAAACACAAACTTTCTGAGCAGTGCTCCGAAAGCTTGTGATTTCAAGTAAACCTGTTGGACTATAACCTGGTATTATTTAATTTCTGACTTCCTAAACTGAGCACGGTTTGGTTTATAGATTCTGAGCTAGATTCTCTGAGCTGGGACTCTTCCCTTCCTAAAGTTTTCTGCACACTCCAGCAGAATCTCTATGATCAGATATCTTCCAGATGTGATACTTGTAGCACAAAGAATCCTGCAGAGTCCTAGAGTCTTTTGATGAGATTTGTTCCATTGCCCATTTTTAACATTAGAATTCCACTATTCCAGGCAGATGTAATATAAGGAAAGCTCACCGCAATACTCTGGATGCTGTCTCAGTTTGGTTACTTTCGTGCTGAGACTTTGCATGTAATCTGATGAACAAATCATTAACCTCAGCACAAACGTAACCTGCACTGTGCAATCTGTGCTGATTGTCTGGTTTATTTTGAGTGTGAGATCAGAGCTGTGCATAGTAAGTAAACGTAGAGTTTCATCAGTAAGGGAATCAAAGGTATTGGGGAAAAGTCAGGAAAGTGGCATTGGGGATTATTACTGAATGGCGGATTAGACTTGATGCGCTGAGTGGCCTATTTCTGCTCCCATGTCTTATGGTCTTATGGAAAACACCTCAGCTTCTCCATTAATAAAAACAAAGTGCTGGAGAAACTCAGCAGGCCTGGCACCATCTGTGGAGGGAGCAACAGAGTCAGCACTTTAAGTCCAATGTGACTTCTTCAGAGCAAAGATCTCCAGAATCTGCAGTTTTTTGCTTTAGGCCCAATTCCTCTGATCTCTCCACATAACCGTAGCCCTCGTCCTTATTGAGATTCTAGTCTCCTCTACAGCTTCTCTGAGGCCTGACATTCTTCCAAAGAGTGGTGTTCAGAATTATATAAAGATTCAACATTTTTGTCTATGAAATTTTTATTCCTGCCAACTTGTCATTGCTGCATATTGTTCATGCATAGCCCCAGCTTTCTGTTCATGAAATCCCTTTAAAATTGTACCTTTTTGGTTATATTGTTTCTTGTCATTGTTCCTGCCAAATGTAATCATTTTTCCACTTCTCTGCATTAAATTTCATCTGCCATGTTTATATCCATTTCTCTCCAATCAGACTGCCTCCCCGAAGTCTGTTACTATCCTCATTGGTTTGTATTTCTTCATGCAACGTGGATATTTCTGGCTGGGCCTGCACTCATTAACCATCCCTAAACGCCCTTGAGATGGTGGTAGTGAGCTGATTTTTAGAATTGCTACAGAGCTGCAGTGTGAATTGTTGCACTTTGGAAAGTCAAACCAAAGTAGGACTTATACAGTAAATGTAAGGTCCTGACAAGTGTTGTGGAACAGAGGGACCTAGGAGTACAAGTACATAGATCGCTGAAAGCAGCGTCACAGGTAGACAGGGTGGTGAAGAGGGCATTTGGGATGCTAGCCTTCATCAGTCGAGGCATTGAGTATAGGAGTTGGGATGTTATGTTACTTTTGTACAAGTCCTTGGTTAGGCCTTGAAGTATTGTGTACAGTTTTGGTCACCCTTTTATAGGAAAGACATAATTAAACTGGAAAGTGTGTAATAAAGATTTACGAGGATGTTACCAGGACTAGTAGGCCTGAGTTGTAGGGAGAAGTTGGCCAGGATAGGGCTTTATTCTTTGGAATGTAGGAGATGGAGGGGGTGACCTTATTGATGTATATAAAATCATGAGGAGCATAGGTAGGATCAATGCATTTAGTCTTTTTTCTACAGAGATGGGGAATTGAAAACAAGAGGGCATAGGTTTAAGGTGAGAGGGGGAAGATTTAAGAAGGACCTGAGGGGCAACTTCTTCATGCAGACAGTGGTGTGTATATGGAATGGGCTGCCATAAATGGTTGAGGCAGGTACAATAGCAACATTTAAAAAGCATTTGGTTAGGTACATGGATGGAAAGGGATATGGAGCAATGGTGGGCAATTGGAACTAGCCGAGTGGGCACCATGATCAGCATGGTCCAGATGGGGCTGAAGGGCCTGTTTCCATGCTGTATTACTCTATGACCTTGGGGTATAGTGACACCCACAATGCCATTGAGGAGGGAGTTCCAGGATTTTGACCTAGTGATATTGAAGGAATTGGCAATATATTTTCAATTCAGGGTAGTGAGTGGCTTCGAGGGCAACTTGCAGTTGGTGGTGTTCCCGTGTACCTGCTGCCCTTGTCCTTCTAGGTGGAAGTGGTCATGGGGATTTTAAAGGTACATCAAAGAAACCTTGGTCAGTTACATTAAGTTGCATTGTAGATATCATATGCTGCTGCCACCGACAGAATCTTGAGGGTTGGGCATTTGATGCCAATCAAGCAGACTGCTTTGTCTTGGATTGTATCAAGCTTCTTGAATGTTGTTAGCTTTACTCATCCAGTCAAGTGGGGAATATTCCATCACACTGCTGACTTCTACCTCATTGATGATGGACAAACTCTGGGGAGTCAGGAGATGAGTTACTTGCAACAGGATTCCCAACCTCTGACCTGCTGTTTCAACAGAGTATTTATATGGTGAGTCCAGTTTCGGGTTCAATTCAAGGGAAACCCTCAGGATGCTGAAAGTGAGGAATTCAGTGATGATGATGCCATTGAATATTAAGGTCAGATCCTTTGATTATGTCATGTTTGGAGATGGTCATTACCTTGTAGCATTTGTGTGAGCCACATGTTACTTGTCACTTATAAGTCTAGTTTAGTTTGGGCTGCTCCTCGTCAGACACTTCCAGGTGATATTTTACATCTTCTGGGAAAGGAAATGAGGCTTCAAATTAACAGTATTACAGTTAACTGGTATTGTCCAGTTACTGCTGCATATGGACAGGACTGCTTTACTCAGAAGAGTAGTAACTGGTATTCAGCTTATGCAAACATTAGAAAATCACCAATATCTAATGGGAAAGTCATTGATGAAGCATCTAAAAGATGGTTGGGCCTAAGACACTGCCCTGAAAAACCACTGCTGCAATGTTATGGGGCTAAGATTATTGATTTCCAACAACCACTACATTTAAGGGCAGTTAGGTTAGGGAATGTATGTTGTCCTAGCCTGTGATACTCACATCCCATTCACAAATAAAACACTTTCCATTCCAACCAGCAGAGTATTTTCCCCCATATTCTCATTGTGTCCGGTTTCAGTCAGCCTCCTTGATAGTATGAATCATCAGTTGCTGCCTTGCTGTCAAAAGCAGTCACTCGCACCTTATCTCTGCAGTACAGTTCATTTGCCCATGTTTGGATTAATGAAGTCAGGAGCTGTGTAGCACTGGCAGAACCCAAATTGAGCGTCAGTGAGCAGATGATTACTGAACATGCGCTGCTTGATGCACTGTATCATCGGAAGAGTGATGATGGACTGATGGGCAGTAATTGATAATGCATACAAGACAAACCTGGGTAATTTTTCATATTGTTGGGTAGATGCCTGGGTTGTAGTTGCATTGAAACAGGCTGACTAAGACTACAAGTTCTATTAATATGAAGCCCTATTCCCTTTCTCAGAAGATGTAAAATATCACCTGGAAATGTCTGAAGAGGAGCAGCCCAAATTAAACTAGTCCCACCTACCTGCGCTTAACCAATATCCCTTCAAACATGTACTTATCTAAATGTCTTTTAAATGTAACTGTACCCACATCTACCATTATCTCTGGAAGGTCACTCTACACATGAACCACTCTATATAAAAAAGTTGCTCCCATGTCTTTTTTAAATCTTTCCCCCTTCAACTTAAAATGTAACCCCTAATCTTTAAATCTCCCAACCTAGAGAAAAGACACCTACCATTCCCCTGATCTACACCCCTCATGATTTTATAAACCTCTATAAAAGGTCACCCCTCAACCTCTTATGCTCCAGTGAAAAATAGTCACAGCCTATCCTTATAAACTCAAGCCCTCCATTCCCAGCAACATCCTGCTAAATCTTTTCTGAACCCTCCCCAGCTTAATAATATCCTTCCTATAACAGGGTGACCAGAACTGGACACAGTACTCTAGAAGAGGCCTCACCAACATCCTGTACAATCTCAATGTGACATCCCAATTCCTAAACTCAAAGATCTGAGCAATGAAGGTAAGCATGCGAAATGCCTTCTTAACCACTCTGTCTGCTTGTGACACAAATGTCAAAGAATTTGGTACCTGAACCCCGAGGTCTCTTTGTTCTACAACATTACCCACAGCCATATTATTACTTGTATAAATCCTGCCCGTGTTTGTTTTACCAAAATGCATTTATCCTAATTAAGTATTTATCCTTCAATCAATATCAGATTATTTGCTCATTATCATATTGCGGTTTGTTAATCTTTACATGTACATATTGGCTGTAAAGCACCCAGTGACATTGAGTTCATCATAGACTTTGAATGTTCTTTACTTTTATCGACAGAAAACAAATTATTTTAAAAATTGAACTGCAGTTACATTTAATAATTGTATATTTACAATCTCTTTCTTTTGTAAAACAAAGCTTCAAATTGTTGATACAAAATAAAGTACAAATATTACATTGCAGAAAGACTGTATTCAGTAGGTGATGAGGGTGTCCCAACCTGCTATTATAAGCTGGTTTAAATAAGCTTTAAAAAGGCAGGGGTGGAGAAAAGAAACCAAAATGTACAAAACCATTCACAAAAAAATTATATAGGCCAGCCTTACTAAAAGTCTTTATAAATCTTTATAAAGTTTATACAGAAATCAAATAAGCCATAGGAAGAATAAATAATGTCAATTTTTGGTATATTTACAAAGCCCGCAGTAAAACAGGCTGCTAAATTCAATGCCAACAGCCATAGCTGTAGCTCCAGATGATATAGATACTCTTTGTGCTGTATATACAATGGCAATACAAGCGAAAGCAGCTTTCAAGGCTGAATAAGTTGCAGGGTTAAGAGGACCACATATTTCCCATCTTAAGGGTTGCATACCCAGAAATCTCTAAATGACCCAATCCAATTCTTTTTTAAATATCAAATAAGGAAGGTTGTGCACTTGTGGCAATGTGTCAGTATTTCTTAAAATACGTGGGAATGTCAACCTTCAAAATAGTTCTGAAGTCTCCAGAAAATAAGGATTAATCTCCTCGAAGCTGCTGCCATCAACTCTGGGAGAAAAATCTTCCAAAAAATGAAGGAAACATCTGCACTTTTTACTTCATCTGCCCCTATTTATAGTTAGTTAATCGGTTATAAAAATTACAGGGAGAGGGAATATTTGACACGTGCCTCCAGGAACACATCCAACCAGAGCTGGCAATGGTACCGGAGCATAGCTGCTATAATTTATTATAATCCATTTCAAATAAATGCCAAATCGAGGAAATGTAATTTAAAAATATGAAAACTGGTAACAAAGGAAATTACAAATCCCTATGGTATTTGGTAACTTGCCAGTCATGATTTTTGAAAGGGTCTGTGCCTGCCTGAAAGATTCGCAACTTGCAGCAACTGTGAAGGGCAGAATGGCTTCCTTCTATGACAGTGGCACAGTGCAGGTGAGGACCAGGCTACGTGATTGATGATACCAGTGGAACCAGTCTTGAGGCACGAATCTTCAGGAGTTCCAGGTCTAAGCAAATGACACCCATAGAAAATGAGTCCCAGCTACTAGCCCTGTAAATTTTACAAACTTGCTTGCAGAGAAAGAACATAACAGATTTCAAGGCCCCAGCATTTCACCTCATACAGCAATTGGTATCTCGCACAATGATGCATTCCTAGGGCAACAATCTCAGATGAGAGGACAACACATCCTGACTGTCCTGGGTCCGGGCACTGTGGAAGCTGAATGATTCGAGTCCAAAGAATAAAACACATCCATGGTCGGTAGATCATCAGTGTGTTTCATAAACACTGACGTGCATTAAAACAATGGCATAGATCATCAGGGACAGGTTACTGAGGATCAAGGCAGCTCTGACTCCAGCGTTCAAATCAGATCTTCAGTAAGATTTCACATGAAGTACCAAACTCGAACAACCTAACTGTGTAAATTAGGTTGTATTAAACTGACAATGTGTAATGGTTGTCCATCTCTATTACTGTAGTCCAAAGTCATGCAATGTAATTTTTTTATAGTGTGATGCAAAAATACAAATGCAGTGATTCCTTTAAGTTGAATAAATGTTCCAAGCCTATTTCTGCTGAGCAACAATAAGATTCATCAATTCCATACTTAACAAATGTGCAACACTGCTTCCGAGTAATCTTTCAATCTGTGCAGAAAATCTGTTGTGCAACCGTAAATAAAAAGGGGAAGGACGGGTGAAGGGAAATGTTCAACAAGCAGACACAATTGAGAAAAAGTGCATAAGATTTTCCAACAAGTAACCTTTGTTTGCCAACACTGCTGTTACTTCAGCGAACCACCTGCTCTGCAATTGGCCTGAAACAGCCTTAAAAAACATACTATCCCCACTTCTCTGTTTGTGAGGCCAGGGATGGGGAAGAAATGATCACAAAGAGATACAGGCGAAGCTTCCCAGAGAAGGTATGGCCAACAGGCGAGTCCTGTTGAGATTGCAGACTGTTGAGGGGGGCCTGATCTCTTCTCCATCTTTACTCATCCTGGTAGCTATCGGAATAATCATCGTACTTCTCTTGCTCCTCTCTCTGCTCGTCTGCCGTAACACGACTCCTCAGCTCCGCCTCCCTTTGCTTCTTCTCCTGGACACTGTGGCTCTTCATGTGTGCACTCCGACTCTTCACTTTGAAGAAAACCCTAGAATGGAAAGATCAGATCAGAGTTAGACCCAGAACACAGCTGCTAACCAAGTTGGCATCATTCCCTTTTGGAGTCAGCCAGAAATACCCCAGACTTTTTCCTAAAGGGAATTCTGGAATTCTCCACCTCAAAAAGCTGCGTGGATCACTTGGAATTCTCAGGACAGATCTGTGGATTGTGTTAGGTGGAGCCAAGAAAATTACATGCAGTTGAGATACAGATCAACTATGATCAAACTCAATTACAGAGCAGGCTCAAGGGTCTGAAAGGACTCTTCCTATTTCAGTGATCTATTATGGGCTTTTGTTGATTGCTACCTCACCCCTGAGAAGACAGAAATGCTAAGAGGACTGAGGTGAGCCTTGATAGGTCTTTTAGTGATAGAGTCATACAGCACAGAAACAGACCCTTCCGTCCAACTCACTCATGCTGACCAAGTCCCATTTGCCTGCATTTGGCTCATGTCCCTTGCAATGCAACTTGTAATTGGTCAGTGCACCAACTTATGTTTGTGGAGTGACCCCTTGGCTGAAGCACCAGGCAGCAACCTGTCTTGGCACATTTTACCCCTTCCTCATGGGGAATGAAGATAGCATAGTTCATAACACCTAACACCTTCAACACATAAATCCCCAACTTACTTCCCACACTTCTTGCAAGGGAAAATGCTTTCTTGATTCTGCTTGGCATGTTTGGCTGAGGCGCCCGACTGTGCCTGCTCGCTCCTGGATGGCATGCGGGGTGGTGCCGTGGACACTGCAGGCTGTCGTGGTCTGTAGCTACATCGGTACGTAGGGTCAGGATTCTTCCGCAAGTGAACACCTTGAGACTGCTTCAATATGTAAAATAAAGGGGGCGAGAGAGAAATAGTGCAAAGTTGATCAGAATGGTGAAACTCTCCAGAAAACAAATGTCAAGAAAAGGACTTCTGTCCATATAACCATATTCACAACCTCAGCAAGTATTACAGCCAACAAAGCACTAACTTTGAAGAGCTGCCACGTGCAGGAAATGCAGCGGTCAGTTTACACACGGCAAGTTTCCACAAACAGCAATGAGAAAAATGACTAGATTATCTGTTTCAGTAATACTGATTGATGGACAAATGTTATCTGGCACACGAGTAGGGCGAGTCCACAGCCCTACTTTCATACTCTGGATGAAAGATCACAGTCCTTGAAGGGGTTATTCTTTAACATGGCTGCCTGGTGCAAAGTGGGGTGCGCAGGTCAGAGGATCTTCTTGTGAAGCTGCCTAAAAAGGTAGCTTGTAGGTCCTGGATGAGTGGAGCCCATGGGCCATCACTCTGGCTGCTCTTAACCTGGGTGTTCATAATAGATGGCCTTGGAGAAGGGAACAGTGGGCATCTCAAGATGCAAACCATCTCAAGAGAAACCAGGACCGTTATGATTCAGATGTGAAGATACCTTTTGCTTTTTGTTGTTACTCATTTTTAATTCAATTAACCAGATGTTTTTCTCCCATTAGAATGGCGCTCTAAAAGAGATGGGCCACTGCACTAATCAAAGGATATACTGACGGAGTGCTGCATTTTCAGAGGTGCTGTCTTTCAAATTGGATGTACGACCAAATCCCCATTCCACCCTCTCAGCCAAGTGTGAAAGATTCTGGACAGTATTTTGAAGAGCAGGGGAATTTTCCTGGTGTCCTGGCCAATATTTTTCCTGCAATCTTAATTTCACAAAAGCAACTTATCTCGTCATTTATCTAATTGCTGTTTGCATGCATAAGTTGCCTGCCACGCTTCCCACAACACAACTAGTATACTTCAAAATACTTCTTTAACCGAGTTGTGAAGGATACCAGTGAAATGCAAGTCTTTTATCACACTGTGACAGTTTCCCTTGTTTCCCCCATGTGCTTGGTTAGTGTTGAATAAAAACCTGCAAAATCCCCAGAAATATAGGCTGAATCCTTCCTTGTATTACCTCAGCAACTAACTGAGATAGGAGGGCTGCAGAAATAAAGGTTCCTTTGATAATTGCTGAAAAGAGACATATGTGAAAGCTATTCATCTTGCACTCAGCGGGACAATTTACAAGAAATGCCAATGTGAAAGGGAACAACATTTTCGTACTGTATGAGAACAGTGCGCTCATTAATTTGGCAAGTGGTAGAGATGACCAGGCAGACTGACAGGTTACTTTATGAAAGTCTGCTTATATCACAATTAATAAACGCCCTTGAGTCTAACACTTCACTGACACATAAATCGAGTTAACTTACAGCTACTGGGGTCTGATCAGTCTTCACAACCTTAGTTTGGGTCAGGATCAGCTTTTTGTGATCTGGGCCAGCCTCCTCCTCATCCTCTTCTTCCCCGTCCTCCTCCTCCTCCTCTTCCTCATCCTCTTCATCATCCTCCTCCTCTTCCTTAACTTCTGTTGTGTAAGGTGCTCGGGCTCTACGAGGGAGAGAATCCTGTAAAAAAAATTTGAGATGTTAAAGAGGGAGCTGGGCTGCAGAAGTACTGGGCAATAGATGTGGAAGGGTCAGAATGTGTGAAGTCACATCAGCAAATCAAATTACTACAACCTCTTTAATAATTTCCACTTGTCACTGTCTCTGCTTCTGCTGCTGTAACCCTTGTCAATTGCCTTCGATTATCTCCAGACTCAGTCATGTCAATGCTTTTCTGGTTTGCCTGTCCTCCGTTACTGTACATGGCACGGTGGCTCAGTGGTTAGCCCTGCTGCCTCACAGCGCCAGGGTCCCAGGTTCAGTTCGACCCTTGCGCGACTGTCCGTGTGGAGTCTGCACATTCTCCCCGTGACTGCGTCAGTTTCTAGCGGGTGCACCAGTTTCCTCCCACAGTACAAAGATCTGCAAATTGGGTGGTTTGGCCATGGTAAATTGCCCATAGTGTCCAGGGATGTACAGACTAGATGGATTAGCCATGGGAAATGCAAGGTTATAGGGAGAGGGTGGGTGCTGGATATGAGTGGGATGCTATTTGGAGGGTCATTTGGGCCGTATGGTCTGCTTCCACACTGTACTGACTCTGTGATTTTCAAATCCGATGTTCCAACTCATACCAAATCTATTTACCCAACGATCCTTGTACCTGATCGACCAATGTGTGGTTTTACAGCTCTCATTGTCATGTTCAAATTCCTCCATATCACCGTAGGTACAATGTCCTCCAGCTGAGATCTCTGCACTCCTCCAATTTTGGTATTCCCCCTCCATGGGCTCAATTATCCCCTCAGTAGGGGCCTTCTCTTCAGATTTCTAGACTCCAGGCTCTGGAATTCCCTCCACCTCACTCTCCCTAGTTGAGACTCCTTAAAACATACAAGTTTTTACAACTTGTTCTTATACTATCTGCTTTATCAGTTTTGGTTTGATTAAATCCTGTTTGCAAACTGCATTTCCTACACCACTATATTTTAATTGTACATAATTGACCACAAAGCACTTTGGAGTGTCCCACAGTCACGGAAAGTGCTATATAAATGCAAGGCTTTCACAGCAAATGCAGTAGCCATAATTTAGGTTTCTTTTAGCCCAAACACTAAGCCGATATTAAAAAGACTGAAATCTTTAATTTTTGTATGGCTTTAATACAGCTACATTTTACCACTAGCTCATAAGAGGAGGCCGAATCCTTTCATTTGTTTATATGTAGCCCCTACCACATTCAGCAAGACATGGACTATATTGAACCTCAGACTCATTTAGTGGCATCGCAACTGCCAGATAATGACAATCTCCAACAAGGGAAAGCCTAGCTGTTTCCATCAGATTTTCAATAGCATTGCCGTCACAAAGCCACATCATTAACATGCTAAGGAATCTATAGACGAGACACTGGACTTGACTGGCCACATAGATAAGGTATCTACAAGAGCAAGTCAGAGGTCGGAAAGTCCAGGATGAGTAATTCAATGGCTGGCTCCCAAATCCTGTTCCACCCATGACAACGCAGAAGTCGGGAGTGTGATAGAAGGTCCTTTACCTGCCTGGATGGGTGCTGCTCCAACAATACTCAAGAATCTCAATACCATCCAAGACAAGGCAATCTGCTTAACCAGTACCCAATCCACCATCTTTAACATTAAACATTCTACTGCTGACGTACAGCCCCCACTGCCCCCACATAAACTACATGTCCCCCCCACTTATTCATCCTGCTAAACTATAACATTTCACACTTACTAATGTTGAAATTCATTTCCCATTCTATAAGGTGTTGGTAAGACCAGACCTAAAGATGATAGTTTCAGTGTGGCCTATACAAGAAATAATTGCATTCTAGAACGCCATCCACAACCTCAAGACGTTTTGTGCAATATACAAAGAGAGCAGGCCTTACCTTTCTGTCAATTTCAACTGGCTCCTCCTCACTCTTATTATCAGAAGCATCGCCAAATATCAGCGTTCCATTCCTACCAATTTTGACCTGTTTCTTGTATGTATAATAAAATTCAACACACTGGGCTACCGTCTTTGTCTTCACCTGTAACATACAAGGAAGTATTTCACAATCACGCTGCACAGATAAGGACGCCATTGTATGTTTACTAACCAATTAGACTCACTTCCTTGCTCTTGACCCACATTCTTATAAACTTCTCTTGCTCAATGTTTAAGCATTATTTGACAAATACTTTCAAATCTGCTTTCATTCACTTTCAGACAGCATATTCTAGAATGCAACTCACTTTATTTCATGCAGCTTCTGGTTCTTTAACCTGTTCTGATAAATCTTGAGTCTTTGTGAGCAAAATGACAGATTTTGTTTAAACCTTTCATTATACACTCGTCAGGACATTCACAAGAGATACAAAAGTAAAGTGGAACAATACTTTATACTAAATGAGAAGAGAGTCCTGATTGGTTAGCACATGGATTCCGATTGGTAGAAGCATTGCCATGGAGAACACACTAGTTAATGATGACTGACAGTTAACTACCAAGCTTTGTTTAAAATATTAAACCATGCAGGTTGACTAATTGGTCGAGGCAATGACCTGAGGAATGAACCAGAAAATATTTCTTGCCTGTTTTCTTAGTTTCAGGTCAATACAATCTACGAATATTCTGTTTGTCTGCAATGAGCAGGGTATTGCATGTGCAGTCCACTAGGTGTAAGTGCACCACATTGCAACTTGCACTCACTTCTTATACAGTACAAAATGCTGTTCTCCTTTAGATTATATTCTTGCAAATAGTCCCGATAACTGCAAGACAGAATGCTTTGACAAACTATGCCTTTGTTCAAACAGTATACACATTCAGTGTATACAGTAATTCAGTGTCCTCTGGTTACTGATGCTTTTCTGCCTCTGGAAACAGTTTCTCCTTATTTAACGCTATCAAAATATTCATGATTCTGGAAAACTCTTACAAATATCCTTTAACCTTCACACGAAGCTTCTCTAGTCTCTCCATATGTGAGAGGTTCCTGGTACAATTCCCTCTCATAAATCACCCCCTAACCTTCTCTGCACACTCTACCAACAATTTCTCCACACACCCCTGCTAACTGGTATTCATCATGTTGGATCTTACCAGCTTCTGAACAAGGAAGAAATCCTTCTTGTGTGCTGCCAGCCCTTTGTTGAACATCTTCTTCTCCATAGATGTCCACTTATCAGACCCTGTTAATCATAATAAGATGTCATTGTGCATCTTTGAAAAGCTCTGGTTGCTCTCTGGGGCACTGTTTAAACTGCACTGTTGACTCTCTCGCCTCAGAGACCATTCCCCCACACGGTCAACAAGTGCTGTTCTCCCTTCAGAGTCACTGTAACAACCCTCCCCCCATTTCCAGCAGGTACTAGTGCTCAGGGGGATGAATCAGGGCCAGTTTTTTTCATTTTGCCACCTCCTTTTCCCCAGCTGAAGCCAACTATAGTGACTAGGTAACCCAGAACAGACCTGAAATCACATCCAGGTCTTAGCGCAAGAGATTTCACCCCTCCTTATCTTCTGTAACCTCCTCCAGCCCAGCAAATCCCATCCAGATTACTGCCTTCCTCAGATTCTGGCATCCCCGATTTTAGTCACACTACCATGCTCAAGCTCTGGAATTCCTTCCATTAACATCCTTTCAGATGTTTCTAGCTGTAAAACAGGAAATGCAGTTGCCAATTTGTAGGCAGTAAGCTCTCAAGAAATGGTAACATGGTAACAACCGGATAAACTGCTCGAGTGACAGAGGGATAAATGTCAGCCAGGACACCCCTTACTCTTCTTTAAGACTGTGTGGTCAGATTCACCCGGAGAGAGCAGCAGGGCATCTCCGTCTGATATCTCATCTCAAAGATGACACCTCCAACAACCCAGCACTCTTTCAGTACTCCACTGGCGGTGTCAGTCTGGAAGATGTGCTCAAGTCCACCGCCTTGTGTTGGAGAGAATGCCCGCCCAACGTGCCAGCTAACAGCTCTGTAACTGGATGCCAGATTGTGAGGAGTGCAGCACTGGCACAGTGTGGTTTCAGCGCAGAGACACCACTTCCTATCCCACAGCTACTGCTGACTCTGTACCAAACACACAGGATGGCCAACGTTTCCCCCAGCCATTTGGAAGTTACTGTACCCAACATAAGGCAAGTGCAAAAACAAATGAGTGGAGAGTCAGGAGACGAGGATGAAAGCTATCACTTACCTGCATAATGGTAATTGAGTAGTGCCTTACTCCTACCCCGTGGAGTCTTTTTAATAAGCAGCATATTCAAGGCTGCCTGATGGGAAGAAGCAAAACAACATGAGCCACATGAATAGATGAATATACACTATATACCACACATACAAACATACATTCGGAGCATTGAGAGTTGTGCAGAGGACAGAGTTAGACTTCAAGAGGATTTAGACTGATTGGTAGAAAGGGTAAACATGTGGCAGATCTAACATAGTGCAGAGAAGAGTGAAATGAGACATATAGGGAGGGAGAATGTGGAAGGCCAATATCAAATAACAGGCACTAAAGCAGGTGCTGGAGCAGAGAGATCTGGGGGTGTACAGATGCACAAAATCATCGAAGATGGCAGGATAGGTTGAGAAAGCAGTTAAAAGCCAAAAGAACTGTGGACGCTGTAAATCAGAAACAAAAACAGAAGTTGCTGGCAAAGCTCAGCAGGTCTGGCAGCATCTGTGAAGAGAAATCAGAGTTAACGATTCGGGTCCAGTGACCCTTCCTCAGAACTGATGGTAGCTAGGAACAGGTCAATTTATATGCAAAAGATAGGGTGGGAGCAGGGGGTAAGGAGTAAATGATAGGTTGGGATAGAGCCCAAAGAGGGAGAAGAACAGTTGAACAAAGGAGTAGATACTGATCCGGCTTGTAGGGAAAATAGCTGTTAATGGAGACTGTTAATGGTGGTGTGCAATGGCAGACTATTTGTTAACAAGGCCTAGAGTGTGGGGTAGGGGGCTAGAACTTGGGAGAATTATTGAACTCGATATTAGTCCAGAGGGCTGCAGGGTTCCCAAGCAGAAAATGAGGTGTCGTTCTTCCAGGTTGCACTAAGTTTTGCTAGAACACTGCAGCAGGCTTGAGACAGAGATGTTAGCCAGGGAATAGGGTGGCGTGTTAAGGTGGCAGGCAACTGGAAGCTCAGGGCCATTTTGTAGGCAGCACACAGATGTTCTGCAAAGCAGTCACCCAGTCTATGCTTCATTTCCCCAACGTAGAGGAGACCACATTGTGAGCAGCAAATGCAGTAGACTAGTTTGAGTGAAGTGCAGGTAAAGTGCTGCTTCACCTGGAAGGCATCTTTGGGCCCTTGGATACTGGGGAGGGAGGAGGTAAATGGGCAAGTTTTACACCTATGGCAGTTGCAAGGGAAGGTGCCGTGGGCTTATGGGGGAGGTTGTTGGGGGTAAAGCAAGAGTGGACCAGGGTGACCCAGAGGGAATGGATCCTGCAGTAGGTGGACAAGGGATGGGAGGGGAACGTGTGTCTGGTGGTAGCATTTTGCTGGAGGTAGTGGAAATGGCAGCTGATGTTCTTCTGGATGTGGATGCTGCTGGGATGGTAGGTAAGGACAAGGGAATCCACTCCGCCTCCCTCTATTTATTTCTGGGCTCCCCTACCTCTCCCCAGTCCTGACGACAGGTTTCAGCCCGAAATGTTGACTTTCCCGCTCCTCGGATTCTGTCTGACCTGCTGTGCTTTTTCAGCCTCACATGTACTGACATTGGATTGGAGGAGCTGGATAGGGTGGGTTATGGAAAAATGTCTTCCACTGTTAAAGTCGAGAGCCAATCAAAGGTAAATGGCGAAGGGAAGAAAAGTTACAGAAGGAGTGACACGCAGCATTGCCAAAGTGCTTGAGGTTTAATAATGGCTTTCAAAAGAAAATTAAATAATTATCTGAATAAAAAACATCTTGAAGGGCACTGGAGAAGGGTCAAGGAGAGGAACTGAGCACATTTGCAGAGAGCTAGCATGGATGTGACTTAGAATCATAGAATTTCTACAGTGCAGAGAGACAATTTGGCCCATTGAGTCTGCACTGACCCTCTGAAGAGCATCCCACCCGGATGCACATCCCCCTCACCCTATCCCTGTAGCCCTGCATTTAGCGTGGCCAATTCACCTACCCTGCACATCTTCTGACAGTGGGAGGAAACTGCAGCACCTGTTGGAAACCCACGCAGACACGGGGAGAACGTGCAAACTCCACACATACACACAGTCACCCGAGGGTGGAATCGAATCCGGGTCCCTTGGGCTGTAAAGCAGCAGTGCTAACCACTGAGCCACTTGTGCTTCCCTCTGAACCGCCTGCATTGGGCCAAACGGTCCCATTCTTTGATGTAACAGTTCTGACATTCTATATTTTCTAAACATGCATATATTTTATAAATGTAAACACACATGCTTTCATGTAAAGTTCATGTATGCAACACATATCTGAACTGGAGGATAAGCTACATGCAGTCATATGTGTGTGTTAGTGCTTGACTGTGTGTGAGAGAGATAGGGAAAGAGAGAAGTCATATAGATAAATTGAGAGAGATTTAGGATTACTCACCAATATGTTGCCCTTCGACTCGTGCAGACAGTGTAAGGTGAGCTCCTGGTTTGTACCTCCTCCTGGTAAAATGCTGGAACAGGCTAGAGTCATCAGGTCATCCACTACAGGGAAAACCAAACAAGAGTAAGCATTAAGTTGGAGAACATTGGATTTTAAAATGTTGCCAAACTGTGTGCCCAGTGTAAGTCAGCGAGTGCAGGGGTGATGAAGAAATGGGACTTACTGAGAGTTAGGATACAGATGACCTCTATAGCCTGATATCATTGCTCACTGTGTTATTATTACCCAGCCTCATTTCCCTTTTAGCCAGTCACCCACTGCTGGCAAGCATCATCCCCAGAATACAAATTTAACTGGCTGTTTAATGGAATCAGTATTGGAGGGTTCACAGCACAAGGAGCAGAGAAATTTTTGTGAAGTAGAATATTGAATCACAGAACAAGTATAGGTACTGTCTGTCAGTGAGGTGAAGGCAGGACAGGATTCATACAAACTGAGCATTAGGCAGAAATTGAAGTCTGTTTACTCTGTAAACAGATTTCATTTGAAACAGCTCACTAATCAAATTCAGGAAATAGAGACTTTTCAAAAAAAATGTTCTATGAACTATGGCAAATGGAGCTCATAATTGAAACTACATAAATGTCTCCCAGTAGTAATGGGGTTATTTCTTCAGCAAAACAGGTGGAGGGCAGTTGCATCATGTAGATTGGGGCTGTCAAAATAGGGGTTGGGACCTCAAGTGGGGTCATGAGCAACGTTCTCTTTAAGCAGTGACGCTGAGCACATGTGCAGTTGCTCCAATTGGCGTCCGCACGCAAATCACAGCAATGCCCTCCAGTTCCAGAAATTCCAGAAATTGTTGCAGCCCACAGGCCTGAGGGAATACTGGTCATGCACTCCAAAACAGCAATGGCCAATTCTCTCCCCTTACTCCAATAGGTCTTCTCTCTCTCTCTCTCCTACCCACCCACCAGCAACAACCTCCCCACCCCCACTCCCACCCACCGCTCATAGAGGGGTCACAAGCCTGGAGATGAACTCATGGAATGTCAGAATCCCTACAGTGTGGGAGCAGGGCATTCGGCCCATTGAGTTCACACTGACCCTCCGAACAGCATCCCACCCTATCCCTGTAACCCTGCACTTCCCATTGCTAATCTATCTAGCCTACACATCCCTGAACACGAAAACCAATCCATCTAACTTGTATATCTGGAAACCGGAGAGAATATGCAAACTCCACACAGTTACCAAAGGCAGGAATCAAACTCTGGTTCCTGATGCTATGAAGTAGCAGTGCTAACCACTGAACCACCGTGCCGCCCCACGAGTCATGGTAGGAAAATGTTTGGGAAGTACTGATATAAGTGACGGGTGTCAAAAAAATTCCAGTTATTTATGTTAGAGCAGGCAATGGGTGTCAGGGTGACTGTCAGAGCAATTAGCCAATCTTCTCCATTCTGGCCATCATGATGTTCAACCATTTGTATTGAATGTCTAGTTTCTTTCACGAAATATTTTCTCACCGCTCTGCTGGTTAAACCGATTGGTTTTGTGACCCTCCCATGGTTTGAAGACCAGATCAGCATGGCTGGCATCTGCTGCTGCCAGAGACCTATCGCATAGCCCAGGTATTTCAGCTTGGAACTGTGGACCGATGTTAATCCGCCTGAGGGTGGGTGGGGGAGAAAGAAAGTGATGGTAAAATCTCTAAAAACAGCAGCACCTCATCTCTTCCACCAACATCATCTTGTACTCTGGCCAAACGTTGGAAGATATCAAGTCCTGATAATTAGCGCCCCAAAGCAATTTTTCTTTTTAGCATGTGATGTTTCACTGCTGAGCTGGTATGAAAATAAATTGAATCCCATCGATACTTTGAGAAGAAAGCCTGCTACTTTTCACAGTAAAAAGAGTTGGCCATTTTGCCTTCTGTGCTTGTTCTGCCATTCCATTACATCAGAGTCACACAGCACAAAAACAGACCCTTCAGCCCAACTCGTCCATGCTTATCAGGTTTCTTAAACTGAACTAGTCCAAATTTACTTGCATTACACCATTATCCCTCTAAACCTTTCCTATTCAAGTACCCATCCAGATGTCTTTTCAACGTTGTAATTGTATCCACCTCTACCATGTTCTCTGGCAGCTCATTCGATACATGCATCACGCTCTGTGTGAAAAAGCTGACCCTGGGTCTGTTGTAAATCTTCCCCCTCTCACCTTAAACCTATGATCGCTAATTCTGGACTCCCCAATGATGGGGAAAAGACTCTGGCTATTCACCTTATCTACTCCGTTGTGATTTTATAAACCTCTCAGCCTCCTACACTTCAGGGAAAGAAGTCCCAACCCATCCAGTTTCTCTTTATAATTCAAAACCTCCAGTCTCAGTAGCATCCTTGTAACTCATTTTTGCACCCTTTCCAGTTTAATGATATCCTCCCTATAGCAGGGCAACCAGAATTACACTCCACATGTGGCCTTACCCTTTTAATATCTTTTTATATCCCCACAAACAAAAACACAACGATTTCAATCTTCAAAACTCCAACTGATTGGACCCACAACATTTTGTGGCATAGGATTCCAGATTTCCACATGCGAGAAACTGCTTCCTGTTTTCAGTTCCAAATGTGCTGATACTAAATTTTAAGACTGTGTCCCCAGATTACCCTTAACATTACACCCCTTTCTCTGTATTGACCCCAAAAAAAAACCCGTCATGATGTCATGATTGATAGGCCATTGGTGATGAGGTTACCTGTGCAAGGCACCATGGACTGGACAGTGCTACCCCCTTAATTCTCTCTGGACTCTTTCCAATTTCAGGAATTGCCCCACTATCTCTCTCATCCTCCCCTTCCACAGTGAGTCAACTTCCACACAAGCCTTTAACGTCTGGCAATTTGACATGAGGGATATCAGGCTGAACACAATCCTATCCGTTCTGAGGAAGGGTCACCGGACTCAAAACGTTAACTCTGTTTTCTCCTTCACAGATGCTGCCAGACTGCTGAGCTTTTCCAGCAACTTTGTTTTTGTACAATTCTATCACCACTGCAACATGTATTTCGACACAGGGGATAGGCAGCTCCCCTCCCACAAAAGCCAGTCCACAACAACCCCAAAAGGTACTGAAGCCAGTTAGGAAGCTGGGCTCCCTCTTTCCCACCAGGTACAAATTGTTATAGCACAGGAGGAGGCAGGTGAACTCATTGTGTCTGTGCTGATTCCCTGCAGCAACAGTTTACCTACAGCTGCTCCCCCATCTTCTCCCTATAACCTGCACTTTCCTCCTTTCCAGAAAATAATCCAATTACCTCTCGAAGGCCTCACCTGAACCTACCTCCAGCACACAGTCAAGCAGCGTGTTGCAGATCCCCACTAAAATTATTTTTTCCCTCGGATTGCTAATGCTTTTTTTGCCAAATCCGTGCCCATGGTTCTTAATCAGAACAGTTTCTCTCTACCAACTCTGTTCAGTCCCTTTAATAATTTTAAATACCTCCATCAAATCTCCTCTCAACCTTCTCTTCTACGAGGAGAAAAGACCCAGCTTGTCTCATCTATCCAAATACCTGAGGTTCCTCATCCCTGGAAGCATTCTCATGAATCATTTTTTCACTCTAATACCTTCATATCCTTCCTAAAGTGTGGTGCCCAGAACTGGAAGCAATACTCCAGTTGAGGCTGCACCAGTAGTCTTATACAAGTTTAACATAACTTCCTTACTCTTGTACTCTAATGCCCCTATTAATAAAGCCCAGGATGCTGTACTCTTTAAACAGTCTCTTAAGGTTTCCTGCCACCTTCAGTGAGCATGAAGATCCAGGTCTCTCCTCTCCTGCATCTTTTGAGTTGCACCCTTAAATGTTTATAATTTCACTATATGCTCTTCCGACCAAAATGAATAACTTCACACTTCTCTACACTGAATCTCACTTGCCACTTGCCTGTCCTTTCCACCAACTTGTAGGTATTGTTTTAATGTTCTAAACTACCTTCATCACAGTTCACAACACATCCAGGTTTTGTATACTCTGCAAATTTTGAAATTGTCCACCACACACCCAGCTCTAGGCCATCAATATGAATCACAGGAAGATGAACACTAATTCTGAGGAACTCCATAATAAACCTTACTCCAGTCTGAAAAATATCCAATAATCACAGTCTGTTTTTGTCACTTAGCCAATCCTGTATCCATTTTACTACCATCCCTTTTATTCCCGGAATCTTGACTTTCCTCAGTCTGTTGTGTGCCACTGTATCAAACACCTCAAATTCCACGGACGTAACATCAACAGTATAACCCTTATCAACTCTGTTACTCCCATTAAAAAAATTCAACCAAGTTAATTAAACATGACTTATCCAATAACAAATCTGTGCTGGTGTTCTGTAATTAGTTGCCTAAGTGACTATTAATTTTGTCCCTGATAACTGAGCTAACTTAGATTATCAGTTTATGAAGCTTCCCCTCCACTGAGGTTAAACTGACCGGACTGTAGTTGCTGGGTTTATCTTTACACATTTTTATTTTGAATGTGTGTAACATTTGTCCAGTCCTCTGGCTGCCCATATCTAAAAGGAGCCAAAAAATTATGGCCCATTTTTCCGTAATTTCCGGTCTCACTTCCCTCAGCATCCTTGGACGCATCTCATAAGGTCCTGATGCTTTATCAACTGCCTATCCAATTTCATCTTATCTATTTTAACTCCTTAAAAATACCCAAATTATCTCCTCTTCCACCATGATGTGGGCAACATTATCTTCCTTGGTAAAGACAGATGCAAAGTATTAATTTAACATCTCAGCTGTGCCTCTGCCTCCATATATAAATCCTCTTTCAGTCCCTCATTGGCTCACTCGATCTTTTAATTATCCTCTTACTGTTCTAAATGACATTGGATTCTGTTTTATGTCAGCTGCCAGTCTCTTTTCATACTCTCGCTTTGATTCCCTTTCTTGTTTTAGAGCTTTCAATTTCCAATTTGGTTTCCAGATGCATTATCTGCTCAATAGCTGTTATAATCTGATTTCTAGTGATGTCCTGTACCACTTTTCAATAGAAAGCCAGGGTGTATAAAAACAGAAGAACAGAAACATAACCTTTTGTGGTTACTTACGGTTCGATGCTTGCTGGTGTGGCTTCATTCATGAGGGAGAGAACCGGAGGAGGGGTATCAGCACTGTCTGGAGGAGAGAAAATTTTTACAATTGTCACAACCGCATGAAAGACCTAGAGCGAAAACCCATAGGCTACATGAACTTCATCTTATTGTAGACTATGCTTGACTTACAACTTGCATTTATATAGTGCCAGTAACAAGAGCAAAATACGTCAATGTGCTTCACGAAGGACAAAAATTAAAACATGTGGTCACATCCTTCCTAATTCAGTCAACATCGTGCAGTGCTACAACCCTTTGAGGTTCCTGGGACCCTCCAATTCTGGCCTTTTGCACTACTTTTCAATCTCCTCCACTCCAGCACTGGTGGCAGTGCCTCCGGCCACTGAGATCCTAAATTCCGGAATTTCATCTAAAAACCTCTCAACCTCTCCCTCCAGCTTAAAGAATCTCTGTCAAAGCTACCACTTTGACCAAATTTCTGGCTACCGTTCCTAAGTAAGCGGTTCAGTGTAAAATTTAGTTTGACAATTCTCTTCGGGACATTTTACTACTTAAAATGCTAAATGCACATTATTAGTGTTTGAGAGTGGGAAGAGAACAGGAGGGAGGAGAGAGAGAGAGACCGCGGGAGGATAGGGAATGAGAGAGTGCAGGTAGGAGGAGACAGATAGCAAAGGACAGAGACAGGAGTGTGAGAGGAGAGGCAGAGGGCAAAAGAGAAAGAGACAGGGAGATAGTGAAAGAAAGAGAGGAGTGGGGAAAGAGTTGGGGGCAGGGGGGAGAGAGAGAGAGAGAATCAGAAAGCAAAGGGATAGAGATGGTGGGGGATGGGCAGGAATAAGACAAGGACTGAGAGAAAACACTCAGTAGAGATCCAGAAATAGAATGATCATTCTAAGTTAGGATGTAGTATACAAGGACTTCTAGAGATAGGTACTACATCAATGTAAATTTTTTTTTCATAATCCAAATCTCTTCCCACACACAAGTTAGTTCCAGATGGACACAAATCTAAAATAGTAACCACACTGCTGGCTATGGCGTTTGATATAGAAAGCCCACACTGCCACCATAACGCATTCCTGAAATGTCAGTGCCAGCACAGTGACAGGTAAGTACCACTGGTTCTGAAATGGAAGGTCGAACATGTTGAACACCTCCCCACAGTACAGTACTGCAGCAGAGTAAGAAGAGTCAATGGACAAAGAACTCACTTGATTGGCTTAAAGATGCTTTCGGCGTTGACCTTGGTGTGACCGGCTGAGACGAGTTACTTGAAGATGACAGGAAGGCGTTGAAGTACAATCCTGAGCCCTCCCGCATGGGACTGAGGATAGGTGGGGGTGTGTAGGGTGGAGGTTGGAAGTTCTTGTCCATGGGATGGTCAAGTAATCTGACTGGCGAGCGCAGGTTGCTCTGATAAAGCGTGCCGGGCGGGTAAGTGATGACAGAGACATGGTTGAGGGGCTTGGGTGGAATGAAGAGAGGCTCTGGTCTTGGTCGCCGTTTCAGTTTTGCTGTCAGGTTCACATGACCTCTGGAGCTAGCATTCTCCTGTAAAGATAGGCATCACGTTTTATTCAGACACAACAAACTGTACAGTGAAACTTGCAAATTCCGGACACCCTTGGGACTGGGACTGGCACCAGCTGTCTTTACTTTGAGTGGTCACTATCTGTCGTGTACAGATTCGCAGGAAAATGAAGAGGTCTTTACCCAGCACCCACAACAGTACAGAAACCACTCTATCAAGCATGTCTTCCTTCCCAGAGATAGGGCACTTTCTCTGCCACTGTGAATGCTGGGTAAAGAGTACGCCATTCTACAAGAGAAGATCCTTTTCTAAACACCCACTGCAACCACATGCTGATCTCATGAGAACAAAGGAAGCAAGAGGAAAAATGTGACAGTGTTTATGATTGACATCTGAACATTTCAGATAAGCCATCTTTGCATCAGGTTATGTTTTGTGATTTAAGTATTGACATAGAATTACAGCAAATTTGGCTTAACCAGTCAATTTCAGCTCCACTGGCACTTCCGCCCTTCTTTTCTCATCTAAATCTCCCACCATTTTTATTCATTCTCCCTCTTATGGTTGTCTAGTTTCTCCTTAAGGCGGCTAATGGAATGCTATTCTTTTTTCATTTCTGGGATTGTGGGCATCACTGACTGGGCTAGAATTTATTGCCCATTCCTAGTCGCCCTTGAGGTGGTGGTGGTGGTGAGTTGCCTTCTAGAACCGCTGCAGTCAATGTGCTGTAGGTAGTCCCACAATGCCCTTAGGGAGGGAATTCCAAGATTTTGCCATGGCAACAGTGAAGGAATGGTGATATATTTCCAAGTCAGTATAGTGAGGAATTAAACATACATGCAAGGATGTTATGCTTCTGTTTATACAAAACATTGGTGAGATCACATCAATACTATTTCCTCCTCATAACTTCCCTCCTATCTTTGTATCAACAACAAAAATGGATACAATACAGTGAGTACCTTAATCCAAGTTAATATATATTGTAAGTTGTTTAGGCTTCAGTTCTAATTGCACTAGTTACAGTTTGCCAACCTGAGAATGATCTATTTACCTTAACCATCCATTTCCTGTTAGTTAGGCGATCCTCTCTCAATGATAACATATCAACTCCACTACCAAGAGATAGCAAGAATTGCAGATGCTGGAGTCAGAGATAACAGTGTGCTGCTGGAAGAACACAGCAGGCCAGGCAGCATCAGAGGAGTAGGAAAGTTGACATTTCGGGTCGGGACCCTTCTTCAGAAATTGAGGGGTGAAAGCTCAGAAATAAATAGAGAGAGGAGGGGTGGGGCTGGGGAAGATAGGTGGGATGGTGATAGGTGAGTGCAGGTAGGGAGAGGTGGGGATTGATCAGTGAGGTGGGGGGAGCAGATAGGTGGAGGAGAAGATGGACAGGTTGTGTCAGATCAAGGAGGCAGGGATGAGAGGGACGGTTGGTCATGGGACAACCCTGGCCTCATCCCATGTCCAACCCTCCCTCTCATCCTCACCTACCCTCCCCAGCCCCACCCCTCCTTTCTCTATTTATTTCTGATCTCCCTTCCACCCCATCCCATTTCTGAAGGAGAGTCCCGACCTGAAACATTAACTTTCCTGATCCTCTGTTGCCTGGCCTGCTGTGTTTTTCCAGCTCCACACTGTGTTACCTCCAATACCAAGATGTTATCTTGTGCAGGAACTTAATTTGACACCCTATCAAGGGTCTTTTGGAAATTCAAATCTACAGGTTCCCCTTTATCCATGCTGCTTGTTACATCCTTAAAGAATTCTAACAAATTTCACAAACATAATTTTGTTTTCACAAAACTATGGTGATGCTGGTTCATTATATTAGGATTACCTTAATGTGCTGATGCTGTCCCCTCAATCTTAGATTCAAGTATGTTCCCAATGACAGATGCTAAGTTAACTGGCCAACAGGTTCCTGCTTTTTTTGTCTCCTCCTTTCTTGAACAGAAGTGTTACTTTTCACAGGACATGGGTTTCACTGGTTAGGCTGACGTTTATTGTCCATTGAACATGCCCCAGACAAGGTGGTGGTAAGCTGCCTTCTTAAACCACTTCAGCTCCGAGTGTGTAAGTACCCACATTGCTGTTAAGGAGGGAGTTCCAGGATTTTGACCCAATGACATTGTTCCTTCAATGATAATAATTGCAGGTCAGGATGGTGTGCGGCTCAGAGAGGAACGTGCAGGTGATGATGTTTCCACGCATCTGCTGCTAATGTCCTTCTTGGTGATAGACGTTGCAGATTTCAAAGATGCTGTTGGAGGAGCTTTGGTGAGTTACTGCAGTGCATCTGGTATACTCTGCTATTGCTATGCATTGATGGTGGAGGGAGTGACCATCAAGGTGTTACACTGAATGCTAATCAAGTAGGTTCCTTTGTCCTGGATGGTGTCAAGCTTCTTTTTGTTGTTGGTGCTTCACTCATCCACGCAAGTGGTGAGTGTTCCATCACATCCATCTTGGAGTTGAGTTTCCTTGAGTTACAGGTGCTTACTGCAAATGTAGGTGCTGTCGGTCACACTGGTGTCCACTAGCTCCCACATGTTACAGCTGCAATACATCTGCTTGTTCTGCAGCTGTGATTATTTAACTAATTAGGTTTACTTATTAATTTAGAACTATCACTCAACTATTGAGTGTTGTTTAACTAGTTAAGATATAATTGGAATATCTTCCCACCGTAAATATAAACCATTGCTGCAATATAGAGGTGTAAAGTCTCTGCCCTTTGAGATGGTCTAGCAAACCACCACCATCATCATCTAAGGATGGGCAACAAACATCTCTTTGCCAGTGATAACCACATCAGCTGCAAAAAATACATGGACGATAATTTGAATGGACCATTTTCACTCCATTTCAGCAAGTGTTTTGTACAAGGTCAGTCCACCAATATTTTCTGAAGAGGTGACCTGACCTTTCAAATGGTTCATCCAAATCTGAAATAGTGTCGTGTGACATAAATCGAAGCATTAAAAAGTTTAAGGTAATGACTTAAATGAAGGGAACAAAAACATGGTGGCTAAATTTGCAGATGACATAAATGTTAGGAAAGTATATTGTGTAGGTGACATAATAGAGAAATAAAAGCCAAAAGTGCTGGAGAAACTTAATTGGTCTGAAGAAGAGTCATTTCAAATTCAAAACGTTATCTCTGTTTCTATCTCCACAGATGCTGCCACACCTTGAGATTCTCCAGCATTCTCTGTGTTTGTTTCAGATCTCCAGCAGCTACAGTATTTTGATTTTGACATAATAAAGATGCAGGTGGATAAAGTGAGTGGACAAAAATCTGGCAAATGGGTATAATATTGGAAAATGTAAAGTTGTTCACTTTGGCAGGAAGAATTTTTAAAAAAAGTATAGAATGACTGCAGAATTCAGACTGCGAAAAATCTAGATAGATAGCATGAGCCACAAAATACTGGCATGCAGTACAGCAAGTGGTTAACAAGACCAGTGGAATGCTACACTTGTAAAAATTCATTTGTGGGATTGGGCTAAAATTTATTGCCCATTCCTAGTTGCCCTTAAGAAGGTGAGCTGCCTTCTTGAACTGCTTCAGTCCATATACTCTGGATAGACCTAGAGAGGGAATTCAGGATTTTGCTGGAGCAATAGTGAAGCAACAGCAACATATTTCCAAATCAGGATAGTGAGGAATTGAACTTATACGCAAGAATGTTACGCTCCTGTTATACAAAGCATACAAACCACATCTTGAATACTGTGTGCAGTTTTGTCCTTATTTAGAAAAGGGTGTAAATGTTTTGCAGATGATTCAAAGGAAGTCCATTAAATTAATAGCTGGAATGAGTGGTTTGTCTTGTTATGAAAAGGTTGGACAGACCAGGCTTGTTTCTAGTGGAGTTTAGAAGAATGAGGAGTGACTTAACTGACGTTTATAAGATCCCAAATAGTTTTGACAAGGTGGATGTGGAAACAATATGGGTCAGTCCAGAACTAGAGGACACTGTTTTAAAATCAGGGGTTACCCTTTCAGGGCAGACATGAGGAAATTTTGTTTTTCCCTCGGAGGGCTGGGCAACTTTGGAACACTGTGCCTCAGAAAGGGGAGTCATTGAACATTTTTATGCTGGAGGTCGACAGATTCCCTTGTCTGACAAGAATCAAAAGGTTATTGGGAGTAGATGAGAACATGGGATTCAGAATGCAAATAGACCAGTTATAATCTTACCGAATAGCGGAACAAACTTGAAAGGTTTGCTCTGAGTACTCCTGCTCTGAGTTAATGTATGTGTGTCAGATCAAAAACTTAGAGGAAGAGGTTTGCCCAAGTGAATCTTCAAACATTTGGTCACTTCCCTGAAATCACCTGACTCTGCCTCGGTTCAGTCCATCTACTACTGAGACCCTCATCCACGGCTTTAAAATCAATTATTCAAATGCTGCTCTAGTTGGCCTCCCACTTTGCATCTTTCATAAACTGGAGATCATCCAGAATTTTGCTGCCTGTTCTTTAACCTGCAACATGACCTGTTACCCATTACCCCTTGTGTTTGCTGATCTACATTGGCTCCCATTCTAACAATGCCTTAGCACGGAAATTCTTCACCTCATATTCAAGTGGCTCCACTTACGCTCCCTATATCCGTAAGCAGCTCTAGCCTGCTACTGTCTCGGTTATCAATGCATTCCTAATTTAAATCACTCCACTCCTGGCAGCAATGTATTCATTGCTAAGCTTCGGAATTCCCTCACTAACCCTCTCCACCTTACTCTCCTCTTTAAGAGGCTCTTCAAAATGTACATCTTCACCCATTCTAACATCTTCTATGGCTCATTGTCAAAAGTCACCCTAGATAATCCCTTATGGAGGTCTGACTAATAGTGAGGGTGATATTTATCAACTGCATTAGGACATGGGCTAAAAAGAAGGCAGGCTGAGAATAAGCAGAAAAGGGACAGGTAGAGTTTAATCTAGAGAATAGACAAAATGTATTTTAGCAGAAGAGAAAGAGGGAGGGCAATGTAAACTTAAAAGCCCAGATCTAAAGATTATGTGTAGGGACAAGGAACCTAGGACTGCGCATGCACTGATCTTAGAGGACGGCAGAACATACTGAGAGTGTGGTTTGCAAAGTATATGGAATCTTAGTGCTTCACAAATAAAGGCACCAAGTGCAAAAGGAGGCAGGTTTATAAAGTTCTGGCTAGGTCACAGCTAGAGTCTTGCGTCCAATTCATGTCACCCCATTGTAGGAAGGTGATGTGGATTCTCGAAGTTGCCAGAATTGTTTGAGGAATGGGGATTTTACCACAACTGGAGAAGCTGAGGTTGTTCTCCTTGAAACAAAGGAGATTGAGGGGAGAATTGACTTAAGTGTATGAGATAGTGACTGGCTTAGGCAAATAGTCATTATGTCTGTTTGTGTGATCTAATTTCTGTCTGCTTTCTTGCTTCACATCCTTGACATCCTCTTTAGA
The DNA here is from genome assembly GCF_021869965.1 of Rhincodon typus. Classification (NCBI taxonomy): domain Eukaryota; kingdom Metazoa; phylum Chordata; class Chondrichthyes; order Orectolobiformes; family Rhincodontidae; genus Rhincodon; species Rhincodon typus. The sequence goes on from NC_063339.1 coordinate 79,843,385, forward strand.
ACTGTGCTGATAAGTTTACATTGCCCTCCCCCTTACTCTTCTGCTAAATATTTAGGAAATATATTCGGACTTGATGGTACTAGAAGAAGGGGACAAAGTCTTATAAAGTTTTGGGTGGAAGATATACGGAAGGATACATGGAAGAACTTGTTTACACAGTGAATATCAATAAACTGAAACTCACTGCTTATGAAGTTTGGTATAAGTGGGGACAACACATGATTTGAAAAGGAAATCAAGTCAGCAGTTGAGAGAAAGGGCTACAGGGACACAGCAGGAGGAATGGGACTGACTGGATTGATCTACAGGCGGCTGGCGTGGACTGCATGCCATAACCACTCCGTGGGTTTACAATATCAGAAAGATTATATATAAATGTGCAACATTAGAACAGCGTGTTACCTGGACCGAATGTTCCGTTCCTGACCCTCTACTCAGTCTTCGTCTGCGGGTGGGTAATAGAGATTGATTGAGCTCTGATGGATCCCTTTCGTTTGCCGAGTTGCCCTGGGATTCCCCATCCTCTTTCTTGTCGATGTTAGTTGTAACAGGGTCCATCTTTCGGACCGGCACGGACACCGGTATTACAAGTGGCAGCAGGCAGCTGTCATCAAGCCGACCTCTAGAACTCGCAGACACTGCAGGGACCTTTGAGTGGCCAGCAGCCAAGCTGTTCCTTTCTTCTTGGGAGTCATTCTCTCCAAGCTGAAAGAGAAGCAAATAAAAAAAGCACTTGATTTTAACCTTCTATTCCCAAAAATGTGAAGCAAGAAAGCAGACAAAAATTAGATCACACAAACAGGCATAGTGACTCATGAGTCTATGCTAGTGCTTATGTATGTGGATATATCATTTCAAGTTAGTTTTTAGGTACAGGAGGTGATTAAGGTGGCTAATGGAATGCTATCCTCTATTACGCAAAGAGTTGAATATTAAAGTAAAGATGTTATAATTCAGATGTACAGGGCATCACTGAGACTACATCTCAAGTTCCTTGTGCAGTTTTGGTCTCCAGTTTCGGGGGGGGGGGGCGGGCGGGCGGGGGGCTTTACTAGATCTCTTTTGAGACTGGTCTTGTTTCCACTGGGGTTTAGAAGAGTGAGGGGGTGAATTGACTGAAGTGTTTAAGATCCTGAACAGTCTTGACAAGATGGGTGTGTGGAAAGTACATTTCCTCTTGTGAATGTGACCAGAACTAGTAGATATTATTTAAAAATTAGGGCTCATCCTTTTAGGATAGAGATGAAGCAAGTTTTTTCTCAGAGGATTGAGAGACTCTGGGACTTTCTATAGTGGATGCAAGGTCCTCAAATAATTTTATGGCAGAGGTTGGATAGAAAGATAAGGGAATTGAGGGGTATTGGGGATAAATGTAAAATTCAGGACATAAGCAGATGGTCATAACCTTTTCGAATGGCAGAACAGATGATGGACTGAATGGTCTACTTCTGCTCCTAATCTCTTGCTTGATTTCCTTTCATCAAACCTTACATTTTCTCCCTCATTTGTTTATCCAGCTTTCCCTTAAATGGATCCCCCATGCTATTTACCCCATGAAAACGAGTTCCACATTCTAACCTAAAACGGAAGTGCTGAAGATATTCAGTGGGTCTGGCAGCATCCATGGAGAGAGAAAAACAGGGTTAACATTCTGAGGTTGACATGACCCCTCTTTGGGATTGAAGGGATGATAAAAATGGATGATTATAAACAAGATGCACATGGCAAAGAGAAACAGAATTGAAATGGAGGACAGAGCTTACGGTCTGATGATATGGAATTTCCCCCCACAACATCAAGTCCTGAAAGTTTGAGGATGCCATTTAGGATAGAGATGAGGAGAATTTATTTTACCCAGAAGGTTATGCACATTTGGAATTCTGTACTCAATGGGCTGTGGAAGCTCAGTCTTTGAACATGTTTCAAGTAGAAATTGATAGATTTCTGATTACCCATTATGTAAAGGGTTAAGGAAGATGGCACGGATAAAAGTGTTCAATCAGTCATGATCACATAAAATGGTGGAGCAGGCGTGAGGGACTGAATAGCCTCCTCTTGTTCCCAAGGCTGTGAAGTGTCTCATTGGAAAATGTTATTCTTCCAACTTGTGTTGAGCTTCACTGAAGTAGGACAAGGAAGTGTGAGCATAAAAGCGGGGCGGAGAATCAAAGCAAGCGATTGGGGGAGGCGGGGTGGACAGGATCACATTAGTGAACTCAGTGGAAGTGTTCTGTAAAGTGCTCACACCCACTCAGGTGTTTGTCTCCCCAGTGTAGAGGTGACCACATTGTGAGCTATGAGTACAGCAGACTAGATTGAAAGAAGTAGAAGTGGCTGCTTAACCTGAAAAGAGTGTTTGAGGTCTTGGACAGTGAGCAGGGAGGACATAAAAGAGTTGGTATTACAAATCCTGTGACTGCACGGAAGATGGGGGACGGCGAGGGATTGGTAGTTATAGAGGAATGGACCAGAGTGTCACAGAGGGAATGCTCCCTACAGGATGCTGACAGGGGAAGGAGGCGAAGATGTTTTTGCTGCTGGCAAGATTCTGGAGGTGGTGGAAATGCCAAAGTACGATCCTTTGAATATGGAGGATGGTGAGATGGAGCGTGATGACAAGGCCAACCCCATCATGATTCTAGGGGGGTGGGGAGCGAGGAGGGCTGAAGGCAGAAATGCAAGTGAGAGGTGGGGAATCCTTGAAGAAAAGGGAACACATATCGAAAATGCTGTTGTGGAATACAGCATCATCAGAACAGGTGTGACAAAAATGGAGAAACTGGGAGACTGGGAAAACAGTCCTTACAAGAAGCAGAGTCAGTGTAGTCCAGTATAGAGGAAGTATAGTCATATCTGTTTCAATGATGCGACCTAATCTTCCCGAGGCATTTTACAGCCTTCGGGACTCAACACTAAGTTCAATAACTTCAGAACATTAACATTGTGATTACACTCCTTCCCACCCCTAGTGTCTTGTTAAATGTATTTGCTCTCAGCAAGCTGACTGACTTTCTACTATTCACACCCACCATTTACACCTATTCTGCATCTCTATCAGTCCTCTCCAACATGAGCACTCCTGTTGTCTTTTGCTCTGGGCACCCTCACCATCTATTCCACTTGCTCCTCCTTTCTTTGTCAACATCATAAAAAACCATGTTTGCCAGCTCCCTTCAGGTCCAAAGAAGAGACATATCAGACTCAAACATTAAGTGTTTCTCTCTCCACAGATACTGCCCTACCAGCCAAGTGTCTCCCTTTTATTGTTTCAGACTGCAAGCATCTGCTTTTATTTTTCCACATTCTCTTCACTTTCTGGGAAAGATATTTATCCTGAATTCCCTATTGGATTTGTTAGTACCTTGTATCCATGGACTCTCATTTTGAATTCTCTTACAAACAGAAATATTCCCTCTACTCTAGCAACCGTTACATCTTTCTGATCATTTCAATCATCTCCAACATCAGCCTTCTGGATGCAAATCACAAGGTTAATCAATCCACTGATACAACATGGTGATTTTGATATCGTCTTTACACCGTCGGTTATCTTAGTTGACTGAACAGCTGTTTTGCGATGCAGAGTAATAACAACAGCACAGGTTCAATTCCCACATTGGCTAAGGTCATAATGATGGATTCTCCTTCTCAACCTCTCCCCTCACTTGTGCAAAAGTGACCCTCAGGTTAAACCACCACCAGCTGTCTCTCTCTGGTGTGGTAAAACAATGGTGACTACACCATCTCCATAGAATCATAGAATCTGTACCATGCAGAAGCAGGTCATTTGGCCCATTGAGTCCACACTGGCCCTCCAAACAGCATCCCACCCAAACCCACTCCCCATAACCCTGCATTTCCCACGGCTAACCTACATATCCCTGAACACTATGGGCAATTCAGCATGGCTAATCCACCTAACCTGCATATTTTGGACTGTGGGAGGAGACCAGAGCATGCGGAAAAAACCCATGCAGACACAGGGAGAACGAGCAAACTCCATATGGATAGTTGACCGAGGGTGGAATTGAACCCAGGCCCCTGGCGCTGTGAGGCAGCAGTGCTAACCACTGAGCCATCTCCAGTGCTACAGATTTTTCTATTACATGGACCAGAAGTGTGTGTTGTGCTCCAAGTGCGGTCCAACAAAGAACATAAATTTTGCTTTTCTAAATCAGTTCTCATACCCTCAGTAAGGTCCAAACCACTTACCAACCAGTAAAGTGCTTTTTAAACAGTGGGAAACTGCTGTCGTGTAGGAAACGGACAGCCAGTTTATGCACAGCAAGCTCCCACAAACAGCAGCCTGATAACAGCCAAAGAATGTGACCTGGTACATTTGGCTGAACAACAACAAATCTGAACCCAGGAAACCACACAAAAAGTCAATATGACAAAACTGCCGGAAAAAAAAGAGATCTAACACATCCTAGAGCTTCTGTGTTCGCAGAGCTGTGCACTACGTATTTATAGTCAATGAACCAGAGGGGGTGGTTTTAATTTTAAAGGCAGAGAGTCATTGTGCGCTGCCTGAAAGAGTGGCAGGAACAGCTTCAATAGTAACTTTCCATTGGCAATCGAATGAACATTGAGAGAGGGAGGAACATTTTCGGGGTAAGAGCTGGGATTGGGGGGAACCGCTTCCAAAGAGCCACAAGGAAGATAACATGTCTCTTCCTGTCACGCGTATAACACGTGTCGTGTACATCGTATGATTGACAACGAAACTTTGGGGATGATGTGCCCACTGCATTTTAAATCCTCAAAGTAATTTGTTTTTGGTCACTGCAGTTCAAAAAGGAAAGGAGTCATAAAGAGTCTCTTCTACACGATTTATTGGTTTGGGTCAGCCACTGCTAGGCTTTGGATTGTTATAGGGCATCCTGAAATCGTGCAAGGTGCTACATAAATTCACATATTCTCTCCTCTAATGCTGCCTTTTAGATAGCAAGGTGGCAGGGGGCACCATTAAATCTCTCAGAAGCAAGCCTGTGGTTCACACAGCCAAGGGTCACCTCTTCATCCAGCAGTCAGCCTGCTCTTATCTGGAACACTATTTGAGGAGGTTCAAAGTTGCTCTGTGATCCAACCCCATACCCGCTGCTCATTGCCTCTTTTAGTGGGAGAGAGATGTTACTCAGTTTGTCTCAGTCTCTCCCGAATCAGTATATTGTGGATTCAGGCTCCACTACAGAAACCAGAGCATGTAATTCAGTCCAACTCTCCATCCATTGCTGTGGGAATGTACAGAATCAGCGGTGTCCTCTTTCGGATGAGACATTAGACCTAGTCTCCTCTCCTGGTTGGGGAGTGAAGATCCCAGATGGGTACGAAGAAAAGCAAGAAGAATTTTTGAGAAGTTCTAACAAATTTGTTAGAATTTTTCGAAAAACGTGACCAAGTGGGTGGATGAGGGACGTTCAATTGACATAGTTTGCATGGAATTTAGCAAACCTTTTGACAAGGTGCCACATGGGAGACTAATTGAGAAGGTTAAAGCACATGGAATCGAGGGAAACTTGGCGAGATGGATCAGAAACCGGCTTAGTAATAGGACACAAAGGGTAGTGGTAGAAGGCTGTTTGAGAGACTGGAGGCTGATGTCCAGCGGTATACCAGAAGGATCAGTGCTGGTTGTTATATACAGAAATCGTTCAGACGAAAACGTCAAGAGAATAGTAAGCAAGTGTGCAGATGACACCAAGATTGGTAGCACGGTTAATAGTGAGGAAGATGGTTGTAGGTTACAGGAAGATATAGGTAGGTTGATCAGATAGGCAGGTGGAATTTAATCCTGATAAGAGCATCACCTCACACTTTGGAAAAAGAAACAAGATGAGGGAGTATTTAATGAATAGCAGGACACTGGGTAGCTTAGAGGAGCAGAGGGGTCTTGGAGTAATTATTCATAGATCCCTGAAGTCGGCAGAGCAAGTGAATAGGATAGTTACAAAGGCATATGGGACACTTGCTTTCATCAGTCGGGGCATAGAGTATAAGAGCAAGGAGATAATGTTGGAGTTGTACAGGAAATTGGTAAGGCCACAGATGGAATACTGTGTGCAGTTGTGGTCACCTCACTAGAGGAAGGATTGATAGCAATAGAGGGGGTACAGAGGACATTCACCAGGATTGTGAGGGCTATGGACAAGGTGTTTCCCTTGGTTGAGGGGTCAATCACAAGGGTAGTTTTAGATTTTAGGGTAGGGGGCAGGAGATTCAGAGGGAATTTGAGAAAAACATTTTTACTCAGCGGGTGGTGGAATGCACTGCCTGGGAAGGCAGTGGAAGCTAGAAACCTTACAACTTTTAAAAAAAAATTGAACGAGCACTTCAAACATAACATTAAATGATATGGGACAAGTGCAGGAAATTGGGATTAACATGCCTTTAGTGGTAGTTATTGTCAGAGCAGAATCGATGGGTCGAAAGTCCGTTTTTGTGCTGTATGACTCTGTAACTCTAAAATTAACAACATTAGCAACAGGAAGGAGGGCAGCTAATATAGTCCCTCAGAATCTGTTTCACTCTTAACCTTCCCACTCAACTTCACCTTCTGCTGTTTCAGCTTTGGTGGTTTCAGCATCTATATTCTGCCAACATTTACAAACATGGTTAACAATGTGACAACCACCAGATGACCCTTTTTTTTGAAAATAATTTTGATTGAGGGACAGGCTTTGGCCTGGACATCGGGGAGAACTCTCCTGCATTTTTTCAACACAATGGGATCTTTGATAGACAACTGAACAGAGGGAAACTTAGTTCAACATTTCATCAGAAAGACAGCACCTGTCAGTGTAGCACTCCCTCAGTACTGCAATGGAGCACCCGGCTTGGCTTTTATGTGCTCAAACCTCAATAACCCAGACTTAACAGTAAAGTATACTCAAGGCTGAGACAGATTTTTAATCAGCGAGGGAATCATGGGTTACGGGGAAAAGGCAGGAAAGTGGAGTTGACATTTATCAGATCAATGTGATCTCACTGAACAGTGGAGTGGGCTCAGTGATCTACTTCTACTCCTAAGTCTTAAGCCTGGAGAAGGGTTGAACGCACGATCCTGTGGCTCAGAGGCAAATGTGCTACCCCCGAGCCACAGCTGGCTCATATCCCAATTGATTGATCCTCTTAGTGCCCAGTCTATCTCTATATGACATGCAATCACAACCCTCTGGGATAGAGAACACCAAACATTCTGAGTGAAGAAAATTCTTATCTCAGGCCTTAGCCTAAGATTACAACCCCTAGCTCTAGACTCTCCAAAACTAGGAAATAAGCTCCAAACATCCACCCTGTCACATTAAGCATTACTCCTAAGAATAGTATCTCCTCTCGTTATTCTAAACTTTGAAGAATATCAGTCCATTGTACTCAATATCTCATCATAGCATTGTCCTCTCTCTCCAGGAGTGAACTCCCTCTTGAGTGAACTGAGTTGTAGTCCCTTGTAGGCACCTTTAGGTAAAGAGGTCAAACTGTACCTAATAGATGTGGTCTCACAAACCCCTGTCATCCCTGCTCTGGTGCTCTAATCCATTAAAGGCTAAATGCCACTTACCTTCCTAAGCGATTGCTGCACCTACACAGGAACTTTTAACGTTTTGTGTACAAGAACACCCACTAGGTTCTCCTGAATGCCAACATTCACCATTTAAAATCTATTCAGCTTTATCATTCTTCTCACCAAAGTGGGTAATTTCATAACTCTCCACAAGGTCTCCCTGATCACAACACAGGTATTTCTTCTATAATGCGATAGCTGTGTTCTTGTGTGACCTTGTGCCATAGAAAATCACGTCATAGGGAAATCGTTATAGAAAAATCGCTATACCTGTACAGCAGAAAGTTTACATTATCCAACAGCATCCACTATTCATCAATCATGTTACAGCCAATTTGCATTAACAAAACGCGCGTTATAGCAGAAATACCTGCACGCTGTTTTTTCTTTTTCTTTATTCATTCACGGGATGAGGGCGTTGCTGGCTAGCAATTATTGCCCATCCCTAATTGCCCAGAGGGCAGTTAAGAGTCAACCACATTGCTGTGGGTCTGGAGTCACATGTAGGCATTTGTAAGAATGGCAGTTTCCTTCCCTAAAGGGCATTAGTGAACCAGATGGGTTTTTCCTGACAATCGACAATGGACTCATGGTCATCATTAGATTCTTAATTCCAGACATTTATTGAATTGAAATTCCACCATCTGCCATAACGGGATTTGAACCCGGGTCCCCAGAACATTATCTGGGTCTCTGGATTAACAGTCCAGCATTAGCACCACTAGGCCATTGCCTTTCCCCAGTTTTACTACAACAGACATTCTGGTTGTCACGGGAAGTTGCTGTGCTTCCGCTGTGTTCTGGATTATTACAGGGACTGCATTTCAAGGGCCATAGATTGGAAAAGGTGCTATATGAATGCAAGACATTGCTACATAGATAGAGAAGTCGTGATCATATGTGATCAATGGGGTGACAACAAAGTTTACAGATCCCAATGGAAGACAGGATTACAAAAAGGCAAGAATTACACTTGCTGCAGCAGGGGTCAGGGGGTGGTCGTGGTGGAAGGGGGGGATGGAGTGGGGACCAGGGTTTTCAATGTTCAGTAACCGCTCACTGCTTACCTTAGCTGAGGTGGTCCAATTGGACAGGACCTCCGTGGATTCTTGTTGCGGCTGCAGTCCGTTTGCTTCGCTGGAAGTTCTCCCTTTCTTCGCTGAGATTGGCACAAGGCTATCAGCTGGGCCTTCGTCCCGTGAGGCGGCTTCCTGGACAGGCTCCCTGCTCTCTTGGGAGACCGGGCTGTTCTCCTCCTGTTCCTTCTGACTCCAGCTCTCTATCCCGTGAGCCTGGGCACCCTTCGGCTGAAGCGAACCTGCCTCGAACAGTTTGAGCTGGTTCTGGCCGCAGTGATTCGGAGGCACATTGAGCAGTTTCTGGAGTTCTGGCCCATAGGCTTGCGGCCAGCATTGGCTGGCACTCTCCGTGGAAACCGGCGGATTCCCAACTCTGTGTGGCTCAAACAGTGGGGGTTTTGCCTTCCTTTCCTTGAAGGAGTACTGTGCCCGCTTTGTTGGAGGGGCCTGAAATTCCACCGTCAGCTGGCGCGGACCGTGTTCCTGTTTGTTGCCGGCCAGGGTGAACCTCTGAAGGCCTTTGCTGACATGAACCTCGGGAGGTTGCTGCTGGAATGGAGCTGCAGTTGAAACTATGTGATGCATTGAAGGATCAGACCCCTGGCTCATCTGTACCCGCTGGAGACCGAGAGACTGAGGAGGCTGCTGGTGAGGGAAGAACTGCTGGAATAGGTGCTGTTGGCACGTGGTCTGTGCTTGGTGACTGTAAAGGGGGAGGAGTGGTGGCTGGTGTACTTGATGGAATATGTTCAATACTGAATTTGGAGGCAGTTCTTGCTTCTGGTTCTGGCTGTACGGATACTGGAAGAACTGACGTTGAGGCAGACCTTCGTTACTTTGTTGCTGTTGTTGATGTTGATGCAGCAGTTGGTTCTGCTGGTACTGCTGCTGGAGTTGATGCTGGAGTTGGTTCTGCTGTTGGGTCTGTGCATGTTGCTGTTGGAGTTGATGTTGGTTCAGCTGTTGATTCTGGGCGTGTTGCTGTTGGAGTTGATGTTGGTTCGACTGTTGGCTCTGAGC
>NC_063339.1:79853057-79858238 GCF_021869965.1 Rhincodon typus
GCGTGTTGCTGTTGGAGTTGATGTTGTTTCTGCTGTAGCTGGTTCGATTGTTGGCTCTGCAGGTGCCGCTGCTGCAGCTGGTTCTGTTGTTGCTGTTGGGCTTGAAGAGGATGTTGCGTCTGCTGGTGTTGCTGCTTCTGCAGCTGGGCTGTGGCCCCTTGCTTTGCCAGAGCGTGCGAGAAGGGGCCCGTGGCATTAGAATCAATAATGCTCACTGCTCCAACACTGGCACAAAACGGGGCAGCACTTTGAGTCCAGGAGCCAGCTGGCTGCCAGCTGAAGCTCCCCTTGGAGGGCAGGCGGTCGATCAGAACAGAGGCAGCCCAGTTGGGGGGCATGGTGCTGCCAGCTGCCGCAGCCCTCTCTTGGCTCATTCCCAAATCGGAGCCGACAGACTGGCACTGCCCACCCCTCGCTGAAGTCTCGGGCACCGCGGGGGGCTGCGATTTGAGTGGGCCACTCTCTGCTTCACTGTGGATCATCCCGTTTTTCCTTTGACGGGACGGGCTCGACTGAACTGTGCCAGTATTCTCACCGAAGAACGAGATCTGCTTGCCTTTCCGCTTGGCTGAGCTTTTGCCCGGTGCCTGCACGTTCATTTTCACAGTTGCATCTGGACAAATAACCCTGCTCCACAATCCACCCCCCACCCCGCAACCACCAATCCAACCTCTCCCACTTTTCACTCTTAAGCTCTACTCTGGTGAGCACCTCACGGGGTCTGGACTATAAACACAATGGCCAAGTGCCAGGAATAAATCGCAGACGTTTGCTCTGTGCCAATATGTCAAAACAACCACACCGCCATAGCCAGCCTCGCTGCTGCCCAACGTCCAAGCAGCTAATTTCCGTACTTGCTTTCAGAGATCTGGAGCAACCTGCAAGAACAATCAAGGTCAAACATTAGCAAAAAGAAAAAATCATGGCGAGCTTCATTCCACTCTTTAAAAAGGAAAAGAAGCAAAAGTAACCAAAAGAAATTGAAAGGTGATTGCCCAAATTCATAGTTCAACCAACAATACAAAACTATCAGCGACTTCTTTCACAATAAACACACAGGGCCACAATCTTGCAGAACCTTTTCCACACCATAAGATGCAATGGGTATGTGGCTATACCTTTCAAGAGTTCAGATTACCCCCTTCCACGACCACTGCATAGCACCCAATTCCTGCCTGGCTGGCTGTTCCAAAGTGGTCACGACGTAAAAGCAAAACGCTCCCGTGGTTTATGCCTCCAAGCTCAGCACATTTGCTTGCCGCCAACCTGTGCAGTTAGTCTTGGAAGCTCTGAGCCCTGCTGGAAACATTCCACTCAAAGCAATTGCTGCCAGAACCTCCCTGGCTTACTTGTTCAGCCAAGCTCACAGTTGAAGATTTCTGAGAGGCTAGTGCTGCTTGCATGATTGCTCTGGCCTGTCACTACACATACCCTGGAATGTTCCACTGTTGTAATATCGTAAAGAGTAGCTCTGAACTTTAAAGCTAATGCACACTGCCACGGGAGATAAAGAGTTTGCGGTGTGCAATACAGAAACAAAACTATAGCATCAGGAAGTCAGTGTAGTGACTAACTGTAACTTGAAGCTACAATCTGCAAACCTAAAGTATCACTGTGACTCGGAATTTGTGCTTGGCTTTCCCCACTCTACCCCCCCCCCCCCCCACCTCACACAACAACGCACAATTCCATGGGACTCAAGGGCAGGGAATTCTCTTCCATTGCGCCCTCCACTTGGTTAGTCAGCCAAGCAATTCTAGACAGTTGATGAATGTTACTTGCAATTTAATGGCACCTGCAGTTACAACAACACTGGTGTGTGCCATAGAATTGAATCTCGGATCACTAACTCTTGATTTACAGTGTGTGAAGATCTGCTTCATCTCCGCAGTACTTAACTGAAACCACAAACAGAAATTTGTGCAAAAATTACAATCCCTAAGCAGACTGTGATGTTCTTATTACTGCAGTGTGACTCAGAACGTATTGTTTATCTGACTATTTATCATAATGCTGCTTCAGGAGCTTCCTGTGCACAAATTGCTGCCCCATTTCTTATAATACTAACAGTGACAACAGCAAAAGGGACTTCACTGGCTCTCAGTGCCTGAACATGTCCAGAGAAACCTTTCTTCCTTTGACAGTGTGGACAAGGACAGGTGCAGGCAGTGATTAGGGCTATGCTAGTGTCTGATTCAGGAACAGGGAAGGAAGCTGGCTTTGGGAGCAGCATCTGTGGAGAGAGACAGACAGAATTAACATCACCGCTGGGCTTTGGAACTGAACTGCTGAAACATCATCACTGGTGCAGTGTCAGAAACACAGCAGCCAGTTTGCACACGGCAATCTCCAATAAATATGAGAATGACTGGATAATCTGTTTCTGGTGCTTGAATGATGAATATTGGCCAGGACACCAGAATCTTTTACATCCACCAAAGATGGGAGATATGGCCTCAATTTAACATTTGAACTAAGAGATGGCTCAGCCTTTACTGAGTTACAGCACGGAAACAGACCCTTCAGCCCAACTTGTCCACACCAACCAGGTTTCGCAAACTGAACTACTCCCATTTGCTGCTATCCCTCTAAACCTTTCCTTATCCATGTACATGTCCAAATGTCTTTTAAATGTTGTAACTGTACTCACCTCTACCACTTCCTTTTGCAGCTTGATCCATATACGCATCACCTTGTGTGTGAAAGAAGTTGCCCTCGTTTCCCTTTTAAATCTTTCCCCTCTCACCTTAAACTTATGCCCTCAAGTTTTGGACCGCCCTATCCTGGGGAAAAGACCCTGGCTATTCACCCTATTAATGCCCCTCACAATTTTACAAATCTCTTATAAGGTAAACCCTCAGCCTCCTATGCTCCATGGAAAAAAAGGTCTCAGTCTATCCAGCCTCTCCTCATAACTCTAACCCTCCAGTCTTGGTAACATCCTTGTAAATCTTTATTGCACCCTTTCCACTTTAATAACATCCTCCTTTTAGCAGAATTGTACACAGTACTCCAAATGTGGCCTTAATGTGCTGCACAGCCATAACATGACATTCCAATTCCTGTACTCAATGCTCTCACCGATAAAGGCAGGCATGCCAAATGCCTTCTTTACCATCCTGTCTACATGTGACGCCACTTTCAAGGAACTGTGTACCTGAAACCCTAGGTCTCTTTGTTCAACAACACTTCCCAGGGCCCTACAATTAACTGTGTAAGTGCCTCCTTGGTTTATCTTACCAAAATGCAACACCTTTCTGCACAGGAGTGAGCCAGGATTTTTATACTGAAGACGAGTCCTGGAGTGGGACATGAACCCATAAACTTTGTGATTCTAGGAGAAGACTGGTACCCGCTGAGCTATAGCCAGGGCCACGGCAGTTAGTTACATCAGGGCTCAGTCACAGCTGTGCTCAGCTCAGGGCCAGGAACCGGGCCTATGATTTCTCTGGTTGTAGCTACTCAACAGTATATTAACACAGTCCCATCATTGCCAGTATGTAGACCAGCATTTAAACAGCATGTTTTACAGTTAATACACCTTGTGCAAACTTCTGATCCATTTTGAACATAATATTCTCTTGTGAAAAAAGGACGTTTATAGAGCAGTCCTCGGAGAACAAGGAAACTACCCGTGGTTAATAGTATTCCTGACAAAGGAGTATTACCATAAGAAGCCACATGATTCATTTTAGTTAATTTGCCAGAAAAAGCCTACCCCACTCCCCCAATATAACATTTAACTATTCCCAAACTTTTCCTGGATTTGACACATCCAGAAGTACACACAAATTGCCAGCAGACTGTCTTGCTAAGAGTTTTTAAAAAAAACTTCCTCAACTGAGAGTTTGACTTCCTGTGACCTACTATTGTGGCAACTTATAAAAACTGAACTTTACATTTTTCTAGTGATCTACTCTATAGACAGCGTGCAATTTCTCACTAGCGCACTTTGTCAGCCACACTTGAAATATTGTGGAAAGCCAAAGAAGCGGCAAATACTTTAAAATTATTTAGCAATCACTGGGGAGAGTTAAAGCTCAACAAATTCAACATAATATGAATCAAACGCTTTGTGTTCACAGTTTCCTGAAGAAATACATTCATCAATCCAACTCACCACTGTAGGCAGATGGTAGTATGACACGCATCACTGAACTAGTGATCCAGAAGCTCAATCAAATGTTCTGCAGACATGGGTTCAAATCCCACCAGGGGGCAAAATCTGAATGGTGGAAGCAGGCGGAATCTAAATCCAATTACCAAATCTAGGATTGAAAGCTAGTCTCACGAACAGTAACTCTAACTATTATTACTGACACAGTATGGATTTCAACAATGTCCTTCACTGGGTCTGGCTGAATACAGCAAAGTGCTTGATTGACTCTTAACTGTCCTTTGAAATGGCTCAGCCAGTAACTCAAGGGCAATTAGGGACGGGTCGCTGCCTGCAATGCCTACATCACATGGGAATAAAAAATGAACTTCCAAAACTCTGTCCATCAATCCCCTGAAAGCTTGGCTAGAGAGTAAAAATAAAAACACAGATGTACTACACAAACCTGTATTTGTAACCAACTTGTTCAGAGATGTTATTTCACATCTCTGGAGCAGGTGGGACTTGAACACGGGCCTCCCAATTCAGGGGCAGGGACACTACCACAGCACCACAAGAGGCTCCTATAATGCTCACCACTACTGAGTTTGTTGAAAAGGAGGGAAGACAAGCAATTACATAGCAGCTTTCACATCCTCAGGACACCCCAACCATCAAGACATTCATTGAAAATCTCCTGAATCGTTGCAATGTAGGAACTAATTTGGAGCTAATTCGTGCGCAGCAAGCTCCCATAAAGAACAATGAGGCAATGATTAGATAACCTGTTTCATCCATAGATGTTTGGACACCGGAGGGGGAAACTCTTCTACTGTTTTCAATTGCTATCTCAGAATCTTGCATCTAATTCAAAGGCAGGTGGAGCCTTGGTTTAATGGCTCAGCTAAAGGATGATGTCTCTGACAGTGCAGCATTCCCTCGGCCTGGAAGCAGAATGTCAGACTGGATTAGGTAATAAATCCATAACCGTTTGATGCAAAAGGTTAGAGTCCCTGACATTTTTAATTACCCGTGTTTGCTGTCCTAAGTTGAACCAAATCCACAGAGATTTGTGGGGGGGGGGG
>NC_063339.1:79863238-79868170 GCF_021869965.1 Rhincodon typus
CTCCAGTTAAATCACGCTAATTTTGTGCGAGCTTGCTGTGCACAAATTAGCTGCTGCATTTCCTACAATACAGCTCAAAATCGCTTTGTTCAGAAGCCCACGCAAAGGATGGTGTCGCAAAGATAGATCATTAGTGACAATAAAGATGGCAGCGGTGGAGCAGGCAGCTTTCAGGTTCCTCAGCCTGGGGCTAGTCAATCTGTCCGCTTTTTATCCCCCTTTTCTTCCTCTCTTTTTCGTCTGAAGATTTTAAAGGGTTTTTCTATTCTGATAAGAAAACATAACTTGGAGCAGCTGAGAGCTGGAGTGGAGCGGGTTGGAGCAGAGCGGGGATGGTTGTTGGACTGGGGTCTAGCGTGGGAGGTCAGACCATGCATGGAAGCCCCTGTGCTGAGCTACAGCAATGTAATGTTTATCCCTTTAAGTAGGTCTTATTTCTAACTTATACTATGAATCACTGGAAGGTAATGCAACTTCTTTTCTTTTTTACTCCTATTTGTGTATCTAAGATTTGCACCTAGGTACTTTGTATCTAAGGTGGCTCCATTGTAAACTTTTCATTCTACTCCTGTATTTCTGTACTTGAGTACACGTGACAATAAAAGGATATTCTAAAATTCTAAAGAACACCAAGGGGAGGTGGGAAGTGGGGGAGGTGAATATTCAAGGAGTGAGTTATTTCTATCTACAAAGTGCTGTCAGAAAGTTTGATAGAAACAGAAGAACAAATCTGGGAACTAAACATTCAGGCGTCTATGTCTTTTCTATGGGACAGGCAGAAGGGAAGGGTGGTGGAGTAGGATTTAGTATGGAATGGACTAAGTACAACAACAACAACAACAAATGATTTTGGTTTGGAAGACGTAGAGTCCATATGGGTGGAGGTAAGAAGTAAAAAGAAAAGTGGAAGAAAATACCAGTAACAGTGGCCTATAGGCCCCCAAACATATGGCAGGAGGAATAATAAATCTGGAGATAATGAGGGCATGTATCAAGGGCCTATATTAAATTTGGTGACTTTAATCTTCATGTAGATCGGGATACTCAGATTTGTAGAGGGAGCCATGAGGAAGAATTCGTAATGTACATTCAGGACAGTTTCTTAGAACAATATGTTGTAGATTCAACCAGGGATCAGGCTATTCTGGATCTGGTGATATGCAATAACCAGAGTTTTCCACCCTCACCCTAAAATTTTCAGATTCAACGGTCAGTTTCAAAAGGGAATTGGCCATCTACTCCAAAAGAAGACAAGTAGGATATGGGCCAATCACAGGCAGTTTAGTCTCAGAAACTTGGTCAGCATAGACGAGTTGCATCGAAGGGTCTGTTTCCGTCCAATATGGCTCAATGATTCTGTGACTCTAACCGCAAGGCAATGTGGTATAAACAGTGGAATGGGCCTAATGGAAACACTTTCAAAGAGCTCGTCTGTGTGTCTGCAACCTCAAGCCCTACAACATTTCACTCCTCTAATTATAGCAATTTCCTTCACTCGACAATTGGTGGCCTTGCCTTGGCCCTAATTTCCAGAATTGCTTTCCTAAATCTCTGCCTTGCTAAGTTTGTATTGAAGTTTGCTAACAATACAAAGCTAATTGGAAAGGTCAGATGTGAGGATGACACAGAGTGACTGCAACGAGATGTAAACGGGGTATGTTGTGAGTGGGCACCAAAGTGGCTGATGGAGTGTAATGCAAGGATTTGTAAAGTTTCTCACTTTGGTCAAATAGAATAGCAGAACATCTTTCTAAAAGGTGTGAAGCCTGTTGATACTTAAAGGGACTTGTATGCACTCATAAAAGGAACACAGAAAGTTAGTATGCATTACAGCAAACAATTAGAAAGACGATTAACAGATTGGCCTTCATTGCAAGATGATTGGAGTACAGGCCTACAATTGATGAGACCACATGTAGAGTTTTGTGGCAGTTTTATGCAAAGTTGTGGCCTCCACATTCATGATCAGACATATTTGCATTGGACACAGTGAAAGTTAAGAACAGTGACCTGAAACATTAACTCTGTTTCTCTCTCTACAGATGCTTCCAGAAGGCTGAGTTTCTCCAGAAATCTCTGCACTTGTGTGAGAGGATTCCCTGGATTGGTCCCTAGGGTGAAAAGTTTGCAAAACAACGAGAGGCTGAGTAACCTAAGCCTCTACTCTCTGGAGTGCAGAAGAATAAGCGATGATCTCATTGAAACTTACAAGATCCCGAAGGGACTACATAGAGTTGACATTGAAAGGTTGTACCATGGGATGGGAAATCTGGAATACAGGGAGCACAGGCTCAGGATAAGGGTCTAATCATTTCAGACTGGGACAAGGAGAAATTTCTTCACAAGGCTTGTCAATCATGGACTCCTCTGCTCCAGAGGGTTGGGATTTACCCCATCGTTGAATACATTCAGGGCCATGATACATATTTAATCTCTCAGGGAGATGGGGAGTGGGCAGGAGAATGGAGTTGAAACCCCAGATCAGCCGTGAACATGCTGAACAATGGTGCAGGCTTGAGAGGCTGAATGGCCCATTAATTCTACTTATTTTGTGCTCTAGTGTGTCTCTCTTCCCCTCTTGAACACTCCTTAAAACCATACCTCTTTGACCCCAGGCTTTTGGTCGTCTTAACTTTGGCTTGGTGTCAATCCTTTGTCTGTTCCGCTCCTGTGACATGTCTTAACCACCAGCACTCCATAGCATTCCTTTATTGCTGTGTACAAGTCATCTTCTGTGTTTCTGACATTACAACAGCAGATACAAATCCAAAAGTACTTCATTGGCTGTAAGGCGCTTTAGTGTGCCCTGGGGCTATGAAAGGTGCTATGGAAATGCACACTGTTCCAACTACCCACCGAGCCATTCCATTTCAATTAGCTCCACAAAGGCAAGTTGCAAAATAACACACTGAGCAATGGTTAGACTTTGCTACAAATTCAGTCCGCAGCCCACAGCAACTTTGCACAGTGCGTACTCATTCCATTCCTGGACTAGGAGACCTGTTCCTGTTGCCAAGGTGACACACCAGGGAAACAAGGCATCACAATGTCGCTATGGTGGCGGCTGAAACCACTTCAGAGGCTTCTCGGGTTGCAAAGGTGAATTCTACACCCCCTGGTTTCTTTTTGCCTGCCTGATGCAGGATATAGGGGGAAACTGGCACTTGTATGATTTTGGAGCTACACCCTGAGAAACAAGTCACCCAGACTACTGTTAAAGCCATAGAGATGTACAGTACAGAAACAGACCTTTCGGTCCAACTCGTCCATGCCGATCAGATATCCTACATAAATCTAGTCCAATTTGCAAGCATTTGGCCCATATCCCTCTAAACCCTTCCTGTTCATATACCCAATAAGATGCCTTTTAAATGTTGTAATTGTACCTGCCTCCACCACTTCCTCTGGCAGCTCATTCACACACGCATCACCCTCTGCGTGAAAAAGTTGCCCCTTAGGTCCCTTTTAAATATTACCCCTCTCACCTTAAACTTATACCCTTCTAGTTTTGTACTCCGCCACGCTGGGGAGAAGACCTTGACTATTCACCCTATCCATGCTCCTCATAATTTTATAAATGTCTGTAAGGTCACCCCTCATCCTCCGACGTTCCAGGGAAAATAGCCCCAGCCGATTCAGCCTCTCCCTATACCTCAAACCCTCCAAGCCTGGATGCATCCTTGTACATCTTTTCTGAGCCCTTTCTAGTTTCACAACGTCGTTCCTAAAGCAGGGAGACCAGAATGCAGTATTCCAAAAGTGGGCCTAACCAATTTCCATCAGCAGCTGGGAGCTTGTCAACTCGCAGTGTTTGTGACACAAAACTGCAGTTCTCTGGAGTTCTTCCCTCCCTGTAACTCCTGATCCACAGCCATTTCTAGGATGTCCCTTGCATCTTCTGTAGTGAAGACTGACCCAAATTGTCTGTTCAGTTTGCCTGACATCTCTTTATCTTCCATTGCTATATGCTTTGACCACACTTAGTGATTTTGAGAGGTTTGCTGGATAAAGTGACAATGAAAGAGAGGGGCAAGTCCTCAGAGGGGCTGGAAAATAAGAATGAGAATTTTACCATGTGGCTTGGTCAACAAGCACAGCACTCAGTACAAGTTAAGACACCAACAACACTGCGATAAGCAAGTTTATTCCCCCAGCTGTCTAAGCTACGTGTTCATCTCAGGACCAGAATGGCCAGTACAGGATTGGCCACTCATTCTCAGCAAACCCAGGAGTCAATGGATTTGAGTATCAGGCACTGGGTATAATGGGTGTCTGACCCGTAACTGCCCACAGAACTGGCTTGTCGCTCAGTAGCGCCCACTTCCTTCAGTTCTCCCATTGCTTCAATAAACTCCAACCATTTGGAAACTGACTATCATTCCCTCACCTCTAGGGCGGTAATCTTGGGATTACTTTCTGCGTCACATTCTGGGATTTAGATGTTTCAGACTTGATAGAGAGTGATGTAAAAGAAGTGGGGGAGTTGAAGTACTGATTACGGAGAATATCACAGTTCTACTCAGGGATGACATCCCTGGAGGGCTCATCCATCGTGGCCATATGGATAGAGCTCGGGAGTAGGAAAGGTGCAATCACTGAGGTTGTACTACAGGCCTCCCAATAGCGAGTGGTAGATAGAGTAACAGTTATGTGGACAGATAATGGAAAAATGTCAAAACAACATGGTTGTTGTGGTGGGCGATTTTAAATTCACCTATATAGGGTCTCCTTTAATGCCAGGGGCTTGGATGGGGGGTGGGGAAGAGAGAGAATCTGTTAGGTGTGTCCAGGATAGTTTTTTTTGAAACAATATGTAAATAGTCGAACTAGGGAAGGAGCTATACTAGATCTGGTACTGGGGAATGAGTATGGCCAGGGGATCGAAGTTTCAGTGTGTGTGTGTGTGTGTGTGTGTGTGTGTGTGTGTGTGTG
>NC_063339.1:79868270-79986141 GCF_021869965.1 Rhincodon typus
GGGTGTATTTCGGGAATAGTGATCATAATTCTCTAAGTTTTAAGGGTCTTTATAGATCAGGATAATAGTAGTTCTCAGGTGAGAGTACTAAATTGGGGGATGGTTAACTGCCCACAACATTAAGCAGGAAAATGGGAAAGGTAGTCAGGGAGCAGCTGTTTGAAGGTAAATTCAAATCTGGCATGTGGGAATCTTTTAAATGCCAGCAGATTAGAGTCCAGGACCAGCATGTTCATGTGAAAATGAAGGAGAAGGATGGCAACATTCAGAGATCTTGAATGACAAAAGAAATTGTGAGCCAAGTCAAAATGAAAAAGGAGGCATACATAAGATTTAGGAAACTGAAGACAGAGTCCTCGAAGAACATAAATGTAGCAGGAAAGAACTCAAACAAGGAATTTGGAGAGCTAAAAGGGGCCATGAAATATCTTTGACAAACAGGATTAAGGAAAATCCCAAGGTGTTTTATACATACTATAAGCAGCAAGAGGTTAGTTAGGGAAAGGGTAAGTCAACTCAAGGACAAAGAAAGGAATTTATGCATGGAACTGGAAGTGGGTGAGGTCCTTAACGTGAATACACTGCAAAGTATTCAAAGGAGAAGGACATGGTGGATGGTGAGTCTCAGGAGGGGTATGTTGATATTCTGGGGCATGTCAATATGAAAAAGCAAGAGGTGTTGGGTGTTTTAAAAAGCATTAAGGTAGACAAGTCCACAGGACCTGATGGCATTTATCCCAGAATGCCGAGGGAGGCAGGTGAGGAAATTGCTGAGACCTTGTATGAAATCTTTGTATCCTCTTCAGTCACAGGAGAGGTCCCTGAGGACCGAGAATAGCCAATATTTAACAAGGGCAACAGGGATAATTTGGGAAATTACAGGCCAGTGAACCTTAGGTCAGTGGTAGGGAAATTACTGGAGAAGATTTTTAGGGATAGCATTTACTCAGATTTAGAAAACATTGTACGTTTTAACAATAAGCAGCATGCCTTTGTGCAGGGAAAGTTGTCTCTCACAAACTTAATTTAGTTTTGAGGAAGTGACAAAGATGATAGATAAGGGCAGGCAGATAGGTGTTGTCTGTCTGGACTTTAGCAAGGTCCCTCATTGGAGGCTGATACAAAAGGTAAAGTCACATGGGATCTATGATGAGCTGGTAAAATGATTAGAGAACAGGCTTAAACATAGAAGAGAGAGACCAGCAGTGGAAGGATTTTGTTTTCTGACTGGAGATCTGTGACCAGTGGTATTCCACAGAGATCAGTGCTGGGACCCCTGAAATTTGTAACATACATAAATGATTTGGAGGATAATACAGGTAGCCTGATTAATAAGTTAGCATACAATAACAAAGATTGGGGGAGTTGCAGATAGTGTGGAGGATTGCCTGAGAATACAACAGGATATAGATAGGCTGGAAACTTGGGCAGAGAAATGGCAGTTGGGAGTTTAATCCAGACAAATGTGAGGTGATGCATTTTAGAAGATGCAGGAGGGAAGTATACAGTAAGTGGCAGAACCCTTAGTGGCATCAACAACAAAGGGATTAAGGGATATAGGTCGACAGTTCTTTAAAAGTGGCAACACAAGTGCATAAAGGTGGATACAGCATGATTTCATTCATCGGTCCCGTTACAGAGTACACTAATTGGCAAGTCACGTTGAAGCCATATGGAACTTTTAGTTAGGCCAAATTTGAAATATTGCGTACAGTTCTGGTCACCACATTACCAGAAGGATGTGGAGGCTTTGGAGGGGGTACAGAAATGGTTTTACCAGGACGGTGCCTGGTTTGAAGTGTATTAGCTGCGAGGAGAGATTGAATAAACTTAGTTTGTTTTCACCTGAACGAAGGATGCAGGACGACTGATAGAAGTTTACAAAATTATGAGAGGCATAGGCGGAATGGATTTTTCCCAGGGTAGAAATGTCAATTACTAGGAGACATAAGTTTAAGGTAAAAGGGAGTAAGCTTAAAAGGAGATGTGAGGGGCAAGTTTTGTTTTATACAGATGGTGGTAAGTGCTTGGATTGCACTGCCAGAGGTGGTCGTGGAGATGGATACAATAGTTACGTTTAAGTGGCATCTTGACAGATATATGAATAGGAAATAGAGGGATACGGACCGTGCTGTTCTGTTCTTTGACTGACAAGATCTCTCCTCTTGCTCGTTTCATTATTGCTGGGCCCACGACCATAATGTTTCTGCAGGCGAATTTATAGCCTTGGCTTGGTACCGATGCTGCACAGCATCGAAGCAAACCCAGTGTCAAAACCAAAACCCACTGGGTTGATGAGGAGGGTCTGAGACAGTACCAAGTCTTGTCTTTCTTCTTTTCTTCCCCTAACATTTTCCCTTCCCCTCCTCAACGCACTGGGGATAGACTCTTACGGGTAGCAGGAGTCCATTGCACAAAGTGAGAACATTTGGTTCATCAAGTCTTTACTGGCTCTTTTGAAGAGCACATCAATTTAGTCCCACACCCTTATTCTGGAAATGGCTTGAGTTTCAGTAAATGTGCAATTGCCTTTTGAAACTTCCTGTGAAATCTGATTCCATCACCCTCTCAAGGCAGTGCGTTTCAGATGTTAACAACCCTCTCTGTAGAATGATTTCTCCTCGTGAACTAAATCTGGTTATTAGCTCATTTGCCAGAGGAAACACTTACTCTAACCATCTTGTACCGTCTCCCCCTTGACCTTCTATGGGGAACAGAGTTAGCCTGTATGCTTTTCTTCACTTCACCTAATAAAGGGACAGCGCTTCAAAAGCTTGTGATTTCAAATGAACCTGTTGGACTATAACCTGGTATCGTGTGACTTCTGGTTTGGTTTTCCTGGCCAATAATTGTATCCTGAGTGGATTTGACCAGGTGGATGTAGGAAGGATGTTTCCTCTTATGGGAGGATCTCAAACTAAGGGCCACTGGTTTAAAAATAAGAGGTTGCCCATTTAAAACAGAGATTAGGAAAGCAAAAATGCTCTCAGAAGGTTAACAGCCTTTGGGATTCCCTTCATCAAAAGGCAGTGAATGCAGAATCTTTAAATATTTTTAAGGCAGAGGTAGATAGATCCCTGATTATCCGGGGGATGAAAGATTATCAGGAAATGTACAGGAATGTAGACTTGAGGTTAAAATCTGATCAGCCATGATCCTATTGAATGGTGGAGCAGGCTGGAAGGGCTGAGTGGCCTATTTGTGTTCCTTGATGGCACATTTGACTATGTAATGTAAGGGGTTAATCACTGTTATGATATTATCGGTGCATCATTGGTGATGTCACAGGATGGCATATCAACATGGAGAAGGACCAGAAGAGAGAAGGTTCTCCTGGAGTCTGGCCAAACCACATCTTTGTTCATTAGTTTGCACTGGTCTGGATTCCAGATCTCAAAATCGGTCAAAAGCTGTCAAGAAGCTGGTCATCATATTCATATCTTAGCCAGTCTTACCAGTGTGAGATACCTTCTCAGATTATTGAGATTGACTCTCTAATATTCACTACTGCTTTTTCCTTATCACTTTCCAGAACTACTGTAATTATAATTATATTATGGTCACTATTGCCCAGATATTCCCTACTGAAACACTTGCCTCTAATGTCCTATGTCATCTCCCCCAAAACTGATTCCTGGTTTGCAAAGGTTTCTCTCATGGGGAGAGGTTGTGTAGGTTGGTCCTATATCCACAGGAATTTAGAAGAATGAGAGATGATCACATTGAAACACATAAGATCCCTGAGGGGACTTGACAGGGTGGATGCTGGAAGGATGTTTCTTCTTGTGGGGAGGGACTAAAACTAGGCGACAGTTAAAAAATAAGATGTCCCCCACTTAAGATGAGAAGAAAGCTTTCTCTCAGATGTTAACAAGTCTTAGAAAGTTCTTCCTCAAAAAGGTATTGGAAGTAGAGTCTTTGAATATACTTGAAGGCAGATGTAGGTAGGTCCATGACGAACAAAGGAGTCAAAGTTAATCAAGAGCAAGCCGAAATGTGGGGCTGAGATCACAATCTGATCAACCATGATCTCACTGAATGGCGGAGTTGACTCAACAGGCTGAATGGCCAACTTCTGCTCAGAATTGGATTGTTTGGACGATTGTTCTTTACATTGGTCTCTATGCTGCGCCACCTGGGCCTCCTCATGCCTGATTCTGACGTTCACACAAGGACCCCTCTCCAACATGGAGCGGTACAACAACATCTTGCATTTATGTAGCAGCAAAACCGCACTGAGCACTTAAGCAAACATTTACAGGATATCAGACCCAAGGAGTTACAACTGTGAGGAAAAGTTAAACAAGCTGCGCATCTTTCCCTCGGTATCTTAAGTAGGCTTTTAAAATTATAGTGAGAAATTGAAGAGGCTAGACACACAAAAGACGTTTTACATTTGTGGGGAAGCTAGATACCAGGGACCATAAGTATAAACATAATTGCTTTTATATCCAATAAGGCAGCCAAGAGAAACTTCTTTATCTGGAGAGTGTGGCTAGAAAGTGGAACTCACTGTTACAGGGAAGTGCTTGAAATACATTTGAAGAAAGCTCAATAAATGCAAGGGAGAAAGGATTATGGCTACAGAACCAAAGAGAAGGTTTATACAAAGCAGAAAAACCAGCAAACAACAAACAGGCCAAGCAGCCAGTTCCCTGTGCTGGAAGTTATAAAAGAAACCTCCCAAAGCATTTCATAGGAGGACGTTGACAGAAAGAAATTTATGCTGGGCTTTGTAAGAGAATCTTCAAACGGGTGACCAAACCATTGGTTAGAACGGTAGGTTTTGAAGGAGAGTAAGGTGGAGTGGGAGTTCCAGAATCGAGAACCAGGACGGCTGCCAGGGATATGTACAGCAAAGGAGTCTGGGGTTAGACAGGAGGGGGAACTGGAGACATCATGGAGGCCAAAGTAGGTTGCAAAACAACAATAAATAAAAGGGCAATGGATGGAGCGTGAGGCCTTGGAGGGAAAACGGAGATGCTGATTTTAAAATGGAGATGTTGTCAAACCAGAAGTCAGTGAAGATCAGGCCTTATTAGGATGAGTCACAAAACACAAACGTGTGAATTAGGAGGAGTAGTAGGCTACTCAGCCCTTCTGTCTGCACCCCCATTCAATGGGATAATGGCTGATTTTGGCCTCAGTGCCGTATTCCATCATCCCTCAATAACCTTTGACCTGCTTAACTGTCAAGACAAGGGAGGCAGAGTTTTGGATAAGTACAAGTTTACAAAGAGTCATAGAGTCAGAGTCATACAGCACAGAAACAGACCCTTTGGTCCAACCAGTCCATGCTGAAACATAACACCAAACTGAACTAGTCCCACCTGCCTGATCCTGGCCCATATCCCTCCAAACCTTTCCTATTCATATATCCATGCAAATGTCTTTTAAATGTTGTAATTGTGACCACATCCAACACCCTCTCAGGGAATTCATTCCACACGCGAACCACCCTCTGTGTAAAAAGTTTACCTAGTGTCTTTTTTAAATCTCTCTCCTCTCACCTTAAAAATGTGCCCCTAGTCTTGAAATCCCTCATCCTAGGAAAAAGACAGCTACCATTAACTTTATCTACACCTCTCATTACTTTATAAACTTCATCAAGTCACCTCTCAACCTCTTACGCTCTAGCAAAAAAGTACCAACCTATCCAGGCTTTCCTTATAACTCAAATCTTCCATACCTGGCAACATCCTGGTAAATCTCTTCTGAACCCTCTCCAGCTTGATAATATCCTTCCTATAACTGGGCAACCAGAACCGGACACAGTATTCCAGAAGAGGCCTCACCAATGTCCTGTATAACCTCAACGTAACATCCCAACTCCTATAATCAAAGGACTGAGCAATGAAGGCAAGCGTGCCAAATGCCTTTCTAACCATGCTGTCTATATGTGACACAAACTTTAAAGAATTATGCAGCCGCACCCCTAGGTCCCTCTGTTCTACAACACTACCCAAGGTCCTACCATTAATCATACAAGCCCTAATCTGTTTGTTGTGCCAAAATACAATTTCTCGCATTTATCCAGACTGAACTCTAACAGCCCATTGACCCATTTGAGCAAGATCCCTTTCTAATCTTAAAAACCTTCTTCACAGTCTACTATGCCAACAATTTTGGTGTCATCCACAAACTTGCTAACCATGCCTTCTATTTTCTCATCCAAATCATTTGTATAAATGAGGAGAAGTTTGGCCAGGGGAATATTGGAATAATGAGCAAAAATACAGATGAGGGTTTCAACAGTAAGTGAGCTGAGGCCGGACCCAAACTGAAGCACAATGGCTAATTTAGAAAGGATGCTAAGTCCTTGGAGCCAGAGATTTACTGGAATGGTACCAGTTAATGTGGAGAGACCGGAGGAGCTAGCAGCTATTCTCCTTACAACACAGAAAGGTAAAAGGAGATTTAATAGATTGGTTCAAAACCTTGCAGGCTTTGATAAGAGTAAATAGAAGTAGCCTCTGACAGCAGGGCTGGTAATCGGAAGACACAGATTGGAAAACTTGGCAAAAAGGACCATAAGGGAAGAAAAGAAATAAAAACAGGTTTCATGCAGGTGCGACCCAGAATGTATCGCCTAAAAAGGGTGTTGGAAGCAAAGTCGAGGAATGTTCAAAAGGGAATTACAGAAAACAGCTCAGAGAAAGATTCGCAGGGCTCAGGGAAAAGGGTAGGACTGTGGACTAACAGAACAGTTTTTTCAAGCAGCTGACACTGGTATGATGGGTTGAATGGCCTCATGTGCTGTCTTTTTCTATTTATACGAATAAATATAGACAGTGATGTATAGGCACATATACACATAAGTACAGATACATAAATACACAGACATACTGTGTCTCTGTTCCTTTACACAACAACAACTTGCAATTATAGAACGCCTTTAACTTGTTTAAATGTCACAAGATGCTCCACAGGAGGGTAATCAGACAAAAATTATACACTCCTTTAGAGTAATAAATACAGCTCTCCTGCCACAAATTATGGGGATAGTGTATTTAAAATTGTAATCACCTTAACAAATAGTGCCACTGCGAAATTACTGCTTCTTCCAATGCACGTGATTGACAAAATGTTCTTTTCCTCATGATGGTACAACATAGAGAAAGGATTTATTACTGCACAGAGATACACCTTTCAGCCTATGGGGTTAGCTCTTTGAAAGCGCTACTCAGTTTGTCCCACTCCCTGTTCTTGACCCATAGCCCCTTGCAAAATTGACTGATTCAACCATGGATCCAATTCGAAAGTCACAAATGAATGTGCTTCTGACCGTCCTTTCTGGGAAAGCATTCCCGATCACAAAATACCTCTTCAGTCTGTGCCCCTCACTCATCTCTCCTCTAGTCCTTCGGCTAATGATCCATATCAATGTCCTCTGGTTATGGAGCCCCTGCCAGTGAATATATAGTCAAGTATATCTGAAGTATAGTTACCATTGTATTGTGGAATATTGCAGTAGCCGGTATTTCATAACTGGCTCCCTCAAATAGCAATCCCCAAATGAGAAAATCTGTCTGTATAGAGTCACAGGCGTCTACAGCACAGAAAAAGGATCTTCAGCCCATCAACCACCTAAATGTCTTAATCTCATTTCCTAGCACTTGACCCATTACCTGTGTGCCTTGGCAACGCAACTGCATGTCTAATTACTTCAGTGTTTTGAGGATCTGTACCTCTACCAAACTTACAGACAGTGAGTTCCAGATTCCCATCACCCTCTGGATTAATATGAAACATTCCTCACATCCTCTCTAAACTTTCTGCCCCTTGCCTTAACGATGGAGAGAGATATTGGCCAGGGCACCAAGGACAACACCCCTGCAGTTTTTTTTCCCCTCAAATTGTGCCATTAGATCTTTCACATCTGCCTTAGTTTACCATTTCATGCCAAAGATGTCACCGCCAAAATTATTCTGTCAGGATTGCGTCCAGGCTGACATATTATTTACACGTGTTCAAGTCTATGAACTGGAACTTGAAACTATATCCCTCTGATACAGTGAATCACAGCTAACGACTCTCCATGCTAGCGTTTTTGGTTCTTTCATGGGATGTGGGTGCCTTTGTTGCCTATCCATAGTTGCCCTTGAACAGAGTGGCTTTCTGGACCATTTCAGAGGGAATCTACTAGCAGTGACTAGAATTAAGAGTCAGCCACATTGCTCTGGAGTCCCACATAGGCCAGACCGAGTAATGATTTCCTTCCCTAAAAAGGGTAATGGCAAACCAGGTGGCTTTTTAATGACACTGAGGAGAGTTGTCACGGCCATTAATTGAATGGTTTATTGTTGTCACACATATCAAGATGCAATGAAGTGACATTTTGAGAGATATATAGGCAGATTGTTCTGACAGACTTTGTATGTACACAGTCCAGAATATAGTGTTACTGCCACACAGTACTACTACTGCACAGAGAGAGACAGAGATCAGAATTAACATTTGAGAGGTCCGTTCAAAAGTCTCATAACAGCAGGGAAGAAGCTGTTCTTGAATCTGTTCATACGTGTATTCAAACTTTTATACCTTCTGCCTGACTGAAGAGGGTGGAAGAGGTCTTTCGTTATGTTGGTTGCTTTCCCGAGCCGACAGGAAGCACAGATGGAGTTAATGGATGGGAAGCTGATTTGTCTGGGCTGTGTTCACGATGCTCTGTAGTTTCTTGCGGTCTTGGAAACAGTAGTTGCCAAACCACGCTGTGATGCATTCAGATAGGATGCTTTCTATGTTCCATCTCTAAAAATTGGTAAGACTCCTTATGGACATGCCAAATTTCCTTAGCCTCCTGAGGAAGTGGAGGTGTTGTTGTGCTTTCTTGCGGCTGAGACAAGTTTTTATATTCCAGATTTATTACGAGAATTCAGATTTCCCCAGCTGCCCTGGTGGGTTTTGAACCCAGTTCTCAGAACATTAGTCTGGGCCCTTGGACTACTAATCCAATGACACTATCCTCGTTTACCGTCACCCCAAATAACTGGAGAGGCCTGTGTCATAAATTAGCCACGGTTCTTATTAAATTAATAAATCTGGGGAAGCTTATTCAATTAAATCCCCAATCCAGCTCTCCAGCAGAGATTTAACAACCGAACTCCTCAATTCTCAAAGACCATCTCTAGACCCATCGCACCCCTCTAACCGTCTGCACTCCAGGCTCATCCAGCCAACATTACCCAGCGCCAGCATACTCCACAGCCTGCAATCCTAACCACCCTACCATCCTGTGCCCTATGCCGTGTGCTTTTATCTTAATCCTGTTATAAAAAGGGGACAACTTAACTGCACAGTTAAACAAATATTTAATAATTATCCCAGCCACTGGTGTACAGTTTCTCTGCAAGTGCAAACAAATCTCTACAACTCAGCGCCAGAAATACCACAAACATTCCTACAATTCCATGCTATAAAAAGATCATTTCTCCCTGTCGGCCTTCACAAGTTAGTGGCCGCGACAAAACAATGTATGTTGCACGGAATAAAACAAAGTATTTTCCAGCTCATTGTGAACCACACACAGGAGCTCCCCTTGTCCTACATTAGCCAACAACCCAGGTGTTACATAACATTACACATACACATTAAAACATTTGGGTGCTATTAACCTGTACTCGAACCTCTACCCTAAGCACAATTTATGCAGCAAAGCTTCCTGACAAAGCAACAACTGAACACAGAGTGGCCTCTGCTTCTTTTCACTTAATGACAATACAACTCCAAACAGCCTTAAAAGGGACATAATGTAACCTTGGCAACAAAATAAGACATTTCGTATTACATGGTATAACACTCCTGTCCACATGAAACAGACAATAATCCAATACGTAAACGTTACTAGCAATATCTGAAAAATAGCCCAGCAGAACGCAGAGATGCTTTATTTGGTTAGAGATGGGCAATAAATTCCGGTCGAGACACCAAAGCCTACACACCCTGAATGAATTCAAAACCAAAGAGACACAAAGAGACTCAATTCTTCCAAGATCCAGCGTGAAAGTGACAAACATCTTCGGAGTTGCAAACTTTCCTGACCAAACTAAACTCAAATCACTGGTTTTACCTACTGCCTTACTTGCACCCAGTCACATTCACTGAAGGGGTGCGGTGTTAATTCTTTAGTTCAGGAGCTGAAGTTCTATGTTCAAGTCCCACCTCAGGACCGGTCACAATGCAGAAAAGCAGGTTGATGATCAATTTTTCTGTCCCAGACCAGGTGAGTTTCCTGGTACAGCCAGAAGCTTGCATAGCTGCAGTACAACATCCTCTTCACGTTAAACAGCCCCACCACCCGCCCAGACCTCCATGCTCTTCCAAACCTGGTCTCCTGAGCATCCTGGATTTTAGCTGCCTAGCCACTAGCAGCTATACCTTTAGCTTTGGAATTCCAGCCCCAAACTCCTGTTCCCCCGCCACACTTGAAACCTCACTCTTTTATAATGCTTTGTGTTGTCTGTCCTGCTATCTCCTTCACAATGCTTTATATCACTCCTACTTGGGATGTTTTATCACGACTTGGGCACATTGTATAGGCACAAGCACATACGCACATATGTTTCTGGTGCAGTTAAGAGCCTGTATCCTCAAGACAGACACTGTTGCTACCTTAGCAGCTGAATATCTTTGTGCAATACACAGTACCAATCTTAAATTAGGACCAAAAACACACTGCGTGAGCAACACAACTGGAGACCTGCATTCATCTTGCACCTAGCCATCTCCAGGTGAACACACGTGTCAAACTGGTACATGCCATCCCTACAGCTACTAATAGCTTCTGCCTCAATGGTACAATTGGTAACACACACATCCATAAGTCAGAAGCTTGGGACTTCAGTGCTCTTGGAACAGGGGAGGCAATGGCCTACTGGTATTGTCACTGGACTGTTAACCCAGAGACACAGATAATGCTCTGGGGACCCGAGTTTGAATCCTGCCACGGCAGGTGGTGGAATTTGAATTCAATAAATATCTGGAATTAAGAGTCTAACGATGACCATGTATCCAGTGTCGATTGTCAGGAAAAACCAATCTGGTTCACTAATGTCCTTAAGGGGAGGAAACTGTCATCCTTACCTGGTCTGGGCTAAATGTGACTCCAGACCCACAGCAATGTGGTTGACTCTTAACTGTCCTCTGGGCAATTAGGGATGGGCAATAAATGCTGCCTGGCCTGCGACATCCTGATCCCATGAATGAATAAAAAGAATAAAAGAAAAAAGTTCAGTGCACCACTGAGGGATTGAAGCATTGGATAGAAGAATCACCATTCAAATTAAATAGTGAAACCAGGAGCTGATGTACTATTGCATAGATCTCAGGTAAGTACCATACCTTTAAGGCAGCTAGAAGGCATCACAACAAATCAGAGAATCATAGATTGACACAGCATGGAATCAGACCCTTCAGACCAGCTCATCTGCCCTGACCAGATATCCTAAACTGATCTAGTCCCATTTGCCTGCATTTGAATAGTCCTCCAAACCCTTCCCATTCGTGTATGCATCCAGATGCCTTTTAAATGTTGTAATTGCACCAGCCTCCACCACCTCCTCTGGCAGCTCATTCCATACACGCACCACCCTCTGGTGAAGAAGCTGCCCCTCAGGTCCCTTTTAAATCTTTCCCCTCTCACCTTAAACCTATGCCCCCTAGTTTCGGACTCCCCTACCCTGGGAAAAAAGACCTTGGCTATTCACTCTATCCGTGCCCCTCAGGTCACCCCTCAGCCTCCGACACTCCAGGGGAAAATAGCCACAGCCTAGTCAGCTTCTCCCTTTAGTTCAAACACTCCAATCCCAGTAACATCCTTTCTGAACCCTTTTACGTTTAAAAACGTATTTCATAATGTATAAAAGATCTCTGTCTTGGTCTTGGCAGTGAGTCAATATAAACAGTTCAGTTAGTTAACTGAGCGCAAAATGTAAAATGAATCTAAGTTTGCACAGTAAATCAAGCTGCAAGTCGGAGATAACATCAATATGCAGAATTAATGTTGCTAATAAACTGCAAGACATCTGTCTCAACAACACTTCATGGCATGGGTTACATGAACTAATATAAAGAAATCACATCATGGGACTAGTCCGTTTATTCCTGTGTTGGTCAAGTGAATGTAAATAATCATCAGTCTTCCTGGAAAAGGAATGGATTGATATATCTGACTCTTAACTATTACTCAAATTAAAACTGATCAACTGTTCTGTAATATCACTGTTTTTTCCAAGACCTTACTACATAACAGGATTGTGAGATTCTCCTACCCCACCTCACCTGGTGCAATAGGTTTTATGTAAAATATATTTAAACCATCTCTGAGAAATATGGTATTGTGCTATGCAAGGGTCAGTCTATTCTTCCTTTTCCATTCATGGAAAATTTTGAGTTAGGACATTCCAGGTGAAATTAGAATGCCCCACCCCCTTCACAGAATCCCGATAGTGCAGAAAGATGCCATTTGGCCCATCGAGTCTGCACCAGCGTTCCAAACAGCATCCCACACAGACTGAGCCCCCTACATTATCCCGTAACCCTGCATTTCGATGGCTAACCCACCTATCCTGCACATCCCTGGGCACTACGGGGCAATTTAAGCATGGCCAATCCAGCTAACCTGCACAACTTTGGACTGTAGAAGGAAACCCGTATAGACACAGAGAAAACATGCAAACTCCACACAGTCACCAAGGCTAGAATCAAACTTGGGTGCCTGGTGCTGTGAGGCAGCAGTGCTAACTACTGAGCCAACATGGAGACCTTCAACTTGCTCCCTCCAAAACGCTGTAGACATTGAGGGCAACACAAGCTTTCAATACTGTGAATGACCCTTTTTTTGTGGTTAAAGGAAATCAATGGATGTAAGTTCATGGAATTGAGGAAAAAGATCATGCATGAGCTAATTGAATGGTGGGGTTGCCTTAATGAGCCAAATGGTCTATTCCCACCCTCTAATATCCCGAACCATAAAACAGCAGCGTGCCACCAAACAACCTTACAAGACACAGAAATTTTTTTTTAAAAAAAAAGTCTTCTGATCTTCATCAAGCCTGCATTTCAGATGCACACAGAACATGAACATAAATGTAAACAAATCTCCCCTCAACCAGAGAAATTAATCTCTCATCGACATCAGGATGTGGCCTTTTGCAGCGCGGTCCCGACCAATAGCCTTCAAGGGATTGTACCCAGTTCGACACAACTCCACACGCAGCAGCTAGATGTCACAACTGTGCTGCAACTTTATTTCCTATGAGCAACAACAAGTAGGAGACTTGTGTTTATATAGCACCTTTCACGACAGCTAACACTAGAGGAGTCACAACACAGGGGCCAAGCCACATCATCCGTTACCAGTCATATTGGCTAGGACCCTAGGACACCAATGCTGTAGGTACAATAAATAGGTGGGTTGTGGAAACTACACTGCTTTCTCGGAGCATCATTTACATCCCTCCCAAGGGCCTAGCTGGGGGCTTTGGTTTCACATTTCACTTGAAAGCTGGCCCTGTCAATATTGCAACGTTCCCATCAGTATTGTACTCCGGCTGCCAGCTCAGATCACTGTCCCCGACATTCTGGAGTGGAACTTGAAGCCACAACTTTGTGACTCAGAGGATAGGACTGAGCCACGGCTGACACCGTAAGTACAACAAAGATCACGACTAAAGTACAATGCAACGAAAGCAGCCCTGCACTTAGAGTTGCCAAATCTTGTGGGGTGTATTCATGAAGGTTGCATCATATGACTTCCTGGGTCCAATTAAAAGAAATTTCAAAACAAGTTTCCTTCAATTAGTAAACAAAAAACCTCAAACAAAATGGCAAAAATGTGTCTTTTTAAAAGTCACCCCTTTTTTATTCCCCATTTTCCTGTCCACAATGCCCAGGAGTTTAATCTTTAATTATTGGAGAATGCAGTGTTAATGTTGGCAAATTGCCAACACTGCCACTCCGCCACAATCTGAGGCACAGACACAAGTGTTTAAGTCAAGGCAGATTTTGGGGAAGTGCATCATTGTGCAAGTTCAAAATTTGCCTGCTGCTCCAAAAAGGGGCATGGGCAAGCTCACCATTCCTTCCTTACCCTAACATTGCTGGACACCTCAAAAAGCCCCATTCAGAGCCAGGAAGGGGGGATTGCACCAGCAGAGGTCACTTCTCAAGTCAGTTGAATTGTAAGGAATGGGCAAAAGCTCTTTGACCATCTCCGGAAAGTGTGATTGGGTCTTCCTGGTTTCTGCCAATCTGCTGTCCAGCAGGGTGCCATTACGCCAAACAGAAGATCAGGACACTGCGTAGGGGCTGGGCTTTGAACCTGCAGCCTTCTGACTCAGAAGTTTATCTCGTAGGATGTAGCAGGGATGGCCAAGACCAATGGAATACACCATGGTTATTTGTTAACTAAGGGATAATTGGGTTAGACCTTGACTGGGCGTGTACATATATATCATATGGGAAACAAGTAATTAATGGGGCTAGAATTGGTGATGTACAAGTTGGAACAAACCTGTGACTGGAAAAGTGTATGCCTGCACTCTGTCTAATCAACGTTTAACATGCGATGCCTAACAAACACTGAACCTCGGTTTATGCTTAGTCACAGCAGCAAAAACCATCTCTCTCCAAATAAAACTTGGCACAAACCAAGTATTTACAGCTAAAGAACTTCTGAAAGAAACAACTGTCCCTTCTCTGAAGGCAGGAAACGTGGCAGCCAATCTGCACACAACAAACTACTTATGGGACAACGGCCAGGTAGTCAGACTCAGTGATGTCGATCGAGGGAGAAATATTGACCAGAACCCCAGGAAGAGCTCCCTGCCTCTGTATATAGTGCTTATATTCTTCTGAGAAGTCGACAGTGCCTTTGTTTGAAGTCTCATCTAAAATGACAAGGTGATTTCCCCCCCGCAACCCAGCATGTGTGACTTGAGAAGTTGTAATTTTCACCCCAAGCAAGAACAGCAACCACCCAATCGACAGGACAAAACCAAAGACTGATGGACTGAACATGATTCAGAAAAACCCTGTAAAGTGCACCTTATGAAAGCATGAAGAAGCAGCAGAGAGAGAGAGGCAGAAGCAACACAGTGAAACACTGCAAAATGAGATAACCCTTTTAAGCTGCTTATGATAGTCTATCCACAAGTACCTATTGCAGTTTCGTTGCATTTAGGCTGACCGATGATGGCAGGAATGCTGCTAGTTACTTGCTTGCTAACCATACAGAGGAATGAGTCACTCACTCTTCCATCTCTGCTTCAGAAAGCTCAGATGCATTCGTTCAGCCGATGTTTACACTCCCAAAAAATTACAGTGAAGTTATGATAAACTTGTCCTGAACCTTGGTTGGACTACACTCAGAGCACAGTTCTGATCTCTCCATTGCTGGAAGGTTACAAAAGCACTTGGAAAAGTGCAGAAAAGATTCACAAGGATGATAGCAGAAGTAAAAGGATATACTTATTTATGAAAGCTGAACAATGTCGGATTCCTTCCTGGGGAAAGCAGAAGGCCGAAGGGTGTCCTGACAGAGGTCTTTAAAACGGTGAAAGGGTTTATTGGGTAAATGTGGAAAATATTTACCCGCTTGTGGGGGTCAAGAACTAGGAACCTCGAATATAAAGTAACGACTAAGAAATTCAATAGGGCTTGTGATGTGATCGTTTTGGATTGAATTTTACATAGTGTTTGAGAGACAGAGGAATGGATGCAAAACTAGTATTTTAAAAGTAAATCAGCCCAAAAAAAGGGCACAAAAACAGATTGAACTAAGGTGAACTGGCAAATTAGATTATGGGATAGGTCAATAGAGATGCAGTGGCAGACATTTAGGGATATTTCAGAATACACAAAATAGTTAGATTGCAACAAGAAAGAAACATTTGATGGCTGGACTCACCATTTATGAGTAACTAAAGACAGTGGAAGTGATGTCAAATTTAAAGAGAAAGCACATATTGGTCCAAGGATCGATGGCAGATCAAAAGATTTTGGGCAGAATATTTTAAGAATTAGTTTTTCCTTCATTACCCTTCTAGTTAGAGTATATGAGAAAGCTGGCTTTAAATATAAAAACAGATAGTAAGAGTTTCTATCAATATTCAAAAAGGAAGAGAGTTAAGTGAGCATTGGTCCTAAAGAAAGGGAGTACAGGTACAAAAATAGAAGTTGCTGGAAAAGCTCAGCTGGTTTGCCAGCATCTGTGAAGAAAAAGAATCAAGAGTTAACATATCGGGTCCGATGACCCTTCCTCAGGAGTGCAGGTAGTTCTGCTAATAACGTGTATTTCATTAACGCAAATTGGCTGTAACGCAATGTGGATGCTCTTTGAATAATGTGAACTTTCTGCTGGACAGGTATAATGATTTCCCTATAATGCGATTTCCTATGGCGTGAGTTCACACGAGAATACAACTATCAGGTGATAGGAGAACTACCTGTATGGGAAATTAATAATGGAAAACAAGGAGATTGCAGATGAATAGGAATTTTGCATTAGTCTTCACTACAGAGGAAATGGAAGGGAAGGAGGGTGTGATTATTCTGACTGTCATCGAGAAAGTGGGATTAAAATTATTGGGAGCTGTGGGTTAACATGTCTTGGATTGTGATGGACTTCAACCTTAAAAGAAGTGATTAGTGAGATAGTTAATACTTTGATTTTAATTGTTCAAAATTCTCTAGATTCAGGAAAGGTTCCATTAAATTTGAAAATACGGTATAATATGAGAGAATGTGAACTTTCCATTTTGGCAGGAAGAACAAAAAAGAAGCATTTATCTAAATGGCGAGAGATTGCAGTGCTCTGCAGAGTGCATGAAGCACAGTATGTTAGTATGCAGGTACAACAAGCAATCAGGAAAGTTAACAGAACATTATGTTTAATTGTGTGGAGGTCTGAACGCAAGAGTTTATGCTTCAGTTATACAGGGCATTGGCAAGACCGCATCTGGAGTACAATGTACAGTGTTGGTCTCCTTATTTAAATAAAGATTAAATGCATTACAAGTATTCCAGAGGTTTGCCAGACTAATACCTGGCAAGAGTGGGTGGTTGTCTTACGAACTGAGAAAGGAACAAAAATCACTGGCCATGGTGCCAATCCTCACTTAGGCCCTTGGTCCTACCCTCGATTCAAGCACAGCGGTAACTCGGCCCTGCCTGTCCCATGCACTGCTTATGACAAAAGGCTGCACAGCAGAAACTGGTAACTACCGGAGTTTAGAAGTGTGTGAGTGATTTGAATATTTTTAAGGCTGTGTTAGGTAGGTTCTAGATCAGTAAAGGGGTGGGGAGGGGAGCAAAAAACGTCAGGGGTTGTAGGTAGAAATATGAAGTACTCTGATCAGCCATAATCTTACTGAATACTTTAGGAGGCTCAAGGACCAAGTAGAATGCGAGAATATGTTTCAATTCCAATAATGAAATGATACAGTACAGAAGATCATTTGGCCCATTGGGCTGGTGTTGACCTTTTAAAAAAAAGTGATCCATTCGTCTCAACACCTGATCTCACTCCATAACTACACAAATCTTCTTCCTTCAAAGATTTATCCAATTCCTTTTGAAATTTGCTGTTGAATCTGCTTCCCTTCCAATGGTGCATTTCAGATCATAGCACAATGGTCCTGAAAGTGCAGTTTTCTTCAAGATTTTTTGTGCCAATTATCATAACTGCCATTTTCATTTCAAACCCTGTGCAAATTTTCTCACCGAAACAGCTGTCACAATACATTCACATCCTTCCTGAATGAAATCCAAATACCCAGGGCAAACAGAAAAAAATTCAGAGATAACAAGGTGTAGAGCTGGATGAACACAGCAGGCCAAACAGCATTAGAGGAGCAGGAAAGCTGACGTTTCAGGCCTAGACCCTTCTTCAGAAATTCAGAGGTTCAGATTTGGTGTCAGAGTAACGAAGACTGTGCCTGCACTAACGCGGAGCGTACAGTTCAGTTTTGTGGTGAGGACGTGCAGGAGACAGAGGTGCCCTCTTTTGGTAGTGACATTAAACAGAGGTGAGCACCGTGCCCCATGTGTGTCTGTCCCAGATCCTGGGCACGTTGCCATGTGTATCTGTCACTCACCGGGCAGGGAGTCACAGAGATCTACAGCACAGAAAAAGGCCCTTCGGCCCATCGTGTCCATGCCAATCATAAACAACCGCCTAACTATTCTAATCTCATTTTCCAGCACTTGGCCCGTAGCCTTGTACGCCTTGGCATTGCAACTGTACATCTAAATTCTTCTTCAATATAATGAGGGTTTCTGCCTCTATCACCCTTACAGC
Organism: Rhincodon typus; assembly: GCF_021869965.1. Lineage (NCBI taxonomy): Eukaryota > Metazoa > Chordata > Chondrichthyes > Orectolobiformes > Rhincodontidae > Rhincodon > Rhincodon typus. The sequence goes on from NC_063339.1 coordinate 79,886,569, forward strand.
CAGATTTCCACCACCCTCTGGGTGAAAAAGCGTTTCCTCACACGTCTTCTAAACCTTCTGCCCCTTACGTTAAATCTATGCCCACTGGTCACATTAAGGGAAAGGTTTCTATTTATCCTATCTATGCCCCTTATAATTTTATACATCTCAATCATGACCCCTCTGCTCCAAGGAAAACAATTTGAATCTATCCAATCTCTGTTCATACCTAAAACATCCTGGTAAATCTCCTCTGCATTCTCTCCGGTGCTACCACATCTCTCCTATAATGTGGATTCCAGAATTTTCAAATCAACCTCTTCTGTTATCATACACCTCTGGATCAGGTGAGATTTGAACCCAGGTGCCCAGAGGTAGGGGTACTAACACTATGCCACAAGAATCCCCTAATGAACCAGATGGGATTTTCCAACAATTGAGAATGGATTCATGGTCACCGTTGGACTCTTACTTCCAAATTTTTATTAAATTCAACTTCCACCATCAGCCATGGCAGGATTTAAAGCCGGGTCCTCGGAGCATTATCTGAGTCTCTAGATCAATAGTGCAGCGATATTACCACTAGGCAAATGCTTCCCTATGGCATCCAAAAATCAATTTAATACACAGTCCCCAGATAAGGGACATACCAACTGGTAAGGACAGATACTACACTTGATCTTAGCCAAAAGGCTGACAAGGATTCCAAAACTGCTGTGGCCTAAGCAATGTTTTATACAGAGCCAGCAAAACCTCCCTTACTCTTAAACTCTATGCCTCAACTAATAAAGGCAAATCTACCATATGCCTCCTTAACCACTTTATCCATCTATCCTGATACCTTAAGGGACCAGTGTACACACACACACACACCAAGGTCCCTCTGATCCTCTGTGCTTCCCAGGGTCCTACTGTTCACCACATATTCCCATGCCTTGGTCGTCCTGCCCAAGTGCATCACCCCACATTTATTTGGATGGAATTCATTTGTCTCTGATCAGCCCATCTATATCCTCCTATAATCTAATGCTATCCTCCTCAGTATTTAGCCCCAGCAATTTTTGTATCATCTGCAAACTTACCTGTTCAACCCTCTGATATTCAAGTCTGAGTAATTTCCCCAAACCTCAGAACGCGGGCAGGGGGCCCCGTGTACCCACATCCCCAGATGTTGTGATATTCATTGACAACAGGAGAGCGAAAAAGATAGACAGCACTAAACTCGACGTGAGCAGCCTGGAGAGCAGAGGAAGTTGTAAAGCATGCAGTACAAGTTCCCCAGCCTTCATTCTGTCTCTCTCTAACCCAAATACTCCCAAACCCCTATAGAAACACGGTAGTTCGGCCTAGGGAACTGCAGCCCTCCCTCCCCTAGTTTATTGTAGTCATTTTGCCAGCAATAACTTGCTGGTAGTACGGCCAGAGGATCTTCACATCTTCAGAAGTAACACATCGAAACCACTTCCTCCGCCCACCTACTCCCCCCCCCTCAACCGCCCCTCCCAAATTAAAATGCCAATACCAAAGCCGCCTCCCACACACAAATGTATAGTACAGTGAACCCAGAAAGGACTTTGTTTCAGTCTGACAGAGAGGCCCTGCATTGATATAGTGCCGCGTTATTGATCATAACATGCTGAGGGCTGTGGCAAAGATCCACGTTGGATGGATCGAGAAGCCTCATGCTCTCACACTCACCACCTCTTCACCCCACACCCCCATCACTTCTTTATTTGGCAATGTCCCAATAGCCATTTTAAAAGTGAACATTAGAGCACGTTAAAGCGGCGTTACTTTGTGCAGACAGCAAACCCGTGGGTTATATAAGAAGCACTCCGCCTGCAAATCAATCCCAGTTCACAGACAGAGAGAAAAAAAGAACCAAAATCTTAACAAGATTAGAATCTCAAATCACACCGGCGTGAGAGAACTTCAGTTCACAAACACACCGGGGTCACAGTGGTGGCGGGGGAGCTGAGGGAAGTCATACCTGTGGAAGCCCAGAGCCGGATGAATAAGACTGGGAAAATACAAGCAGCAGCAACACCTCCACCTCCAATCTCCACCCCCCACACACACCACCACCACCACTCTCTCTTTCTTTCTGTGCTGCTGCCCCCGCCTCTATACACCATCGCAATGCTGTGGCGAGCTTGCATTTGACAGGCTGAGTCATAGAGTTTACCTCATCGCGGGCTGAAAACACACACAGACACAGACAAACTGCAAGCGACATGACAATTGCACAATCATGATCCCTGCAGCACCAGCTCATCCAGCACCAGCTCATGCAACAAAATAAAACCAACGCGGTTTGGGGATTTAAAAAAAAGCACACACATATTTCACCTCCCTACACTCCACGCACAAACGACCCTGTGTTCTCTATTTCCTGTTGGGCCGACCGAAAACAATAAAACCCAAATGGCACACAGCCCCTTTAAATCCTGTAAATACACCGGGACTTTCCACTGGGTGCAGACTTGCATGGGCTCTACCAGGAAGAGCGAGGTCAGTCCAAACGTGCTTAAAATGCAAGCTTTCAGAATTTCATGTTACACAAACCTCAATTCTATTTCGTGTATTTTTTTTTCCTCTTTTGCAGCGTGTCACTTTGACCAGCAAAAGTTTGCACAAGACAATATTGTTTTAAAAAAAAGGCCAGGTCGTTTGCAAGGAAAACATTTGAAAGGGTGGGGAGCGAAAATGGAGATGTAATTTAGCAGCTCGAGAAATTGTATTTCACTCTGCCTCAACTATCTCTTTCTCTCTGCAAACTGCGGGGGTCACCTGCTCGCGTCAATTTAACGAGCAGGCCGATGAAACCGAGCAAAGTGCTAGAAGCTGGATCAATATCCGCACTGACCCCACTCTCTCTATCTCACACACATGTACAGACAGAGACCACGCCACGGGAGGGTAGTCAAGGAGATCTTAAAAAAAAACAAACTTCTGTAACTTACGCAGGCCAGAGTGTTTGTTTTCCCCCTTGCAAATCGCCCAGCAGTTTCTCAATCCACAACTTTCTTTTTAATTTCGCCTGCAAACAGTTGGTGGCTCACTTCCTAGTTAAGAAACTACGTCTTCATAAAAGTTATGCAGTGACGTCAGGACCCAGCCTGTCAGCAAATCACCACCACCACCTTTTTTTTTGTTAAGAAGTGGCTTTTTGGAAATGTCTTTTTCTGAAATGTATTTTTTTTCCCTTGTTCTTAAACTCCCTCCCGCGATTGTAATCTCCTCTTTCACCACCTCCGCCCCCCAAACCAGAAGTGAAAGGACTATTTTCTGCACTTCATTGCCCTGTGGCTGAGGCAGATTTGTCCCCTGGGGCGGGGGGGTGTGGAAGCTGCAGTTGCTATCTCACATGTTGGACTTGCCTACGTTTCATCAAAAAGGTCGGAATGGTATATTATTACAACTGGCAGCCTCATAACGCTTGCATGTTGGCGTATGTGTTGTTTAATAGTTGGCTGGGGCAATCTGTTGCAATCACGTTGTGCTGTGCTGGAAGTTTGAGGGGCTGGTTAGGTGTTGTGTCTTACACTAAGTTGCACGGGGTGTGAAGTTTCCGGGGGAGGTTATCTTACTGGGAGCTCAACGTGTTTTGATTGGGATGAATGTGAAAACCAGTTGAGGGAAGGCGGAGTCGGTTGTTCGGTTTTTTTTAAAAAAAGCGAAAACGGGGTGGGGTTTTAATTCCAATAGAAAAGCGGAATTGCAGGACGCGACCTGTCGGTTGCATCGAGAACGCAGCTAATGTTTGTGTTTACTGTCTCTCTCTGCACGCCGAGCTGTGATTATCGGATAGCTGCAATATGGGAATAGAAAATGCTGGAAGTACTCACTAGGTCTGCGAAGGGTAGAAACAGTGAACGTTTCAACTCCACGATACTGTACCCAAGTTGCACGGTTACCCCCCCACCCCGATAGGAAAATGAAGTAGCTCGGTTCCTGAAAGGCCTGTGTTCTGCTATATTCTGTTATTTTGTTCTCCCTCTGCACTGGAAACATGTGACTGTTAAATGGGATAGGGAATAATTATCTTGTTCGGCCCGCCTCTGTACTTCGTAAATATTGTAAAGAATTTCTGGTCTGAAATGCATAAACTGTGACTTGTTTTATTAATACCATTGCACTTTATTTTGATAGTACCGGGACATCGCTAATAATATCAAGCTAGGTGGGAGTTTGCATACACCCTGATACCTGTTAAAGGGTTGCTATTAATGGCGCCTTATGAGAAATGGTACCTGTAGTGAATTTTTTTATATGCAAATAGAATTTAATGGATTGTGATTTGTAAATTGTCAAGCTGTCTAAATCCCTGGCCTCTATTCTGGGAATATTGATTAGCTAACCCGTAGCAATTGCCTTGAGACCTCACCTGAGCAGCTGTACACCAACCAGGCTATGGCATCACATCCACTCCCTCCATCGCTGATGCTCAGAAGCACTGTGTACTATCTACAATTTGCAGTGCAGTAACTTACTTTGACAGGCACCTTTCAAACTCTTGATCTCTATCACCGACATGGACAGAGTCACCGCTACCTGCAAGTTTTCCACCAAGCCACTCACCATCCTGACTTGGAAACGTGTCGCTGGGTCAAAATCCTGGAATTCCCTCCCTAGTAGCATTGTGGGTCAATGTACAGCACGTAGGCTGCAGCGGTTCAAGAAGGCAGCCTCACCACCACCTTCTCGAAGGGCAACTAAGGATGGCTAATAAATGCTGGCTCTGTGACCCACGAACAAATTAAAAACCATTTTATTCCCTGTCTGTTGAAGCCACCTCTTGCCCTGTCAGCTGTTGGTGACCGAACCAGACTGTTATGCTGCTGGCATGTTTGATCCTGAGATAAACTTTCGACCGAAAGTCTGAGACAGCAGACTATCTATTTTCATCACTGTAAGCCACCTAACCCCACAGCTTTCTCACCTATTCTGCTGCTAAAAACCTCATCCATGTCTTTGCCTCTTAAATGTGACTATTCCAACACTCTCCTGGTTGGGGTCTCCTAAATCACGTGAACTTGCAGCTCCTGGCTAACTAATGCTACCTTTCTTTTTGGTATTCTCATTCCCATATCCCTCCATGGCCCCAAATCTGTCCATATTCCTGTAAACTCTGCCAATTCCACAATGTTCTAAGATATTTTGGCCCCTGCTGCTTGAGATTGAAGATTGTGTCCCTGTTGGGCCAGATTTGTCAGATCAGTGAAAATAGAATGGCACAGGTAGTTAGGAGAGTAAGTTTGTGAAGAGGAGATAGGGAGTCTGCAAAGGGATAAAGACCGGGTGGGTGAGTGAGTGGGTAAAAACATTGACAAATGGAATGTAATGTGGGAAAATATGAACTTGTCTACTTTAACAATAAGAATGGAAAAGCAGCATTATTTAGAGAGATATTGCAGAATCTCAGGCACAGGGGGATCTGGATGTCCTCGTAAGTGGATCACAAAAGTTAGTATGCAGGCACAGCAAGTGATGAGGAAGGTAAAGGAAGTGCTGCTGTTTATTGTAGGGAAACAGAAAATAAAAGTGGAAAACTGTTGTACAGGTCCAGGGTGAGATTGCACCTGGAATACTGTGTACATTTTTGGTCTTCTTTATTTCCGAAAGGGTGTGTGTGTGTGTTACAGGCAGTTCAGTGAAGGTTGACTGTATCATTCCTGGTTTTTTTTTGTGGCACTGGGGGGTTGGTGTCTCATGGGAAAAGATTGGACAGGTTGGGCCTGTATCTATTAACGTTTAGAAAATGAGTGATGATCTTTTTGAAGCCTGTGGAGACCCTGAGGGAACTTGATACAGTGAATGGTGAGAGGATATTTCATCTTGTGGAATGGACTGGACTATGGGTCACTTTAAAAATGAGAGGGTCACTTTATTTTTAAAGGCAAAGATAAGGGGTAATGTTTTCTGTCTGAAGGTTTTTGGCCTCTAGAATTGTCTTCCTTGCAGAGTGATGAAGTATGGGGGTGGGGTTGGTGGGGGACGTCATTGAGTACTTTTTTAAGGTAGAGGTACATATATTCTTGACTATTAAGGTGGTCAAAGGATATGGAGGGGGTGAGGGAGGGTCAGCAAGTAGAACTGACGCCACAATCATACCAGCCATGAGTTTATTGAATGGCAGCAAACCAGGCCAGAGGGGCTGAATGGCCTATCCCAGTCCTAAGTGGAAGGTCTGACTGAATTTGCAGATAGCTCAAATTGCTGTGAGCTAATGGAACTTGTTCTGATAGGGCAGCCATGTAATAAATAGGCTATTACAAGCCCTTAGAACTTAAAATTTCAAACAACATAAACCAGGAATGGAAACAGTTGTTGTGGTTTAAGGGCCAGAATTCCTGATCTGACATACAGAAAGAAAGGTTTGAAATTGTATCGTATTTTTCACAAGTCTGGGGCAATGCAGCTAATGATGTGCTTTTGGTATGTTATGATTTCGGAAACAAGGCATTGCAAACTGCAACGAGTTGGGTCTGAAAACTACTTCTAACACCAGAGGAGCTCCTTGGACCTCTCTCTGACTATCCAGAAGGATCTTCTACGTCCACCTGGAAGACTGTCTTACTGGACATTGCCCGTTTAAGGGTGTCCCCCACTTGAACTGGCGTTCGCCCTTTTTAAGTAGCAGGTAGGAGAGCTGGAGGGGAGGTGGTGAGAGAGTGTTGGGGGAGAGGGGCAACTGGATAGAAGTTGAGATAATGATAGGGGGCCCAGACTGACACAGGAGGGGCCCAGGTGGGAACAGGAGATCACAAGGATACAGGGCCCAGGTGGGTATAGCAGCTCATGGGGGTACAGGAGGAGCCCAGGTGGATACAGGAACAATGCTGCCAACTGCAGGAGCAGCCATTTGCCCCCTCCAACAGGCCCACCCCTTTACTCAACTACCTTCGTCCAACTTTCAGCATCCTGTGGAGCTGCTGCTGAGAGCCCTGACACTGTTCTTCATCCACCCCACCCCCACCGCGTCACCGTTTCTCTGGCAATTCACCTTGTAACCTAGAGCAAATAAGCAGGGAGGAAATGGAGACGAGGGAGGTGGGGGACAATGTTGTTTGAGTTCACTGAAGTCTCGGCAACAGACAATTTAGGGCATATGTCCTGTTTCTGCACTGTCGGATGGGGATTGACACTTGCTGCACTGAATGGAGCAGACAGTGTTGGAATAAATCAGAAATGCCATCAGGAGTGTCACTAAAAAGTTCAGTCGTACTTATATTTTCAACATATTTTTGATTTTTTTTTCATTTTGGTAATAATGTGTCTGGAGGATGTCGGCCTCCAGAGGACCTGGATGTCTGAGCAAATTTCACCATTAATGTGTGAACATACGTATTAGGAGCAGGATTAGCCACTCGGTCCGTAGAGCCTGATACCCTATTCAATAAGATTATGGCTACTACTCTACATTCCTGCAGCACCCCCGTCCCCCCCAGTATTTCGGGCAGACATTGTAAAGACAGTGAGCAGTTGGAAAGCAGATGTTGTGTTCGCATTTACTTGAATTGGATTGGAATATCAGATGCGAAAAGGTCTGTACTCTTATGGGTGAGACCAGGAAAAATAGCACTGTTTTTAAAATTAGGGATAGCCCTTTTAGAGCTGAGATGATGAGATGAACTTTTACTCTCGGATCATTGTGTGACTCTGCCTCAGAAGGTGAAGATATATGAATGTAAGAACTAGAGTAGGCCACTCAGCCCTTTGACCCCGTTCCACCATTCTGGCATGATTTTAACCTCCACTTTACACTCCTGTGTATCACCGATTAATCTTTCATTCCCTTAGATCTATCTACCACTACCTTTAAAAATATTGAAATATCGTGTATCCACTGCTTTTTGAGGAAGGGAATTCTGAGAAAAGATGTTTCCTCATATCTGTTTAAAATGGGTGAGCCTTATATTAACCACAAGAGGAAATAGCCTTTCCACCCAGTCAAGTGGTTGAATATTTTTGAGGCATGGGTAGATTTTTTTATTTGATGAGTAAAGGAATTAAGGGTCATCATGGGTAGATGGGAATGAAGAATTCAAAACGTAAAGATCTCATTGAATGGCGGAGTAGGTTTAAAGGGCTGGTCTATTTCTCCTATTTTGTACATTCGTAAGGGATTTAAGACACCTCACTACAGTACCGAGTGGAGTCCTATGTCCAGTTTTGGCCTCCTTACCTGAGGAACGATGTACGTGGCCCCAAATGAACGTGGGTTGCTGGTTTATGGGGATTGTCCTATGAGTCAGCTAGGCCTGTATTTCCTGGTGTTTCAAAGAATGAGAGATGATCTAATTAAATTGTGAACTTCTTGCGAGGCTGGACAGAGTAGATGCTGAGAAAGCATCCCCTCTGGCTGGGGAATCGATAACGTGGGGTCACTGCCTCAGACAAAGAGGTGGACATTTAGGCTTGAGCTGTGGAGAAATGCCTTCACTGAAAGAGTTGTGAATCTTTGGAAACCTCAAATGCAGAGGGTTGTATGTACGCTGTGTACAGTTTGGAGAGATCGTAATTGGCTTTTGGGTTTTAAGGGAAATATTTACATTATGGGCAAATCAAGTCAATGTTGAAATTAGCCATGATCTTAATGATAGATGGCTCTAAGGACTGATCTAGTCTGATTACAACCTTAATCCCACTTTCCTGTCTGCCCTTTCAAGTCTCTTGTAAATCAAAGCTCTATCCAACTCAGCCTTGAGTACATTTAATGACCCAATGTTCCCTGCTCTCTTGGGAAGAGAATTCCACACACCACCAACCCTCTGAGTGAAGGAGGAGCAGGATGGGACATCATCTCTGCCTCCATAGTCAGAACCCCTCAGGATCATGTGTGTTTCAGTAAGATCACCTTTCTCTCTTCTAAACTCCAATGGGTACTGGCCCAACTTGTTAAGTCTCTCCTTTTGTGAGAGAAACCCTATCTCCCAGGAGTCAGCCAAGCGAACCTTCCCTGAAAGGCCTTCTATGTGGGTCTGTCCATCCTTTAGCAAAATGTGCAGCACTGTACACAGTCCTCTTGATGTGGTATCACCAAAGTCCTGTACAGCTGTAGCTGGGTGTCCATCTCCTCACAATCGAGCACCTTCCACTTGCCTTTCTAAATACTTGCTGTACCTGCAGGTTTTGTGATTGTGCTGGACTGGAGTCTATCTCCATTTAAATGATGTTCTGCTTTTCCATTCTTCCTCCCAACCCTCACATTTTCCCACTTTTTATGCCACTTCTGCTACTCTTTTGCTTCCTCATTCAACCTGTCCAGATCCCTTTGTATCTCTTTGTATCCTCCTTGTTTTCCTACCTACCTTCACATCCTTAAGCAGATTTGACCACAATACAGTCAGTCCCTTCATCCAAGTGATAAACCTCAAGTTGTATTCACCTTCCATCTAGAAGGACAAGGGCAGCAGATATATGGGAACACCACCAGTTCCAAGTTCCCCTCCAAGTCACTCACTGTCCTGACTTGGAAATATATCGGCATTCCTTCACTGTCGCTGGGTCAAAATCCTGGAATTCCCTCCCTAACAGCAGTGTGGGTCAACCCACAGCAGGAGGAATGCAGCGGTTCAAGAAGGCAGCTCACCACCACCTTCTCAAGGGCAACCAAGTATGTTCAAGAAATGCTGGCCAGCTATCAATGCCCACATCCCACAAAATGAGTAGAAAAAATACATAAATTGTAAATAGTTGAGGCACCAGTGCTGATTCCTCTGGCACTCCTCTAGTTACACATTTGCCAATCCCCAATTTATCCCAACTTTTGATTAAGCCATCCTCTATACATGTTAATATATTCCCCCAAAACCTTGAAGTCTTATGTAGCTCCAATTTTTTTCCAAGATGGTGGCAGAGTAGGACGACTCAGCCGGAGCTCATCTGCTCCATCCTTTTTCTTTTAGCTTTTTCTCGCTCTTTTTGTTTTTTTATCTTACCTCCTGCCCTAGAGCCTCAAGTGAAGTCAGCACAGACTCCTGGCCTTGAGGTAAAGCCCAGCATGGCCTGGAGGCTAGGTTCTGCCGCAGACTGGGTTGGAAGGACTGTTATTCCAAACTTTTTACTTCTTTATTTTTCTAATTTATTCCTATGATTTTGTACCCAAGATGGCACGTAGGTCTGTAATGCTGCACTTTTTATTTCTTTAGTTTATTCTTTATTTCTGTTTTTTTTTCCCCGAGGACATGTACTTAAGAATCTGTACCTAAAGTGGTGCTGTAACTGGCAACTTGTAAATGTTTTGCTGTACTCATGAGTATCTGTGACAAAGCTAATTCTAATTCTAGTTTCCTGTCTAAAGTACCTTATCATATGTCTGTTAGCACTCTCAACTGAGGAGCAGGAAAGAGAATCAAAGTACAAGAGACTTTTTTTTTGTCAATTGCAGACGTTCGGACCATTCTGGTGTTTACTGACACCTTCCATAGAAACGAGGCAATTGTGTCCATCCCAGTGCCTCAGTTCAGCAAATATTATAACCTCAATCAGGTTTTCACCATACAAATGGCATTGATTCAACAAGTTGTATTAAACTCTCGGCCACGTGAGTACCATTTGAGTACCGTGTTTATTTACTTCCCTGATAGCAATTTTAAAACATTTTAAAATATAAGTGATTTTTATCCAGGAATTAAACAAGAGGAGACTCAGCCAAACTAAAAGCTTGGTCAAAGTGGTAGGTATTTAAGGTATGGTGTGTATGTGCCTTTGAATTGCAAGATGGCCAACAAAGATGGGCACTGGACGGTAATAACATCCCACTGCCGTGACAAAGCTTTCTGACTGCTGCCCGTAACTAATTGGGGAGGGGGAGACATTGCCCTCTTCCCCCTTGTTGCTTGGCTACATCACCCCCTCTTTCCCCCCCCACCGCCTCCCCTGCCGCCCCTTGTTTTCATCACTAGCCACTTTGGACTGAGCACATCAGCCACTGTGCCACCTAGTGGTGACATCGGTAATATAAACCTGGCCATTTGGGAAGATCTCAAAGGGGGAGAAAGCTGGTGGAATTTAAATTCAATTCATAAAACACAATGTGCAATTGAAAGTCACCCTCTGTAATGGACGCCATGAAACTATCATTATTTTAAAAACGCACCTGGTTCACTAATGTACTTCAGGGAAGAAAATCTGTCATCCTTACCTGTTTTGGCCTACGTGTGACCCCAGACCCACAGAAATGTGGCTGACTCTTAGCTGCCCTCTGAAATGGGCGAGCAAGCCACTGAGTTCAAGGGCCAATTAGGCATGCCTTGCGAGCAATCCCACATACCATGGAAGAGTTTTTAAGGAAGTGGATATAATAGATCATTCAGAGTGAAGCATTGGGAGATTTGTGGGAGCAAGAAGGAAATCTCCCTTTGTGTTCTGGCCAATATTTGTCCCTCAGTCAAAATCTGGAGAATAGATTATCAGATCACTGTTAACTTGCTGTTCGTGGGAGCTTTCTGTGCACAAATGGTCTGCCACATGTACCACATTCTCGTAGTACCTACATGATCAAATGTGCTTACTCATAAAGCATGTTGAAACTGTCTTGAGGCTTGTGAAAGGTGCTACATGAATGAAAGTTTTTAATCCAGTAACCTATTTATGCAAAAGACAAAGTCGTCATAATCTTCCAGACCATTCGGCTGCTGTCTCATTAGAGACAGACAACTGATGATGGTTTAATCTGAGGGTCGCCATGCCTTAGACGAGGGGAGAAGCTGAGAAGGAGAGTCCTTCATTGTAACTTCAGCCGGTGCTGGAATTGAACCTGTGCTGTTGGAGTCACTCTGTATTGCAAACCAGCCATCCAGCCAAATGAGGTAACCAACTCTGAGAGTAATTTGGTCACGCTACTTCTTCATCTAATCACCCCTCTGTTTGGAATTCTGTGTTGCGGTATTTTGTGTGGTTAGCTGTGACCTTGCATTCAGGTTTCTGACTACATAGCAGCTCTTCTTCCTGGTCTGTGCTATTCTAGCTCATTCTTGCCAGCCCTGCTGTATGCTGGTTAATTTGGTTAAGCCAGAGCTATATTATTGTGTTGTGCCGAACATGGTCTTCCAACCCTGGACAGACTGCACTAACCCTTCAATGCTCCAGTCAGATCAGAATATCAAACTGAAAACCTGTATGAGGGTGCCATTGCTGATACCTCAGGCACTCAGTGCATTCAGCATCAATCCTGACCTGAAGTCCTGGGCCATTTCTTGTATGCCCCCACCCCCCATCAACTACCCTGCACATGTGTATATCAGAGCAATTTGTGCTGAAAATTGTGGTGCATTTTTGTGCAGAAGGGCTGGAACTGGTAGCTTTCCTTCACTGCACCTATTTGCATTCTCACTGCTACTGTTGCTTCCACCTAACCTGAAGGTAAGTGTTTACTTACCCTCCATTATCTTATCCATAGGCCTACTTCATGAGGGAGCATCATAAGGCAAACCCACAGTCATCCAGGAAACAGTCCCGGAAAGGCAGAGGGGGGTGCAGTCATTTGCAGTCAGGAAGTGGAGATTTCAATTTGTAACCTAGGCTTTGTATCCCCAATGCCAGCTGAACACAGGCTGTGCACAGGGAGTCCTCACTTAAAGTTGTGGTTTCATTCCTGAGAGTTGCAACTTTAAGTGAGTCATCAATGTGTTAGGTTTTGGGCAACCTTCCTTTTAAAACCATTACAACTTCATAATCTGTAAGATGAAATACTTTACATTGCTAAACCCTCACATCACTAAGTGAAGTCACTTTTAAAATAAAACACATCTAAAAAATTTGAAATAAAAATGTGACTTCTTGCTTGCAGTACCTCCTGCTTGCACATTCACAATCCTAGAACTCCTGGGGAAATAGCAAACCAAACTTTTAAAAGTGCTTCTCGCACAGAATTTGTCAAATGCCACATCTCCTTTCTTCTCCAATGCTATTCTCCTCTCCCCTGTCCCATTCACTAGGCAGTAGCTACCCTTTCAGCCAATGTACTGTTATTTGGTGTAACCTGTCCTCTTCCATTCCTTTTTAGAAACTCTAGGAATACTGAGGTTATTTATAATCAATGATCTTCTATGAAAATGACTTCTGAAGCTGATCTTGCCTCTGCTGTCCCCATATCCCAGCATCAGAGCAGATTGGGGAGAGGCTGCAAGTTGGGATGGGCTTCAAGTCAGAGAGCTGGAGGGGCTGTAGGTCATGCAGGAAACAATGAGATGATCCTTGCTGCACTCAACTAGAACACTCGCCCTGTGAACTTACTGGAGTTAAAGTGAAGCGACGTTAAATGTGAGATTGGGATTGTTAAATTGTCGCGGTAAGAGACATGCTCGTGATAATCAACACCACATCATAGCACGTGACCTGCAGATAGAAAGATCTCTGATCTTACCTTGGATCACTGGAAGCTGGACACTGTTGTAGCTTAATATTAGCCAAGACAATTGCATGTCTGAGGAATATAATGTTTTACCCAGATGCCAGTCGTCAGAAATATTGCGTTTGTTCATTTGCTCACTGAGCCAGTTGTTCTGTGGTGTGCAGACATTTCGTTACCGTTCTAGGCAACGTCATCAGTGCAACCTCTAATTGAAGCATTGCTGTTCTGCTCCATTCTGCATTTATATGATCCTTTGGTATGGTGGGTCTTGTCACTTCCAGTCCTGTTTTTCAGCAGCAGTCTGTATAACGGGGTTTATTTCTGTGTTTGTTAATGGAGTCCCATGTTGAGAACCAGGCCTCCAGAAATTCCCTTGCATGTCTGGTGTTTGCTTGTCCCAGTCGAACTGATGGCCTTCATAGTCTGTGTGTATCGAGACAAGTGAATATTGGTGTGTCTTTTTACTGCCAGCTGGAGTTTGTGTGTCTGGTCATCGGTTTCCTCCCCATTTGTCCAACATAATGTCTATTGCATTCACTGCACGGGATTCTGTATATCACGTTACTCCTGTTTACTGTCAATATGGGGTCTTTAGTCTTTGATGGCATTTGACGCAGCGTTGATGTAGGTTTGTGTGCAATCATGATACTATGCAGTTCCAGACTCCTTAGACCGCATAGGATCATGACCGCATACTTAGTAACGGTAATGAAATGTCTGCACACCACAGAACAACCAGCTCGGTGAGCAAACAAACAACCACATCCACACCCCAAGCTAAAAATTTTCGCTAAGATGTTAGAAGTATTGTCACCCCTCACTGGGGCATGTGCACTGGAAATCGAGCCCTGCTATTCCTGGAGTCCTCACAAAAGTTAAGGATTTTTAAAAGTACACAGAATTCCCCAATTTCTGTCTTTTAGACCCAGGTTGACAGAGAACATGGACCAGGTTTCCTTGCCAAACAAGAATAACTATACAAATAAACTGATTCTAACTCCAGATAAACAATTATGAACTATTGATATGTAATTTTACTTGTTAAAACTCTAGCCCACTTGTAAAGTCCTCCCTCAACACGTGCATGTAGACGGACCAAAAGTACATGGATGTCATGGGTAGAGGGGAAGATTGGGAAGGCAGTTCACTGGCCCTTGTTCACAGGGTTTGCTGAGATGATCCTTTTGCTGTTCAGAATGCTGCTTCTCAGTCTTCCTTCTCAAGGTATCTTGACTTGTTTGTAGAATGCTCAGGGTGACTGGTTCATTCTTAGAAAAGCCTCTGATTTAGTACTTTTAAAAAACTCACAGCTTACAGCAACAGATGCGGGGAAATAAACTGGCTGTCTTTGGGTTAGAGTTGCTTCTTATTACAGAGCAAAAACAAGCTATCCCCTTTCAAAGGACCATTGGGTTCTGTCCTGAACATTCACATCCCCTGCTAACTAAAAACTGAAAGAAATGCGGATGCTGTAAATCAGGAACAAAAACAAAGTTGCTGGGAAAGCTCAGCAGGTCTGGCAGCATCTGTGAATGAAAAAAAGAGTTAACTTTTTGGGTCTGGTGAGGACCCTTCTGAGCAAAACCGAGTTGCTTTTCCAGCAACTTTGTTTTTATTCACATCCCCTGTTCAGCTACTTAGGAGTCAGTCTCATGGTTATTGATGGGCAAGGAGGCCTTTGTCATTGTCACTATTTCACAGACCAATCAGCTACTCGTTGCCAGCCAAACCTCCATTTTTTGTGTCAGCCCCTGGGTCCAGCTTGTCTATAATTAGGTTTTCCCCACTGAACAAGCAGCTGTGTAAACAGTACTTATAATGGGTAACTTTTTTAAAAAGTGCAGTAATCCTACAACAATGCTTTTAAAACTATATTCTTGTTCCCATTTCACACTATAATCAAAAATATAGGAAAATAGGAAGTTAGTCTTTACAATCTCTATATTCTCCAATACCACAAGCTGCTGCGTGACTCTATGAATATCCACACCCACTTTATGTTCACATTAATCTCACCACGTTAGGTAAAACATCCTGTGTTAGTAACCTCGCATCAAGCATAAGTTGAGACTGATGTACTCTCTTAAGGGGGGAAAAAAACTCTCTTCTCAGGATCAAGACTGCACTAACAAGGCTAGCATTTGTTGCTCATCCGCATGTGTCCAGACTGGATAAGTACAATAGAATTTCCTTCATAAGGAGACATTACTAAAGCACTGGGTTTTTACGGGAGTCAAAATCCACTTTTACAGATGTTTTTTTTTAGAAAGGTCAAACAATTCAAATTCTCAGACTGCTGTAATTGAATGTGTGTTCCATGGATTATTAATCTGGTAAACCCTGCGATCTATGGCTCTATGTCAGGGTATCCTGCACCTGGATTGATCTCAGGAAAAGGGGTAATTGTGTCTCCTTTCACTCCTCCTGTCCTTAGGGAAAAATGGGGAGCCAGTTGCTGAGAATTTTAGGATGGAAGAGAGCTACCTGCCTCAAGATTTGCAAGAGGGGCAAGTGAAGGTTTGCACCAAATTCCTGTCTGTGGATCCTTACATGGTAAGTACATATTCCTTTCGGGTTGTTTGGCTGCAACATTTACCTGGACATTTTTTTTTGGTTGTAATGTCAACCTTTAGACAACTAACAATGTTAACTATCTCATTAGGAATCCTTTATCAACGAGGCAGTGGGAGCGAGGAGAAAAATTCAAGTTTGCTTTTCATACGCAGTGTATTCTGCTTGTAAAACTTCATGTACAAATAACGGCAGAGGCTGTAATGTCCAATCAGTTGTAACCAGTACACTACATAAAAGCAGAGTTTAAAAGCCTATTGCTGTAGAGATGGCATCAGATATGTTGTTGAGATCAGCACTCAGATTGCAATCTCTTGATGACCCATTATCCTGAGCGACTCTGCAAAGATGATTCTACATTTTATTGGCTTCACTGCATTAACTAACATCTCCAACAATAATCTAGTCATCTCTCCTTGACAGTGTTACCATCACTGATTTCCCCCACTATCAATATCCTGAAGGGTTACCATTGGCCAGAAACTCCACTGAATTAGCCATACAAATACTATGGCTACAAGAGTGGGTCAGAGGCTAGGAATCCTATAATGAGTAACTCGCCGCCTGAAGCTTGTTGCATATGCTTCAGCCTTATCTTTTGCACACTCCCATCATTCAGGATGGGGATATTTTGTAGAGCTTTCTGCTCCTGGTTAATAGGCTGCTACCATTCACTGACAGGACTGCAGAGCTAAGATCTGATCCATTGGTTGTGAGATTGCTTAGGTCCGTCTATCTCGTTGCTTATGCTGTTTGACATGCAAGTGGTCCTATTTAGCGGCTTTACTAGGTGGTTACCCTATTCTGAGGTGTGCCTGGTGCTGTTCTCCTGTGCTTTCCACTGAACCAGTGTTGACCCCTGGCTTGATGGTAATAGTTGAGTGAGGGATATACTGTGCCAAGAGGTTACAGGTTGTGTTGGGGTACAGTTCTGTTGCTGTTGATGGCCCACAGCACCTCATACTTGGATTGTTCAATCTGTTCAAAGTCTGTCCCATTTCGCACAGCGATAGTTCCACACGATGGAGGGTATTCTCAATGTGAAGGCGGGATTTTGTCTCCACAAAGTCACTCTTACCGGTACTGTCATGGACAGATGCATCTGCAGCCGGCAGATTGGTAAGGAAGAGGTCAAGTATGTTTTTCCCTCGTCAGTTCCCTCACTACCTGCCACAGACCCAGTCGAGCAGCTATGTCCTTTAGGACCTGACCAGCTCGATCTGTAGTACTGCTGCTGAGCCACTCTTGGTGGTGGACGTTAGTGTTCAGCCCGAGAGTACATCCTTCTTCCATCCAAGTTTTAGGAGTGGGACTTGAACTGTCAACTTGCTAACTCAGAGGTGAAAGTGATACCAGTAGAACCACAATTGACGTTCGATCCTTGCTTCCTTCCACCCTGCTAAATGGTGTTTAGTACAAGAGGATTTGTTGCTGTTTATATATTCTGCTTTGTGCAGCTCAGCTGTCATGATTCTTACGTTACAAATGCGGCTGTGGTTTCAACAATAAAGCACTTTGAGATGCTGTGGAGAGGCGATCTGCTTTTTAGGTGCTGAATTAATCCTTTAAAGTAGTTGTCATGGGATCTTTTACATCCAACCGCGGGGGGCAGATAGAGAAGATAGAAACATAGAACAGTACTACACAGGAACGAGCCCTTCAGCCCACCATGTTCGTGTCAACCATGATGCTATTCCAAACTAATCCCATCTGCTTGCATGTGGTCTGTATCCGTCTATTCTCTGCCTCTTCATGTGTCTGTCTAAGTGACACTTAAACATTGCTATCGTATCTGCTTCTACCACCTCCTTCGGCAGCTGATCCAGGCACCTGGCTGCTTTTCTTTTCAGAAGAAACTTGCCTCGCACATTCTGTTTATGCTTGTCCACCCCCCCACCCTTTACCTTATACCAGTATTGGTCATTTCCACCTGGGAAAATGACTTTTCACCAGATCCATGCCTCTCGTAATTTTATATACTTGGATCAGGAAGAGCCTTAGTTTATCATCACATCTGAAGGTGCTGCACTCCCTCAGTACTGAACTGTAGGAGTCATTGGGGCATCCTAAGGCCATAGAAAAAGCACTGACTGCTCTTATTTACCAATGATGCAAATCAGGAGAAATTTCTTATCTGTGGTGGGGAAAATAACGTTAATGTGAAAGCTAGGGACGAGGTCAGGGTGCAGTTTCATACAGATTGCAGTGGGAAAGCCGAATTTATTCATCAGGACAAAGTTGCTAAAGACAATGGAGCCACGCTCATAACTGAAGTCAATTTGATTTTGGTTAGGGAAGGGTTACAGAACCAAGCTACTAAAGGACAGCTCAACGTTATCCCATTGAGCTGGATGGCATGCTCTTGTTCTCCGTCCCGTGTACTTCTCATTATTCAAATCTTATTGAGCTGTTCTTGAGTTGAGTAGCGTCCTGGGGTTTAACATTTGGCTTTGATTTGATCTTGGCAGCGATGCAGGATGAATGAAGACACTGGTGCAGATTATCTGCCTCCATGGCAAGTGTCGAGTGTGGTGACTGGTGGAGGATTGGGTCTGGTTGAAGACAGTAAACATCAGAACTTTCAGAAATGCGACGTCGTGACTTCATTCAACTGGCCCTGGCAGACACGAGCTGTTGTGGACGGGGCTGTCCTGACTAAGGTAGAATGTTATTGCACCACGTTCCTTCCCAAAGTTCAAAACCATTGCAGTGCTACCCTCGATCACTTCCCTCACACCTACTTCAAAATGTTACTTATCTTCCAGGGGTGGAGGTAACCCCAGGTAATACCTGGGGGGCCAGTAATCTAAGAGGCCCAGGTCTGTCTATGCTCTGGGGATATGGGTTCAAATCCCATCACGACAACTCATGGAAAAGAAATTCAACTCCGTAATTGAGAATATAAAGTTGGTCTCAGTGATGGTAACCGTGAAATTATCACCCGTTGTAAAAATCCATCTGGTTCACTAATGTCATTTTTTTTAGGGAAGGAAATCTGCCATCAATACCTGGTCTGGCTTATAATTTTTTTTAAATTCACTGGTGGGGCATGGGCTTCGCTAGCTGGCCAGCATTTATTGCCCGTGCCTAGTTGCCCCTTGAGAAGGTAGTGGTGGGCTGCAGTCCGTGTAGGTTAACCCACAGCACTCTCCTCCAATGGGGAGGGAGTTCCAGGATTTAGACACAGCAACACTGAAGGAATATATTTCTAAGTAAGGGTGGTGAGTGCTTGAAGGGAATCTTGCAGGAAGTGGTGCCCCGGTGTATCTGCTGCCCTTGTCCTTCTTGTAGGAAGTGGCCATGGGTTTGGAAGGTGCCGCCTGAAGGTAACTCCAAAACCATTGCAATGTGGTTGACACTTAACTACCTGCTGAAATTGCCCTCATACTGTGTGGCTTGAGAGGCTGTTGGAGATGGGCAGCAAATGTTGGCCTTGCCAGTATCGCCCAAATCCTATGAATCCTATGAATTATAAGTAAACATGCAGTATGTGTTTCTGTAGCATTCTGCGTATAATTTTTATCTAAAATTGTTTCCGAGACTGCATATTCGGGCATTTTGTATTGTGATAAATTCTTCTTCTGGTTGTTGCTGAGGAAGAGTATGTATTCTCATCAGATGCAGAGAAGACAAAGGGGAGGCAATGGCCTAGTGTTATTATCGCTGGACTGTTAATCCAGAGAGATAATGTTCTGGGGACCTGGGTTCGAATCCGCCACGGCAGTTGGTAGAATTTGAGTTCAGTAAATATCTGGAATTAACAATCTAATGATGACCACGAGTCCATTGTCGATTGTTGGAAAAACCCATCTAGTTCACTAATGTTCTTTAGGGAAGGAAACTGGTATCCTTACCTGGTCTGGCCTACATGTGACTCCAGACCCACAGCAATGTGGTTGACTCTTAACTGCCCTCTGGGCAATAAATGCTGCCTGGCCAGCGACGCCCTCATCCCGTGAATGAATTTTTTTATAAAAAGGTAATTTTTCAAATGGAGAGAAACTGAGCCAGTTACAAAAGCTAAACCAAAAATGTCCAGAATGTTGGTCTGTATCAAGAGGGGCTGGAATTCAAGATTGAGAAGGTTGTGTTTCAGTTGTCAAGGTATTTGGTCAGACTCCATCTGCAGTAACTGAGTCCAAAATTTGCACACTGAACTTCAGAAGGAAGTATTGACCTTGGACAGCGTAACAGATATTCACCAGAGCCTTCACAGGGTTTAAACTTAAATTACATGGAGAGGTTACATAGACTAGTCTTGTAGTATTTTAAGTATTGGATGTGAAGGGATAATCTAATTGAGATTATTAAAGGATTTAATAGAGCATGTACTTTGAAAAAACATTTTCTCTGAAGGGGAGGGTCCAGAAGAAGGCGTTATAACTTACAACAAAATCACAAAAAAGGTTATAACTTACAACAAGACCATTTGGGATTGATGGCTGGAGCATCCTCTTTGCTGAGTAGCTAGGGGCAGCAGGAGACTCTCGGAATCCCTCCAGTGTGACAGAAGGCTATTCGGCCCATCGAATGCACCGTGACCTTCAGACTCTCTCACCTCACCACCCTGTCCCTGTAACTCTGCATTTCCCATGGCTAACCCACTTAGCCTGCACATTCCTGGATACCATGGGGTAATTTAGCATGGCCAATCTATCTAACCTGCACATCTTTCGGACTGTGGGAGGAAACCGGAGCACCTGGAGGACACCCACATAGACACAGGGAGAACGCCCAAACTCCACACTGACAGTCACCTGAGGGTGGAATCAAACCCGTGTCTCAGGCGCTGAGGCCGCAGTACTAACCACTGAGCCACCGTGCTGCCCCATGACTCCCTGACCAAAAGGTGTGTCAAGAATCCAGTGCAAATGTTCAAGACACAGACGGTGTTAGATATAGGTTTGGAGGGACCTAGAGCAAACGGAGACCAGGAACACATTATCTATATGATCTTACTGAGCGGCAGAACAGACTCCAGGGACTGAACAGCCTCTCCTATGCCGTGCTCCATATTGGGGATAAAAACGAAGAATGTGCTTCTTTTATTGGAATGAAGATGTTGAGAATAATCTGATTTCGAGTTTTTAAACATCAGAATATTATTTCAAATAGGAATGTGATCCTCTGAGTAGGTTTTATCCCCCCCACCCCCCCCCCCCATTCATTTACGGGACGTGGCCTGCGTTTACTGCCCATCCCTAAGTCGACCCCATTGCTGTGAGGCTGCAGTGACGTGTAGGCCAGACCAGGTAAGGAATCAGCCAGCACAGAAGAGACCTTTCTTCCCTGTACCAGCTCTTTGGAAAAGAGGAGGTGAAACTAATTGGATCGTTCTTCAAATGGTCATGTTACTCCCCACCCTTTATGTTGTTGAACCTTCTTCCACTGTCCTTTGGAATCGGTGCATTCCATACTGTAACCAGCGGTGTTTAAACAGCACCTCCTCCTGGTTGGAGGGTTCTGGGTCGCTCTCATTAAGGTTTGCTGCTGTGCTGATACAGCCTACAAAGTCGGAATGACTTGTAACCCTGTGATCACCTCGGTCAAGATAGAAGCTGACAACCTAATAACATAATTCATCACGTGGAGAAAAGAGCTGTGTTGTTGCCATGGTGATTATATAATTGCAGCAGAAATGTATTCTACTGAAATGTTCGGATAAATGAAGGGAGCTATTAAGAGGATCCAATTTCAGAATTTCTGCATTCTTTTTGTGTGTTTAGCACTCCAGAAGTGAAAGAGCCTTTTAGCATAGAGCTCGCATTAATGTGACATTCTATAGTCCAGGTACGAAGTTCCAACACCATTAGAATTGTATAATGCCTTCCTTGTGTGCAGCTCCAGACTATTGTGCCCAAGTCTGAAACATAGAGAATACTGGAGAAACTCAGCAGGTCTGGCAGCATCTGTGGAGAGAAAACAGAGTTAACGTTTCGAGTCCAGTATGACTGTTCAGAGCAGCTCTGAACTCCACATCTCGATCAACAGATACTGTCACACCGACTGCCTGTCTCCAGCACTTCCTGTTTTTATTTTGGATGTCCAGCATCCACAGCATTTTTTTGCTTTTTAAGTAGCTGGTTGGTCTAAGGACTGGTGACCAGTTATTGATGACAAAGGCCTTCTGCCTGTGAGCAACTGTGTGATTGACGCCATCCAGCTTCGGAGTCAGTGTTTGAGAGACACCATCAAATCTACACAAAAGCAGGAGCCCTGTTCACTGCAATAAAAAGCATCAAGAGCCAAAAGATAGTCAGTTTGACTCCCCTTTCCAGATACGGTAAGTTGTGACTGCTAAATTGATAAATCAAAGACTTTTTTATTATTGGGAAGTAGTCACCCTATACTTCCTTCAATCAAGTGAAAGTATCTGGAGAAGGAAAATTGGGGCGTCGTGTTGGGGTTGTACAGGACTTTAGTGAGGCCTCTTCTGTAGTACCATGTGCAGTTCTAGTCACTCTGTTACAGGAAGGATATTACTAAACTAAAGGTCCAAAAAAAATTTACCAGGTTGTTGCTGGGAACGAAGGGAACAGCCAGAAAAAGTGGTACAATTACAATGTTTAAAAGACATTTGGGTTAGTTCATGAATAGGAAAGGTTTTGAGGGATATGGGCCAGGAGCAGGCAGGTGGGACTAGTTTTAATTTGGGATTATGGTTGGTGTGGACTAGTTGGACCAAAGGGTCTGTTTCCATGCGGTGTGACTGTATGATTGAGAAGAATGATTTAATAATTCTATTCACATCGATTTTATCACTAGCTTCCCTCCTCAGATTAGAAACCACAATGGACAAATGACGCATCATAGGAATGACAGACTTTGTGTACAAGTGAATACTTCACTCAATGTGATCAATTATAATTGTATGTGTTTGCTAATTTCCTCTTTCCAGTCAAAGCAAATGGACTTTGCAGATGTAACAGTGGTCATTTTAATCAAAATCGCTGGGCAGAGTCCCACAGGATTGGTGAAGGCATTTATTCTAAATTCGGCCCAATCTTGCACTCTAGGCAGAGTCAGTCCTCCACTTCTGTGGCGATGTTTGTTTGTAACCAAGGATATCCCTTCAGGATGTTACAGCCAATTAAGTATTTGTGAAATGGCAGTCACTGTTCCATTGGAGGAAAAGTGACACCAATTTGCACACAGTAAGTTTCCCCTCAAACAATGTGAGGATGATGATGATGACCAGCAGTCAATGAAGCTGAGGTGCTGTAAGAGCAGCGTAGCACCCAAACACTGTCATTAGCTTGGCTGTGTGGGTTGGGTTAAGACTGATCTTGCTTTCTTCCATTTCACACTGCCATTTTTCCCATCTTCTAGCTTGACCCTCAGCTTGTTGACGGGCACCTCTCCTACTTCCTGGGTGCAGTGGGGATGCCTGGTCTTACCTCTTTGCTGGGGGTGAGAGAAAAGGGGCACGTGACACCCGGTGCCAACCAAACGATGGTGGTCAGTGGCGCAGCGGGAGCCTGTGGAATGTTGGCGGGTCAGGTATGGAATGGAGAGGGTTCAGAAACAATGTTGCTGGGACTGCAGGGTTTGGGTTATAAGGAGAAGCTGGAGCATAGGAGGTTGAGGGGTGACTTTAGAGATTTATAAAACCTTGAGAGGCACAAATAAAATGAACAGCAAAGGTCTTTTCCTTAGGGTGGGGGAGTTCAAAACAAGGGGGCATGTTTTAAGGTGAAAGATTTAAAAGGGGCCTGAGGTGCAACGTTTTCACCAGAGGATGGTTCTTATGTTGAATGAACTGCCAGAGGAAGTGGTAGATGCAGGTACAGTTACAACATTCAAAAGACATTTGGGTAGATACATGCCTGGGAAAGGTGTTGACAGATATGGGCCAAATACAGGCAAGTGGGTCTAGTTCAGTTTAGGAAACCTGGTTGGTTTGGACGAGTTGGACTGAAGGGTCTGTTTTTGTGCTGTATGACTATGACCCACTGTCCTAGTGTATTGTGAGTGGAGCTGACTGATGTAATTCCTTGCAGCATTAGCAAACAGCAATCCTAACAGCCTGGTCACACATCATTGACCCGTGGACTTGTAGTCTAATAACATAACCACTGTAGGATAGCACTACCTTGACCAGTGGGATACAAATCCAGGACATCATCCAGGGCAGCACAGTGGCTCATCGGTTAGCACCGCTGCCTCACAGTGCCAGCGACTCGGGTTCAATTCCAGCCTTGGATGACCGTCTGTCAGAGTGGAGGTTGCACATTCTCCCCATGTCTGCATGGATTTCCTCTGGGTGCTCTGGTTTCCTCCCACAGTCCAAAGATATGTAGGTTAGGTGGATTGGCCTTGCTAAATTGCTCATAGTGTACAGGGATGTGCAGGTTAGGTGGGTTAGCCATAGGAAATGTGGGGTTATCAGGATAGGGTAGGGTGGTTGGGTTTGGGTGGGATGCTGTTTGGAGGGTTGGTGTGGACTCAATGGGCTGAATGGCCTACTTCCACATTGTAGGGATTCCATGTCCTAAATCTATTTCTGATTGTGGCTTGAGTTAATACTCAGATCTTTGACCAAATTTTTGGATGCCTAGCCTAATACTTGTAGCTGTCAGGTATGTCTGATTTATGTTCCTATCTTGGGACATTTCCCCACATTAGAGGTGCTATTTAAATGCAAAGTTTTCAAAGTGACGCAAATGTTTTTGTCTGGTCAATGATATTGTTAGGGCTTGTTTGTGTAATTGTTAATGTTAATAGAATGGATAGGGTATTAATTATCTTTGAGCACACACAAATTGAGAATAGCCTGTACGCTGGAGATGTTGAATGAGATCAGTGAGACTGAGTAAGTCGTTAAATTCTCCCAAGGTAAACTCAAAGCTATGTGTCTTGGTGTTTATCAGTTGGAATCAATGAACAAAATGTTCCCTTGTAATATGCGTTATGTTTGATGGGATTCTGCAATTGCATCTTACGTTTAGCTTCCGATAACTAGGTGTTTTCAGAGGCAGCAGGTTGATTGGTTAAAGTGTCTAACGTTGTCATGGTGCCCCCAGATTGGTCGGCTCGAAGGGTGCTCTCGAGTTGTTGGGATCTGTGGCACTGATCAGAAATGTCAGGTCTTGGTCAGCGAGATCGGCTTCGACGCAGCCATCAACTACAAGAAGGATAATGTTGCAGAGAAGCTCCGGGAATACTGTCCAGCTGGAGTGGACACCTACTTTGACAATGTTGGAGGGGATATCAGCAACACCGTTATAAGTCAGGTAAAGATGCCAAAGGATGAAGGAATGGGAAGGCAGGGAAGTAACTAAGTTTTTTTTTATTCCTGAGTGGGTGAGGGTATGTCGATCACTATTCCTGATCTTTATTCCTCTTTCCCCAGTGAAGAAAGGGAATATTATTCTCTTCTTTTCAAACTATGCAAACCTTTTCCTTTCCTTCCAATCTGCATTTTGTGAAGGCTGCCATCCTAGCGGGCACCTGTACCACTGGGTACACTGGCTCCAGCAGCTCACCTGTTGGTGCCACAGTTGCAAACACAAAATATTGAAGTGCTGTTGAACTGTCCGAACTCTCCTCCTGACCTCTCATCAGTATGCCTCTGATCCTTGATATTCCTAGTAACTGGGGTGAACGAACAGGGTGGCGGGGGTGTGGTCAGGAGTAAGAACAGCCACTTCTCTAAATTTCCACAGGCCCCCGTGCACCCCCCCCAAAAAAAACATTGAAGGCTGTCATGGCTTTGCGCCATCTGCAACAGTGACTTGCATTTATATAATGCTTCTAAAATTGTCAAACCTTTCAAACCCCTTCACAGGAGCACTGCACAAAAAGTTGACCAAGTCACACAGGGAAATACAAGGACTAGTGGGCAAACACTTGGTCATAGAGGTAGGTTTCAAGGAGGCTGAGCGTGGGTCCAAGGAAATCCCAAAATCCCAAAATTTAAAGTCCTTTGTCTGTCCAACTCTCTATGGGCTCTATCTTATCGTTTACTCCCTACCCCACACACCTCCCTATTTTCTGCATATAAACTGACATTTTCCCAGCCACCATCAGTTCTGAAGAAGGGTCACGGACCCAAAACGTTAACTCTGTTTTCTCCTCCACAGATGCTGCCAGACCTGCTGAGCTTTTCCAGCAACTTCGTTTTTGTTCCCAAAAGTTAAAGCCTTGACAGTTCTAGGTATATCAGCCAATGTTGGAGTACTGAAAATACACCTCCAATTTATTGCCTGGAAATATGGTGGAGGCGGGTTTGATTGAGGCATTCGAGGGCACTGATGGTTACCTGGACAGAAATGGTGTGCAAAAATGTGGGGGAAACGGTAGGAGATTTGCATTAGATAATGACGCTCCTTTGAAGAGTAGATAGGATGGGCTGAATGGCCTCATTCTGTGCTGGAACACTCAGAGACTCTGAGTTTTGTGATATATGCTTAAGCAGTAAAACCCCAGCTGTTGGTCGGGGTGTGGGGCAATAGTTTCATTTGTTCATAGTTCCAATCCCCTTTAATTCCATGGTGGGACAGGGGGGTGTGGGAGAAGGAATACCCTTTCTCCAAGATGACCCAGCTCTTACTTTAAAAATAGCTCTTGGCCCAAGCACCGAAAGGGGATACAAATCCTTTTTGTGAAAGCTGCCCTCACTGTTTAACCCTGTCAGTCCACCATCTTAACAGAGGAACAGGAGGAAGCCATTCAACACCTCAAGCTTATTTAGCCTGCTGTTCGAAAAGATCATGGCTGATTTGAGACCTAACTCCATAGCCCTGTCTTTGCTCCGTCTCTCTTGGGCAACTGGTGCCCCCATTAAGAAATATTACTCTTTCTAGGTTTTATCCGAGTATCACAATATCTGTCTCTTCAACCCAGATGAATCCAAACAGCCACATCATCCTTTGTGGACAGATCTCCCAGTACAATAAAGACGTGCCTTATCCCCCTCCGCTGCCCCCTCCCACAGACGCTATCCTGAAGGAGAGGAATATCACCAGGTAAGCGAAACATTTCATTCGCCAATACAGAGGGTGCCCCATACTTTTCTCAGTACCTTCCTGCAGTGCCCTCAGACAGTGGTGGTGCCACAATTTGCAGATTCATTAATAGACAGGGCACCCAGCAAGGAGTTCTTCCCTGGCACTTCACAGATGCTGCCAGACTCTGGGTTTCTCTGGCATTCGTTCCAGATCTCCAGCATCTACTCTTTTATTTTTTTTTGGTTTTTCGAAGGATGGTGAGCTGGCTGACTGCCAGTAGGCATGGCTGTAACCCCAACGATATCCCCACTGCCACTTTCCACAATTGGCTACTCTCACTCGGGCCTATGGTGTAATCAAATCCAAGGGCAAGGTCCTCAGTCTGGGGTCAGGAATCTGATAGAGAGAACAAGGTTCAGGTCCTAACCTCGCACTGCGACTGTACCACTCTGTCTGTGCCATCTTGAAATGCCTCACTTGGGCCAGTTAGTGTTGCTGAAGGCAGTCAGGAAACTGCAACTGACCCCAGACTGTACAATTCTCAGAAGCAGCCATTATAGAGCCTGCTGAAGTCTGGTTCAAAACCCTAGCATTCCCTCCAAGGAAGCTGCGGACCAAGCTAAAGCATGTGGACTGCAGTGGATCAAGAAGGCAGCTCACCACCGCCTTCTCAAGGGCTAACCAGGGGTGGGCAATGAATACTGGCCCAGCAGCGACACCCATGTCCCACAAGTGCGATTTTTTTTTTTTTTTATTCGATGAGGCTGCTGGTTCCCACAGTTGGGTGGCCAAACAGCCACTTGAAAGGCACGATACTTGATCTGACACAATAATCTTTATTGTCAAAACTTATTCTTCAGACTAGCTCTCTGTTTACTGGGTGCCGTGCACGAATGCATGATTTTTGTTTTACAGGCCCACAGTTTGATAGTCGCCTTCTCCCCAGCCCACTATTGAGCTCTTCAAAAAGTATTCCAGGGGTATCAGTTGGAGGGTGCAAGATTACCACATTCTCACCTCCACAGACAGTTGAAAACCAGGCCCACAGACTTATTACAATGGAGAAAGATGCCATTCAGCCCTTCAAGTCCAGCCTGTGTCACACCCATGCCCCTCCCTCTTTTGCAGGAAGTCACGCAAATCAATTTCCTTCAAGCAGCTGCTCAGTTTCCTTTGAAATCATCCATTATTTCTGTTCGTGGGCTATTACCATTCAGTGTAAAATAATTCTTCCTCTGCTTTCGTTTGTATCTGTTACCCAAAGGCAGAAAACTGTGCCCCTTGCCTTTTTATGATCAACCCAACGTGGAACGGGTTTTGCTTGTTCCCTATATCCAAAACTGTCATAATCTTGTACACCTCGATTTAAAATGAAGAAAGAGTGGGATCCTAGATGGCTGGTTTTATCTTTGCTCCATTTTCCTTACTATACACATCAATTTTCCACCTTGCTGAGGATCAGATGTTCCTGAAATTTTTAATTCCAAGTGATTGGACAGAGTGGCAGTGGTTAATTCTGTTTCTCATTCTTTGAATGCATTTGTCACTCTCAAGATCTATTTCCAAGTCAGGATGGTGAATGGCTTGGAGGGGAACATGCAGGGAGAGGTGTTCCCATGTATCGGCTGTCCATGTCCTTCTGATGATTGCTGGGTTGGATGGTGTTGAGCAGAGATGCTTGGTGCATATAATACAGGTGCTTTTAGACACCAACTCTATTAATTGCTGTTCATATTGTGTTGGAAAGTCCCAAGTGCAGTGTTTTGTATCAGAAAAGCTGCAACGCTGGGCCTCCAGACTTTTATCCTGTTCTGATATCTTTGTGTCTGCATGTTTAAACTGACACTGGCAGTGTCTGCTGACAGCGTTGTGTTGGGTAAAACACTTTGTGGTCTAATCGTGATTTTGCTTCCTCTTGTCACCATCCCCTTCCCCTTGTGACCTACAGAGAAAGATTCCTGGTGCTGAATTATACAGAAAAGTTTGATGTGGGTGTGGTCCAGTTGAGCCAATGGCTAAAGGAAGGAAAGCTGAAGGTACTATACTAAACTGCGTATTTACTGTTCTGTGCATTCCTTCTGTGTTTTTTTTAAAATGCAAAACAGATTCCTGGCCAGAATGGGGATGATTGGCAACTTTCCTGTCAGTCATAATGTACTCTGCTGGAACTGACTGGGCATTTTCACAGAATCATTAGAATCCCTATAGTGTGGAAGCAGTTCATTTGGCCTATCGGGTTCTCTTTGGACTGTGGAGGGAAACAAATGTGCAAACTCCACGTTTGTTTGCTTTAAATCCAAGTACTCAAAAATTCCCCACTCACTGCATTTGGTTGAAAAAATAATCCTGCTTTGATTAGGAGATTAGCTGTAGTTTTGGTTGCGAATTCTGTTGCTGCAGTTCATAGAGACTCTGTTAAAAGGCAAACAGACTGTGTTTATGGTAAGGTGATGCAATCCCCACTTTGTAAAAGGGCAACTGTAGATGTAACCTCCTGCTATAGGGTCCTAGGGTTATTGGTGTGTGACTTCGAAATTCCCTCAGCTGCTGTGTCCCTGAGGTGAGCCAGTGAATAGCTGTACTGGCAACTTGGCTCTCTAGTCATCAGAATTCATGTCAAAGCTGGGACAAATAGGCAGTAACCTAGTGGTTACTGCTCATTGGTCACCACCTCTGCCAAGCGGAGCTCTGGTGGGTTGATCACGCATAAAAACACTGCAAATGATGGGGCAGACAGGACGAGGAAGAGGGGGCATGGCAGGAGGGGCAATGAGGCGTTTAACCTTTCCAATCGCTCACTTTACCAACTCCTATCACCTCCCCTGCGCTGTCCGTCACGAGTCAGGTGGGTTCAGTAATAGCTGCCAGCCATTCATGCCAGTTCCCAGAGGGTGGGTTTTGATTGTCCTGGTTTCATAGAGGTCTATAGCAGAGAGAAAAAAACAGTTGTTCCATTAAGTCTACACCAGTCGCAAACAAGCACCTGACTACATTTGACTATTCTGTTCCCAGTGCAAGAACCCTGAATATTGTGATTATACTTTTCTCGTGTCAGTGTGAGTGAACAACACTCTCATCGTGAAGTTCAGTTATTGCAAATCCAATAATCTTGATGTGCAGCATAATCTGACCAAGATGCTGCCCTGGGTTGTCAATGCCAAACCATCACCCTTCCCATTGGTCCTATTTTATTTTGTTGCATAGTTGTGTTGACAGAATGAACTGTAGGTGGCAAGGAAGACACAGTCCGCAGGAACTGGTCACCTGCTAACAGCCTTGAGCCTCTGTGTCAACCCCAAGCCAATGCCTCTCTGCCGCTCAGTGGTGCAGAAGAGAAACTGATGTATGTTTTGGGATGTGGAGTTTAACTGCCAGGTTACCTGGATGCCCATTAGTGACGCTCTCCATGCTACAACTGGCAGGGGAAAGGCAGATATGAACTGAAGCAAAAAGTGTGATTTTCCTGACCAAAGGCCAGCAATTGCACTGACACTTGACACTGCGATGTTTGAATAATGTGGCCCACAGTCGGGTTACACAAGACCTGTTTACAGCTGTCTTAAAACATTTCTCCTGCAGGTTCGTGAGACAGTGGTGAAAGGACTGGAAAACATTGGAGGTAAGAAAACAGGCAAAAACTGAAATGGCTGGAGAAACTTAGCAGGTCTGTGAAGAGAGAACAGTGTTAACGTATCCAGTCAGGGAAAAGTCCACTTTAGGCCATCTTTGTCTACTGTGATCTTCCCCTCTTTACCTTCTAACTGGCATATCTATACAACTCATCCAGCTAAGATAGTGACCCTTAGTTTTCGTCTCTCCCACAAGGAAAAGTGACCTTTCTGCATGCATTCTCCAATTCCCTGGGGTTCCTGTACATTTCAGCAAGACAACCTATCATTCCAACTCTGGATACAGGCCCAACCTGCAGTGTTTAAATCAGAACACTGAAGAATCTGGGGACCACTCAAACACAGAGAGGCAGGTTGGCCTTTGGAAGGACAGTAATCCAACAGATCTAGAAATCTAGTAACATCAGGGTTGCTAACTGAAGAACTTAGTTTTGTTTAATTGCTAGCAGGCAATTTCCGTGAAACAGCTGAAGTTTGTGAGCGACAGAGCACTGCACAGCTGCCAGTGAGGGTTGTAACATACAATTCTGGCAAGCTGGAACAAATAGCAACATTAAATATGTTCAGTCTTCATCTGAATAGATCAGCTCAAACAAGCGAATGAAAGAGATAGGGCACTATTGACATTAAAGGAAATTGCAGGAGGTTGACCATGAGACAAATATCTATTAAATATCTGGATGTTGTGTTTAGAAATGACAGGCGACTGTGTAAGTATGACAAGAGTCAGAGTACAGAATGCAACATGTAGAGATTTGTTGATTCTTTTTCAACCCAGAGTCTCCAGAACATATCAATTCTGATAAAACAGAGGCAGTTCATTCTGGATTAAATTTATTTTTCCTTAAATAAAGTAAAGCACACAGTCAGAAACGGAACACTTCAGTGAACAGATTGTCAAAGGGTGGTGACAAGATATACAGCAGGCTTGCCTTACGAACAGCTGGATTCCAAAACCCTTTGGAACCTGTTCTCCAGGTTCTGGATTGGTCTGGAGTGAAGACAGTATGAAACCCCTCAAATCTACTTTCAAAAAATAATGTACTTATTTTATTGATATTGGAGATATTTTGTATCACGTAGTGAGTTCAGTGAATTGATTTTGTTCATTCAACTTCTCTTGGATGACACTGAATGAAGAGAGTGGTCAAAGGTGCCTTGTTCCCAGAGCACTGCCATCAAAGTTACCAAAGCTGGCTAGGTTGGGAGATGGCTTTTGAAATATGCCGTCTTTGAAAAGATCTTCAATAAGATTGCATGTTAGTCTTATCTCTAAGATCAGAGGAATAGAATAGGTGGAGAAGCATCTGACTGGATAGCAAACTTGATTATAAACAGAAAACTGATTGGAGCTGAAAGATACTTACTCAGACTGACAAAAGGTGTGAAATGAACTTCACACATCACTGTTCACCATCTACATAAACGCTTTGGAAATTGGCAATATGATTTCAAAACATATGGGCGACACCAAATTGACAAGGAAAGGGGAGCTAGTTAATACAGAGGACAGCTGTGATAAAATACTGGCAGGTATTAATTTAAGAGCAAAGTGGGCATGGAAATGATAAATTAATGTCAATGGTATTCAGATTCTGATTGGAAGAGTCCCTGGTAATCATATCCCACTACTCCACAAATTAACCAAAGGTGTAAATGTTTCATTTAATCACCAAAGTAGTCAATTGGCTTCGTTTTAATGCTGTTATCCAGAAACGCAAGAGTCTTTCACTAAGTTTCTTCAATAAATTCAAAATTAGCTTATTTATAATAAATAAAACTTGTACTTTAAACAAGTGGAAAAACTGGTTATCAGCTAAGTTCGGAATTAAACTTCGTCCTGTGAATCACAAACATGCACACAATTACACGTAGTCAACTCTGCCGAGATAATCTGGGGTTTAAAAGGTCTGAACTCTCAGTTCAGTTGGCTTCCTGTCATTGAGATCATGATGCTGACAATGAATTGTCGAGTGTGTGTGTGTCTGTTTATTAATTCATAGAGATGGACCTTGCAGCTGGCCCTGCTGTCAGCTTCTTGGAGATATTTCCCTTCGCCTGACACCCATTTGGTGTGTACTGGAAAACATAGCAACTGTAGTCCAGAGGCTGTTGCTAAGAAACCTCCAGTGACAAGCCTCTTCCACCTGTTTGTTTAACAATTAAAGTTTAAAAAAAACTTATCAAAAATCAAAAGCTTTGTCTTGCCTTTCTTCTACGAAGTCTATTTGTAAATGGTAGGTGAATCACAAGGTTAAAACCATTTCTTAATCCAGAATGTCCAAAAAGCTCCATATTCCACATCCTCCTAATTCTTAAATAAAACTGTGTATTTTGGTAGATTCAGGATTTCTGTATTTGGGGTAGGGGTAAAGGGATCTAAGGGTAAAAACTAATAATCCATCTTTCGTACTTACACAGTCACCTGTCATTTTTAAACACCGCATAGAGCTTAACAATGTTAATACGAAATGGGAGCAAGGGAAGGCCATTTGGCCCTCAAGACTGTTGTACCATCTATGAAGATCTTCCACCTCAACTCGACTTGCCTGCACTATTACTTAATTCACTTCGTACCCAAAATCTATCAATCTCAGTCTTGAATTATTCTCAATGATTGAGCATTCACAACCCACTAGGGTAGAAACTTCAAATGATTCACAGCCCTGCCACTGAAGAAATTTCTTCTCATCTCAGTCTAACTGGTTGACTCCTTACTTCTGTAACTGTGTAGAATGTGGAATTTACTACGACAGGGAATACATGAGTGAATTGTATCAACACCTTTCGGGGAAAACTAGATCGCCATATCAGAACATAGGAGCAGGATTATGCCATTCAGCCCCTCAAGCCAGCCCTGCCATTCAATATGACCATGGCTGATCTGCCTCGGGCCTCAGCTCCTCTATTGTGCCGCCTCTCAGCCATCAAATAAAAAAATTACCTTTAAATAGTTTCATTGATCTAGCCTCCACAACTCCCTGGGGTAGAGATTTCCAGACATTCGCTACCCTCAGAAGAAATTACTTTCCATCTCGGTATTAAATGAGTGCACTCTTATTCTGTAACTATGTTCCCTAGTTTTGAGATTCACCCACTAATGGAAACATCCTCGTAATATCTACCCTTGTCAAGCCCCTTCAGAATCTTGTACATTTCAATAAAGGCCTAACCTATTTAGTTGTTCCTTCATCTTAGGAATCAGCCTAGTGCGTCTCCTTTGAACACCTCCAATGCCAGTACATTCTTTCTTAAATACAGAGACCAAAACTGCACATTGTTCCAGTACTGTGACTAGTGGTATCCTACAAGGATCAATGTTAGGGCCTCAGTTATTCATATTATTTATTAATGACCTGGATAATAGTGTAGAAAGTCATCTGTCTAAATTTGATAACACCAAGTTAAGCAGCATTGTAGATGATAGTCTATCAATGTAACTTTATGCTAAGTGATTGGGCAAAATTGTGGCAGATGGAGTTCGATGTAACAAGTGTGAGGTTATCCACTTTGGAATGAAAAAAGATAGGTCAGGGTACTTTCTGTATGGAATACAGTTAAATACAGTAGATGCCCAAAGAGATTTGGGGTTCAGATCTTAAAATGCAACAAGCAGGTGCAGAAAATAATTAAGAAAGCTAATGGAATGCTAGCCTTTATATCTAGAGGACTGAAGTACATGAATGCAGAGGTTATGTTGCATTTACTCAGAACCCCAGTTAGACCTCATTGGAGAACCGTGGGCAGAACTGGGCAGCAGACCTCAGGAAGGCTTATTGACTTTGAAGGGAATATAATGTAGGTTTACAAGAATGATACATGGATTTCAGCGGTTATGTTACGAGGATAGATTAAACAAATTAGGCATGTTTTCTCCAGAATTTACAAGGATAGGGGGTAATCTGATCAAAGTCTTCAAGATATTAACAGAAGTCAAGGTAGGTAAAGATAAACTATTTCCATTGGTTGGAGATTCTAGAACTAGTGAATACAGCCTGTGAGTATTAGGGTCAGATCATTCAGGAGAGATGTTAGGAAGTGCTTCAACGTATAAAGGGTGGTAGAGATTTGGAATTTTGTTCCACTAATAGCAGTGGATACAGGATCAGTTATTAATTTTAAAGCTGTGATAGATTAATGTTAAGTAAATGTATTAAGGAATATGGGCCAAAGGTAGGGAGGTAAATGGAGTTGGAATCAGCCATGATTTCATTGAAGGGGGGAACAGAGTTGAGGGGCTGAATAGCCTACTCTGTTCCTATGTACTCCAGGTGTAGCCTTACCAATACTCTTTACAATTGTAACATGTCTTCACTGTTTTTAAACCCGAACCTCCTAGCAATAAATGTCAAAATCCATTTTGCTGCTTAATTCCTTGATGCATTAAAAATACCCAGATCCGTCTGTGTTGCACATTTTGTTTTGGAGTCTCTCTTCATTTAAATAATAGTCTGTCTTTTGATACTTCAATCAAAGTGCATGACCTCACACTTTCCTATATTAAACTCCATTTGCCATGTTTTTGCCTGCTCACTCAACCTACCTATATCCCCTTACAAACTCAGAGTCATACAGGATGGAAACAGACTCTTTGGTCCAACTTATCATGCTGACCATGTTACCAAACTAAACCAGTCCCACTTGCCTGCATTTGGCTTATATCCCCTCCACACCTTCCCTATTAAAGTACTTATCCAAATGTCTTTTAAATGTTGTAACTGTACCTGCATCCAACACTACCTCTGGCACTTCATTCCACATACACACAGAATGGTTTGTAAAAGAAAAAGTTGCCTCTGATGTCCTTTTCAAATCTTTCTCCTCTCACCTTAAAAAATGCCTCTAGTTTTGAACACCTTTACCTTATCTATACCCCTCATGATTTTATAAATCTCTACAAGGTCACCCTGCAACCTTCTATGCTGCAGTGAAAAAAGTCCCAGCCTATTTTTATAACTCAAACCCTCCATTCCTGGCAATTTCTGGTAAATCTTTCCTGAAAACACTCCAGCTTAATAATATCGTTCCTGTAACAGGGTGACCAGACTGGACACAGCACTCCAGAACAGGCCTCACCAAAGGACTGTATGACATCCCAACTCTTATACGCAATGGCCTGAGCAATGGGAGCAAGCGTGCTAAATGTCGTCTTAACTACCCTGTTTACCTGTGATGCAAATTCCAAAGAATTATATACCTGGACCCTCAGCCTATCTGTTCTACAACACTACCTAAGGCCTTACCATTAATTGAGTAAGGCTTGCTCTTGTTTGTTTTACCAAAATGCAATACCTCACATTTATCCAAATTA
Organism: Rhincodon typus; assembly: GCF_021869965.1. Lineage (NCBI taxonomy): Eukaryota > Metazoa > Chordata > Chondrichthyes > Orectolobiformes > Rhincodontidae > Rhincodon > Rhincodon typus. Next base: position 79,922,368 of record NC_063339.1, read on the forward strand.
AACTCCATCAGCCCACTGACCCAATTGATCAAGATCTCTCTGTAATTTTAGATCACCTTCTTCACTGATAGCAGGAACTGCAGATGCTGGAGAATCTGAGATAACAAGGTGTAGAAATCTGATTTCTGAAGAAGGGTCTAGGCCCGAAACGTCAGCCTTCCTGCTCCTCTGATGCTGCTTGGCCTGCTGTGTTCATCCAGCTCTACACCTTGTTATCTCACCTTCTTCACTGTTGACTTTACCACCAATTCGGTGTCATCTGCTAACCTACTTATCATGCCTCCTATATTCTCATCCAAATCATTTTTATAAAAATGATAAACAAAAGTGGACCCAGTACCCATCTCTTTAGAACACTGGTGGTCACAGACCTCTTGTATGAGAAACAACCCTCCACCACCACCTCCTACCGTCGAACCAATTTTATATCCAATTGGCAAGCTCATCCTGAATCCTACGTTATCTAACTTCTAATTAGTCTATCATGCAGATACCTTTATCAAAGACTTTAGTAAAGTCCAAGTAAACAACATCTACCACTCTGCCCCCATTAATCTTTTTGGTTACTTTCTCAAAAACTCAACATTGTGAGACATGATTTCCCTCACACAAAACTATGCTGACTATCCCTAATTAGTCCCTACCTCTGCAAATGCATGTAAATCCTATCTTTCAGAATCAACTTCAACTTACCCACCACCAATGTCAGATGGTCTATAGTTCCCAAGCTTCTCCTTACAGCCTTTCTTAAATAAACACACATTAGCCACCTTCCAGTCCTCCAGCACCTCACCCACTGTTATAGATGATATACATGTTTCTGCTTGGCGCCCCACAATGTCCTCCCCCCACAACATGCTGGGGGTCCCGGAGATTTATCCACGTTTATGTTTTCTAAGACCTCCAGCACTTCCTCTTCTGTAATGTGAACTGTTTTCAAAACATCAATATTTATTTCTCGGAGTTCTCTAGCCTCTTTCTTTCTCCAAAGTAAAAACTGACATGAAATGTTCATTTAATATCTCTCCCATCTCCTAAGATTCAACACAAAGATGATCTTGTTAACGTTTAAGGGTTCTACTGTTTCTCTAGTTGCTCTTTTAATGTACTTGCATCATCTCCTTGGATTATCCTTAACCTAATCTGCCAAGGCAATCTCATATCCCCTCTTTGCCTTCCTGATTTCCCTCTTAAGAATACCCTTACACTCTTTATACTCTTGTTATACAGTTGTCTAATCCTTTTTATTCTTGACTAGAACCTCAATATCTTTATTCATCCATTGTTCCCTAATCTTACCACTTTACCTTTCACTTTAACTGGAACATTTGTTTCTCTGAACTCTTGTTACTACACATTTGAAAGTCTCCCACTTGTCTGTCGTCCTTTTACCTGTGAACAGTCTACTCCAATCGACTTTTGAAAGTTCTTGTCTCATACCGTTAAAATTTGCCTTGCTCCAATTAAGAACTTTAACTTTTATGGAAGGCTTATCCTACTAATAGAATTATGATCATTAGTCCCAAAGTGTTCCCCTACTAACACATCAGTTACTTGCCTGCCTCATTTTCTAAGAGAAGGTCAAGTTTTGTTCCTTCTCCAGGAGGAACATTTACATGTTGATAAAAACGTTCTTGAACATTTAAAAAATTCCTCACCATCCAAACCTTTAACACCAGTCTCGTCCCAGCCAATGTTTGGAAAATTAAAATCCCCCAATTCCTTATGTCATCACAACATATCCTCCCACCTACGTTTCCATCATCAGTAAATTTGGATACATTATACTCTGCTCATCCTCCAAATCAATAATAGATTGAAAATAATTGAGGCCCAAGATCCTTGTGGCACTCCACTTAGTTAGAACTTTCTAACCTGAAAAAGACACATTAATCCTGACTCTCAGTCTTCTGTGTGTAAACCAATCAGCAATCCATGCCAATACAGATTCAGAGGCTGCCAACTCTTGTCTGTGGGTCATACAGGTGGATTAAAGAATCGAAAAACTGCAGGAGTCTATTCAGCCCAGTGTGCCTGTTCCAGCTACTCAAAAGAACCAAACAATTAGTCTGAATTTGCTGATGTTTCCATACAATTCTGCAGTTTTGTTTTCCCTTCCTTTTGAATTTTGAAAGTTCCTCTCGAATCTCTTTTAGGAACACCTTCCAGATCACAACAATTTAATGTCAAAAAAATTCTCTTCCTTCCTCTGGGTCTTCTGCCAATTGCTTCAATCTGTGTCTTGTGGTTAACTGAATCTGTTGCCAGAGGAAACACTGGCATTATCCCTTGTAATACTGAATGCTTGTCTTAAACTTTCTCTTAACCTTCTCTGGCATAAGACTAACAATCCAGTTTCTTCATTGGAATACCTTATCCCTGGGACCAATTCAAATTACACAAAATCTGGTGCCCTAAAATATGACTCTGTTGCAAATGCTGTATCAGCACGAGATGGAGCCTGTACTGAATCAATAGCATTGTTGGTCTTGTTTGTTATGAGACAGTTGAGGATACTAACTCTTCAGGATAGTTCACCTTTCCTCTCCAAACTCTTATAATTGTGTAAAACTCACTATTCTTCTCTTGCAGCTGCCTTTCAGTCCATGATGAAAGGAGGAAACATTGGGAAACAGATTGTCCTGGTCTCTGATGGTAATAAAAGTGCCCAGTCACCCTGATGAACCCAGCACCTGGCATGTTGAAGGACACCACAACTATTGTTGCAGTTGTGGCTGGCAGTGCCATTGTTGGCCTGACTCTGTAATGAAATTAAGACACTGATGGTTTCTCTCTGCTTTGTCGTTGAATAGCTGGCAAGGAGAGAAACTTGATGATGCACCACCAATGGATGCAGTTTGGGTTAGGTTCAGCCTACCCTTCTCTGGCATGCACCTTCACTGGATCCTACCTGCTGTTTAGATGTACATGTAGAAAACTAGTTCACACCAAAATAAAACCCTTGTGAACAGTTTGATTATTCCATGTTGGAGTGGTGAATATCAATATTTTGCAAACTTGAAATAGAACAGTTAGGTTTTCCTCCTTTATAAAAAGTGCTGCCTGTTTTGTGGAACCTTGCTGGACTGTGGGACGATGAGGATTACTTGAAGTAACACATTGTTTTTGGAAACATTGGTTTGGTCAGTGTAGGGAGAGAAGCCTTTTCGGTTTCTGGAATGTTACCTGTTATAAATGACAGTTGTTTCTTCCAAGCAACACACCTTGAGCTTTTTAATATATTCATTTGTGGGATGAGGGCATCGCTGGCTAGACCAGCCTTTATTGCCCATCCCTAATTGCTTGGAAGGCAGTTAGAGTCAGCCACATTGCTGTGGATCTGGAGTCACATATGGGCCAGACCAAGTAAGGATGGCAGCTTCCTTCCCTAAAGGACATCAGTGAACCAGATGGGTTTTTCAGATAATCAACATTGAATTCATGGTCATCGTTAGACTCTTATTTCAGTTTTTTAAAAAGATTGAATTCAAATTCCACCACCTGCCTTGATGGGATTCAAACCCGAGTCCCCAGAACACTTACTTGGGTCCCTGGATTAACAACCAACAATAATACCACTAAGTTGTTCCCTCCTCCTGATTTCTATTATAGCTCTCTATTGACATCAATCCACCATCCAACTCCAGCTGCTGCCCATATCCTGACTTGCAGTAAGCCCTATTCCTGTGTTAATCCTGTGTTTGCTGACTGACCTGGGCTCCCAAGCAAGACCTTGAAAGTGAAATCCTTATGTTAACCCCTAGCCCATCTCTGAGATCTCCTCCAGCCCCACACAATGCCAGCTATCTTTGCTCCTTCAATCTAGCCTTTCAGGCATTCCCAATTTCCACTGGTGGTCTTACCTTCGGGTATTTAGGCCAGCTGTGAGGCGGCAGTGGATATCATGGAGCTGTGACCAAGTCATTAACTGATGAAGGGTCTAGGCCCGAAACGTCAGCCTCTCTGCTCCTATGATGCTGCTCGGCCTGCTGTGTTCATCCAGCCCTGCACCTTGTTGTCTCATTAACAGTTCTGTTCTCTCTCTAATAGGTCCCCCACTCCCACAGCATCCCCACCTTCAACACATCCCCAAACAATCTCGTTTTCTCAGATGGGTCATGACAATTTTAAAGCTTTGAAATTGGAACAGAGTGGGGAAAAGTTTGGAATGCAATGGTCATAGACCCTAAGAACAGTAATTCCCTCCTTAATCTCTTCTTTCTACCTGTTTCCTTTGTAATTCGCAACTTAAAAATCTACCATGAATCTTGCCCAAATGATTCTTTCGACTTGGTGTCAATTTTTGGCCACTCTTTATGAAGCACCTCAGAATATATTATTATATTTAAGGTACTATATTGACATAAGTTGTTCTCAACTACTGTATGCTTTAGGATTTTCAATTTCCACTAGTTCCACTTTGCTTCTCATTGGACCTACCAACACCCTACTATTAACCTGTCTGGTGCTGCTTCTCGCAGCTTCAGTGTAAACCAGTTCTTCCAAATGGGCCTTGGCAGTTTCTGACTAGAGCAGCAGGACTTGATCATTCTTTGATTCTGCTCTGCTAACTTGTTACTTGGACTGACCATCTATAACACTGGTATGAAATTAGTGGACCATTCCTGGGAGTTACCATTGACCAAAATCTGAACTGGAGTAGCCATATAAATACCGTGGTTACAAAAGCAGTTCTGAGACTAGGAATCCTGCAATGACTAAATCACCACCTGCAAGGCACAAGTGAAGAATGTAATGGAATACTCACCATTTGCCTGGATGGATGCAGTTCCAACAATACTTAAGAAGCTGGACACTATCCAGGACAAAGCAGCCTTCTTGATTGGCACCCCATCCATCACCTTCAACATCCACTCCCCGCTTCAACACTGAACTCAGTTGTAGCAGTATGTACTATCTACAAGCTGCACTGCAGAATTTCATCAAAGTTCCTTCAACAGCACCTTGACCACTTCCATCTAGAACAAGGGCAGCAGATAATAGGAACACCACCCCCTGCAAGTTTCCCTCTAAGCCACTCACCGTCCTGACACTCAGAGAAAGATATCCTCATCTTCACTGTCTTAAATGAGTGACTCCTTACTCTGAGATTATGTCCTCTGGTCATAGATTCTCCCACATGCTGCAACAATCTCTCCGTATCAACCCTGTCAAGACCCCTAAGAATCTTGTATGTCTTAACAAGGTCTGTCCTGAATTCCAATGAGTACAAACTACTCAGCCCAGGGTCAGTCTAGTGAACCTTCTCAGGGCTGTCTTCAATGCCAGTGTATGTTTCCTCAGATAAGGGGCCCAAAAATGTTCACAGTATTCCAGCTGTGCTCTGACTAGTGCCTTGTAGTAAAACCTCCCTACTGTTATAATCCTTCAAATAACTATTGTTATTTGAAATAAAGGCCAGTCCATTTACTTTCCCTATCAATTGATGAACCCCATCTTTTTGTGATTCCCACATGACCCCCAGATCTCTCCATGCTTTCTCTATTTAAGTAATATTCAGATAGTTTCTGCTTTATAACTAAAAAAGCAATACATTGATTGCCATTGTCATGTGATCTACACAGTGTGTGAATGCAGATATTTGGCTTATTTAGCTTTGTATTTGTTACAAGCAGTATACTGGCTGATGTCATCCTGGCAGAGAAGCCTGGATATCCGGAAATGTTCGGAACTGAATAAAAAGGAAAAATAGATACAGAAGTAGCAAATCATCAGAGGCCCTAGTGGAGTACAGAAAATGCAGGGGGAATCTCATGAAAGCAATTAGGAAAGGAAAGAGGGGCGTGAGAAAACACTGGCAGACAAGATTAGAATCTCTAGATATTCTACAAGCATATCGATGGGAAGAAAGTAACCAGGGAAAGATTGAGCCTATTAGGGACCAAGAGGACATTGATAGAGAATTAAATGAGTACTTCACATTTTTCTTTACTGGGGAGATGGAGGATGTAAGTGCAGAATTCGAGAAGATGGACTGTAAAGTTCTTGAGCAAATTTATATAAGAAGTGAGGGGGTATTGGGAAATTTTGGCAGATTTAAAACTGGACAGATCCCCAGGTCTGGATGAGCAGTACCTAGGCTGTTGTGGGAGACAAGGAAGGAAATTACAGAGGCCGTGACCCAAATTTTTAAATTGTCTCTGGCCACAGGGAAGATGCCAGAGGGCTGGAGGACAACTGATGTGGTTCCATTTTACAAGTGCATTATAGATAGACCAGGTAACTATAGACCGGCAAGTCTAACATCAGTGGTAGGAAACTATTGGAGAAAATAGTGAAGTAGAAAATTAATCTCCATTTAGTGAGGCAAGGTTTGGTCAGGGATAGTCAGTAGGGCTTTGTCAGAGGAAGGTCATGCCGAATAAATCTGGTTGAATTTTTCAAGGAGGTAAATGAGTATGTAGATGAGACTAGTGCAGTTGATGTAGTTTATATGGATGTCAGCAAGGCCTTCGACAAAGTCCCACATGGGAGACTAAAAGCTAAAGGCTCATTCAGGGTGACCTGGCAAGTTAAATGCAAAATTAGCATAGTGATAGGAGACAGAGTGGTAGTAGAAGGCTGTTTCTGTGACTGGAACCCCATGTGCATCTGGAGTACTATGTGCAATTCTGGTCTCCACACTATAGGAAGGATGTGACTGCACTGGAGGTGGTACAGAGGAGATTTACCAGGATGTTGTCTGGGAAAGAGGTTGGATAAACTTGGGTTATTTTCTTTAGAGCAGAAAAGGTTGAGGGGGGAACCTGATGGGTGTGCATAAGATTACGTGGGGCATGGACAGGGTAGATAGAAAACAGCTGTTCCCCTTAGTTGAAGGCAGGAGGTTTAGTGTTGACTTGAGGACTTGTATTTTCATGCAGAGGTGGTAGGGATCTGGAATGTACTGCCTGGAAGGGTAGTTGAGGCAGGAAACCTCACAACCTTTAAAAAGTACTTAGATGAGCACTTAAGTGTTGTAACATTCAAGGCTATGGGTCTAGTATGGCAAGTGGGACTAGTGCAGGTAGTAGTGTATTTTTGGTAGTGCAAACCTAATGGGCAGAAGAAACGTACTGTATGATTCTATACAGCTTAAACTCATTGCCCATATTGTAGCCCAATAAAGCACATCTTTTGCATTTTTCTGATGGGACTCAATTCCTTGATGACTTCCATGGATCTACTTTAACAGCTCTTTCTCATCTGCTTTAGGATGACAACACAATTTCCTTTGTACGATATACCATCTTGGGCTATCATTTAATCTCTGTACTCCCAATATTCTCAACAGGTGTGTAGCTGATGGTTTTCACCATCACTACTTCCAGCAGCACTTGGAGAATTGCATCTTCTCATGTCATATTGTTCATTCTCATTCAATAGTAAGATTTAACACTCTTCACCAATATCTTCATCTTTCTTCCTATGGACCACTGCTGTCAACAGTATGTTTGCCATCAGCTTCCTCGTTTGTATGTCATTGTCAAATAATACCTTTGCAAGTGCAGTATCATTCTTTGCAGATGCTTTGGAACTGATAAATGGTGTAAGGTGTTTTGAAGCAATTTGTGGTCAGTCTTACATCACTTCCTCTCACTGTCAAACAGGTATTGATTAAAATGTTCATAAGCAAAGACAGTAGCCAAGGACTTTTCTCAATCTATGCATAACATTGTTCAGTATGTTAATGTTCTGGACACAAATACTGTACAACTGGATATCCTTGATATACACTAAGGCTGTTCCAAGTCCTGTCTCATGGCATCACACTGCAGTATATCTTAATCATTGAATTGTTACAGTGCAGAAGGAGGCCATTCAGCTCATCATATCTGCACTGGCGCTATTGTCTAGTCCAGCTCTATTACCTGGTTCCAATATATTACCTTTTCCCTTTATCCTGTATATCATTTTGATTCAAATAATCATCTAGTACCCTCTTGAATGCCTCAATTGAATCTCCACCACATTTCCAGGCAGTGCATTCTATACCTAACTACTTGCTGTGAAAAGGATTTTTCTCACATCATCCATGCTTTGTTTTGACATCATTGTACATCCTTACTCCCTCATTCTTGTTTCTTTTACAAGCGAGAAAAACTTCCTTTTATCTGCTCTGACCAGTTCGTCCATGGTTTTGAAAGCATCTATCAGATTTCTTCTCAGCCTTCTTATCCCAACTCCTTCAATCTATCCTTATCACTGCATTTTTCATTCCTGGAACTTGTAAATTGCTTCTGCACTTTCTCCAGTGAATTTACATCTTTCCTATAGTGTGATGCTCACACTTGTACACAATACTCCAGCTGAGGTCTAACAACTGTCTTGTATAAGTTCAATATCACTTCTTTGCTCTTATAGTCTATGGCCCTAATAATAAAGCTGAGAACACATTCTGCTTTATTAACTGTACTCTCCACCTGTCTTGCCACTTTCAGTGCTCTGTTCACATATACCCAAGTCCTTCTGCTCTTGCACCCCCTATTTTACATTGTCTTTCAATGTTCTTCTGACTAAAGTGCATCATCTCACACCTCTCTGCCCATTCCACCAACTTGTCAATCTCCTTTTGGAGTTCCACACTGTCATCCTTACAGTTTACAATTCTTCCAAGTTTAGTGTCATCTGCAAACTTTGACGTTGTCCCCTGCACATTAAGATCCAGATCATTAATATATGTCAGGAAAAGCAAAAGGTCCCAATACCAACCCCTGGGAAACACCACTACAAACCTTTCCCCAGCCTGGAAAAGCATCCATTGACCATTACTGTCTGTTTCCTATCAGTCAGCAAATTTTGTATCCACATTGCTACTCTCCCTTTCCTCACCAGTCTGGTGTGATGCGGTGTTTCAAATGCCTTCTGGAAACCCAATGTATACCACGATGGTAGCTCAGCACTGGCATCATTTTCAATGATTATTTGATGTGCGTGAAAGCTGCTGCTTGTTCTTTCACTGTTGTTACATGGCCTCAATCATCTTCAATTACATTTGTTTTCATTCAACTTCAGGTTCACCTGGCAAGCTCTTCAGCAATCTCATTAGATTCTGATCATTGTCTGTGGTAGCATCTCCATTCTATCTTCACACAATGACTAGCAAATCTTCCACTATAGCCTCCACTCAGAGGATCACTCAATCCCTGGCATCCTGCTAAATGCTGAAAATCACTATTGGCACTTGTAGGGTTGCCTGTCCAAGTTATGTCTTAGGGAGGTGAAAGGTAAGATAAATATGTTTGTTCTTCCTCCTGCTGTTACGTGGAATTTCAGAGGAAAACTAAATATGCCCAATTTTATTTATGGTGCATTGATCCCCTATTGGTAACATTTTGGTAAAAGGTGAAAATATGGTGTAGGGAGATAGGGAATAGCAGTGTCTTCAATGATGAGAATAAACTAATCCAATAGGATATCAGTGATATCAAAACAGGGAATGCTGGAGAAACTCAGCGGGTCTGGCAACAAACATGGAGACAGAAACAGAAGACTCAGGTCTCAAACCATTAACTCGGTTTCTCTCTCCACAGATGCTGCCAGACCTGCTTTGTGTTCACTTCAGACTTCCAGCATCAGTTTTTGCTTTTGTTTTCAATTTCCATTTTGCTCAATTTTTCACAGCTTAAGTTTCAGTGTACTTTCTGGTTTTCCCGTAATCAGTCAGAAGTTTCGGCCTCCCCTCTGGTTTTCCCCTGGACTACCTGAACCACATTCTGATTTTTTACGTGCATTTGTTTTCCTCAAGCCAAAATAGCCTGGCTCACCTCCTTCCCTCCCCCAATCTCTTTTCACCATTCATGACCGATACAGTCCTTTTATGAGTTGATAATACAAGCCTATAAAATCACAGCAGTTTTTAGCTGTGGTAACTATATCAACCAATGACCTTGCAAATAAACTGAACGTTTCACACTGAATTAAATGCTCTTGCACATTCCTGGGGAGCACCTCGTGTCTGTACAGTTGGAAACAAATTTCTGTATTTTCAATTGGAGGTACCTTTTTAAATTGAGTTTTTCAAAAGTGGATTTTAAAAAACTGCATCAGGCAATTTTTCTGAAGGGTCTAGGCCCGAAACATCAGCCTTCCTGCTCCTCTGATGCTGCTTGGCCTGCTGTGTCATTCAGCTCTACACCTTGTTATCTCAGATTCTCCAGCATCTGCAGTTCCTACTATCTCTCAGGCAATGCATTACCCCTTCAACTTTCTGCATGACTGAACAGTGTTTGACACTGATATTTTGCACTCAAATTATCTCACTCACTCTGTGAGGGACGTGACAGAGACAGCATGGGGGGAGGCGATCAAATTGAGTTCACTTTTGTTCAAATCAGACAAAATGATGTGTAAAGGAAATTTGGAAACACCCATGTGGAGAGTTTCAGGTCAGTCAGCTCACACCTTGATATAATTGTGGATTTTCAAGTCGGTTGCACTTTGTCCTTCAGCTGGGTTTGTTCCTATGGCATGAGTGGCAGCAGCACCCCTGCCGGAACAAGCAAGGATTACAAACATGACCTCTAACATGTATGTTTTTGAAAGGGGTCCTTCCTAATCCATAGTTCAAGTAAGGATAGTGCTGAGGATTTCAATGGACTGGGAAAAAATTTACAGCCCATTCCTTTCGATTTGAATGTTAATGTGTTGCATTTTAACACTTTGAAGATCAGTGGCAGGCATGGAGCAACAGCAGGCCACTCAGGCCCTCATGCCTGTCCCAGCATGAGTCTAACCCAATAAATCCTCCTTAATTCTGTAATTCACAAAAAACTGCATTCTTCTGGCAATCGTTGACTTTAATCATTCCACCATTTGGTGGTTACACTTTCAGTTGTGTGGGCCCAGGGGTCTGACATTCCCTCCCTAAACCTCTTTTTGTCTCCGAGATACTCTTTGACAAAGCCTTTTGATATTTCTCCCAATATCTGTGAAGCAGTTTGGAATGTTTTATTTAAAGATGGTATTTAAACACAAGATGTCATTGAAAGCATAGCAGAGAAGGAGCACAGATACACATGTTCCACACTAGATTTGACAACATCTAAACAGCATTCATCATGGCATTTATTTTTGTCTGAATGTGTTCCTTTGTGACAAGCACTATCTCCTCACAGTAAAATACGAAGAGGAATTACTTCATGCTGGAAGACCCAGGGGATTCAAGTGCTGTGCTCAAAATACATTCGGATTTTAAAGTAGTGTTTCCAAACTGTAACAGTTATGATTCATTGCTGCTCTGGACAGTCATTTTGTGAATTGTAAATTAAACAATTTTCCTTCATCGTTTGTGATTACAACATACGAGGTAAAATTAAAAAGAAAACCAGAAAATGCTGGAAGCACTCCACATGCAAAGCAATAACTTTGCAGGAAAAAGGACATTACTTTTCTATAATTGTTAACAGCCTTAGGCTATCACAAAACACAAAGCATCCCAAAGGGTATCCTGCAGCCGATTTAGCTGTGGCAACATCTGGCAAACAGTAATGTGATAATGACCAGATCATACAGTTTTGGACATTTACTTTTATTTCGAGCCAGCTGAGGCTCAGCTGGTAGTGCTTTCACCTCCAAGTCAGAAGGTTGTGGATTCAAGCCTGACTTCAGGCCCAGCATGATAAGCAAGGGCTGACATTTGGTGCTGTGTAATACTGAGGGAATGCTGTACTGTGGCAGGCGATACCTTTTATTTGAGGTTCCCTATGGTGGCCCAAAACATTCCTACAGCACTATTTCGTAGAAACCCAGTGGAGGTCTCCCCATGTCCGGGCCAATATTAATCAGTCAATCCAAAACGAATATCCATTCATCACCATCTTGTTGCATGCAAACTGACTGCTACATTTCCAACACTACAACAGTGCAAGTCTTCCTTATCACTTGAGGGATAAGCTGGGGCACCAGGAAAATTCCCCTCCTCCTGTTTGAAATAGTGACATCTGATCTTTTACATACCCGTGAGCAGACAAACATGATCCCAGTTTAACATCTCACTCGAAAGGCGATATCTCTGGCAGTGTCGCTCTGCCTCAGTACATGGAGAGAAAGGCTCAACGTTTCAGACTGATGATATGTCAGATGCCGCCTGACCTTGCTCAGCATTTTCCAGCAGTTTCTGTTTTAACTAACTTCTACGACCATTCTCAGTTCTTGCTTTCCATCCCACTAGTTTGAAATTTTTTCCAAAATTAATTTACTTACGGAATGAAACCTGAAAAAATTATTTCAAGCGTGTGCTAAACAACCCCTCACTCTTCAAAGGACCCCTTATGTTTCCATATTTCTCACTTGTAAATCAACACGAATATCAAGAACAGCAGCAGCTGCTCCAGCCAACCCTGTTAAATTCTCTGCCACAGAATGCGGTAGAGGATAATACATTGAATGTTTTCAAGAAAGTGATATAGTTCTCTGGGTTAAAGGGATCAAAGCGTATGGGAAGCAAGCGGGAACAGGGGACTGAGTTGAATGATCAGCCACGATAATATTGAATGGCAATGTAGGCTCGAAAAATCAAATGGCCTACTCCTGTTCTATTTTCTGTGTTTCGAACTCTCTTTATACAGTTCTGAAGTGAAGAAATATACATGGAGAGGATGCAAGTCATTTTGATTCCTAGAGGGCAGCATAAACACACAGACATTCACTGACACACACACACAAATATTCATTAATACAGACACACACACACAGTACCCTAGTGGGTTCTGCCCAGCCAGTATAAAACAATACTAGGTGGGATAGGAGGTAAAATGTGAGCTGCTCCTACCAGCTCCCCCTTCTTGAGTGTAATCTGCATTTGCATTAAAATCGATTTTCTGTTTGTTCCCGTTGTTGCGCTTGTTTTGAGATGGGGGCAATGGAAGGAATGATTTGACAGGATTTGATACTGCAATCATTCGGTGTGATTTTTGATGGACTGGTTCGAGAAGTGTGACTGGCAGTCGAGATGCTCGACTGCTGTGTTCTCCACTCTTGAGCTGTTGTCTCTGTCCTCCGTCAGGAGTAGGGGCAGTTCTTCATTTCTGCTTTAAATGTTCTGATGGAGGAGTAGTCGAGAGCCCAGGCCTTGTACACGAGGACCAGGGCCAGTGGCACTGACCACGTCCTTACCGGAGATAGGAAGAAGGCAGCGGTGCCGTAAGTGAGCAGCAGCATGTAGCAGCTGTAGAGTTGCCACAGGAAGAGTGCCATGATGAAGATGTGCATGGGCACAGTGCGGAGCCAGCCTGTGTACTTGGCGTGTGTCCAAAAGCAAAACCCTCGACACCGAAGGAGCAGACACCAGCTTAAGTAGCCCATCAGTGGAATATTAAAAAATGTCAGCTGAGTGAAGAAAAAGGAGAGAGAAGCTTCAAAAGTGGTGTTAAAACAGACATTAACTGTTACAATTAAAGGATTTGATTGTTAGAGATCATCACTTGCCCTCCCCTGAAGGATTCCCAATGCCCACCTCCCCAGACAGATTACTGCCAACCTGGTCTCTGAGTGGAGGTTCTGAGGCCTGGAGGGCTGCAGGAAGGGAAGTGAGAAGACTGGAGAAGCAAATACTAAATAAAAACCAAAAGACCTTCGGATGCTGTAAATCAGAAATTGCTGGAAAAGCTCAACAGGTCTGGCAGAATCTGTGAAGAGAAATCAGAGTTAAAGTTTCAGGCCCGGTGACCCTTCCTCAGAGCTGATGATAGCTGGGTAAAATGTCGGTCTAAATGTAGAGAGTAAGAAGTAAACATCAGGTGGGGATAAAGCCCAAAGAGAGAGAACAGCAGTTGGACAAAGAAGTAGATAACGATCTGGCTGGCTCAGCTGTTAATGACTAACAATAGGTAGTGTGTAATGGTATGTAATAACGAGATTATGTAATAACAAGGCCTGGTATGCAGAGAAGTAGGGCTTGGACATGGGAGAGTTTAGGCCCTAAAATTATTGAATTCGATATTGAGTGCAGAGGGCAGGAGGGTCCCCAAGTGGAAAATGAGGTGCTGTTCTTCCAGCTTGCACTTAGCTTTGCTGGAACACTGCAGCAAGTCTGAGACAGAGATTTGGCCGGTGAACAGGGTGGTGTGTTAAAGTGGCCCGCAACTGGAAGTTGCCCCCTACCCTACACACCAGGCCTTGTTATCACATAATCTGCCATTACACACTACCTATGATTAGCCACTAACAGTCTCCATTAACAGCTATTCACTTTCCTAGCCAGATTGTTACCTACTCCTTTGTCTGTCCAACTGTTCTTCACTCTCTTTGGACTCTAACCCACCTATCATTTACTTCTTACCCCCTCCCCCGACTCTATCTTCTGCATATAAACCGACGTTTTCCCAGCTACCATCAGTTCAGAGGAAGGGTCACCGGACCTGAAACGTTAACTCTGATTTTCTCTTCACAGATGCTGCCAGTCCTGCTGAGCTTTTCCAGCAACTTCTGTTTTTGTTCCCGATTTACAGCATCCGCAGTTCTTTCGGTTTTTATTTAGACTGAAGAAGCAGTCTGCCTGACCTCCGTCCCTACAAACCAATCAATCCTGCCAGGTCTTCATTATTGTGCTGCACTCCCCGCTTCACGACCCACACCAGGCATGACAGAAACCTGCCCTTAGTTAAACCCTTCCCTGCCTTAGGTCTGGTTGTATACTGCTACCTGACCGCCCAACCCTCCTTCCACACTCCTTCAAACCAAGGTCTGAGAGTGCTGCTGCTGCTGTACCCCACCAGACGCAGCACCCACCCCCTCCAGTTGGTAAATCTGGAATGGCAGTGCCAGCCTGTGATGTCCCCTTGTGGTGGAGTGCCACTGGACACACATTGTGCTATCTCTGGATTACATACAACCAACAGCACAGGGCACTTCAGCTGTTTCCTCTTTGGCTGCCCCGGACAAATTTTTTTTAAACATTTTTTCCGGGGTTCCCAGGAAGTTCACGTCATGGACACAGGACAGGAAGCCAAATGCTGGGAGAATTTCAGAAAACCTGGGATGGTCAGTCACCCTGGAACAGACTGCCTCCCTAAGTCACATCTGAGGGCAATTAGGGTCGATGTTGGAGTCACATATCAGCCACACCCAGGTATAGACAACAGGATTCCTTTCCTAAAGGGTCAAATGTTCATTTTTACAAAAGCCACTAGGGAATTTGCAGGCTCTTTTACTGATTCCCATGTTTTCTTTCCAGCTACTTCAAACTGAATTAAAATACTCTGACAGCAAGGTATATGGTAACTCTCTTTCCCTGCAATATTAGTTATTGATTATTATTTGTAATTATTATTATTTGTTATTGGATTATTACTCTCTATGGCTGGATTACTATAGTCTCGTAACATAAAAACTCTACACTCTTAGTGCTCCACAAATGATAGAATCACTATGAAATATTATTCCAATAGTACAGTCAAATACTAGTTCAAAATTGGATGATTCAAATCGCTTGATAATTCAGGAAGTTTGTTACTTTTCTCCTGCATACAATCTTGCAACAAAGCTATTAAAAAAAATTCTCATCTCTGATTTTTTTCTATCGATTGTCTTAAATCGGTGCCCTCTGGTTACTGACACCTTCACTAGTGGAAACAATTTCTCATTAATTACTTACTGAAACCATGGCTCACACACACACAACTCTTCTAACCTTGTACCAATGTTACCGAACCAGTGTTAATCTCAATGCTATTAAAAGTCAATGAAACAGGATCAGTACAGCGTATGAGGAATGATTGTGGAACTGTTGCCTGCTCTTTTACCTGAAAGATTCCAAAGATGAAAGTCAGGCTTCCCTCCAAGAAATAGCCATCCACCACGACCCCAAAGACAAAGCAGGCTCCAAAATGGCCATCTATCACCTCACCAACAAACCAGGGACCTACAACATGGGAATAGTAAATGCTGAGGAGTTTCACATGTAACCTCTCCTTGGTGCTGACACCACACTTAAAAATGGAGAATTGGGGAAAGGGTGGGGGGGCAAGTATTTCCTGCTACACCAGCTTGGTGATAAAAGCTTCCACAAGCCTTACAAATATCAAAGGGTCAACTGATTGGCTTTTAACATTGATCTTGGGACAGCTCACCAAATACGCCAAATACAAGCAATGATAGACATTGAGAATCAGTTATATTTCATCACTGAGATTAGGGAATTTGAGTGGCACGGTGCAACGAAGATAGAATCTAATCAAACACTTCTGATTATTAAAAACTGAAAGTAGTTCTCAGGAAAAGTCACCGGATCCGAAATGTTAACTCTGATTTTTTTCTTCACAGATGCTGCCAGATCTGCTGAGCTTTTCCAGCAACGTCTGTTTGTGCTTCTGATTATTAACATGCTTTGCAATCTAGAATTAATTTTCCACAGATTATAAATGAGCTGAATGATTATAAATGTTTTTCTTGTTTTGAAATTTTTCTTCCTTCATTTCAGTCTTGAAAATGGTTTCTACCTCCTAAATTATATTTAATGCAATAACAATCTATTATCAGTTAAATTGAGTTTAACACTAATCATAAAAATGTATTAGTTTGGCACAGGGCACAGTGATGGACCCAGGGCTTTTCACGTGTACTGTGTGGCCTTAGCAACAAGAATAGCTTACATTTATACTTCAAATTGAAAGTTACAAAACACCTCGAGAAGAGTTATCAGACAAAAATTGGCATTATGCCAAAGAAGGAGATATTAGGATAGGTGATCAAAATCCTAGTCAGAAAGATAGGATTTAAGGCTGAGAGAGGTGGTGAGGTTTAGGAGGGGAACAACAGAGTTTAGCATCTCGGAATTGTCAGCATGGTGCGGCATCTGAAATTGGAGGTCATAGATCCCTACAGTATGGAAGCAGGCCATTCGACCCATCAAGTCCCACCAACTCTCCAAAGAGCATCCCACCCAGACCCACTTCCTTTTCCTGTAACCCTGCATTTCCCTTGGCTAATCCATCTAGCCTGCATCTCCCTGGATAATATGGGACAATTTAGCATGGCTAATTGACCTAGCCTGGACATCTTTGGACTGTGGGAGGAAACCCACGTAGACAAAGGGAAAATGTGCAAGCTCCACACAAGTCGTCACCCGAGGCTGGAATCGAATCCAGGTCTCTGATGCTGTGAGGCAGCAGTGCTAACCATAGAGCCACCATGCTGCAGAGGATAGAGTTGTGGAGCTGGCAGAGGTTAGAAAGGGAGAGAGGGATGAGGTCACAGAGGGATTCAAAACCAAATGATGACAGATTTAAAATATTGGCATTGCCAGATGAGCAGAAAACATGAATGGTGCATAATTTCACAATTGGGAAAGTGTTCTTTCAGATACAATATAACTAAGTCAAATTTTTATTACATAATAAGCTCTGAGAATGGGCAAAGGAATTTAGAAATACTTTGAG
The DNA here is from genome assembly GCF_021869965.1 of Rhincodon typus. Lineage (NCBI taxonomy): Eukaryota > Metazoa > Chordata > Chondrichthyes > Orectolobiformes > Rhincodontidae > Rhincodon > Rhincodon typus. Next base: position 79,939,746 of record NC_063339.1, read on the forward strand.
ATATGGAATTGATAGAGTAAAGATGTAGATTGTTCTCTGTTGTCACAACCGTGGGTAATGACAAGTGTAAACTGCTTCAATGAACATTTGGACATTAACTTGCTCTGAACACACTGTGTCCAAGGTGCTTTACAGGGCTACTGCCTGCAAATACATACTGACTCTCTTATCTTATGGGAGCTCTCAAAGTATCCAGTCACCCCGTTTAATGACAAACTCTAGTAATTCCCTAAAAGATGACATCAGGGTAACAGGCCTTTAATTACCAGTTTCCCACTCCCATCCTTTTTTATAGAGCAGAGTGAGATGCACAATTTTGCAAATTAAAGGGGAGGTAGGCATGGGTGGACACTCAGAGGAAAGATCTTTCCAGGTTACTTCCTCTGGAATGGTCCTCTCCACATATTTCTGTACTTAGAGTTGCCAATCCTCCAGGATTGTCCTGGAGTTTAGAGGAATTGAAGATCAGTCTGCGCTGCAAGAAAACTGGGAGGAAAGTAATGAGCGACTAAAGTTGGATTAGCAACACCCCATGGAACTGAATGGGAGTCCCATGCAGGTTACAAGTCGGTTCCTTTAAGCTTAAAAAGACAGCACAAATGTGCAGGGAACTTCAATACTGTTAGATTGATGCTGAATTAATTACTCACCCACAGCCACATAGCAAGTGAACAGCAACACAGGATAGTAGAACATGTTTGTCTTACACAACACATGAAACGAAAATAACATCAGAGTGAAGGCACTAGGGCTCTCTAGTTTGGAAAAGAGATTGAAACAATTTTAGTATGAAATTAATGCAATTTTACATTTAAAAGAGAGAACATCAACTGCTACAGAGGGAGGCCATTTGGCTATCATGCTAGTGCAGATTCTTTGAAAGAGCTGACCGATTAGCCTTACTCTCCTGCTCTTCCAGAGTCCTGCAAACTTCAACTTGACCAGTACTTTTCCAGTTCCCTTTTGACAGTTATTATTGAATATGTTTCCAGATCAGAACAATCTCACTATGCTAAAGTTAAATTGCCATCTCCCATCTGATTATCCCATTTGCTTACTTTTTTGACTTTTTAAACTCTTGCTCCCTGTTCAAACTTCACTCTACAAGCCACTGTCCACAGCACTGTTTAACAGACAGAGAACGATCTCTAATCGCCCAAGTGGCCCTTTCTCAGATGTGAATGTTGAGAGATACAGGAACACAGAACTGAGGGAGGTAAAGGGAAAAGAAGAATTGCAGCTGAACTACAATTGTAGGTGGTAGTTGCTATGTGATTATGCACCCCAATCCAAATATTCCTTCTCATTGATGCCAATGGGTGTATCAATGTTAGACGTGCAGATCCCTTTAACAGTCAACCAGAACACTCCAGACTGATTTGATACCAGCGATGATCAATGGACTTTGTATTTAAAAGCTGGATTGGCACTTACCAACTCCATTTTGATTTAGCCCCATCCTGGTCTCCCTCATTTTTGGTGATCTGCATTGCCTTTCATCTGCTTTACATGTCCCACCTACTCCAGAGGTGTCATAACATTTCCGAACGGGTTGATTAGAAATTATTGTAAATTGGGTAGGGAACTATGGTGGTGCAGTGGTAGTGTCCTTACCTCTCTGCCAGGAGGCCCAAGTTCAAGTCTCACCTACCCTGGACATGTGTCATAACATGTGCTAAAAACAAAGCTAAGTCTTTAAAGAAAAAAGAGTTGGGTTGTCTCCAGGGTAGCGTAGCTGAGTGGTCTAAGGCACTGGATTCAGATTTGTGTCTGATTTCTTTGCATCGAATTAAGTGGTAATGTCCCTAACTCTGGGCCACGAGGCTTTGGTTCAGGTCCTATCTGCTCTGGAGTTGTATCACAATGCATCGAAACAATTTGATTAGAAATAAAGAGCTGGGTATCAGTCTGTTAAACATGGTGCATTACTACTAATTCAGTAATGATCTAATTTCTTTAGGAGTGCCCGTGTAAGATAAATTTTTACACTATAATTAAAATGGCCAACCTCCTCTGCCCTAGTGTATGTATCTCACTCGACATACTAAGTCTGAGGGGATAACAAAGATGCATCTGCAATAGAGCTGAATATTTTCTTGAAGATTTATCCCAGTTAAAAACAGAGCACTTCTCCAGCATGTAGTTCAGCTGAGAGCTACTGCAAATACACTTCTTTCAACAGCATTTAAAATTAAGCACAAATAGGTGAACTTACCTTTAAGCTGCGGTTTTCTTTGGAACCGAACGGCAATGATCAAGCAGATATTAGCCAGAAAAACCAGAATAAATATAACCTTGGCCTGTAAAACAAAGGCACAGCCAGAATCAAACTAACATTTTATCTTTAGAACCTCACTTGCTTTACACAATTCCTATCTTCCATAAAGGTCATTTTGAATGATGCCATCTTACTTTGTAAGCCTTAGCTCTCTTCGCAAGAGAGGGGCAATGAGTGACAGTGTGGCAATGAACCAAACACATACAGCAACAGGACCAACTCTCATGAAATAAAATCAGGGACACTCTGACCAGGTGGGGGGGTGTGGGAAATGAACTAGTGGCTAAGAGATCAAGATGCGTTCTTTGCAGTTAAATTATGATGTATCACATAAATATGAAAGTCTGTGCCCTAATGTAGTTTGTGAAGTTTTTATTATTTCATAAACTTGCATTGATATCAAGCAGCTGCACATTGAAATAACTCCACACAGGCTGGTATCTTGTAAATAAAGGGTGACTTTGTAACAAGTGGCAAGTCCTTTACAATGATCCAGCTTCCTCACAGCCAGCTCTCAAGTGAGCTGAACATCTGACACTCCTGTTCTTATCTGTCAGCTAGGGGTCCCTGATTGGACCAGATTACCAGCCCCAATCAGGAAACTCTTATTCTATGAGGTCCACATGGCTGACCTCATTACAATCGCTCCACACATGTTCCTGTTACAAGCTTTCTCAAGATTGACAACTTAACAAAAAATTTGTACTTCCAATTAATAGCTGAAAAAAATGACACAACAAGACGTGACATTTAAAAACTTTCCTTGTATCAAACTTCTAAAAAAGCAATTAAAGCCTCTTTTTCTTTTAGGCAGGTTATACTTCAAACTACAGAAAAGAATGTTCTCTTTTATACTTATCAAACATCTCCCTCTCCACAGAATACCGATAGTCCACAGTTGCTCCCAGCTTAGAATGGATGCACATTTCCCCATTTCGCCTAGTAGTAACCTGACTAGCAACCAGACACTTCTCTTAGTTTACAAAGAGTTGCTCAAACTCCCTACCAGCTGTAAAGCCAGTTTTGATCTGGTTATATCTGGAAAAATCTCCTGAAATCCTTAGAAATGCCCCTGATGGACTGCTTCTAGAAGAAGAGACCATCACTCTCCTACATCCAATTGTGGTAGTTTACAAAGCCAAGGAGCCTCTTTGCACTCTGCTAATCATTCAAGACTGCTGTCTGTCTATGATAGTCATTGATTTGTTAGGAAGCCTATTTCCAAAATGGTTTTCTCTGCACTCCTCCCTCATAATCATCAGAATCATCTCAGCCAGCTCCATCCCACCCTGATAGCCGCTAGCATGTTCTAAAGCCCTTCTGAGAATTTGAACTTGGTCATCTTCAAAGGATGAACTGCACTAAAATGAATACTTTCCTCATGTTATACTCCTGATGCCACTTTTCTTGCTCACTTCACAAGTCTATAAATCTCTACTACATGTCTGCAACTTTATGAAAGTTTGCATTCCCACCTGGCTTTGCATTGACAGAAACCTGCACTCATTCCCCTTGCCTAAGTCTTTAACATTGATTGTAAGGAACTGAGATTCCAGCTGTGATGCATGCAATTTTCCACTCAGCCTGCAAACCTGAAAATGACTCAAAACTGTTTTAACCGTTCATCAATCTGTGCTCATATATTAATCCCATTTCGCTAAATCCTTATGGAATGAATTTTAGTGCAGCATCTTATTGGAAGCATTCTAAAAATCCAAATATACTACATTCAATGGTTCCCATCATCTATGCTGCCAGTTATAACCTCAAAACACTTTAATGGGTTTGTCCTTTCATAAATCTGTTTTGACTTTGACTGATGGTATTATGATTTTAAGTGGCCTGTTACAACGTAATGAAAATTAGATTCTAACGGTTTCCCTATGACTAATTGCAGACTGATGAGACTATAATTCTGTTTTCTCTCTTCTTCCTTTTTTGAATTATATTTGTTGCCCTCAAGTCTAAGGGGACTAATTCTGGAATCTAGGGAACTTGAAGATGAAAATCAATGCATCCATCATGTCTGCAAGCCCGCTGTTCAAACTTTAGGAACATTTGCCATCAGGTCCAGGGAATTTGCTGCTTTCAGTCCCATTCATTTCTCCTGTAATTTTCTTGCACTAATTAATTAATTCAAGTTCCTCGTTGCCACTAGACATTTGGTTACATAGTTTATTCGAAATCTGATACAAAATACTTGTTTAATATCACGGCTATTTTTCCTTCTTACCAATTATAATTTTCTTCTGGGACTTGTGTTTACTTTTGCTACCTTTTTAGATATATTAGAGCCTTAGAGTCATAGAGTAATACAGCAGGTAAACAGATTCTTCAGCCCAAACTGGTCCATGCTGACCATGGTGCCCACTCAGCTAATTCCAATTGCCCGCATTTGGTCTATATCCCTCTAAACCCTTCCCAGCCATGTACCTATTCAATTGCTTTTTAAATGTTGTTATTGTTCCTGCCTCAATCACTTTTTCTGGCAGCCCATTCCATATACGCACCACTCTCTGCTTGACAAAGTTGCCCTCAGGTCCTTCTTAAATCTTCCGCCTCTCGCCTTAAACCTATGCCCTCTAGTTTCCAATTCCCCATCTCTGGCAAAAAGACTATATGCATTCATCCTACCTATGCCCCTCATGATTTTATACAGCTCAATAAGATATATACGCCTCATTCTCCTAAGTTCCAAGGAATAAAGTCCTATCCTGGTCAACCTCTCTCTATAACTCAGGCCTACTAGTCCTGGCAACATCCTCATAAATCTTCTTTGCACACTTTCCAGTTTAACTATGTCTTTCTTATAACAGGGTGACCAAAACTGTACATAATACTCCAAGTGCGGCCTCACCAATGACTTGTACGACTGTAACCTAACATCCCAACTCCCATACTCAATGCCTCAACCAATGAAGGCCAGCTTGCTAAGTGCCTTCTTCACCACCCTGTCTACCTGTGATGCCGCTTTCAACAAACTATGTACTTGTAGTCCTAGGTCCCTCTGTTCCACAACACTCCTCAGGACCTTACCATATACTGTCTACGTCCTACCTTGGTTTAACCTTCCAAAGTGCAACACCTCTCACTTATCTGTATTGAATTATATTTGCCAATCCTCAGCCCACTTCCTCATCTGATCAAGATCCCTCTGTAATTTTTGATAATCTTCTTCGCTCTCAACTATACCTCCGAATTTTATATCATCTGCAAACTTACTAATCATGCCTTGTACATTCACATCCAGATCATTTATATAAATAACAAATAACAAAGGTCCTAGCACCGACCCCTGTGGCACACCACTAGTCACAGGCCTCTAATCCAAGAAACAACCTTTAACCATCACCCTCTGCTTCCTAACATCGGGCTAATTTTGAATCCAATTAGCTAGTTCTCCCTGGATCCCACGCAACCTAACTTTCATAACTAGCCTGCTGTGTGGGACCTTGTCAAAGGCCTTACTAATGTCCATATAGACAACATTCACTGCCCTACTCTCGTCTCTCCTTTTGGTTACCTCTTCAAAAAACTCTAAAAGATTTGACAGACATGACTGCCCGTGCGTAAATCCATGCTGACTATCCCTAATCAGACCTTGACTATCCAAATGTTGGTTGATCTTTCCCTCTCCAATCTTTACATTTCTTCTATGTTTAGTCTAATATTCTATTTTCTCCCTCTTTATAAATGTCTTGGTCATCCTTTATTGAATTCTAAAACACTTCCTATCTCCAGGCTTTCTACTCTCCTTGGCAACACAGTGACCCTTATCTTTGTACTTTATTTTCTTGTTAGCTACAGTTGGACAACATTTCTTGAAGCTTTTATTCCTAAGGGAATTGGTACTTATTGCAAATTCTGAACTTTTTCTTAAAATGTTTAACATTGCCTATCTACTGCCATGCACTTTAATCTAATTTCTTAATCCATCTCAGTCAATTCACCCCTTAACCCCACATCATGAGTTTTGTTTAAATTTACTCAACAAACAGGACAGTAGAGCAATGAATCAATTCATACCTTCCTGTAAATGTTCACGTGCTTTTACTCCTCTTGATGGTTCTAAAACCTATTGTGTAAATGCACATACAAACAACACTCCAGTTGTGACCTCTAACCAATGTCCTTACTTGCTGTGGTTTTGAAATCATTATGCATACTGACCATAAAATAATGTCGCGTCAGGAGGATGAATGAAGCCACAAGGTCAAAAGGGAGCAGTCTCATCTCTTCTACTGCAAAGTCATGACCTTTAACCGTAGTTCTTCCAACTGTGTCCTGAAAACACAAAGCAAAGTGACTCGGTGCAAGTGCAGAATAGGGTTTGTGGCTAATTCACCCCAAACTATGGTTCAAGTATGTTTCTATCAAAGGAATCTAAGAGTCCCAAGCACTGGATCTGTAAAGCAGACCAAAGCCCCATTTAGGAGATGCTTGACTGGGAAGAAGCTAGCAAAGCTACATGGCTCCTGCTAGTGGGGCATAGTGTTTTCAATCTGATCACAGGCTATGTGACCTCTTAGCACACTAAAACAGGTCAAGTATTCACCAATGCTATTACTGTCTTCAATGATGCCCACCCAACATGGAGCTAGGTCTTGCCAGATCAGGAAAGGTTCCATGACTCTGCACCAGTGTACGTAGATTCTGCAGCATGTATTAGATTTGAACAGAAGGGCTTCAACAAAGGGTCATGCCTGTGAGTTGGATATTGGCCAAGTTAACATCAGGCAAAGACTTGGAGATTCTGGCTCACAATAACAGCATCTTCCCTTCAAAGTTTCAGTAACAAAATAACAGTTGTTTAGTGAATGACAATTTTAAATTCTCAGTGTTATTCTTAGCATAGTTTGAGATTATTTAGCAAACGTTAGTGAATTGTAGAATCAGATGAAATGATGCTGTGTTTTAAGTTTTGCAAGCATGGACTGTTTACAATTATGCTGAGAACGCATTTAAGATTGTCAGTCAGCCTCATAATGCAGTGCCCTTGCACACACTGGGAGCTACATACTTCAATACACAGGCCTCTGCTCTTTGCAGACAGAAACAACATGTGTACACATTGTACATGTTTCAATTTAACAAAACAGGTGACAATCTTCTCTGGTAAAGGTATTTTCCTGAGGAAGGAACCAATCAATCAGAATTAGCCTGCCTGATTTAAATTAACAAAACTTGACAGTTAACTGTCATGGCAATACCTCAACTAATCAACAGCCACTTGGAGCTTCAGTTCTTCTTCAGATATTAGTGAGAGCATTGTCTGACCTAAAATGTCACTTTTTTACAGTGATAAAATCTTTAGTTCTCTCAGGACCGGGACTTGAAAGGAATTCAGGAATTTACATATACATATCAATCAAATAAAACCTTCTGACTGATTAAAGATTTAACAGCATCTTAGGTTTGTTTAGGACATCCTCATCAATGGTGTGAACCTTTGATCTTTTACATATGAATTCTGTGTCTGATACTACCTCTCTTACTAGCACCTGAAGGAGGACTAAGGCTCCGATTGTGTTTTCAAATACACCTGTTGGACTATAACCTGGTGTTGTGTGATTTCTGACCAGGTGCGGTGGGGAGCCAGCCCTCTAGAAAGAGTTGGAAGTTCAGTTACTGGAAGCAGTGCAAATCTTTACTTGTGCTAGGCTCAGGTTGCACTCCAGTTGTCCTTTTAAGGACTAGTTAAACAATCAGTGACTTGTACAGGGTAGTCAAGTGGAGTGCATGCCACGCCATTTTCGTGATCTACACAAAACAATATGTCACCTCCCGTCACCATCTTTGTTGCCTTGGATTGCTGGTATTATTCATTCATTTTACTTATGATGCTCCTTCTGCTAAGGAGGAACACCAAAAATGGTTATACTTCAAGTGTAGTCAGAGGCTATAAAGCACCTGAAACAGACGAATATTGCTAGAGCTCTCAGCTTGATAGCAACAATGGTGAGAACAATTATTAATAACACTGACAAAATAAGAGTGTGTGGAAATTCTTAAATTCCAATGACTGCTGTTACATTAAATAGATACAATCCGAATGGAATTATAATGGACATGGAAAAATTACAATCCATTTGTATTGAACATCAAACTTGGCAATGCGTCCATCTTAGATTAGTGCTTACTTTAGAAAAGGTTAGGAGATTGTACGATGATCTTAAGAAAGACTATGGTGCAAATTCAAACAGAACCATTTGATGCTGGTCATGGATGGTTTGCAAAGGTAACGAAATGGGAAAACTTGCAAAAGATTGCTAGAAGTTAGAAAGCTGTCAGTGTTGATGATGAAGTAGCTGAAGACTTCATTAAGTAAAATTGTGTGCACAGTTCTGGTTGGCGCACTATAAGAGGTATATGGAGGCTTTGGAGATGGTGCAAAAGAGGTTTACCAGGATGTTGCCTGGATTGGAGTGTATTAGCTATAAGTAGAGGTTGGACAAACTTGGACTGTTTTCGCTAGAGCATCAGGAGCTGACTAGCGACCTGATAGAAGTATATAATACTATGGGAGGTATGGATACGGTAGACAGTGTCTTTTTCCCAGGATTGGAATGTTGAATGCTACAGCCTACAGGCTTAAGGTGAGAGGAGGATTGGAATGTTGAATACTACAGGTTATAGGTTTAAGGTGAGATGAGAAAGTTTAAAGGAGATGTGCTAAGAAAGATTTTTTACGCAGAAGGTATAAGGTTCCTGGAAGGTGCTGCCAGGGGAAGTGGTCGAAGGAGATACCATAGCATTGTTTAAGAGACATTTGGATAGATACATTAACAGGCAGAGAAATGAAGAGATATGGAACATGTGCAGGCAGACGGGATTAGTTTAGAATGGCATCATGGTTAGCACAGTGGGTAGAAGAGCCTGATCCTGTGCTGTACTGTTTGATGCTCTAAGTTCTAAAATCAGTGAGAAGGGTGGATTCACTCCTTAACAAGTGCTTCATGTTATTGAGAATGGTCTACTCTAGAAAAAGATGCCCTTCAAGGCCATCCATTTCAAGAGAAGAAGAGTATGCCAAGTTTTAAAGAAAAAAAGGATGGTCTGAAATTGTTGCCCGATGGAAAGGCAGCAATTGATTTTAAAGTGAAGTTGTGCTTTATGAAGGGTTTTTCAAAGAAGATGCCATTAATTGTTTGGACAGCAAACAAAAAGGCATAGGTAAGCCATAGACCATTTTCTAGCTGTCGAGGGTAAAAAAATGATACGTTTCAATCTAGGGACCACTCTATGCGAGACTGTGGAAGGTAGGACAACCTTCAAGAGAACAGTGGCCTGACTGATCTAGAAACATTCTTGAGGAATCTAGTAACATCAGGGTTGCTAACTGAAGAACTTAGTTTTGTTTTATTTAATTGTTAGCTGGCAACTTCTGTGAAACAGTTGAGGTGTGTCAGTGACAGAGCACTGCACAGCTGCCAGTGAGGTTTTTAACATATGATTCAGGTAAGATGGGACAAGTAGCAACAATTCAGTCTTCATCTGAATAGATCAGATCAAACAAGTGATTGAAAGAGATACGGCACTATTGACATCAAAGGAAATTGCAGGAGGTTGACCATGAGACAAATATCTATTAAATATCTGGATGTTGTGTTTAGAAATGACAGGCGACTGTGTAAGTATGACAAGAGTCAGAGTACAGAATGCAACATGTAGAGATTTGTTGATTCTTTTCCAACCCAGAGTCTCCAGAACAACCCAGAACATATCAATTCTGATAAAACAGAGGCAGTTCATTCTGGATTAAATTTATTTTTCCTTAAATAAAGTAAAGCACACAGTCAGAAACGGAACACTTCAGTGAACAGATTGTCACCACCCTTTGACAATATATACAGCAGGCTTGCCTTACGAACAGCTGGATTCCAAAACCCTTTGGAACCTGTTCTCCAGGTTCTGGATTGGTCTGGAGTGAAGACAGTATGAAACCCCTCAAGTCTAATTTCAAAAAATAATGTACTTATTTTATTGATATTGGAGATATTTTGTATCATGTAGTGAGTACAATGACCTGATCACCATAAGCTTGGTAAATATCAAAATCCTACTGAAAAGCACTGGGTTGACCATCTTCTAAACTCAAGACCACACAAACAAATTTATGGACATTGATCACATCTGTGGAGGTTCAGGTTAAATGAACAGATTTTGTAATACTGATTCCCTCAACTGATTATATTATATATAACTGATTATAACTGATAAGTATTATATCAAATCATCTGCTGATACTCACATCGAAATTACCAATAATAATAAAGAATAACTGGTGTCTCTGGGATCCTAATTGTACTCATCAAAAAGAAAAGGGAGGAACAAAGATAATTAAATCTCTTAAGAGTCCTGAATTGATCATTTTGATCTCAATCTATTCAACAGAATCCTTTGACAAACAGTCTCATAACAGGGCATACCAGTGAGAAAGGTATACGTACGTTACCTCAGCTCGGACTTCAATGTAGTGCATTCCTTCCCTGTAATCCTCAGGCCTCCAGGTTATTGAGAAGAATGGGCCATCAATATGAACCGCACTGCCTATAGTGATACCATCAATACTGATCAGGACTGAGGTGATTTGTGATGGCGAGAAGACTAGAACCCTAAAGAAGAAACATAAACCACATAATTAATCGCACTTGACCTACAAAACCTAATTAAATCACCTCAGGAGATAGTTCTGTATTTTACACTGACCCATTGAATTTTCAAGAAATCCACTGCAAACTTCAGAACTGGCTATGGATGGAGTACACTGGAGAATTACCAAAACTGTAGCAGATTGAGTGTTTTCAGTTATGTGGTTTGACTGGAATAGTCAGGAGTTTTCTTAGAACAAAGAAAGTTGAAGGATATTTAATGGGCCTGATCAAAATTATGTGCTTATAGAGATGGGGAATAATTATTTCCACGAGGGGAGGGCCAGTTACCCGAGGACAGAAAATCAATACCATTGGCAAAAGGACATAAGACACAGAAGCAGGAGTAGGTCACCTGACCCATCAAACCTGCAACGTCATTTGGTTCAATTCATTTGTCACTCAATTATAACCTCAACTCCACTTTGCTGTCTGTCCACACAATAACCGTCAACTCTCCTGTCAAAGCTCCGCCTAACTCAGCCTTGATGACCCAGCCTCCACTGCTCCTTAGAGAAGAGAATTCCAAACACCAACAACTCTCAAAGAAGAAATGGCTGCCCATATCCATCTGAAATGGGAGACCTTTCATTTCAAAACTGTGTTGTCTTCTTCTAGACTCTCCCATAGGGTGAAACAACCTCTCACATATGGTCTTGCCAATATCCGATTCAGCTGTAGCAAGGCTTCCTACTTTTATCTTCCATTCCACTTGCAATAAAGGCTAATGTTCTAATTGCCCTCCCAATTACTTACTGTCCCTGCATGGCAGCATTTTGTGATTTATGTACAAGGACAGCTAGATCCCTCTCTACTGCAGTATTCTGCAGTCTCTCCATTTATAGAATATGCTGTTGCTCCTTCAAAAGTGGACCACACATTTTCCACATTATACTCCATCTACCAAACTTTTGCTCACCCACCTACTTTGTGTATCTACATCCTTTAATACTTTATACCAGCCTCACAATTCTCTTTCCTACCTGTTTTGTATAATCAACAAATTTGGCAACAATATAATTGGGTTCCTTTATTCAAGTCATCTAGATCATAAATAGTGAGGGTCCAGAACTAATCCCTAGTAACCAGTTACAGGTTACCAACCTGAAAACGATCCACGTATTATGACTGGAAAAAAGAATTAAGTAAACACAGGGAGATTATTAGTTTTTACACTGTCCTATTCTAGAAAGCATTGTATGAAAGGCATAAGGGAAAAGATTCAGCAGTAACTTTCAAAGGGAATGCTTTAAGGGAAAATCACTGCAGTTCTCTGGGGAAAGAGCAGAGAGTTGTGATTAACTGAAAATAGCTCTTCCCAAGACACAGACACAATTGCTTTGGGCCGAAAGCTCTGTTTGTGTTGTGAAAAATCTATAATTGGTCCTCAATTGTGGAATTGCTGCTTGTTGTGAGTGGGAAAGGGTAACTTTACATAAGGTAGGTTGCCTGAAAAGCTCCCAGTTCTCCAGGATCACTCTGGCGTGTCAGTGCTCAGAATAATCCCAAAGACAAATCAACGTGAAGACTTGGAATGATATTTTATAACAAATAACCCTGATAGCAGTGCTGTAGGAAGGCACGACTTCACATGGGTAAGCTTGTAAGGTCACCAATGGTGGGGTGGTAGTGAAATCTGCCAGAATAATCTACGGTTGGAAATTGTGGTACACTCTAAATCTGGTTCTGTGAGAGGCTAAAAGCTTGCTAGTCAACTCAACTACTGAAGGTAACTGTAACTGACTGTATAACCTAATAAAGAAGTTAGTGAGAATGAAAAAATAGCTCACAAAAATCAAAAGGTAGCCCTCAAGAAAATCTCAAATGTGCCCTTGAAAAAAAGAAAAAAAAATTGTGTCCTGGTGCTGGGTCAGAGGTTGTGTTTGATACAATTTCAAGTGAGGACAGGAAGCTGGAGACAAACATTGAAGGGAAGTGCTCTGAATTGAGGAATTTACTGCTCAATAATGGACAAAGGGTGAACAGAACACTTTATCATAACTATAAACTACAACTTTTAATCACAACTACTGCTACCATTTTTATCATATAACAGCTGTTTGCAATGATTCAGCTAGTGTTCTTTTACACATCCTCTGAACATACCTTTTGATTCTTAAATTGTTCTATTATCCCATTTAATCTTGGTTACAGACCTTCCTTTTAGTTCTTTCTTTCCACTCTCCGAAACTTTAACTCGGTTTCTGTACATTCTTATAAATAATATTATCCATGAACTGCAGCATCAACCATAATCAGCTCCTGCATGTCATCTAGCATTACCTACACATCAGCAACAATGGGCAAAAGGAGATTCAACCAACATATAAAGATTTTAAAGGGTTTGGTGGTTTTAAAGCTGAGGTAGCCACTCAAAGACATGTATGATTGGGTTTTTTCTCAGTCCAAACATCCATTCAACTGTCAGGTCAGTGGTTACAATGTCACTTTTGTGCCAGAAAGTTTTGGGTTCAAGTCTCACTCTTGATATTTGAGGACACAGTCCTGTCCTGAGTGGGCGCTGCAATATTGTCATTTTCTGATGAATGTTGTTAGAGACATCTGCTCCCTCAAGATAAAAGATCCAATTGTGAGGGAGAGCACAGATCATTTTTCCACTGTCCTGGCTATTATTCATTGTTTCTACTGACATTGGTGAGCAGATTATTTGGTCAAGATTGCATTGCTGTTTGTGGGAATTTGTTGAGTGCAAATTAGCTGCTATGTTCCCTACTTTCTAACAGTTACTCAACTTCAAAAGGACTCATTTGCTGCAAAGTGTTTAGGACATCCTTAGGTTGTGAAAGACACTGTATAATGGACAAAAAGGTTCTTTCTTAGTAGCACAGTACTGGCTCAGTAATGAGGGAGTGGTGTACTGCAGGAGAGGACTCTAAATCCTCGGCCCCAGCTGACTGTTTCAAGTGACAGGTTGCTACTATTTTGAGAAGACTACTGAGTTCTCCTGATTAATAGACTATCACTTCTCTTTTGAACAAACTAGATTAACTGACAACTAATGGGTCTTGACCATGCAAAACTACTTCAATGGCCGTAAAGCACATTGAATATTATGACCTCTACAGAGACAAGCAGTTCAAAAATACACTCTTAAACTGGAAATGCACGTGGTTTTCCTCCTAATTAGAAAGTGGGACATTTATATCTCCTCAATTTCAGGATCAGCCATGGACTTGAGCATATTCTGCACTATTCCACCCATGACAACATTACCACTGAATTCTTGACATCCAAAGAAAATGCAATTAAATAACAGTTTGTGGGCTTTATAAATGGGAACATACAGTACAAAAGGAAGAAAGTTGTGATCAAACTGTACAAAACACTGAGTCAACTCAACTGGAATTGTCCCTCCTGTTTTGTACACCAGTGTAGAGAGCATTTGAGAAGGTGTAGAAAAGATTCATGAGAATGATTCCAAGCATAAGGAACTCTGATTACATGAATCTATTACAGAAGCTAGAATCATAGAATCCCTACAAGAGAGATAGAGGCCATTTGGCCCATTGAGCCTGCACCAACCTTCCAAACGGCATCCCATCCTATCCCTGTAAACTGATATAGTTAACCAACCAGCTTACACATCCTAGACACTACAGGGCAATTTAGCCTTGCCAATCCATCTAACCTGAACATCTTTGGACCAGGAACCTTTTAGAAGCATTGCTTTTCTTTGGGGAGAAGAGAAATTTTAAAAAGGATTTGATGGAAGTGTTCAAAATTACGAGGAGTTTTGAAATGGAGAGGGAGCAACTGTTCCTATCAGGAGAAGGATTGAGAACCAGATTGTACTAGTTTGAAGTGATTGTCAACAAAAAACAATAGTAATATGAAGAAAAGAATGTTCATATGGTGCCTGATCAGGATCTGGTAAGCACTGTCTGTGACTGTGGGGAAGCAGATTCAATTGACGCCTTCAAAAGAGAGTTGGATAAACATCTGGAGAGAAACAGTTTTCAGAGCTATCGGGAAAAGGCAGATGAGAGATCTAGATGAGTTGCTGTTACAGGGAAATGGCACAGATGTGACTGGTCAAACGTGCAGTATTTTAAAATCAAGGGAGTATTGATACTTTTAGTTATGAAGTTTTACATTTGGTGCATATGAAACAGGAAGATAATTATCTACCCGTGTAAAATACAAATAATTTGTGCCAGAGCAAAAGACTTGATCAGTCTCAGCAAACTGAATTGGCTCTATGTCAGAGTGCAACAAGCTTCCTACAACACTTGAGATTGATAACAAAGGTAAGAGCCCACGAGATCCAAGGAAATTTGGCATGAGCGGCAGAAAGCAGAGGGTGATGGTTGAGGGGTGTTTTTCCAACTGAAGTCCATGTCTAGTGGTGTTGCACAGGAATCAGTGTTGCTGTTTGTGGTTTATATAAATATTTTAGACTTGAACATAGGAGTGTTGATCAATAGTTTGCTGATGATATGAAAATTGGCAGGGTTGAAGAACCTTACATTACAGGAGGACATAGACGGGTTGATCAGTGGTAAACAGAATTCAATCTGGATAAAGGTGAGGTGATGAACTTGGGTTGGCTGAATAAGGCAAGGGAATACATGAATAATAGGACCCTGGGAAGACCTGAAGATCAGCGGGACCTTGGTGTGCATGTCAACCAGTCCCCTAAGGTAGCAGAGATAGTAGGAACTGCAGACGCTGGAGAATCTGAGATAATAAGGTGTAGAGCTGGATGAACACAGCAGGCCAAGCAGCATCATAGGAACAGGAAAGCTATTACACCATTAAAACTACTGTAAACAGAATGCAAGAGGCTGCAAGCAGATATAGACAGGCTAAATGAGTGGATAACAAGGTGCTGGATGGAATATAGTGTTAAAATGTGAGAGTTTGTTTTAATTTTAGGAATACAAAAACAGAACACATTTTAAAAGGTGTAAAACCTGTATATGTCATTTTCTACGAGATTGGATTTTATCATTGGCAATCACTTGCTAACGAGTATGATTGTCCACTGCAGGTTCATTAAATTGATTCCCTGGAATTACAAGGGTCATCCTATAGTGAGAAGCTGAGTTAGTTGGGCCGACATTCTCTGCTGTTAAGGAAAGTGAGAGCAATGTCATTGAAATATACACAATTCGAGTTGGGCATAAAGTTTGAGATGTCTAGAACATAGGAGCACTGTCTCAGGATAAGGGACAGTTCATGTGGGACTGAAATGCAGAGAAACTGTTTCACTCAAAGGGTTCTGAATCTTTAGAATTCCCTACCCAACAGAACTGCAGATGATCCATTTTTGAATATATTAAGGCTCAGCTCAGATAGATCCCTGGTCTCTCAGAGAATCTAGGAAAGTTAACAGTAACGTGAAGTTGAGGTAGACGATCAGCCATAATTGTATAAATCTTGATGGGCTGTACGATTTATTCCTGCTCCTATTTCTTGAGTTCTTACATCCTTCGCTGATAGGCTTATTAGTTACAAAGATGGCCAAAGGGAATCTAACAGAGAATAACAGAACACAAATTAACTCATACCTGATATGTGTAGAGTGCTTGATTTTCCCCAGAGGCTCATGTCCTGGGCTACTATATAGAGCAGATTTTGGATTTGTGATAAGGACTGCCGGCCACTTGTTTAAGTTTAGATCCACAAAACTAAACAGATCATGGTCAAATGCCAATAGACGGTACCTACCACAAGAAAAGCAAAAGATGCATGATATTTACACTCAGCTTAAACAAACTCATACAAAACGCACTTCAAATATGACCAGAGAATGTATATTTCCCCTCAAATGCAGTGACTACTTTTCCAATGACCCGCTTGATTACAAGTTCAGGTCTGATTCCTGAACTATAATGAATTAGCTGGTTACAACTGCAGGCATGGATTGGTTTCAGCTGAGTTCAGTTCCTGCAATTGAGTGTGCCTTTTATCCCCATCACGTATCTGCTGTCATCAGCGTTACTTCCACTCAATTCTTCTCCTGGGATATCTCTCTTCCAAAGTTTATCTCTGACATTGCTTGTTCCTGATATCATTCCTATCTGTATTACAATGCTTCAAATGGTTTCTCCTCCTGGATCCATACACTTCACTTTGGTGGATACTAGGGTTACATTTTCCACAATCCCCTCCTCCCCCATGTTAAATATTTACAAAATACACTTTGTTGATCAGCTTTGACCAATTTTTAACCACATTGTTCAAGGCGGTAGCTTATCCATCACCTTCTCAAGGTGATAATAAATGCATCGATACCCAAATCTCACAAATTAAATAAATACAACACACTCTGTCCCAACACTGTCCTACATGATTCCATGTCTAATTTTGCTTAATAACTTATTACAGTTAATGTCTATCTGCTTTGCTTCAGTATTTACCCTGAAGTAGCCCTCTTTTAATTGACTCCTTTTCTTTCCCTGGATGTACCTCAGGCTGAGGTCAAAGGTCTCAAATAATTTTGTACTGCTCCATGCCACAGTTCACTTCCTCTTCATGTAAATCGATTCCTTTTTTTCCATCTTTGTAATATAGTGCATAATTTCCTCCGCTTTCTTCCCAGAACTCCAAGCACGTTCATAACATTCCCTTTCCAACCACAATACACTGCTCATGCTCTGTACCATCATCGCTCTTTAGAACTCTGACCCTCTGCATCTCTGCCTTGTCAACCACCTCAAGATCCTCCTCATTGTTTGTTCTCATCATCCTGGTTATCTTTACTCCTCCCACACCAAAGCACACCCTGCCAACCTGAATGATAGCTCCTCCATCAGAAGTGTCCAGTGCCAAGAGAAATGTACCCAGTGAGCACCAATACTTGAGAAATCATCTGAAGTTTGCTCCTTCTCATTTCCAAAATGCAAGCTCTTTTCCTTGGATCCCCATTGAGTGGGAATCAACTCAATGTACCACCTCCTACTCAAACTCATATTTCCCAAAATGTGGGATTCTTTCATTGCTCTTTTAGAGTTTGTCTTTCAATTTACATTTATATAAGCAAGTTCCAATCCTCATGACTCTTGACTGCTCTCACTAGGGTCACAGTGGATCCTGTGCCATGCACTTAATACCGTGCAAAATGGGTGAAATGCCATGTGAAACAGTGTAGCTCTGAATCATAAAATGGCTTGTTGTCAGCCCAAAATGGATAGCATAAATACCATTGTATGCAACTGGCCCAAAACAGAAATCAAATAATAACTAAGGTTCTCAAGACAGGTGGTACAATGGCTCAGTGGTTAGCACTTCTGACGCACAGTACCAGGGACCCAGGTTTCATTCCAGCCTTAGGTGACTGTGTGAAGTGTGCATATTCTCCTGGTGTCTGCGTGGCTTTCTGCCTGGTGCACCAGTTTCCTCCCACAATCCAAAGATGTGTAGGTTAGGTGGATTGGCCATGGTAAATGAGGGATTATGAGGATAAGGCAGGGAATTCAGTCTGAGTAGGATGTTCTTCAGAGGGTCAACGGAGACTCAATGGGCTGAAGGGTCTCTTTCTGCGCCATAGCGATTCTATGATTCTCTGGTGAACAGATTGATCAAGGCACGAGAGGCAGACAACTTCTGTGGTTTTATTGGGAAATAAATTAACAAAGACAAAACTAATAAAATAAGCCAGAGTTGACACTGTTTTGATATTCAATATATACACAAAACCCCAGAACACTAGAAAGTCTAAACTGTTATATTACCAACTCAACACGTTCAACATTTAATTATGGTGCCCATCAAAACAATCCAAAGTTTTTCTCATGCACTATTGTAGATGTTATTTCAAAGGTACCAACTTCCGGTTGTCCATCCAGTCACCTAGCTCCAGTTCCAGTGTTCCTTCTGTGTTTCTGCTGTGCAGAACAGGCATGAGACCTCCCAGTGTGTGCAGGTGTCCACACAGGTATGCAATTGCAGAGCTGTAAAGTACAGAGAAGTTCCATTTACAAAGCTGAAAATTCAAACAAAATGTGCTCTTTTCTCACCCCTCTAAACTTACTTGAACGTTTGAAGGAACATAGGAGCAAGATTGGAACACTCACCTCCTTAAGTCCATGCCACTATTCAGTTTGATCATATCTGATCTGTATGCTGAAATCCATCTACCTGACTCAACAGTTCCAGAATTGTTAATCTTTCTGTAAACAGTAGCACCAACACTGAGCAAAAATCTGTTAGCACTGAAATTTTCAAATGATCTGAAACCTCAACAGCTTTTTGGAAGAGAATTCCAGATCGCTATGACCCAATGCATTACAAGTAACATTTGCATCCTACTAGAGCTAGGCAATAACCACCTCAATAAGAGAGATTCTAAACATCATTCCTGGATGTTCAATGGCAGTGACATTCCTGAATCACCCAAAAGCAAGTGAGGTTGGGAATTCTGCGGAAAGTAACTCAACTCGGAACTTCTCGAAGCTTGTCTACTATCTACGAGGCACAAGTCGGGAGTCTGTTGGAATTAACCCCACTCCCTACTTACCTGGATGAGTGCAGCTCCAGCAACACTCAAGAAGCTCTATGTGGGAATCGGAGTTCACACTAGCTGTGTATCTCAGTGAAGATCATCGCTCGTGAAATTGACACGGGGAGTTAAAACAGTGCCGACTCGCTGAATTGAAGGTGGAAGGTACAAGTCCGAGATGAGAGCACCTTCTTGGCTCCATATTATCTGAAGTCTGCATTATATGTCTTCTGCTGCATTGTACTTTAGTGTTAGTTTGTCCAGAATGTAGAGATCAAAGAGTAGAATTGGTGCGAGTGATTTGAGGGAACTATGTTTGCTATGGTGCAACTGGAATTGTTCAGAACAATTCCTGAATTCATTTGTGTGAATTTTGAATTCAGGAGCCATTCAGTCCATCATGCCTGCACCTATTCTATTATATAGTGCCAATCTCCTGGCTCCTTCCCAAACCCTTGCACATTATTTTTATTCAAATGATCATCCAATACCCTCTTGAATGCCTCAGTTAAACCTATCTCCACCACATTTTCAGGTGGTGCAATCCATATCCCAACCACTCACTGAGTGAAAACTTTTTGAAAACAAAAATTGCTGTAGACCATAGAATCCCTAGTGTGGAAACAGGGTCTTCGGCCCAACAAGTCCACACTGACCTTCAAAGCATCCTACCCAGACCTATCCCCTTATAACCCACCTAATCTACACATCCCTGAGCCACCTCACTATGGGCAATTTAGCATGGCCAAACCACCTAGCATGCACATCTTTGGACTGTGGGAGGAAACTGGAGCACCTGGAGGAAACCCTGCAGACACAGAGCGAATGTGCAAACTCCACACAGACAGTCACTTGAGGGTGGATTCGAACCCACATCCCTGGTGCTGTGAGGCAGCAGTGCTAACCACTGAGCCATCATGTCGCCAGGTCAGGCAGCATCCATGGACAGAAAGCAAGCTAATGCTTCGAGTCTAGGTGATTCTTCATCAGAGCTGACGTGAAGTGAAAACCTTTTCCTCATTTCACCCTTGCTTCTTTTGCATATCACTTTCAATCTATGTCCTCTCTCTTTTGAGGGCAGGAAAAATTTCTCCCTATCTAATCTATTCAGCCTGCTGATGATTTTGAAAACCTCTATCAGATCTCTTCTTATCCTTCTTCTCTCCAAGGAGCACAGTCCCAACTTCTTCAATCTATCCTCATAGTAAAGTTACTCATCACTGGAACAATTCTTGTATGCCACTTTAGTGCTCTCTCCAATCCATTCATATCTTTCCCATAATGCGGCATTCACAACTCCAGCTGAGATCTAACAAATGATTTGTATAAGTTCAACATGAGCTCCTTTCTCTTGCCCCTGTTAATAAAGCCAAGGATACTGTATGCTCAATTTCCTGGTCTCTCCATCTGTACTGCCACCTTCAATGATCCAAATACATATACTCCCAGGTCCCTTTGCTCTTGCACCCACTTTAAAACTGTACTCCCTATGTTACATGGTCTTTCAGTATTCTTCCAGTCAAAATGCATCACCTCATGCTCCTCTGCATTGAACCCCATCTGTTACCTATTCACATGCTCCACCACCTTGTCAATGTCCTTTGCAAGTTCCAAGCTGTTCTCCTCAGTTGACAATTCATATATCTTTACAGTAATCTGAAAGCAAAGGTGCCAAAACCCCTGGAGAACACCACTACGAACCTTCGTTCAACCTGAAAGATATCCAATAACCATTACTCTCTGTTTCCTATCACAGAATCCTATCACAGAATCTTCCCTACCACCTAAGAAAAACTGACTAGTCTGTAATTGCTGGGATTCTCCTTACAATCTTTCTGAATAAAACCATTTAGTTTGCATTGTTTCAAATATAATGGCCAGTGTCCCCACAAATTTCTACACTGCCTTCCTTCAAAATCCTTAGATGCATCTCACCTAGTCCCTGTGCCTTGTCAACTTTAAGTGCCAAAAGTGTATCCAGGACTTCCTTTTTAATTTTGAACCTTTCTAGTGACAGAGTTTCCTCTTCTGTCACCATGACCTGATCTGCATGCATGCCTTTCGTAAAGGCAGATGCAATGTATTCATATAACACCTCATCCATCCCTCCACCTCATTTGCAAACCCCTTTTTAGTCTCTGGCCCCTATTCCTCCTTCAACTAATCCTTTACTGTTTATGTGCCTATAGAAGACTTTGGGATTCCCATTTTTGTTAGCTGCTGTTTTTTTCTCATAGTTCCTCTTTGATTCGCTTATATTGTTTCACCTCCCGCAAACCTTCGGTATTCCTATTGATTCTCAATTCTATTTTCTGCATTACAGCTGTCACAAGCAAAATTTTTCTTTCTGATATTAATTTCTACTTCCTGTGTCATCCAGAAACTCTAGATTTTGGCGGCACAGTGGCTCAGTAGTTAGCACTGCTGCCTCACAGCGCCAGGAACCTGGGTTCAATTCCACCCTCGGGTGACTGTGTGGAGTTTGCACGGTCTCTCCGTGCCTGCAAAGGTTTCCTCCGGGTGCTCCGGTTTCCTCCCACGGTCCAAAGATGTGCAGGTTAGGTGGATTGGCCATGCTAAATTGGTAGTGTTCAGGGATTTGTAGATTAGGTAGGTTGTAGGGGGATGGGTCTCGGTGTGGACTTGTTGGGCCAAAGGGCCTGTTTCCACACTGTAGGGATTCTATGAATTTTGTTTGTCCTACCTTTTCCATTCAAGGAAACGTACCTCAACTGTTCCTGAACCGTCTGCTCCTTAAAGATGTCCCATTGTTCAGTTAGTGATCTACCTGCCAACCTCTTATTCCAATCAATCCTGCTCAGCTCTGTTCTTGCCCCACTGAAGACAGGTCTCTGTCAATTAATTTTCTTACTCTGGATTAAGACCATAAGACCATAAGGAATAGGACTGCAGTAGGCAGTTCTGTTCCTTGAATCTGCTCTGCCATTCAAAAGGATCATGGCTGATCCGACATTCCTCATGTGCACTTTACAGTCTTTCCTTTGACTCCCTAACTGATCAAAAATCTCTCAGCCTTAAATATACACAAGGATTGTTAACATTTATGCAAGAATGTATGTCATTTTCCAACACAATCCTGAACCATATAAAACAATGATCACTGTCTCCTTCCTTGTTGGATTGGACACATACTGCTGTATGACACTCTCCCGAACATAATCCAGGAAGACTTGCTGCTCGCTACCTCTTGCACTGGAATATCTCAGTTTATGTTTGGGTAATTGAAGTCCCCATTATAACTGCTCTATAATGTTGGCATATCTCTAATTTCACTGCAGATTTGTTCCGCTACATCCTTCCCACTCGTTGATGCCCTATAGACTACATTGAGCAATGTAATTGCACCCATTTTATTTGTAGCTCTAGCCAAGCTCTCTGTGTCCCTCGGGGCCTCTCAGACATCCTCTTTCTCCAGCACTGCAACGCCCTCCTTAACCAACACAGTGACCCGGCCTCCTTTCCTCTCTTTTCTGAAGTCGTTGTACCCAGGAATATTTAACACTAGTCCTGCCCTTTCTTGAGCCAGGTCTCTTATTACCACAACATCTGTATTTGTAACTCCGCAACATTATTTATTATACTCTGTGTATTCACATACATACATTTCCCCTGTTTGCCCTTTCTTTTGCCCTTACTCTGACTTCATTTATTACCTTAGTATTCTCTATGTTCATGCCAGCTAAGTATTTTTCAAACCCTCGTCTTCTCTTGTTTCAAACACCCCCTGCAAAGTTAGTTTAAAGCCCTCCTGATGGCACCAACAGAACACCTTGCAAGGACCTCAGTCCCAGCGCTGTCAGTGACAGTGCTTTCTGTCAAACCGAGTCTGAAAAATCAGGTAAATTGGGGACTTTTGCTTATTTCTAGAAAATCTTTTAATTTCTGTGATGACTCCGGGAATAGTGAGGTTTGATTTCCAATGCTCAACAATCTTCATAGCCTTTCTTGAATACGGGTGTAACATTTACAATTCTTCAGTCCTCTGGTACCACCTCCAAGAAAGTCAAGAAAAGTATGGCCAGTGCTTTTGCAACTTCTGTTCTCCCTTCCCCCAGTTAGTTGGGTGCATATGGTCCCAGTGCCATATGTGGGACAGTGCCATTTATGGCAGTTCTGAGGAAGGGTCACCGGACCCGAAACATTAACTCTGTTTTCTCCTTCACAGATGCTGCCAGACCTGCTGAGCTTTTCCAGCAACGTTGTTTTTGTGGCCATAAATTCATTGGTTGGTAAGTAACTGCTAATGTGAATACCTTTTTAAATTGCTTTCAGATTAAACATAAATAGGAGAAATGTTTTGCAGATTAAGCAATTAAAGACCAGTAGGATTTTTTTTTAAAAATCTAATTAAATAAAATAGACATGCAGGGCCAGGGGTCTACTGTAGCTGCATGATGTGGAAGCTGGTGGACCCCAGTGTAGTTCTCAGTGACCAAATCTGTAGCAAGTGTTGTTCCTTGAGGAACTCCAGCTCAAAGTTGACGAGCTGAAGTCCGAGCTTCAAACACTGCACTACATCATGAAGGGGAAAAAGAGTTACCTGGGTGCTGTGTTTCCTGTGAGGCCGTCATATCCCTTAGATTAATTAATTAATACCTCAAATTCGGTCAGTGGTCAGGGACAGGAGGGTGTGACTACAAGAGAGGAAGGGAGGGGGATCCAGAAGGTAGTGCCGAAGGTGCCTCAGCCCTTGTCCTTTTCCAACAGGTTTGGGATTGTGCTCCCTGTCTGGATGAAGTTGGGGCTATAGAAAGGATGAGCAAAATGACCATAGCACTATGCTACAGCCATTCAAGTGGGAGGAGAAAATAGAAATGTAGTTACATTTGGGGACATATTAGTTGGGATCATAGACACCTGTTCTGTGGCCAGGATCAAGAGTCCTGAAGGTTGTGTTGTCTATCTGGTACTCAGGTTCAAGATATCTCATAAGGGCTCCCACTTGGAGTGGGAGGGAAAACATCCAGTTGTTATGGTCTATGTAAGTACCAGCGATGATGGTAGAATGAGGAAAAAAGGTCTTGCTGTGGAAATATAAGCAACTAGGGGCTAAATTAGAAAGAGGAACCAAAAAGGTAACAATCTCCACATTGCTACCTGAGCTATAATATCAACAAGATTAGAGAGATAAATGTGTGGCTCAAAGATTGGTGTGGGAGAAACGGGTTCAAATTCGTGGGACATTAGCACCAGTACTGGAGAAGGACGGAGCTGTTCCAATGGATGGGCTCCACCTGAACTGTGCTGAGACCATAATCCCTGCGAATTGCAAAACTACGACTGTGGATAAGGCTCTAAACTACATAGTGGAGGTGTGGATTCATTTGCATGGAAAATTAGAAAATCAAAGGTAAAGGACAAGGTAGGAATGCAGGTTAGTGATAAGGCTGATTGTTACCAGAAACTAAAAGGAAGGGATTGAATGAGTGAACGTCGTACTGCACCAAGGATACAAAGAAGTGTAGGGAAATTTGATAACAGAACAAACTTAAAGGCTTTGTATCTGAATGCATGAAGCAAATGGAATTTTGGCATTTATTACTAAAGGAATAGATTATAAAAGTAGGGAAGTGCTGCTACAACTGTACAGGGCTGCACCTGGAACATTGCGTACAATTTTGGCTCCCTTATACGAGGATGGATATAGTTGTACTGGAGGCAGATTGATTCCAGAGTTGAGGGGTTTGTCTTAGGAAGAGAGGTTGAGCTGTTTAGGCCTACTTACTCTGTAATTTAGAAGACTCAGGGGAGATCTAATTGAGATATATAAGGTGCTAAAGGGGACTGAGAAAGTATACATGGAAAGGATGTTTCCTCATGTAGGGCAATCTAGAACAAGGTCATAATTTTTGGATAAGGGGCAGCAGATTGAAAACAGAGATGAGGAGAAATTACTTCTCTCAAAGAGTCATGAATTAGAGGAATTCAATGGGATGTTGAATAAATTTAAAGGAGGATAAAGACAGATTTTTAATCAATAATGGGTTGAAGAGTTACAGACGGCAGGCAGGAAAGTGGAGTTGAGGCTGAGACAAGATCAGTCTATTAACTAGTGGAGCAGGATTGAGGGACTGAATGTTCTACACTCAAAAGGGATACAAGTTTAGACTTTACAACCTGTCTATTTTCAGTCAATTTGCAAATTCTGAAAACTGAAAATGAAAGCAGACAGCACTGGAAACATAATAGGCTTGTCAACATCATAAGAGAGGAGAACAGGACCCTGCCATCAAAATGCTAACACAATTATTCCTCTATCTAAAATGATGCTACATCTAATGGGCTTGTCCAGTGATTTCACTTAGGTAGGATGCTCTTTGGAGGATTGGTGTGGATTCGATGGGCCAAAGGCCTGCTTCTACACAGTAGGGATTCTATGATTCTATGAAGTAGGTGAAACATTTTTTTTTGAAACAGCCAACAGCAAACTGTCTTTCTCTCCCTCTGGGCTCCAGCTCTACCTATCGCCTATTCCTCTACTGATTATTCCTTATCCCCCAACACCGTTCCCTGTCTTCAGCATGGATATCATCTTTTCCTAGCTGCTATGAGTTCTGAAGAAGGGTCACTGGACTGGAAACGTTAAATATTTTTTCTCCACAAATGCTGTCCCCAGCAATTTCTGTTTGAAACTGATTATCTTGGTGGTTCAATTGGGATTTTACACATTTTGTGATGGCTTGTGGAACACTGGGACTGAATTACCAGCATGTTCTTCCAGTTACATTGTGACACATGGATAATAATCATGTGGGGACAGAGGGGTAAAGGCAAAGATCGTGGCTCCTATGGAACTGCACTGCAGTAAAGTCTGTCAAAAGCCAAGTTTGGTTCTCACACTTATGAAGACATAAGGTAAATATGCAACAAGACAAAGTATTTAGCAGAATAAGACTGGTCCTTCCAGTCAATGAAAGAGCTCAGTGATCCCCACAGACACTACACTATTGTTTTACATGACGATCTCTATGCTGCAGCATGAACTACTGCATTCCACAAGTGCACTGTAGTTAGGAATGGGAGCTACTTTGACTTCCTTTGACTAAATGAACGTAATATGCTTGCACTAGATAATTCATATTTCATGTGCTGCGGCTCTGCGATTAGTCCATGAAAAATGCAGAACAGAAACTGGTCATTCAGCCCAACAACTCTGGGCTGGTGTTCATGATCAATACAAGCCTCCTCCCATCCTGCTATATATAACACAGTCAACAAAACCACCTATGTCCATGGGGGTGTCATGAAGAACTGTTCTCCTCTTTTGAAATCATCTTTAACATGTTAGTATGGCTTTCTGAATTGGCTCTGTTGGTTGAGAAAGAAACTTGTTCTGACTGAGAATCAAAAGCCCACATGATGCATTTTGATAAAAACCGAAACAACTGCGGATGCTGTAAATCAGGAACAAAAACAAAGTTGCTGGAAAAGCTCAGCAGGTCTGGCAGCATCTGTGAAGGAAAAAACAGAGTTAACGTTTCCGGTCCAGTGACCCTTCCTCAGAACTGATAGTGGCTGGGGAAACGTCAGTTTATATGCAGAAAATAGGGAGGTGGGTGGGGTGGGGAGTAAACGATAGGATAGTGCCCAAAGAGAGAGAAAGACAGTTGGACAGACAAAGGAGTTGCTAACGACCAGCTGGGAGAGTGAATAGTTGTTAATGGGGACTTTCAGTGACTAACAGCAGGAGGTGTGTAATGGCAGGCTATGTGGTAACAAGGCCTAGTGTGTGGGGTATGGGGCTGGGACAATGGAGAGTTTAGGCCCTAAAATTATTGAACTTAGTATTGAGTCCGGAAGGCTGTAGGGTCCCCAAGCGGAAAATGAGGTGTTGTTCCTCCAGCTTGCATTGGGCTTCGCTGGAACACTGCAGCAAGCCAGAGACAGAGATGTTGGCCAGGGAGCAGGGTGGTGTGTTAAAGTGGCAGGCAAAAGGTAGTTCAGGATCTTTTTTGCGAGCAGAACGAAGATGTTCTGCAAAGCGGTTGCCAAGTCTATGCTTCGTTTCCCCAAAATAGAGGAGACCACAATGTGAGCAGCGAATGCAGTAGACCAGATTCTGTGAAGTGCAGGTGAAGTGTTGCTTCACCTGGAAGGCATGTTTGGGCCTTTGGATACCGGGAGGAAGGAGGTAAATGAGCAGGTGTTGCACCTTCGCTGGTTACAGGGGAAGGTGCCGTAGGGCTGTGGGGAGGTGTTGGGGGTGAAGGAAGTGTGGACCAGGGTGTCCCGGAGGGAACGGTCCCTGCGGAAGGCGGAAAAGGGAGGGGAGGGGAGGGAGAGGAATATGTACCTGGTGGTGGCATCTTGCTGGAGGTGGCGGAAATGGCGTCTGATGATCTTCTGGATGTGGATGCTGGTGGGATGGTAGGTGAGGATAAGGGGAACCCTATCGCTGTTGCGGGTGGGAAGAGAACGGGGGAGGGTGGAAGTGCGGGAGATGGGTCGGACCTGATTGAGGTCCCTGTCGACAACGGAGGTGGAGAATCCTCGGTTGAGGAAGAAAGTGGACATTTCGGAGGCTCCCTTGTCGAAGTTGGCCTCATCTGAACATATGCAACGGAGAAACTGAGAGAATGGGATGGAGTTTTTACAGGAAGCAGGGTGTGAGGATGTATAGTCCAGATAGCTGTGGGAGTCAGTGGGTTTGTAGTGGATATTAGTGACCAGTCTATCCCCATAAATGGAAACAGAAATGTTGAGGAAGGGAAGGGAGGAGTCAGAGATAGACCAGGTGAACGTGATGGCATGGTGGAAATTGGAGGCGAAATTGATGAAGTTTTCCAATTCCAGATGAAAGAGGGAAGCAGCACCGACGATATCATCGATGTATCAGAGAAAGAGTTGTGGGTGGGGGCCGGAAGAGGACTGGAACAAGGAATGTTTCACGTACCCTATGAAGAGACAGGCATAACTAGGGCCCATGCGGTACCCATGGCAACCCCTCTTACCTGAAGAAAATGACAGGAGTTGAAAGAGGATGAGGACAAGCTCAGCAAGCAGAGGAGGGTGGTGGTGAGTGGGGATGGGTCAGGTCTTTGCTCCAGGAAGAAGCGGACAGCCCTAAGACCCTCCTGGTGGGGAATGCATTTATATTTGGTTAGCCTTGGGGTCCTGCAAGCATTTAAAAGCACAGTCCCCTGACCAAAATGCCTTAAAATAGAAAGCCATAAACTTTATGCAGAGGTTTGGGGCTAACTGCACAACTCATTCAAGGTGCTCGCATAAGAACAATGGGCTGAATGGCCACATTTTGATTCTATCATTCTGCTTGTTCTTGCCTTCAGACAGTTATTTTCCCTTTTAATGCTCTTCATGAACATGGTGACCTGCGTTACAACACAGTCCCTCACCTTTTCCTCTCATCCATATCTGAGACCTCTTTCTGGTTCACTGTTCATTCACTCCTCCTAAAAGTGAGGCATTATGTTTTCATTAATTAACCCAATCAGGAAAGGACAAAGATTTGTTTATCTTTCAGTTTGAGGTCCACAAAGAATTTCAAAAGCACTGTGAGCAAATTGGGGGTTGAGCAGCGTGCCACAAGGAGGTGCAGCCACAATAGACACCTCAAGCAAAATCCCACTCTATTGGAAACAAGGAAAAGTGAATTTGACTGTGTCCATGGATGGAGGAATAATCCTCTTCTCACGTTATTGTCACTTACATTTAAATAAGGTCAAGTCATCATGGTCCTATCAGACCGTAGGGCTGCTCTCTCATTACAGAAAAACAACTGGGGGTGGTTTAACCTGAGGGTCATCACACCTCAGGTGAGGGGAGAGGTTGAGAAGGAGAGTCCTCCATGGTAACCTCAGTCAGAGCAGGAACTGAATCTGTGCTGTCCGTGCTATTGGCATCCCTGTGTCTCACAAACCAATCATTCAGCCACCTGAGCTAACTAACTCCCTTATTTAAAGAAATGAACATGAATCACTGGACTGTGCAAGAGATTGATCAGTGTCTTGAGTTTCTTTTTATTCATTTGTGGAATTTAGGCCAGCATTATTGCTCATCCCTAGTTGCCCTTGAGGAAGTGGTGGTGAGCAGCCTTCTTGAACTGTTTCAGTCCACATGCTGCAGGTTGACCCACAATGCTGTTAGATGGGGATTTTCAGGATAGTGACCCAGCAACACTGAAGGAAAAGCAATATATTTCCAAGTCAGGATAATGAGTGGCTTGAAGAGGAACTTGAACGTGGTGGTGTGCCCATTGTCTGTTGCCCTTGCCCTGCACACTGAGATATCGGGATCTAAGGATCTCTGGTGAATTTCTTTAGTGTAGGTAGTACACACTGCTATCACTGAGAGTCGGTGGTGGAGGGAGTGGATATTTCTGGATGTGATGCCAATTAAGCAGGCTGCTTTGTCCTGGATGGTGTCAAGCTTCCTGAGTTTTGTTGGGAAATATACTCATCATTCCTGACTTGTTCTTGGAGATGGTGAACAGGCTTTGAAGAGTCAGGAGGAGAGTTACTCACTGCAGTATTCCTTGTGTCTGATCTGCTGTTGTAGGCATAATAGTTATATGTTGAGTCCAGTTCAGTTTCTGGTCAATGGTAACCTCCAGGAGTGTTGTGATAGTGATCGTATCACCATTGATTGTGAAGGATGGGTGGTTTGATTGTCTCATATTGGAGATGGTTACTGACCGGCAGTTGTGTGGTGTGAATGTTGCTTGCCACTTGTCAGCCTAAGCCTGGATATTGTCCAGATCTTGCTGTATTTGAACAGGGACTGCTTCAGTATCTCATGAGTGGCAAATGGTGCTGAACATTGTGCAGTCATTTAACGAACATCCCCACTTCTGACCTTATGATGGAGTGCAGGTCATTGACAAAGCAGCTGAAGATGGGCCTAGGATACTATCCTGAAGAACTCCTGCAGAGATGTCCGGTGCTGAGATGACTGACCACAATCATCTTACTGTATGTCAGGTATGCCTCCAATCAGCAGACAGTTTTCTACCTGACTCACACTGGTTGCAGTTTTGTTAAGGCTCATTAATGCAGGCTTTAATGTCTTGACAGCTAACTACACCTAGGCTGTCACCTAACTCACCTGGTTGATCCATTTTTCTCTCTGGGCATGTCAATAAGCCTGTTGGGTTTCTAATGCCATCTGCTTTTTCACAGTATCACAGAATTGTTATAGCGCAGAAGGTGGTCATTTGACCCATCATGCATGCACTGGCTTTTCAAATGAGCATCATAACAGTGTCAAACTCCTGCTTGATCCCCAGATCTTTGCACATTATTTGTATAAAAATAATCATCTACTACCTTCTTGAATGTCTCAATTGAACCTGCCTCCACCACATTTCTAGGCAGTGCAATTCACATCCCAAACACTCATTGAATGAAAATTTTTCATAATTTCACCCTTGCTTCTTTTGCATGTCATTTTAAATCTATGCCCTCTTGTTCTTTTTACAAACAGGAACAGCTTCTCCCTATCTACTCTATCAGCTCACTCATGATTTTGAAAACATCTCTCAGAACTCCTCTTAGCTGCCTTCTTGAAAGGTGAACAGTCCCAACTTCTTCAATCTGTTTTCTTAACTGAAGTCCCTCATGCCTGGAATCATTCTTGTAAAACGCTTCTACACATTCATATCTTTCCCATAATGTGGTATCTACAACTGTACAGCTGAGGTCTAATAGGTGTCTTACATAGGTTCAGCATCACTTCCTTGCTCTTGTACTCTATGCCCGAATAAGCAAAGTACACTGTATGCTTTATTTACTGCCACATTCTGCTCCTGCATCCCCTTCAGAATTGTATCCCTATTTTATATTGTCTTTCAACATTCTTCCAACCAAAGTGTAACACCTCACACTTCTTTGCATTGAACCACCTATCTATCTGCTTACTCCACCAACTTGTTCTTTTGGAGTCCTCATCGTTTGTAATCCTTCCAAGTGTTGTGTCATCTACAAACTTTTAAAGTGTCCCCTGCACACTGAGATCCATATCATTAATATATAACAGGAAACGCAAGGGTTCAAATAACAACATCTGAGGAACTGCATGAAACCCTCCTCCAGCCTGAAAAATCTCCACTGACCATTTTTGTTTCAGATTCCAAATTCACTAAAAATATGACAGGCAGTACAGATTGAGCTTTTATCTGCTTTAATGTAGAAGAAATGGCACTCAAATTGGAGTGTGTAGGGAGTTAAAGGATTTGATCGAGTAGATGGAAAGAAATTATTATCTCTGGTGGAAGAAGTCAGCCTAACCTGCCATCGGTGGAAGTAGACCATTCAGAGTGTCACTGCTTCACACAAAGATTGGCAATAATCTGGAACTTTCTTCCCAGAAACTTGCAAGCATTGGGTCAATTAAATATTTCAAATCAAGTGTGATTGTTTTTGTTTTTAGAAACCAAGTGTGCATTCCCAACACACAGCACTGTTAAAGTTGGCTGCCAGGCCCTATATGGAGGGACCCAGTTGATGTCTATCGCCCACACTACAATCTCAGTGCCAGTGTACCGCATGAGATCCATGTTCTAATGACATCACGCACAATCAAGAATGAGCTAAATTAATGATCACCATCAAACAGGAAACTTGGGGACGTAAATACCAAATAAATTGGCCTCACATATAGATTGATGTCTCACAGACACAAAATAACCTGCATGCAAACACCACAATCACTCATCCCCACCCACCATCGCCAAGGCCCACTAGTACCCAATCACAGTAAGGCCCTCTGCTGTTCTCATGTTCCCATATCAGCCTTGTTGTTTAAAAAGTAAAGAAAATCTCTCACCTCATGAGTTGCTGCATACCAGGAGAGGCGGAAATGATAGTGGAGGTGGTGTAATGGCCAAGCCAAATGGTTTGATTGCTGTTGACTGTTTCAGATGCTAGTTTTGACAATTCACACATTTTATTCTGCAAAGTATTGGACAGATTTAGTATAGTTTGCTGTAATTTGTTACCTCCTACCCACTCTCTGATCTTGCAGCCAGCCTTCAGCTCCACTGTCCAGCAGCTGTCTTCTAACCTCACCTGACTCCACCCTAGATACAGCAGATTGCATTCCGGAAGGAATGCTGCTGTGTTTAATTAAGATAGCTGCACTCTTTGCACACTCTGTCCATTGGAGTAATTTATGCTGTTGGTACCTACGCACCTAAAGGAAAACAACTTGCATTTGTTTTGGACATCTTCATTGACTTTACACTGATTCGCTGCTTTGGCAGTGTCACTGCTGTAAATTAAGGAAAGGCGGTAGGTACTATGCATACATAGCTTGACAAACATCAACGAGATCAACGACCAGATAAACTGTCTTTTAAATGCTTGAGTGATAAATACTGGCTAGGATAAAAGACATGTAGGTAGCATTTCCAACAACAGGAACCTGACTGGATGGCAAAGACCCTACTTCAGGTACAGTAATGTATTAGTTCTGTTGCTGTACAGTTTATAGGACACTGGTGCAAATTTAACTCTGGCAATTTGCTCATTAGTTGCTCATTAGGTTAGCCTTCACATGATAATTTAGAAGAAAGTTCTAATTCTCTATAATGCAAATAATTATCTTCCTACCTGCTGCAAGACACCAAAGAAATTGAGTGGTCTTTTGGGACCAGGACTCAAGGTGGCGTCAACACAGATGAAAGAGTAATTTCCAAAGTGAGTCTGATGTAGATAATGGAAGGATCCATCCTGACGATGGGCAGAATATTTCCTGTAAAATTATCAACGCCAGTTCAAAATCACAAGCTTTTATTAAGTTTCAATCAAACAGTTTCTTTTAAAATCCCCACTGTAACAGTTATGCTGCCCCAGTTATGCCTGTCTCTTTGTGGGGTACATGGAACATTTGCTGTTCCGGTCCTATTCTGGATCCCACCCACAACTCTTTCTCTGATATATCGATGACATAATCGGTAGTGCTTCCTTCTCTCGTCCGGAATTGGAAAAGTTCATTGATCTCACTTCCAATTTCCACCCTGGCCTCACTTTCACCTGGTCTCTCTCTGACTCCTTCCTTCCTTTTCTCGACATCTGTTTCCATTTCTGGGGATAGACTGGCTACTAAGATCCACCATAAACCCTCCAACTCCCACAGTTACCTGGGCTATGCATCCTTGCACCCTGCCTTCTGTAAAAACTCCATTCCATTCTCTCAGTTCTTCTGTCTCCAGCATATATGTTCAACTTAGACAAGGGAGCCTCCGAAATATCCACCTTCTTCCTCAACCGAGGATTCCCCAGTACCATTGTTGACAAGGTCCTCCGATCCATCTCCTGCACTTCCGCCCTCATCATTCTTCTCTCCTTGTCCTTACCAGTATCCACATCCAAACGATCAGCAGACGCCATTTCCACTACCACCTGACACACATTCCCCTCCCCTCCCTTGTCTGCCTTCCACAGGGACCATTCCCTACAGAACACTTTGGTCCACTCTTTCTTCACTCCCAACACACCCCACAGATCCACGGCACCATCCCCTGCAACTGCAAGAAGTGTAACACCTACCCATTTACCTCCTCCCTCCCCAGCATCCAAGGGCCCAAACATACCTTCCAGGTGAAGCAGAACTTCACACAACCTAATCTACTCCATTTGCCGCTCACAGTGTGGTCTCCTCTACACTGGAGAATTGAATCATAGACTGGGTGACCACTTCGCAGAACATCTATGTCCTGCCTGCAAACAAAGAGCTTCCAGTTGCCTGCCACTTTAACACACTACCTTGTTCCTTGGCCAACATCCCTCATTTTCCACTTGGGGACCCTGCAGCCCTCCGGTCTCAATATCAAGTTCAATAATTTTAGGGCCTGAACTCTCCCATCTCCTATCTCCCTACTCCACACACCCAACTTTGTTATGACATAGTCTGCCATTACACACTACCTATTGTTAGTCACTAACAGTCCCCATTAACAGCTATTCACCCACCTAACCAGGTCATAATCAACTCCTTTGTCTACCCAACTGCTCTTCTCTCTCTCTGAGTTCTATCCCCAACAATCATTTACTCCTTACCCTGTCCCCCCACCCATCTTCTGCACATAAAGCAACATTTTCCTAGCTACCGTCAGTTCTGAGGAAGGTCACTGGACCCGGAACATTAACTCTAATTTTTCTTCACAGATACTGCCAGACATGCTGAGCTTTTCCAGCAACTTCTGCTTTTACTCAAAAAAAGTTAATGGAATCAACATACAAAGACGTGACAGAAAAACATCTAGAGATAGTTTTTCAATCTCGTAGCCGGTGATGTTTCCTCTGAGCTGCACAGCTTCAAAGCAATGCCAAAGCTTCCATACAGACTGCACACAACTGGCCCCTTTTAGTGAAAAAAACATGCACAGCCACACAAAACATTTAGAGGGCTGCACACTTAAATAAATTGCCTACAATACAAAAAAGAAGTTTGTTGGTAATCAGCATTGATTTGAACAACCTTGCTGAATTCTTTAAAAAAAAACAAACAAGTGTTATATATCTACATAGTCTTTGAGAGAGTACAAACATTTTTTTACTCCTTCATGGGATGTGGATGTTGTTAGCTGAGTGAGCATTTTTTGCCTATCCCTAATTGCCCGGGCAACTGGGGTGGTGAGCCACCTATTTGAACCACTATCTCACCTGGGCTGCACAGAAGCTTGGAGAGGGAGGGGAAAGATACGTAGGTAACAACGACAAGAGGTAGAAACAGGAAAATGTTTCAGCTGAGCAGCGAGGGGCTAAATTAAAAAGCAGAACCCAAAAGTTAATAATCTCCAGATTACTACCTGAGTCACGAACAAATTGGCACAGTCTCACCAAGAATAGAGGTAAACGCTTGGCTCAAAGATTGGTGTGGGAGAAAAGGGTTTGAATTCATGGGACATTAGCACCAGTACTGGGGAAAGGAGGATGCAATGGGCTCCACCTGAATCATACTAGGACCAGAGTCCCGGCAAATCACATAATTGAGGCTGTGCAAAAGGCTCTAAACTAATGGTTTGGGGGAGGGGGGGTGTCTGTTCCACAGAAAATTATGGAAAAAGTTAAGCAGAAGGGGCGTGCAGGGATCAGCCAATAGGATAGAGAGTGTCGAAGGGCTCAGGAATCTAACTTCAGTCACAATAGGTAAGGGAATAATTATGAAAAGGTGGGGGGCAGGGAAGCTGGTGATCAACACAGGACTGAGCATGTTATAATTAAATTCATGCAATATACATAACAAGGTAAATGAGCTTGTTGCATAGATTGAAATTGGCAGGTACAATGTTGTGAGTATCACAGAGACGAAACTGCAAGGGGATCAAGGCAAGCTGAATATCCAAGGATATAGTTAAAGGACATGCAGATAGGTGGGGCGGGGGCAGGGGGTTGCCTTGTTAGTAAGAAATGAAGTTAAATCAATAACAAGCAGTGATATAGTGTTAGAAGGCATAGAATCTGTATGGGTAGAATTGAGGAGCCACAAAGGAAAAAAGACCCTGATGGCAGTTGTGTATAGGCCTCTAAGCAGTAGTTAGGAGGTGGGGAAGAAAATACATCAAGAGATAGAAAAGGCATATAAGAAAGGCACTATTACAATAATCATGGGGGACTTCAAGATGCAGCTGGATGAGAAAATCAGGTTGGTAGCAGATTGCAAGAAGAGGAATTTGTGGAATGTCTAAGAGATAGATTTTTGGAGCAGCTTGTGGTCGAGCCCACTACAGAACAGGCAGTTCTGGATTTGGTGATGTGTGATGAAACAGACTTGATTAGGGAGCTTAAGGTGAAGGAACCCCTAGGGACCAGTGACCATAATATGATAGCATTCACCCTGTAGTTTGACAAAGAGAGACTGGCATCAGATGTAACGATATTACAAGTACGCGAAGACATTAGGGAGAAGCTGGCCAGAGTTGACTGGAAGGGAAGACAGAGGAGCAGCAATGGCAGGAGTTTCTGGGGATAATTCAGGAGGTACAGCAGAAATTCATCCCAAGGAAGACGCAACCATGGCTGACAAGGGAAGTCAGGACAGCATAAAAGCAAAAGAAAAAGCACAGTATGTGGTGAAGATTGGTGGAAAGTGGGAGGATAGGGATGTCTTTAAAAACCAGCAGAGGAAACTGAAAAAGTGAGGGAAGAAGATGAAATATGACAGTAATCTAGCTAATAATATAATAGAAGTTTGCACAAGATTTTTTTAAGATATCTAAAAGGTAAGAGAGAGGCAAGAGTGGATATTGGACCACTGGAGGATAAGGCTGGAGAAGTATAATGGGGACAAAAGAAATGGCAGAGGAACTGAATAAGTACTTTGCATCTGTTTCCACATTAGAAGATACCAGCAGCATACCAGAGCTCCAAGAGAGTCAGGGGGCAAAGGTGAGTGTAGTGGCCATCACTAAGGAGAAGATGCTGGAGAAACTGAAAGGTCTGGAGGTGGATAAATCATCCAGACCAGATGGACTACATCCCAGAGTTCTGAAGGAGATAACTGAGGTAATCATGCAGGCATTGGTGGTGATCTTTCAGGATTCACTGGAGTCAGGGAGGATACCAGAACTGGAAAATGATTAATGTATCATCTCTGTTTAGGAAGGGAGTGAGGCAGAAGACAGGAAATTATAAACTGGTTAGACTGACCTCACTCAGTGGTAGGATTTTAGAGTTCATTACTAGGGATGAGACTGCAGAATACTTGGAAGATTAAGTCACAAGGTAAATTGAGTACCAAATTAGCTTGGCCATAGAAGACAGAGGGTAGTTGTGGACGGAGAACTGTGATCAGTGCTGGGACCCCTGTTGATTTTTATGAAAGTGGCTGTGGTCTAATTAGTAAGTTTGCAGATGACATGAACATAGCAGAGGTGTGGATAGTGAGGAAGGATATCAAAGGATGCAGCAAGATATAGATCAGCTGGAAAGTTGGGCCGAGAAATGTTAGATGGGAGTTTAATCTGTACAAATGTGAGGGGATGCATTTTGGGAGGTCAAAGGCAAAAGGAAAGTATACTGTAAATGTAAATACCCTCAGTAGCATTGATATATAGAGGAATCTTGGGGTCCAAGTCCATAGTTTCCTTAAAGTGACAACAAGTGGATAAGGTGTTAAAGAAGGCATTTGGCATACATGGCATCGGTCAGGGCATGGAGTATAAAATTTGGCATGTTACGTTGCAACTGTATAAGATTGTGGTCAGGCCACATTTGGAGTACTGTATGCAGTTCTGGTCGTTGCACTATAGGAAGGATGTGGAGGCTACAGAGTGTAGAAGAGGTTCACCAGGATATTGCCTGGATTGGAGTGTATCAGCTATAAGAAGAGGTTGGACAAACTTGGATTGTTTTGCTAGAAAGTTGGAGGCTGAGGGTTGACCTGATAGAAGGATATAAAATTGAGAAGCATGGATGGGGTGGGTAGTCAAAGTCTCTTTCCCAGGACGGAAATGTCAAATACTAGCGGACATAAGTTTAAGGTGAAAGGGAGAAAGTTTAAAGGAGATGTCACAGATTAGGCAGCATGGTGGTTCAGTGGTTAGTACTGCTGCCTCACAGCACCAGGTTCAATTCCACTCTTGGGTGACTATCTGTGTGGAGTTTGCACATTTTCCTCAAGTCTGTGTGGGTTTTCTCCTACAGTCAAAGATGTGCAGGTTAGGTGGACTGGCCATGGGAAATGCAGCGTTGCAGGGATCGGGTGGCGGGGGTGACTATGCTCTTCGGAGGGTTGGTGTGGACTCTATAGGCCGAATGGCTTACTTCTACACTGCAGGGAATATGAGATTCTAAGTGCATGGTAAAATACGGCCGAGTCATCATGGCTTCATCAAGTGCGGATCATTCCTGACAAATCTGTTGGAATTCTTTGCGAAGGTTACAAGCAAGTTAGACAAAAGAAAGCCAGTGGACGTGATCTATCTGGATTTCCAGAAGACCACAACAGCTGCTAAATGCGGTCTAATCAGAGCCTTCTATAGCCTCAGCAGTACATCTCTGCTCTTGTATTCTAGCCCTCTTGTAATGAATGCTAACGTAAATACGATAAGAACCCCTGACGATTGTGGCAAGGTATTGGCACAGATAGAGGACTGGCTGGCTGACAGTGGGGATAAAGGGGTTTTTCAAGATGGCAGTTGGTGACTAGTGGAATTCCACAGGAGTCAGTGTTGGGACCACAACTATTGACCTTATCTTTTAAGGTTTTGGACGATGGAACTGAAGGCATTGTTGCTAAGTTTGCAGATGACACAAAGGTAGGTGGAGGGCCACATATTGTTGAGGAAGTGGGGAGGCTGCAGAAGTACTGGGACAGCCTAGGAGAGTAGGCAAAGAAATAGCAGGTGGAATGTATCGTGGGAAAGTGTGAGATTATGCACTTTGGTAGGAAGAACAGAGGCGCAGACTATTTTCTAAACAGGAAAAGGCTTTAGAAATCTGAAGCTTAAAGGGACTTGGAAGCCCTAGTTCAGGATTCTCTTGACGTTAACATGCAGTTTCAGTTGGCAGTTGGAAAGGCCATATTAGCATTCATTACAAGAGGGCTAGAATACAAGAGCAGAGATATACTGCTGAGGCTATAGCAGGCTCTGGTCAGACCACATTTGGAACATCGAGGGTAGTTTTGGGTCCCATATCTAAAGATGGATGTGCTGGCCTCAGAGAGGATCTAGGGGCGGTTTACAAGAATGATCCTGGCGATGAAGGGCTTATCATATGAGGAGCAGTTGAGGATTTTGGGGCTGTACTTGATAAGAGTTTAGAAGGATGAATGGGTATCTCATTGAAACTTACAGAATACTGAGAGGCCTGATTAGAGTGGACGTGGAGAAGAGTAGGGGAGTCTAGGAACCAACGGTACAGCGTCAAAGTAAAGGGACGACCCTTCAGAACTGATATAAGGAGGAATTTCTTCAGCTAGAGGGTGGTGAATATGTGGAACTCATTACCGCAGAAGGCTGTGGAGGCCAAGTCATGGAGTGTATTTAAGACAGCGATAGATATATTCTTGATTGGTCAGAAGATGAAGGGTTATGGGGAGAAGCAGAAGAATGGAGTTGATCAAATGGCAGAGCAGACATGATGGGCCAAATGACCTCATTCGCCTCCTATATTTTGTGGTCTTATGGTCTAATTGGTACCAAGCTGGTCACAAAATGGAAAGCAGAAGGTAGGGTGCTTGAATGGCTACTCAATAGTAGGAAAGGATAGGAAGTGATGTTCTACAAGGAATACCTTTGGGGCCATCGTGGTTCACCATTTTCAGAAACAATTTATACTAGGATTTGGAATTTAAATTCAAAACATGCAGAGCATACCAAATTGGGGTGGTACAGTTAATACTGAGGAAGACTGTGACAAGATACAAGAATAAACTTACGGAATGGTTGTGTAATTGGTAAATGCAGGTCAATTAAGTATGAACTAATGTGCTTTGGTAGAAAGATTACGGAGACCAGACACAGTTCTTGGAAAGAGGAGCAGAGAGATCTTCAGTTACAGATAC
Organism: Rhincodon typus; assembly: GCF_021869965.1. Taxonomy (NCBI): domain Eukaryota; kingdom Metazoa; phylum Chordata; class Chondrichthyes; order Orectolobiformes; family Rhincodontidae; genus Rhincodon; species Rhincodon typus. Next base: position 79,979,626 of record NC_063339.1, read on the forward strand.
ACGAAATCAAAAACAGCAATGCAGATTAATAAGGTCATCAAAAAAGCAAGCAAAGCACTTGCGTTACATTCTAGAAGGATATAATTGGAAAGTTACATTAAATTTGTATAGAACCTTGATAAGATCAGATTTGGAGCAGTTCTGCACTCCATATTACATTAGGAATTTACAAATATTTACAAATACAAAAAGTTACTTGAATGATATAAGAATTGAGCAGTAATACCTGTCAGAAAATATTGAACAGGCTAGAGATCTGACCGAAGCGTGCTCTGATAACAGATTTTAAGATCGAGAATTGGTTTTATCAGGTAGCAACATAGCAAACAGGTTTCTCCTTCTGGAGGGGACCAGAACTAAATATAAAATGGTCATAGTGGCCCAGACCTTCCAATTGAATTAGCAGCAAACAGCACTGCTGTTACGCATCAGGACCCAGAGAAGTCCCAACATGCATGTGTGCAGTATGTAGGTGCAAAATTTAAACTTGCAATGGGCAGACACATACTGGCCAGAACCATGTGTAGATGGCTCCAGAACTGACTGCACCATTGTATATTTGAGCTAGATGCCCTGAATTTACCGAGAAATGTACTCTAGCAAGATCCTCCGAACTAACGGTGTCCATAACTTGGTAGAACTTAGCATTCAGTTTGAGAATGAGAAAATTAGGTCAGAACCAACTGTGTTAAACTTAAATAAGGCTAATTACAAAGGGACGAGGGCAGAGTTGACTGGAGTGGACTGTGAGAGGAGTTTAGCAGAAAAGACAGTTGAGGAAACATGGCAGACATTTAAGAAAATAGTCCATGACTCACAGCAAAGAAAAATCCCAGTGAAAAGGAAGGATTCTAGGATGGGAATAAACTAAATATGGTTTAGCAAAGTTAAGGATAGTACAAAATTTAAAGAAAAAATGTACAATGTGGCAAAAATTAGTGGGAAACCAGAAGATTGGGAAAGTTTTAAAGCCTTCAAAAGATGACTAAAAAACATATAAGGAGAGATATAATAAACTATGAAGGCAAGTAACATAAAATTGAATGATAAGCACTTCTTTAAAATATAAAAAGGGAGAGAGAGGCCAAAATAAACAAAGACCCCTTAGAGAATAAAGCTGAGGAAATAATAATGGGGAACCAGGAAATGGCAGAAGAATTGAACAAAAATTTTGCGTTAGTTTCCATATTAGAGGACGAGAGGCTGAAAGGTATTGTAGGCAGGGGTGTGTGGAGAGATACATACAATAACGATCACTAGAGAAAGGTGCTAGGGAAATGAATGGAGCTAAACACTGATAAATCCCTCAGACTGGATGGATGCATTTTTTTTATTCATTCACAGGATAAGGGCTTCACTGGCTAGGCCAACATTTATTGCCCATCCCCAACTTCCCAAAGGGCAGTTATGAGTCAACCACATTGCTGTGGGTCTGGAGTCACATGTAGGCCAGACCAGGGCAGCATGGCAATTTCCTTCCCGAAAAGGACATTAGTGATCCAGATGGGTTTTTCTGACAACCAACAATGGATTCATGGTCATCATCAGACTCTTAATTCCAGATTTGTATTGAATTCAAATTTCACCATATGCCATGATGGGATTCAAGCCTAGGTCCCCAGAACATTACCTGGGTCTCTGGATTAACAATCGAGTGATAAAACATCCTAGAGTTTTAAAGGAAGTAGCTACAGAGATAATGGACGTAGTAAATAAAAAACTACATCTCATGAATGAATTTTAAAGAGGGGAAAATCAAGTACATAATTGTCATTCAGCATCATAGGAGCAGAAAGGCTGATGTTTCAGGCCTAGACCCTTCATCCAGCTCTGCACCTTGTTGTCTCGGATTCTCCAGCATCTGCAGTTCCTACTATCTCTGACATAATTGTCATTGTTGCTAACCTTCTGCAGCTCCCAGTGTCCTATAGGAATGGTATTGATGTCAGCTGGAGTCACTGGTTATTTGTGAAGGCACAAATGGCATGTGACATTGAGAGAGCCAAGGCAGAAAACATCCAAGGCAAGTTTTACTGAATGATCCAAGGAATTGAGTTGGCTGCATTTTTCCTCTTTAGCCCGGGAGTTAAACTGTACAGCTCAATGTGATATTTTACAGTGCATTTGAGAACCTAATGTTAGCTAGACTTGAAGCACAATACCTGTAGTAATTATTGATACTGTCAAGCGATTTAATGTTGAAAGCATCTGTATTGAGAAAGAGAAGACTGTATCACTGTGGGTATGACAACAACTTGCATTCACACAACAGTCTGATACAGTAAAACGCACTAAAGTATTTCACAGGTGTATTATCAGATAAAGGTTGACACAACATTATAAATTAGTGAGTAAAAGCTTGGTGGACTGCAAGAAGCATCTTAAAGCAGAACAGGGAGAGGGGTTTAGGGAAGAAATTCCATAGGTTAGGCACTACCGATGGAGTGAAGGGAGAGGGGAGATGCATAAAGACCAGAATTGGAGAATGCATAGATTTCACTGGGTTACAGGGCTGGAAGAGACATCAGAAAGGGAGCAATGTCATGGGGGAATTTGAAAAAAATGATTAAAATTTTAGAATTTGACTTGCTCCAACATTCTATAGCATTCAGGTTGATGAGCACAACTGAAATGCTACTTGCACTGTTGCACTGCCAGTGGATGCTGTCTTGTTTAAATCAATTGATAGAAGAGTATCAATAGTTTTGAATGTGGTCTAGTGACATAGCAGGTTATATGTGCTGCATTGTGAATTCAAACCTGTGGACTTTTGAGAGGCAAATTGGATTGTGAGAGGAGTGAGAAAGGCAGGTTATCAAGGAATTTCAATAATAACTGGTTAGCGAGGGAGCAGTGTCAGGGGTCCAGGTTACTTCCAATGTGCAGCCTTCCTTTCTTGCGACAATGCAAGGTTCTTTCAGCAATTTATTAGTCTTTGGAACTCTCTTCTTCAAAAGATAGTGGGAGCAGAGTACTGGAATATTTTTAAGACAGAGTGGATCGATTCTGGTTAAGCAAGAAGGTGAAAGGTTATTGGGATAGATGGGAACATGGAGTTAGGTTGCAATCAGATCATGATGGAGAAGGCTCAAGTGGTCAAATGGCCTATTCTGCTTCTAACTTACAATTCTCCCAAATATGACCGTGTTCAAGCAACTCTGGCTCAGGGGAGTCCACACCCAGTGCCACGAATTCTGGTTGACCTCTGTAACAGGGGTGCAAGTTCAATAGAGTCTTAATGGAACAGTTATAAAAGAGTGCATGGGGACATGGACGTTTCTATTTTGATCTTTGACAGGACATTTTGAGAGAGCAGTTGGCAAGGTACATGAACCTTATGAAACAATTCTGAGGAAGGGTCACCGGACCCGAAACATTATCTCTGATCTTTTCCTCACAAATGCTGCCAGACCTGCTGAGCTTTTCCAGCAACTTCTGGTTTTGTTCCCGATTTACAGCATCTGCAGTTCTTTTGGTTCTTATGAAACAATAGTTAGGCCACAGATAGTGTACTGCATCCAATTCTGCTCATTATTATGTGGAGAAGGATCAGAATCTTGGAGAAAGAGTGGTTCTAGGAGGAAGACTTTTGACTACATGGTTAGGTTGGAGAAGCTGGGGTTGTTTTCTTTAGAGCAAAGGAGATTGGGGAAAAATATGATCGATGTGCAAGAGATTATGGCTGGCTTGGAGAAAAGCTGTCCTCATAAATTATTTAGGTATTGGGCTGGAGATGTGGGGCAGCATCAAGAAGTTTTATTTTAAACACACACTACGTGGTAATGACCTGTAATTTTCTACCTACTGGGGCAGTTAAAGCAGATATGATGAATGTTGTCTAAAGGAAATGGAAGGGCACTTGAGGGCTATGGGGGAAAGAGTGGTGAGATGAAACTGACTGGCAATCTCTCTTGAAGCCTTAATGGATTTGATGGGCTGATAGGCCTCCTTCTGTGTCACCATAACTCTATGGCACTTACGCAGCCACCAGGAAACTCAAAAAAGCATTGAAGACGGTCATAACTGGATTTTCCCCGTTGTTTTGATGGGAGATCCGAAAATTCCTTGCTGTAGTGCAATGACAATGCTCTCACCACTGACCCAGAAGGTTGTGGGCCCCAAATCCTGAGACTGGAATAGTTAATCTAGCCTGATATTTCGGAGAACACTGTACCCATTGGCAACAAGACCTGAAACTTTTTTTTATACAGTCTGTGTTTTGCAGCTGAAATACACTGCACAGTGTAACAGAGGCAGATTGAAGTAGGGCTTGCAAAAAGGGATTGGATAATCAAAGGATGGAAATAAATTGCGGGGCTATAGAATACAGGTAGGGAGCAGGAATAGCTGAATTGCACTTGCAGACAGCTTGCATATCAATTATGTGTTGAATGGCCTACTGAGTTGTAATGATTCTATGATACAATCATAGTGGAGTTAATGATTAAGTTGCTGCATTACAACAATACGTAAAGTGACAAAAGTTAACCAGGGTAATTGCCATACCATGATTTCCTTTGATATCAATCCACTTGGTCTTTTCTAACACTCTGGATTGTTTCAGGATTGTATGGTAGGTTTGCCATTCAATCTCGTGCTGAACAGATCCGATCCTGTTCTTTGTCTTGGCATCTGTTAAATCTCCTGTGAGACATAAAGCAACATAAATATGAAATCAGGGCTGTTGGAGTACATCAGTGAAAGCCCTGGTCTCTCAGTGTCCCCAGGATCCAGAGTTGCCCATCTCAACATCAATTGGCACAATGGGGAGTTGTCAGTTTTCTTGTTTTCTGGCATATTTTTTCCTAACCTTCTGAGAGATCAAATCTTTGACTCAAAAAGATGATAACTTATTAAAAGCACTCTGGGCACCAGGAAATGCAAATGGGTAATCAAAATGAAGCATGGCCATTTCTCATTAAGAAATTCCTACATTCCCAAGGATCCTATTTCATCTAACCTCATGAATAAATCCTTCCTTTTCTTTTCACTCACATGCCACTTGCCTAATTTCCCCTCAAATACATCCATCTAAAGTTCCCCACCAAACTACTACTCAATATGGTAACAAGTTCTATAGTCTAATCACTTTGTGGGAAAACAAGTTTCTCCTGAATTCCTAATTTAATTACGACCCATAGTTTTGGACTCCCCGACAAATGAAAACCACCTTCTCTAATAGGCTATATCAAACCCATTCAGAATATCAAAGACCTTTATCAGACCGTCCCTCAGCCTTCTCTTTTCTAGAGTAAAGATCCTCAGTCTGTTCAAACTTCTCTGATATCTATAACCTCCCAGTTCTGGTGTGATTCTTGTGAATCTTCAATGTACCCTCTATACTGACTTTATTGGAGTAACATGGAGACCTAAACCATGCAGAGTACTCCCAAGTGTGATCAAATCAAACAGACTTGCAGTCTTTGATTCTTTTTTCTTGTGGGAGGCAAACTTAGGAAGGAAATGCACAAACCAGTGTTCTACCACTAAGGCACTGTGCTCTGGCATATCAGCATGTTGCCAACAAGATGGAAGCCTCAAATACAGGCTTCTGTTCTATTTTCAGGCAATGAAGGGAGTCTGGAAAATTTACACAAGTTTGGACTCTTTTACTTTTGCAGCTTGTGAAGCTGCATACTGGCATCAGATATTGAGAGGAACTTTTAAACTGCATGCTATTCTAAAAATAAATTTGTGTGATGTGCTAGGATTGTACACATATACAACGTCCCTTGATACTGGCACTTGGTGATTCAGGGGTTACAAACTGTCTGTGGAGATGTTATTGGGTAGTGCAAACAAGGATAACATCATAGAATCCCTCAGTGTGGAAGCAGGCCACTTGGCCCATCGGATCCACACCAACTCTCCGAATACCAGCTAAACCCAGCCAACCTCTCCAACCCTATCCCTGAAACCCTGCATTTCTCATGACTAAGCCACCTAGCCTACACATCCCTAGACACTAATGGACAATTTAGCATGGCCAATCCACCTAACCTGCAAATCTTTGGACTGTGCCAGGAAACCAGAACATCCGCAGATGCGGGGAGAATGTGAAAACTCCACACAGGCAGTCGCCCGAGGCTGGAACCAAACCTGGGTCCCTGGCCCTGTGAGGCAACAGTGCTAACCACTAAGCCACCGAGCCACCCTGAGCTAGCTAAATAATTTTGCTACCTTATGTCACAGTTACAAAAATTATGAGTATCACCAAGAAAGAGACAAACTGTCGAAGTACTTCCTCTTGCATTCATCAGGGAAATGCAAGAATACCAAGTTTGAAAGGGAATAGTAATTTGTCATTCATGAGCAAGAGGGTGCTGACAAATTGGAAAGTGGACTGATTGATCAGGGCATTGACAAGGAGAATGAACCCGGGGAAAAGTTACTCCAAAGCTTCTATTTGAGTTCTATAAAAGACAAGTCAACTTTGATTTGGTAAGATGTGTCATGGAGAATGTATTAGGGAACAGTTTCCACGAAGTGTCTGTTTAATTGAAAAGGCTCAATATC